>NW_018745105.1:0-695064 GCF_001683475.1 Chenopodium quinoa
CCCTATTAGTAACTGGCATTAAAAATGCTAGTTACTAAAACACCACTAGTAACTGGCTAAGATAATGTAAGTTACAAATAATATGACATTAGTAACTGGCCTTGTAGACGAAGGTTACTAATTTGAAATTTGTCAAGGTTGGAAATTCTATTAGTAACCGACCTAATAAATGTTGGTTACAAATATTGAGTCAAATAAAATTTGACCAAATATTTAGTAACTGGCTTGCAAACGCAAGTTAGTAGTACTTTGTGTCAAAAAAAAAAATTTATTTATTTATTTTTCTAACAAACCTAAGTACAGAGTAGCTTTTTTTTCATTTTTCCACTTGCGTTTTCGAATTCATGAGTATTCTTATATACTCATTTGTCTTCCATTAACTTCGATCTCCTTTTTCCTTGATAAAAATAAACGGTTTTAGAAATTTTCAATTAAAAAATTGCTTCTTGTTCATGAAGAATGATCTAAAATTCAGCAAAAGAGGGCTATATGGAGGTTAAAAAGAGGTATGTAAAATTTTGAATTAGGGTTCATGAATTAGGGTTGATGTAATGAACTAAATTATCTCTTTAATTAAATAAAAACCCCAATTAGTTGTGAATTATATCTCTTTTAATTTTTCTTTCCATCTGCTCTACGTTACCTTGGGCTTGCTTAGTTTCCATATGCTTAATTATGTCTTGATGATTTACCAACCATTGGTGATTGATTACAGCAGTTTCGGCTAAATTGTTTACTCTATTGCTCTTAAAAGATTTGTTCATTTCCCAAGTGAAGCCTAACATCTCTCTTTTTTTCACAAATTCATCCATATTCTGCTTTTTTCTACCATTTTTGCTGAAATCAGCTTGTAAAGTTCACATTTTTTTGAGCTTCGAACCTTCAATTTCAACTTCTAGATAACTGGATTTGGGTAACTTTCATAATCCCTTCATCTTTTTTTTCCCGTGTCCTTTTTAGAAAAAAAAATTCAAATTTTAGCTTCTGGGTACCTCGGTTTGGTAGTTTCTGATTTGTTTTAAGTTGTTTTTTTTTTTTAATTTATGCTTAAAGTGTGGCAATTTGCTCTTTCCATTTTCTGTGGATTTTGGGTTATTATGTTTTGATTTAGTAGTTTTTTTTTTATTAATATTTGCTGCTTTTTGTGGATTTAATTTTGTGGCATTTCTAATACTTCGTATGTATATGCAAGTTTAAAGGGTTGTTTTGAAAATTGTTCATTGCATGTGTACCTCCCCTTTTCAATTAGTACAAATTGGTTCAGTTAGGTTTCTTATTTATTTGTTGCTATGAACATGAATGATTCTTTGTAATGTTTAGGATTTGGGTGTTAGTTGACTTTTTTTTTTTATAATTATCTTGGCTTTATTAGTTGTTGATTCCTTTATGAATTATATCATCTTGACATCCATTTTTAGTATATGGGGGCAATTTTAGTGGTACGGAGGAGTAATTAGCCTAGTGTGTAGAGAATGTTAGAGTCCATTGTTGCTTGACATGTTGGTTTTATCCATGGAGGGTGAATATTGTTGTAGTTAGAGGTATATTCGCACAATCGGTTTCTGTATCTTAGACTGTTTTCAACCAAGTTGATGTTAGTTTCCCATTGAAATCCTTCTTTCAAGGGTTTTCCTGAGATAAAGTTATGTAGAAGCTAGGAAATATAAGCAAATTTGTCCCGCACTTTTCATGGTTTCACCCGGGAAATTATCTAGCTGCGACAAGAAATGGATTTTGATTTGTTTAATCCAATTCCGTTTGCTAAGGATGTGGATTCAACGAATTATCATGTCAATAGGAAGAAAGGAAGGGGTTTTTTCTCACTGAGGTTGAGTTGTCATTGTCCATGTTTAATTCGGGCTGGCTTCATTCTACAAGTTTGATTGCCAATTGTGATTTAACATGCTTTAAAAACTTGGTTTGGTTGCTTGTCACCTGATGATTAGCTGCTGATCATGTTGCCATAAGTAGTTCAAGTAATGATGCTATATTAGAAAGTTCTTTGTCCCTGCACATGTTTTCTTATTGTTTATAAACTAATATTTTTGAGGATATGTTACTTTAAGAAGTAGAAATCATTTCCGGATGGTGGCAGTTGATAATTTATGTCATTGACTTGCTTCAGGGACCATAAGTATTTGTTAATCATGGTAGTGGAATTTGTTATCAATTTCTATCAATTTCTTACTGTGATTTTTCTTTGAACATGGGAATTACTTTAATTTCTTCGACCATGTGGTATTGAAGACACTAATTATTTGAATATGAATCTGCATTTTTTTTATAGTTATTTATTTTGTTTCTTGGCTGGTTTTAGGTTAGGACAGGTAGATTTTGCTAGGAAACATCTATTCTATGCAGCACATCAGCCTGAGGCAACAGAACTCCACAAATTCAAGCAGTGGAGAAGCATTTAAATAGATGCTTTGATGCTCGGAAATTTGGAGAATGGAAAACTGCATTGTGGGAAGGAGATGCTGCGATTGCTGCCGGAGTTGACTATTCTCCTCAGGTGAACTTTTTTTTAGTTGTCAATAGGTTGCTGGAATATTATATACTTTCTATTTTTGGAGAAGTCTATAATTTTCTATTTGGTACCCAAGCTAAGTGATTTAATGAATGTCCATCTTCTCTCTTGTAGAGCAGAATCCCTATAGGTTGCTGGATTATAGTATACTTTCTTTTTTGTAACACGTACTAGTGCAGGGCTCATTATTTGCTTCAAATGACTGTAGGCTCATTTGATTTTTGCAATGGTCCGGGCTCAAATATTACTTGTAATGATGCAGGCTTATCAGGTATGCAATTTAAAAATCTCACTAATCTTGGATATTTCTACAACTATATAAGTGGCGAAACTGCTAGTTCAGGCACCTAAGAAATTGAAATTTGAGCTACTTCAGTACCTTTCAGCTTGTGTATGTAATAGATTGTTCTAGTTCAGACACTTAAGAAACTGAAAATTGAGCTAGTTCATGCACCAAGCATCTGCTACCTTATGTTTTTGTTGTATTTTATATGTGGCGTTTTGAATTCTGTATTGAATTTATTTATGACTAGTTTTGTCTAATAAGTGAAATTACTGGTTTTGATTTCTGTATTGAATTTATTTGTGACTAGTTTTGTCTAATAAGTGGCTGAAATTTTTCTCGTGAGCTTTGATGTTTATATTCTTTTATATCCCCTCAGTTTGATGCATTGACCATGTTGGAAGCGTTCACTTGGTGACTGTCTAAAACAATCCTTTTTAAATTTTGGCTTTTTTATGTTTATATTTCTTTCCCATGCAGAATTCTGTTGCAATATCAAGTGCTAAGTGTAAACTGCTGCAATCCCATACAGAACAGTCAAATTTGTGAAAGCAGACAGAGACAAAATCGTCAAAATTTGAAGGTTGACCATTGTATCAATTAACTAACTAGCTTTTTTTTAGTTATAGAGTATTATTTATTGTGAACTATGAGAGAAATATTTGTAATTTACAAGTACATCAATTCAATATAATTTCCAAGATGTCGCTTAAAGTTGGTCTTATATTGGCTAGATTGATAGTTATTGTATTTTATTAACAATTAATGGTCTTTACATTAAAAAAAATATAAATGTAGTGTACGGGTGGTGGCAGTAGAGGAGTTTGTTACTGCTACCATTTTATTTTTATTTTTTTAAATTAAAAAACATTATTCGTAACTGGCGTTATGCTATGCCAGTTACAAATAATACTATATTTGTAACCGGTATAACTTAACGCCAGTTACAAATAGTATGTTTTCTAACTTTGAAAATAGCCTATTTGTAACTAGCATAAGGTTAAGTCAATTACAAATAATATATTATTTGTAACTAACATTAGCCGGTTACGAATAATATTCATTAGTTATAACGGTGGCATTCGCAACCAACAATGCCAGTTACAAAAAGTCAATTTCGCCGGTTACAAATAGCATTTTTTCGACTAGTGGCAGGAGAGAAGAGGCGCCATGGGAAGGAGGAGGAGTTCAGCCGGATGGTATAAACCACCTCTATATTGGATACCATCATGTAGATAGTTTCTTAGAATTTTCTTTACTAATTTTAATCTTGTGGCTCCTGTGCAAAGGCCGACCGTCCTCCAGATGGCCAAGGAGATGCTGAGGGCGCTTAGTCCAGAGGACAAGGCGTCCGTGAGAGGAGTCGGCACCCTTAACTTGGATGCCATCTTGGGAATCTTTGTGAGGCAGAGAATTATCTTGATTTACTTATTGTTAAGTATATATCCGACTGGTCTTAACCATTCGGCTCTTTACTCATATCCACGCTATGCTGCGCATTCAGGGGCTAAGGAAGCCTCTCCAGGAAAAGTCCAAAGAGGTAACAGCCGCTAAAGCTCGGGTCGAGTCCGCCTTAGACCGAGCTCAATTTGAAATTGCTCAAAATGAGCTACTAACCCTTGGTATGATGTATTCCCAGGCGGTTGCCAACCTGCAAGTAAAGAAGGACCTGGATTCGGCTCGCTCCAAAATTAATGATCTTAAGGCCGAAATTAAAGGTCTTAAGGAAAAGCTTGAGCCTCTGCAGGAGGCCAAGAAAGAAGCCGAGAGGGCCAAGGAGCGGGTTGGCCGCTTGGAGATGCGCCTGGCGAACAAGGAGAAGCAGCTGAAGGCCAAGTTTGAGTCCCGAGCTGAGGAGGAGAAGGAGGCCCTTGTCAAACAAATGATGGAAGATTATGAGGCCATCATGCGGACGGCATGGGAGGCGGTAAAGCCGGGTGCTGACTATAGCACTTGGAAATCCAAATTTGACCAAGCCAACGAGGATTTCAATGCTGGCCTTCTTCGACAAGCTCAAGAGGAGGCGACCAAGGCTGATGCTGAGGGTGAAGAGTCCGACTCCTCATCGGGCTCTCCTGGGGACGAGCAAGGGGACGAGGAGGATGGTGAAAATGCTGAGCAGCCGGCGGGTGAAAATATGGATGATGCGGATGCCAATGTTGAGAACTTTTCCCTTGCTACTTAAGCTTTTTATAATTTTCTTCTGCGGCCGAATGACCATGTATTTGATCTTCCGGCTTGTGTGCCGAGTAAAAATGTATCTTTACCGACCAAGGGGTCAGGTAATTCAACAATTCTCCTAGCTTAGCCAGTTAACTCTTTACAGTCATCAATTTTGACGGCTGTTAATTTTTATGAAGCATCCGGTCATTTGGCCGGTTTTATTTATATTGGTGTTTTATGCTTTTAAAAATTTTCAAAGCTTCCAAATTTTATGCATAGAATTTTAGCTAAGTATTTTAGCCTGTATAGTATGCGAATGTTCTTGCCCCTGGACGGATGTCGATTGGTTTCGATTGATTGGATTGATTGAATTGGAAATTATTGATACTTAGAAGAGTATGCATGGCTTCTAAGTCAATCAATCACTATGGTGATTTCCCCAAACCAAGCGACAGACGGCCATGCAGAGCAGTCGATCTTTGATTTCATTCGGCCATAGGCCTCGTTAAAATAAGATGCTAAGTTTTAATTTAGCTTATTTGTTAAGAAAAAGTATTCCGCCTGGTTTCCCCAAAGCAAAGCAGGCGCATCCGGCCATAAGCCTTGTGTGCGTATAATGCTAATTTTTTGGACTTAGCTTTTTTGATTGAGAAAGAATTTTCCGCCTGCCTTGCCCCAGAGCAAAAACAAGCGCATCCCGCCTAATGCCTCGATAGCCTCTAATCATGAAACAGTGACCTCTTTCCAATTGTACTAGAACAATTTGAAAAACTTTCGGCCGTTTAGATTTCACTTTTGATTTATTCAAACAACTATGGATGCTTCCTTAGCATTCGGTAGGGCCGTTTGATGTATTAGTAGAGCAATCTGCCACCCAAATGGGAGATGCTTCTCCTCGACGAATTCGCCCGAATAGACGTCGTCGGTTATCTGACTCATGTTGGAGCAGACGGTCATACTCATGTTGGAGCAGACTGTGGCCGTCGGCCTCTATTGTTTTATTAATATCCGGCCATTGGCCTCTTTAAAAATGGTAAATAGCCGTCAAGTGTTGGACTTAACTTAAAAATAAATTAGTAGGGTCGACTGTTTTGGTACAGGCGGCTCCTTCGGACGGAATGGGGCGTCTACTGTTGGGACAAACGTTTTAAAAATAGGGTGGTCGTCTGTACTTTGTACAGGCGACGCTAGCATAATTTACAAAAATTAGCAAAAATACAAGTTTGGGAAATGAAGACATATTCTCATTAATCAAAACTTTGAAAACATTTACAAAAATTCTTAGAAGTAGTACTTTTTTAATTTGTCTACATTCCAAGTTCTAGGCAGCCGCCTACCGTCAGGTTCTTCCAGTCGGTAGGTGCCGTCTCTTACTTCATCATAGATTCGGTAGGGGCCTTCCCAATTTGGGGTTAGCTTTCCCTGCTCATTCGCCCTACCGGCTGCCTCCATTTTCCGTAGCACAAAGTCCCCCACTTTGAGAGGACGCTTGTGTACTCTTTTGTTGTAGGCCCGAGTCATTCTCATACGGTAAATTTCATGGCGCAAGGCAGCATTGCCCCTGCGCTCTGGAAGTGAGTCCAATGTTAGCCGCATGGCCTCCCAGTTTGCCTCTTCGTCATACAACATGATTCGAAGAGTCGGCTCATAGTGTTCGATGGGCAGGACAACTTCTGCACCATACACCATGAGGAATGGGGTTTCTCCAGTTTCCCCTTTGGCGGTTGTTCTAATGGCCCAGAGGACGTGTGGTAATTCATCCGCCCAAAGGCCACCAGCTCTCTCTATTTTCTTTTTGATCCCGACTGAGATTAACTTGTTGAAGGCTTCGACCTGGTCGTTTGCTTGGGGTTGGCCGACTAATGCAAAGAAACTTGAGATCCCCTGGTCTTCTAACCAAGTCTTGAGCTGAGGCGTCTCAAACTGAGGACCATTGTCAAAAACCATAAACATAGGCACCCCGAAACGAATGATAATATTCCTCCATATGAAGGAAATGACATCTTTAGTCTTGATGTTTTTTACCGCCTCCGCCTCTACCCACTTGGTAAAGTAATCCAAAGCTACCAATATATAGTGCTTACCGCCCGGGGCGGCTGCGTAAGGCCCAAGTATGTCCATGCCCCATTTAGAAAAGGGTATTGGGCAGTGGATGGCCGTCAAGTCTGTGGCCGGACGATGGATGAGCTTGCCAAACTTTTGGCACTTGTCACATTTTTTTACCATTTCCATTGCATCCGACTCCAGAGTCGGCCAAAAATAGAGTCGCCTGGCCTTGGCAGCTAAAGACCTGCCGCCTATATGAGAGGCGCAAAAACCCGCATGCAAATCTTCGAGAACTTATTTACCCTTCTCTGGGGTAACACACTTCAACAGAGGTTTCAAAAAACCAGTCTTGAAGAGTTCTCCTTGTCTCAGCTCGAAGTTTGCCGCTTTCTTTTTCAGAACAGCCGCCTCCTGAGGTGAATCAAGGAGCGTACCGTCTGCAAGGTAGGCCCGGATGCTGTCCATCCAGGTTGAGCTTCGGTCAAGAATTTCAATGGGGTCTTCATTAGATATACTTCTCTTTTCCATGACCTCCCAGAAAACTGACCAGGGTGTTTCATAGGAGGCGGATGATGCCAGTTTTGACAGGGCATCCGCCTGATTGTTTGAAGACCTGGGCACTTGATTTAGATGAAACTCCTCAAGTGTCCCGACTTCATTTTTGACCGCCTGCAGATATTTTATCATGGCCGGATGAGTGGTCTCGTACGTTCCATTGACTTGGAGTACGACCAGTTGGGAATCAGAGCAGGCGTCAATTTTCTTTTCCCCTGCCGCCTTGCAATACCGAATGCCGGCTAGCAGGGCTTCATATTCGGCCTCATTGTTAGAGACCTGGAACTTGAACCGTAATGCATATTCGTACTTATCTCCCTCAGGAGATTGACAGATAATCCCTGCACCACAACCATTCGTAGTGGAGCTCCCGTCCACATACACTTTCTAAACCTGGCTAGTATTGTCCGGTGCAACCGGCCTTGTCATTTCAACAATAAAGTTGGCAAATTCTTGCCCCTTTATTGCCTTCCTTGGTTCGTAAGTGATTTCCAATCCTTGTATTTCAATCGCCCATTTCAGCATTGGTCCAGAAGACTCCAAGGTTGTGAGTGGCCGCTTGATCGGTTGGTCAGTATAGACTACTACCGCATGCGCCAAGAAGTAAGGTTTTAGCTTCTTGATGGCCATGTAAAGGGCAAGGCCAAATTTTTCAACCATGGGGTACCGAAGCTCTGCGTTCCTAAGAACATGGCTAATGAAATAAACCGGGAGCTGGATGCCGTCTCTTTCAGCTAAGAGAACGGCACTGAGGGCATGATCGGAGACGACCAAATACATGAAGAGCTTCTCTTTGGGAAAAGGGCTAACCAACCTCGGCAAAGAGTGCAGATGATTATTTAGTTTTTGAAAGGTCGTCTCTGCATCATCCCCCCATTCAAAGTTGGTCTTCTTTTTTATTTCCTGGAAGAAGTAGAGACACTTGTCACCTGACCGACTGAGGAATCTCCCCAAGGCCGCCAGACAACCTGTTAACCTTTGCACTTCCTTCACAGTACGGGGCGACTGCATGTCGATTACCGCCTGTATTTTTTCAGGGTTGGCCTCTATTCCCCTTTGGTCAATCAAAAATCCGAGAAACTTCCCAGACTCAACACCAAAGACACTTTTTTGGGTTCAGCATGACCTTGTGTCGCCTGAGTGTGGCGAATGTTTCTCGGAGATCAGCAAGATGATCCGCCTGTTGTTTGGATTTGACTATCATGTCATCAATGTACGCCTCTACATTCCTTCCGATTTGATTAATGAAGACCGTATTAATCATTAGTTGGAAAGTAGCAAGCGCATTCTTCAAACCAAACGGCATCACCGTATAACAGAACAACCCCTGATCACTGACGAATGCCGTCTTTTCTTGATCTTTTTTCCACAGGGGGATCTGGTGGAAACCTGAATAGGCGTCCATAAAACTCATCAGGGCATGCCCGACTGTTAAATCGACCAGACTGTCGATCTAAGGCAGTGGATAGCTATCCTTCGGACATGCCTTGTTGAGGTATGTGTAGTCAACACACATGCGCCAAGTTCCATTCGGCTTCTTTACTAACACAACGTTAGCCACCCACTCAGGGAAATTGCATGGCCGAATGAACTTGGCATCCAACAGTTTTTTTTACTTCGGCGGCTGCCGCCTGACTTCTTTCCTCGCCGTGGTTTCTTTTCTTTTGCCGAATGGGCTTCTTTTTGGGATCCACGGCGAGTTTGTGGACAGCGAGATCCGGGATGATGCCTGGCATCTCTTCCACTTCAAAGGCAAAGATGTCTTTGAATTCTCTCAACAGCTGGTGCAGGCTCTCACCCAGCTTAGCAAATGCAACCGTCCCCACCTTAACCGTCCGCTCTGGGCGACTGTCTGACAGGGTAAAGTCGTATCCCCTAATCAAAAATAATTACCTAAGTCCTCTAACTAAAGTAGATAGGGAAGTAGGGTCGAACTCCACAGGGAAACAGGTCTTTCTATTCCTAATTAATCATTATAGTCTAAATTATCTAAGTAACCAATATTTTTGTGAATAAAATCCAAACTACAGAGAATAAAGTCGAAAGGAATAAAGTAGGGAGAAAATCAAATATTAAAAGGCCTAGGGCATAGGTTCACTAATAAACAATATTCCAGGGCAATTCATAAAAAGAAATCATCAAGCATTGGCTAATCAGATTATAAAGGGCTTTCGCTACGTATTATAATCACAGAGTTAATTTACCGGTATTAAATCTCATCTGTCGAATCTCGACTTAACCATTTATAAATTAATCCGCCTATTGAAACTAAGCCTACACATCAATTCTCATCTGTCGAATCTCGAATTAATATTGCTAAACTCATACAATTAAATCTGGCCAAACCTAATTGCATAGCAGTAAATCAATCAATAGGAAATCAACCAAGCATTGATAATTAACAATCACAAAACTACCCCTTCATATCATTTATTAGACCCCATAAACCCTAGAAATTAAACTACTCACGCATCATCATAACTAAACTAATCAAATAAACAAATAAAAGCATAATCAAAGAAGTAAGTAAAATAGCTGAAATTAAAAGAGAAGAAATTGTTACCAAAAAGAAATCTGGAATTAATAGAAATAATTAAGAACAAAAGTTGAGAGAGAATTTAAGAAAGAGAGAATATTCTAAGTAGAGAGAAAAAGTCTAAGAAAGAAGGTAATCTAAAATCCGTACAAAAATCATACTTAAACGTTTTCTAAAAACCAAAAATTAAGACTAAACTAATCAGGTCTTATAAAACCGCGCGCCCGATCGGGCGAAGGGCCGCCCGATCGGGCCCGCCTTTTTCTTCGCATTCCTTCTCCGCAGCATCGCCCAATCGTGCTAGACGCTCGCACGATCGGGCGCGCTATAACACGCACAACACCAATGCCTTGCCGCGCCCGATCGTGCTAGAGGTTGCCCGATTGGGCCCTTGCTCCACTTTGAGGCTCGGACTTCGATTGGGCTTGATTTCTCGGCCCAATCCGGATTTCCTCCTCAGGTCTTGAATACTCGGTCCAAAGCCTCGGGATCCCAATTACCGAGCCCTAAATCATCGGCTCTCACCGATCCTGGGCTTCAAAAGTGGTCGTGTCCTTCTAGCTTCCGTAGTTTATCCATAAAGCCCGGGAAAATGCTCCAAGAGTGGACTTTCCTGTAAAATACAATTAAAACTACAAAAACACTAGAAAACACAAATTAGTAATAAAAGTGGCCCGAAAGAGCCAAAAACACTACTAATAACGACCAAGGGATGGGGGTAAAACACTATATAAAATGGACATATCACTGTCGTCCAGAGGGATATCAATGTGTTCGCCAGCAAGCTGGGACGGAGATCATATGACCGTTCCCCGGTCAGTGATTGCTATTGCTTTTCTTTTTTGACCACCACCAACTGATCAGTCTTTCTTTTCTTACCGGCTGGTGGGGCCGACTGTTCTTCCTTGACATCATCAAGGTCGATTGTCTGTTTGCCCCGGCCGGCTGCTGCGGCCGCAGGCTTAACGTCCAAGAGATAACACTCTCGAGCCGTCTTTTGGTCCCCATTGAGGGAACCGACTGTTCCATCATCCTTCTCATACTTGAGCAGCATGAGGGCAGGAATGATGACGGCCTTACACTCGTTCAGAGTGGGTCGGCCGAAGATGAGGTTGTAAGCTGTGAGCTCTTCAACCACTAGCAAAACGGATGGTCATGTGCCGACCGTCTCCCCTATTCCCCAGGCGGACGGGCAAGTCAATTCGTCCGACTGGGTGCACAAGTCCTCCCCCAAACCCAACAAGGGTGTAAGAGACCTCTATCATGCTATTCGGTTTGTATTTGAGATTAGATAAGCATTTGAGGTTGATGAGGTCAGAGGAGCTGCATGTGTCAATTAAAATTCGACCAACCAGTTGGTTGGCCACTTTGCATTCAATGACCACAGGGTCATCATGCGGTCGACGGACTTTGCCTTTGTCCTGTTCGGTGATGATAACTTTTGGGAAGGCGGATGTGCTTGCCGCCTCTCCTTCTTTAACAGAGTTGACCATCTTTCTCAGATGGTCCTTGTTTCCCTGAATGGTCGGGCCACCCCCGGCCAATCCGCCTGCTATTGTATATACCGGATCTTCATCTGTTTCGGCACTGATAGCAGGCTGGGGAGTCTTCTTCTTGGACTGCCCCGGATTTGCCTTGGAAGTCACTTTGTACTTCACATAGGACTTCAAATGTCCCTTTTCAGCCAGACGGTCAAGCTCCCGCTTGAGACTGAAGCAGTCGTTCGAGTCATGGCCGACATCCTCATGGAAATGGAAGTGTTTACTTTTGTTCCGGTTTTCAGCGGAACCTTTCATAGGGGTCGGCTTCTCAAGAGTCAGCAGATCCTTGATTTCCAAGAGGATTGAGCAGCAGTCCTTGTGGAACTAGTACCTGGGAACGTACGGTTTCCACTCATTTTTCATCTTCAGGGTCGGTTGATCAGAGTTATCAACGACCCAGATTTGTTTTTTCTTTTTTGCTCTCTTCTGGCTTAGGAGCCGGCTGAGTAGGCCGACTCTCCTTCTGTCGGTCGGACTTCTTAGTGTCCGACTGCTTTTTGGAGGAGCAGAGTTCGGTCGCCTGTATATAGGCTTCTGCCTCTCGTAATGCTCCCTGAAGAGTGAAATTTTTTTGCAGACGAGTTCGTACTTGAAAGTAGACCCATCCTTCAGACCCTTAAAGAAGTCTGTGAAGGCGACCTCATCAGACACCCCATGAATCTGGATTCGCACCAGATTGAACCGCCTGACATAGGAACGCAGGCCTTCTCTATCTCCCTGTTGTACATTGCCCAAATCGAGGCTTGTATTTTTGGCAGGGATGTTCATAGAGAAGTTTGAAGCAAACAAGAACGCAAGCGTCTTGAAGCTATTAATGCAACCAGCCGGCAGATTGCCGAACCACTGTTGGGATATGCCTTTCAGGGTGGCTGGGAAACAGCGACACCATGCGGCATCATCCAACCCTTGTAAATAAATGAGGTGGGTGTATGCTAGCAGGTGGTCTTCCGAGTTGGAGGTCCCATCATAGGTTCCAACCAAAACATTTTTAACCTTGGCCGGTTGTTCGTCTTCGGTTATTTCCCTGGAGAAAGCAGAAGGTTGATCTCCAAGGTGTTGCAGCCTAAGCTGCCAATCCATCGGTTGATAGCCGTATGCCACCTAGCCTCCAAAGAGGGCAGGCTGCATGTAAGGTAAAGCAAGCGACTAGTACAATGGCGGAGCCATATACTGGGCCGACTGTATTATATGAGGGTCAGACTGAACCCGAGGGCTTCTTGCTGGGGTCTCATGTACAGACTGGGAATACCTTGTAGAGGTATTCCGAAAGCTATCATGGTAGGTCAACGTAGAAGCCGACTCTAATAGTTAGGTTCTCTTCCGCTCAATGTAATGTCGAGCATCGGAGAATGTTTTCTTGCTACCATTCGGCTGTATGTGTCGAATGGCTTTTCTTGTACCCGTTTATGGGAAACGGAGTCTAGTGAGGTCAAATTGGGGCGGAGCCTTCTCCTTGGGGGCAGGATGAGGAGTCAGCTGGCGGTCCCTGACCGACTTTTGTTTACCAGTTTGAGCTGGCTTCTTGGCCGACTGCTCCTTTCTAGGAGTAGGCCACCTCTTGGTGGCAAGTTGTTTGATTTCACCCCTGAGACTGCTCAGGAGTTTCATGAGCTCGTCTTGGGTGACGAGGGTTGATCCTGCCGCTTGGGAAGGATCACCCGGCCGCCCTGAGGGCTTCTTTGGCTGACCAGCATTTTTGCTTGGCCCCGTCTGATCATGGTTTCACTCCCGCTTTTCTTTACTACGGATGCGTCTAGAGATGAGGGACCCGTTAGGATCCACATAGGTTTTGACATCAGCTCGTCCCCTGAGTCATGGTCCGTCTGGACCACTATTTCTTCCGGAGGCCGATTGGTCTCAGGATTCTATACAGGTTCTTGTGAAGTCATCTTAGAGGTACTCTCCCCACAGACGGCGCCAAATGTTTCGGGTTTTTTGTCCCTCGGGAGAGTTACAACACTAAGACTGGATCCAGCAAGGGGCGCCTGTACCTGCAAAGCAAACGGACCGCCGGATGGTCGGTGGTCCGCTTCCGAAGATTAAGTTAGTAATGTATTCGGAGTAAAACGTGCGTAAATAGAGTTATTTGCTTGGTTTCCAAGCTCAGGCGTACTGTATCTTGAGAGTGACAGTTCAGAAAATGATTGGTATTCAATCAAGGTTAGGTCATAAAAGTTGTCTCCGAAAAGAATATGATCCCCATAAATGAGGGGAATGTTCCCTATTTATAGGGCTCTAGGAATGTGTGCCCTTTCTAGGGTTTCGTGCCCTAAGAAAGGGCACTCCGTTTTTGCAGGGGCCCCTTGGGATTTAGGCCTTGAAAGCCGTCATTCCCAGGGGGCCAAATCTGCCTACCACGTGTCACCATCTGGAAGGGCCAGGGTGGCGCCTCTTCCAGTGACACATGGCTGGCTCGGATTGGGCCAGCTGGTTGGGTAAAAATACCCAAATCATGCATGACACTTGAATTTCAAATTTTAGAAAAATTAAGAGATGTGCAAAATTTGAGAAGAATTTGTGTAAAAATAGTGCATGTAGAATAACATTAAGAAGGGAAAATATATCTAATAATGCTAAAAAGAATCAAATTTTTGGGTTTTTTTGTGATGTTATAATAAAAGTTTTAAATTTTGTGGTATTATAAACAAATTTTTCTAACAATTTTGTGGTGTTATAAGTCAAAAAATCCTAGAACTTATGTTAATTAGTTTTCTAAAAATTGCAGGGTTCCTAGAACATGTTCTAAGTTTTTCCACCAATGCTTACTTTATAAAAGAGAAGTGTCTAAAGCAAAGAGTAAACATGAATTAATGTAAACTCTTATTGTTTTAACCATTATCCCTAAGATACAATGATCTCAAATTAGGGCACCTCCATCATACTTCTTCAAAGTCCATTTTGAATTGTCGTCAATACTTCTCACTTATGATGTTTTCAATACCTGTGCGAGTTTTGGTACTAATTTCATTTCGAAAGAGGAAGTAGATTAATTCAAATTAGTGGAAGCATGAGTAAATGTTAGAAACAACAATAGGTCATATCACTCATCAGCTACCGCTTTCAATCTTGGCGTCAATACTAAAGTTTTCATTGTAGAAGCTACAACCCTCCATAAAGGCATATACCTGTCGCTCCAATAATTAAGGTATACACAATATTTAGATTAAGGATGAAATTCTTGTCGTAATCAATTCAGTCTAGAACTACCAAAAAGTCATATCGTGTCGCATTCGTGTTATGTCCTGTGTTCGTTTCGTGTTATTCACAAAATCTTTCAAAAATTATGTAAAATATAAGATAATTGCATAATTTGACCAATAATTAGCGTTGTGTTGACTTCGTGTTTTCTCTGAGTGATTTCATGTTCATGTTGTTCTAGTTTCAATGGTACTAATGCGGCATGCCAGAGATTGCCAACTCTACTTTAGTCCAAGGATAAAATAGTCCATTTCACGGGAGATTGAGCGCATCGTCTTTGAAACCTGAGTTTTGCTTTCCCTAACTAACAGTTGGAGCATTTAACACATTTATCATAATGAGAATAGAGCACAAGTTAGATAGCAAATCTAGGTCATTTAGTTAATTACGGTTTGGGCATTGTTTCTTATAACTCTAATTCAATCCTCAATCTCTCATGTAATACGCTATCTTCTTTCTTTTTCCTTGTAAAACACTCCAACTTCTGTGTATTTCACATATTTGTTTAGAATAATTAATATTCATATCAAAGTTACTTTTGTAAAAATACTACGCATAATAAATACTTCCTCCATTTTTAAATACTTGCTCCACTTTCCTTTTTCGGCCGTATTCACTTTCCTTTTTTGGCCGTTTTAAAATACCTGCTCCATTTCCTTATTTGGAAAAATTTTACAATATTTAATCAATTTCTCTCACCTAGTGGACCCATCATTAATCATATTTTATTAACTTCATGTTCTCTTTCCTCCAATTCTCTCCACTACTTTTGCTTTTTACAATTTTTTATTCTTCTACTTACTCCACTACCTCCATATTTTATTACTTTCTCCAATTTCTCCTAAAACTCCGATCAGGGAAAAATAGAGCAAGTATTTTAAAATGGAGGGAGTAGTTATCAAAAAAGAATAAATAACCCCTAACCGACCTAGTAACCCCAAATAACCCTTAACCGACCTAGTAACCTCTAGAACCCCAAGTAACCTCTAACCGACCTAGTAACTCCAAGTAACCCCTAACCGACCTAGTAACCCCCGACCAAGTAACCCCTAATAACCCCTGACCACCGACCTAGTAACCTCCAGTAACCGCTAACCGACCTAGTAACCCCTAACTGACCTAGTAACTCCTAGTAACCCCTGACCGCCAACCTAGTAACCCCTGACCGGACCTAGTAACTCCTGACCGGACCACCTAGTAGCCCTTGACCGGATCTAGTAACCCCTTACCCACAACAAACAAAAAACTACCACCAATAACCACCACCAACGAACCACTACCAACCTAAACCACCAACGAAACCAAATATAAAACCCTGAACCACGAAACCACCACTACCCATCCACGAAACCACCACTACCCACCCATGAAACCACCACTATACACGAAAACAATTTGTTCTTCGTTCTTCAATTAAACAAAAAATTAAGTAATAAAATTTAACAACTTACAAGTTAGATAATCAAAATCTTCAGCAAATAAGCTTGAATTCAACATAAAATTCGTAGAACATAAATTTCCAATAGTAAACCATTAATGAAGTTTGAAATAATTTGGGCTAACAAGATGACACCATTAATAAAGTTTGAAGAAAAAAGAGGAGAGAGAAATAAAATTAGGGGAAAAAGAAAAATGTGACGGAGAAAGAAAAGAGGAGAGAGAATAATTTTAAAAAAATACTACCTCCATTAACAGTTATTTGCAACATTTATTAAAAAGGGTGCTACATATTATTTGCAACAAATTTATTTCTTTCCTAATGTAATAACTTTTTTCTAATAAAATGACCAAAATACCCTCATTTAAAATTATTAACCCCTAATACTTCACATAATTACAAATTATTACAACTCTAATCTAATGTAATAATCTAAACTTTTCCCCCAAAAAAATCTGATTCATCCATCTCTCTCCTCCATCATCTTCTTCCTTCTTCATTTCTCATCCATCATTTCTACTTCAGATTATCTTTCTCATCTCTCATTTTGTTTGGGGTGGTTTGTGGGGGTGGTTTGTAAGTGGGTTTGATAGATCTGGAATTTTTTCGTGGGTGTTGGTGGTTCGTGGGTGTTGGTGATTCGTTTGTGGGTGTTGGGGTTCGTTTGGTTTTAGGGTTCGTTTGTGGGTGTTGGTGGTTCGTGGGTGGTTATTTCATGGGTGTTGGTGGTTAATTCGTGGGTGTTGGTGGTTCGTGGGTGGCTATTTTGTGGGTGTTGGTGTTTTCCGGTAGCTGTTTCGTGGGTGGGTTTGGTTTTGGGTTTTAGATTTGGTGGTTTTTGGGTGGTTTTCGTGGTTCAAATGTGGATTTCGGTGGTTTAAAGGTGGATTTCAGTGTTTGTGGGTGGCGTGAGTGGTGGTTCTTGGGTTTTGGGTGACATGGGTTATGGTTCTAGGTGGCGTGTGGTGGTGGTTCTGGGGAGTTATAGTTTAATTGGGTTTGGTTTTTTTTTTTAATTTAATTAGTAGTTAAATACATGTCCATAACTTTCAGTAATCTTGTTTAAAAAGTTTTGCTTAGGAGTCCGCGCATATTTCTTTATTGCAAATATATACTTATGAAACTTTGTGATATAAAATTAAAAAAAAAAAAAGTACGAAAGCACATAATAGCCTCTCGCAACCTAAGAAGACAATTAAACAATCCCAGAAAAAACTGGAAACGTCTAGTGAGTTTTAAAAAAAAAAAAAAGTGACCCCAAAAAAAAGGTTAAAGACGAGAACTTTAGCCAATTACTCATACAAATAAGTAACTTACATGAAAAGAATCAGGTTTTGTGTCATTTGTGAAATGTGTTAAAATACAGCATGAATCAAACAGCGGACATGGAAATGATCGAGGTGACGGAGGACTCTCAGCTTCCACCACCTCCTCCGACCACCAATGCCAGTGCCGCCGCTCCTCAATCCGACGCTGCTGCTGGTTTCCTTTCATTGGCCCGTCAACTCATCGATCAGGGCAAACCTTCCCAAGCCCTTCAGGCGGTAATTTTTTCAATCTTTTATTGAATTTGATTTGTATTTTGTTTATATGTTTAGGTTATGCCCTTCAATTGTTGTTTTATTTAAGATAATTGAAATGGTTATTGGTTCATGCTCCGTATTAAAATAATAGAACCCGTCATTTTAAGAGACGATGACTAGTTATTGGTTCGGGTGATGCTCGGGGTTATTGCATGTCGTACAAGAATAGCTGATTGTAGATTATTTATTAAGGAATGGTTATAGTGGAGAATTTGAGAGTTTGTCATTCCATCTTGTTTGTGTTACCTTTCACATATACAATGGCTATTAGAATTGGTTGAACTTTTTACTCATTGAGTCTACTCATTGCTTACGACGTTTCTATGAGTCAGTGTGTCTGAAATTTGGATGGTTGTATACCTGTCTGCTTCAGGACTGCAAAGGTGTGGTTTGAACTGAATCATGGACTCAAAGTCGATGCTCATTTCTGATATGAATCATCAGACATCATTACTTCATCTTTAACATGAATTAAGTGAGCAAATATATTATGTTGTCGTATGATATTAATAGTTCAATATTGTCATTTGTTTTGCGGTTACACAGTCTTGTCAATAGTAAGAAAAGTTATAGTTAAAGCTATAATTTAGTCTATATATTAGGAATTAGTGATAGGAAATTATATTGTTACAAATTAAATTGAAATTAGTAAATGATTACTAAGAGGCGAGGCGCGACTGGCAAGAACTAAGGGATGTAATTGTTGAGGAAGATATAATTCCACCAACTAGTTCGTCGTTTTTTTTTTGGCAAAACTACTTACAGAATATTAGCTATTCAGAATTTGGTACTTGGGATGCTTATTGAGGATGGATAGAGATTTTTTTTTCCTTTGAGAGGGAATGTAGCTTTTCAACTATCACACCTCCGTGTCAGATGCTATGAATGGCAGCCTATCAGTTGGGAGGAGAGTGACACATGGTGGAGTCTTGTGAAGGGTCTCTTGATTTTCTCTTCATGTTATACAAATATAATTTCCAATTTCTACTTGAGGATAAATGAGAGAGTTACAAGTAGCGCCAGAAAATTGAAATGTTGCACAGTTGTACTTCCTCCGTTTGGAAATATAAATCTCTTATGTCATTTTAGGATGTCCGGAAAAAGTTGTGACCTTTTCCAAAATGGTAGTAATGATTTCTAATATGGCGTACTTAAATTATGTAATGGGTAAAGGGTTGAATTAAGAACTATCACAATCATTGTGAAGGCTTTGATTATGGGATGTTGGGATAATTTGACATAATTGACAATGTACTTGGATAATATGATAATGTATTCCAGGGTGAGGGTGTAATAAATTTACATGAACTGTATGTCTGGCTGTCGTTATAATAAGGAGGTGTATCCTCAATCTTCTTAAGCTGGAAGATTAGGAATCAATTTACGGTTATCTGTCGTCTTCTGCAACACTAACCAGTCTGTGTGGTTATCTGTTAGCCTAAATTCAGTTCTCTCAAGCTCAAGGTCTGTCTTTGGAGTCTTTAAGAAAGCAATAAATGTGCTAGAAGTTGGTGTGCAAAATATATGTACCAGAGCTTTGATGAAATTTCATTTATGTCCTGCTCCCCTAACCCCGAAATAGTAAAATTATATTTTCTGTTTTGTTTTACTTGAATTAAGTGATACGGTGATGAAAAAGTCCAGAACCAACACTACTACTTACATTTGTTACATACAAACATTAATAATAATTAGAAAATAAAAAACACTTTATTAAAACTTTTAGAGTAATACAATAGGTTAAGGTGTCCTTACAAAATATCTTTAAAAAATATCATAGAAGAACTATCCTTTGTGTAATTTGGGATGATACATGGTGTTAGTTATTTCTGACCTAGGGTGCATTAATTTGCTTGTATTTTTGGGATGATAACTGGCTGGCTTTCATTATGATATAGGAATAGTTTTATCATTATATGCTTAATATAAAAGGCTAGCTAGGACAGATCCTAGGATCCATCGCAGTCAACAAGATACACAAAAGTCATGGTTTTGTGTTTTGTTTAACTTTTAACTCCCTAACCCATGATAGCAAGAGCTCAACAAAAGAAATTCAATTCATTCAACTCTCTAAAATAAAGTTATAACCTAAGGTCACTATAGATAGACGTAATTATTAAATTTAGAATATTCCTAAAACTATAAAATTAGGATAAAGAAACTAATTATTCATATCTTACTCGTGAAACAAAGATCACAAATAATACACTAACATAAAATTATATCTTGAAATAATTTAAAGCTAGCTATAAGATATCTTAAACTCTTGCTGGACTTTCATTCGACTAAAATCAAGTCTCTTTTATCTAGTTTTAAGAATCTAACTAACAAATTAATGTAACTATCAATGTATGTAGCAGAGCTTCCATATGCATGCCTAGATCCGAGATTTTTGACAAACCATACCTTATGAAAATATCCATTTTTATCTTAATCTGTAAAATAATCCAAGCCCAAAAATTAAAAAGACTACTTACAAAATTATTCTTGAGTATCTAGTTTACTAGCTTACTCCCATATGCATATCTGGTAACACCATTTTCCTTAATCTTCTTAAGTTGGAAAAGTTAGGACTCAAATATTTTTTTTGTCTTCTTTTGCAATGATGGTCTGCTGTGATTAGCTTTTAACCTAAATTTGTAAGGGTTGCGCTCGAGCCTTGATTGGGGGCACAATAATGTACCAGGGGTTGGTGTGCAAATATGTTATCCAAAGCTATGGTAAAACTTCAGTAAGGGCCTATTTAGAGTGGCTCTATGCCCCTGCCCAAAACAATAAAAATGGTATGTGGATAATTTTTCACAGTTTTTAGCGGCACACTTGATGGATATTTGGATGTTAAAAAAAAAAGGTTAGGCTAAGTTTATGCTATTATTTGGGGAACTACTTTTTGATGCAATAGTGTGAGAAAGGGAGAACTTAGAGCTTAGGTTAAGATATTTGATATGAAGCTAATGAAGGGGAACATTTGGTCTCTTATATTGGAGAAGGAAAGTTTTTTAATCTGTTGCTTCAGCCAGCATGCATCTCTTATGTCTTTCTTTTGACATTTGAAGTTACTAAATTGAATTACTGGCATTCTGATCAGCTCCGATATCAAGATATAGGATATGGGAAGTACTAGGGGTTAGTTTGAAGAAAGTTGAAGAATGAATATTAATATGGGAAAAACCTTTATAAATAGCAAGAGGTGAACGAGTCTCATTGCACTCTGCTTGGAAATAATGTTCTTACTCTCTGCAAAGAAAAACCTGCAGTATTGCTATGCTCGTTTTGGTATCAATTTTGCATTTGATTTTGGTGTGTCCATATTATATAATTTTACAAATAGCCTATAGATAATGTCATGGCTTTACTCTGTTGATACTTATAACCTTGATTTATTCGAGAACCGTGGTGAATGTAGGGAATTTAGTTATTGTTTACTCAAATCTCACTTATTACATGTTACGATATTGTGCTGGCATGCTAGTAAACATCAAAATTGAATAGGAAATATTATTTGTTTGCATATCTCACAATATCATCACTTTTTTAGGTCGAAATTAATAGTTATACTATACTAAGAGTGTTAATGCATTAACTCTTAGTAATAAATAAGTAGTGGAATATTAAGTGTTAAGAGGAAGATGGGTGGATTTTTCATGTTTCAACAGTACATAGGCTGGAGAATTTATATTTGTACTTGTTGGTTATGTGTGAGTGATCTCAAGTTTGGTGCATGTGTGTAGTCTGCATGCACGCGTGCATGTGAGGAAGGGCTAGCCATAGAGGTGTGGAGGGAAACTAATAAGTGGCCACTGCCTAACACTCTTACTCTTGTCACTCATAATCTTCAGTTGAGTTTAGGAAACAGGATATGGAATAGGTTCTGAGAATGATGGTCAAATTACATGGTTGCACTCTGCAATCTTTTCATCCCTCAGATGCTCTACCAACTTGTAAATCGCAAACAAATAAATAAATAAAAAATTAAAAAAAACTGCTGCTATTTATTTTGCTTTGGACTGTAAAAGCTTTGGTGCTTATTGTAGTGTGTTCTAAATTTCCTTAGAATGACAGAATTTGATTCACTCATATGCCTGACTGCATGCATAATCCTATTGTGATTTGTGAATGAATATTTCTCTGTTAATATTTGGAAGTTATCTTGACATGTTTAGATTCTGTGTGGACAGCAGTAATTTGTACATTGAGGCCAATGGCCTAATTTGGAAGTAATCTTGACATGACTCGGATTCTGTGTCGTGAAGCAGGAGTAAATTGTGCAATGTTCTAAATAAAATAATAGGACTTAACCCATTATGTATCTTAATAACGATATGTATCATGGGTATCCACTTAACCAGTTTGCATAGAGCTTTAAGATTAGAGGTGGTTAAAGTTTTTTTTTTTTATTATTATTATTTTTCTTTTTATGTACACTAATATGGTGAATATCTTGTCCCAAACAGATAGTTATGGCTATGAGAACAAAAGGAGGAGAGGAGGCTGTTTTCTACATCTTGCAACGTGCACGTGAGCTATACAGATCAAAACTACAGACTAGTGCTGAAGCTGATCAGCTTGCCTCTTTATTTGCTGAGTGTGTAATTGCTGAAGCTCAGCCCCCAGGAAGTGAACCCTCATCATCTCCATCACCATTTTTCTCATCATCTGCAACACCAACTGTTCCTAGCCGCGAAATGGAGACTGACGCTTGTGGAACCTCAATTTTGGCAGAGACCGGAAGAAAGCAGATTGTGTTGGATGCCTTCTCCGACGGCAGTAGTTTCATCTGTTTGAAGTGTGGTGGTCTTGTTAGCAACCATCGTAAAGATGAACATTATGCTTACTGGTGTCAGTTTTAAATGCACCTAAGAGTGTTCACAGATGCAGGTGCTTTGTAAAGCATGAGATTAAAAATTGTCATCTTGAATATATACTACTGTTACAAATGCTTTGTTTCCCTGTTAACAATGATATACCTGCTTTGAAAGGGAAAAACATTCGAACTCCAGGCTTAGGCAAGGCCATACACATGCATTTGTAGATTATGCTGAGAAATGTATGTCGGAGTTCTTGTGATTATAATGGGGATGATCTTATAGTAACAAGTTTTGCCTTTTATAGTCTTATATTGAGATAGCGCTATACTGTACATGCATTGGTGTGATCTTTTGGTTAATCATTCTAGTATCTGTTACAACAGTTTGTATAATATATTTGAGTTATGTTGTAAAGTAACACGAGATCTTGATAAGCGTTACATCAAGTAGAAAATCTGCCATGTAATCAATCACTTCTAATATAATCAATCATTAATGTGGTACATACATCAAACATGAAAAATCAAACACTAATACAAAGGATTAACTTTTCAATATATTAACAAAATTAATACTGTGATTACACACACTGCAGACTATAACAGACTGCCTAAAGACCAAAACCACAACAATAAAGGGAAATAAAAACCACCCTTCATCCCCATTACATATGTCCTATCAATTGTCAAAGAAATCCTTCTTATTCACAAAGGAAAACCTTAAGAAACGAGCGTTAGAAGCTGTCAGATGGAACAAGACAACTTAGTATCAGATTTCTGAGTTCTGTGCTCTTCCTTGACTGCTCTGGCATACAACTGGTAGCATCATCACAGCTTTACAAGATGCTCCCTTGAGCCAAACAAATCACTTCTACAGAATTGAAGACCAATGCATCCAATTCACCAGCATACCAATTTTCTCCATGATATACATTAAAATACATAACGGGCCACTGTATATAGCATTCTTCTAATCTGAAACAAAAGAAAGGACAATTATAAACAGTGGCACGGTGCTGGAAGGGCATCTTTTATAACAATTGCAGGTCACAATGATTTTAACTCATACAATTAACAGTAATTGCCATTGTACAAAAATGGAGTTTTCCTTAAATAAAAGAAAGGACATGAGACATAATGGTGACATTGGAACCAGTGCAAGCTGTAAACCAGCTGAAAACAAGACTAATTTAATTTATTTATACATAAACCACCCATCACTATGATTCAGGACATGTTGAACCAGCTTGTATCTAAAAGATATGAGAGTTAGATCACTCAGTTTCACCATTTCATTGGTTCAAATGCAAAAAACAAGAACATTAGAAATATCGTAGCTTTGAGTCAAATTGGACATCATTTTTCACAAACTCATTCTCCATTTGTTTGCAGCGAACATAACACGTTAGTTAGGTTTGCATACATCATCCCACCCTGGGAGAAGCCTCTTTACAGCTAAAAGTAACGATAATGGTGAAGGAAACTTCTAGATCATGAAGATTATGATAAACACCATATGAAGAGCCAGTTACCAGATGCACTTCAAAGAGCATATCAGCTTCACAGATGACTCAACCTGACCCAACTAAACCAGCTCCCTTCTTGTCAAAAAATCCATCCCAAGTACAATTTGAAGCCAAATTCTTCCATACTAAACAAATTCATCAAAGATGAGGCTACAGAAATACAAGGTGCTATTTAATTCAAATGAGGAAAAGCAAAAGAAATCAAAAGGAGAGGGAATTGGAGTAAAAGAAAGGGGAAATAACTTTTTTATTTGATTGGTTCAGATGAGAACCAATGGGATACCTGTTTTACATTGTTTGATAGTTAATACAAGAGTAAAAAATAATTTCTACTTTCTGGTGGTTCTGCTTCGAACAATAGAGTTGACAGATCTCGATTCCATCCAAGTATCACTTGGCTTAATCAACAAAAGCAATGAAAGCAACTGGATTGAGTTGTTGTGAATCTAGTGACTACCCCATATTACTCAGGCTCCTCATCTTACCACAAATATCCATGTTGGATTTAACACTCTAAAACGAATATGGACGCAGAACACTTCATTTTGGACCAAAATGGAAATGTTTCATAGCATAGCAAGTTTAACTCTTATACACATAGCAGTGTTTGACACCAATACCCAAGTCCAATCAAAAAAGATTGTGAAAGCCTTCCACTTGGGTGCAGGTGAGATGGGTGATGGTTGAAATTTATTTCAAACACTTCCTATGTTCCCCTAATATTGCAAGGAGAGGGGGGGGGGTATGCACGGAATTTAAGATGAGGAGAGAGGTAGAGGGAAATAAATACAAAGACCCATGTGATGAGATAAAGAAAAAGCATGTGCAAAAAAGGAAATGTTGCGATATTTGTCAAACATCCTAAAATAGTGATTGTTGCAATACTAGGGGAACAAAGGAAGCATTTTTTTTCTTTTTCTTGATTCCCCAATCCCACCAAGGTCATGGATAATGCGTCAGACCTGGAACTGAGGTATCCTTAAACTAGGAAAAAGAGAAAGGAAATTGCTTGAAATACCAACCAAAGATTAACCCAGGGTAATAAGTGTATCAATTTGCTTTCTTCCCTTGATTATCGTTAGCCAAGCACCCCTTATGATAATCTTTGATAAAAAATTTAACCAAAAATTATATTACGAGGTTTCTGGTCTAATTCAGTAGCTCCTTACAATAAGTGCAGTACTATATAAGACATTACTTACAGACAATGTAAAGCTTAATGGAAAAATTTCGAAGACCCCCCCCCCAATATATATGGAGAGGACTGCATTACACACGTATTTTAAAGGCTTAGATGAATAAGTGTCATGTAATTGTTGTTGATTGTTACAAATGGCATGACAAGTATTAGTACTTTACAGTTAACAGTACTGGCATGTTATAGCTAACCAGCAGAATAGATAAAAGTGTCATGCAAATGGTGATAAAACGTTTAAAGAACATGATAAGCATAGTACTTACTATTCCAGGCATGTTAACATAATGCTTCGTAACAGAATTGATGAGAAGACACTCACCTACATAGGGTATTGCTAGTCTAACTCTGACGTATGCGTGGATGTACGTGGAGGTCAAATTATACAAAAGCACCTCATGAAGAAAGTTAAATCATATCTTTCAACGCCTGAGGCCGAGGCCTTGTCTTCACAATTGTTTCATCGCAATGCTTAATCCATTCTGACAATCTCCATGGTTTTTGCCATTTCCATTTGAACTGTAAAATCCACTGGTGATGACTCCTCTTCCATCTCCATAGCTTACTAGACTGTCCCGCAACTGCTAATTTCTTCATTGACAACTGTCCAAGCGGCACCATCTGCATACAGTTAAACATCCTTTTTCATCAAAGGAACAGATAGGAGAACTCTCACTTAAAGACTAACTAAGAAACTGAAAATTAACCTTTTTCGGATCAATATATGATGTTGCTTCCCTGACTTGTCCATTAGCAATACCAGGAGAATATTTCAGCTGCTTTTGAGCAGGTGCAGCTACTGGAGACAATGGGCCACTCATGTCGTCAAGTGTGTTTTTTAGTGATCCGGGTGAATTCTGCTCAGTGACAATAACATTAAATCAGATTTCAGAGAGATAGATTCTAAAATTGGGGGGGGGGGGGTCAACAATCATAAAAAACGATAGGGATTAGAGCAAAGATAATTGCACAATTGTTGAAGAATCCAAAGCATTGTCATTCCAAATAACAACATTTAAACAGTATGCCACCTACAGTTTTTCAAGATGCATTCAGAGAAAACTTTTAATTAGAACATTGGGGTTACTCAAATCAACTTACTTTACTCCAGACAGGATAGTTTTTATAATATACTTCATATGATTTAAAAGGAGTCAGGATCAAATATTTTGCCAGGCCTGAAGTTCTTCAGGCCTTTTTGCATTCCTCACAGAGAACAGAGTGATTTATCAGATACCTTTAGTATCAGACAAACTTTAAATGGTTGCCTGAATATTCATCTTACACAAAATCCTACAAAAACAAAAATACATGTTCATCTCACCGATGCAGATGTGGCAAGCGCAACGGCAGCTGATTGCTCTCTCAATTTGAGCTCCTTCTCCACCTCTTTTCTCCGAGTTTCACTCTGCCTCAAGAGACCAACCAGTTCTTTCAGCTGCTCCTTCATTTCCTTCATTTCAGTTTCCTTGTCATATAAATGACATCTGTAAAAATAAAAACAAAGTTAATACGAGTTCCAGCACAGAACATAATCTTCAGTCAGATATCTACTAAATTGGTACCACTAACAGGAAGTTCATGCATATCACTACAAAAACCAACTTTTGATACTTCATGAAAATTGAAGGATATTGTAATATGCATCAGAATCATTTCAAAGTCAACAGCATAATTTCATAGATAACACTGGAACTCCAGAAAATAATGGTGGTTTTATTTTTATTTACTTTATCTCTGAAACTTTGTAAAGAGTCTTCAAAACCTTAAATCATCTAATTATGTCAGTGCCAATCTGAAGCAAAATTTACTTTATTGACATCAGAGGGATAATTAAAGGAACCGAAAGAAAGCAGAGAAGCATAAGTAAGAGCAAATAACGTATGTTTATTCACATAATATGGAGAAATGACTGTTGACTGGAGTCATATTAAAGTTATTTCCAGTACATTTTGCACATGTGAGATGTGACACAAATAAACTGAGTTTGAAATAGGAAATACAAGGATGGATCAACTTTCAGAGCAAATGAACCTTGTATCAGCAAGAGAATTGAACATATATTGTAGCAAACACTTGGCATCTCCCATTGAGCGCAACTGATTCCAACGACCACGACTACTAAAGCCACGTTCTCTCTCTTCTGCTTCTGAAAGTTGTGAAGCCATGGCCACTAGTGAATTTGACGATATGCTCAGCATATTTTCCAGGGATGAAATTCTCGCCATTCTTGCATTTGGTGACAATGAGGATAACCTACATATGACCACAATCAAGAATTGCATTGGGAAAAATTGCAAAAGAAATGAAACTCCTTTCTATATTGCTAAGACAGTCACTTTTGCGGTAACAGGAACAGCAGACTCCTAAATAAAAATTTGCATGAATTGCACCTTGAGAAACCATTCTTTCCTTTAGGAGTGCTTAATCCCTTTGAAGAAAGCTCTTCTAGTTGTTTCAACACAGACAGCTCTTCAGCAAGTGCAGTACGCCTGGAGAAGGTAGAAATAATCATTAAGAACAATTGTGGATCATTTCATGCATGCCAACTTATGCAAACACCAATATAAACAGTATACTTACACTTGAGTTTGTTTCTCGTACTCATAACGCACTTCATGGACGTTTACCATGACTTCTAGCTCGTGATCAAGCCAGCGTTGCAATGTTTTCTCGTTGGTCTAACATACAAAAGCCTCCATTAACAAAACATTCTAGAGAAATATATATCATGATGGAAAGATTCAAAAATATAGAAAGTAGATATGAGTAAGGGTGACTACCTGTCCATTTGTTCCATTGCCATTAGCAAGAACTGGAAAATTACAGAGATCAGATAAGAATACCAGAATTCATGAAGCAAAATTAAATACTATATATAGTATCTTCCTGTCAAAGATATGGAAAGAGCTCTAGTATAATAACAAAAAATAAAAAAGAAGAAATGTTGGGTGAAACTTCAGAGCTTTTCTAATACAGGGGTGTAATAATCCCTATAATATTCAGGTTTCCCTACAGTCAGATATGTGTATGGTAGATACTGGAATAAAACAAATCACAATATCATGGGATACTTCAACAAAATTTCTGCATTTAGTGCACTTGAATATTAATGAAAACCCAGGCAGCCTGTATTAAAAAAACATTAAAGCCACTAAATATTGGTCAACAAAGTGATACCAGAGCTATCACGTGCTGTAGATTTACGAGCTTCAAGCAACTCCTTCAGTCTCTTGGTAGCCATGGCAGCCTCTTCCGTTTTTCTTTGGAGAACCTGAGAGTCAGAGAAAGCACTTATGGCATCTTACTGGAAGGTGGTCACAAGCATCAACAGTTCACGAATTTCATGCGCACAACTTAAAGTGTTATAAGCTCGATAGCTATTGTTAATTATGTATGCAATAGATTCTGTCAGTAATGGATGAATACCATTACTTTTTAGGAGGGACAGTATCCACACATCACTCTATCAAACAATTAACAAAACAAAGTCTGATACAAAATAAGAATAAATTTAAGTACAATTGGTGGAAGAGAGACAGGCTTCAATAGATTTACTTGCACTCAGGATAAACTTCTTAGTCTACTGAACAGATGCCTCAGCATCATAATCTTTGTTGAGATCAGGAAAATCCTACACCAAGACTCATTATAAGAGTCGGTGGTACAGGTTACAACTTCCAAGTGAATCAGCAGTCATAAAATGGGTAGATAGTGTGATTGGCCTTATTAGGATACTCATTGACATTGATATCATTAACAACAACACAAACTTTAACCTGGAAACTAGAAACATGCAACCAACATCCCACACATATATTAGCAAATGAATGAATGAAGATATGGCAGTACAATCAAGGATGAAAATATCTTTCATTCTAGATGAGCATGGACGACAGATGAAATAAATGCCAGAAGTTTACCTGTTTCTGACGTTGATTTAGAGCTTGTAGCTTGTGCCTCTCGTATTCATTCCTCCTACCCTCCTTACGTAGCTGCTTTGAAAAAGTAAATTCCATGAATAGACAATAGAAAAATGTTTCAAACACTAAATAATGGTAATATTTTAAAGCCAATCTGTTGGAAAGAAAAGAAAGAAAAATAGGAAAAAGTAGCTCGATGAGGAGGAATAGGAGGCCGAGGCAAAGGAGCAGAAGGTTGGAAAAAGGCTGGCTCACAACAAGAAAGATCAAAGTGCACAATACCTGTAAAAGCTCCTTCTCCCTAGAAGCTTTCCATAATCGAAATTGTTCTGCCTCTTGCTTAATTTTATGTTGCAATTGAACCTAGTTTTAGAGGGCAAGTCAGTAGAAAGTAATCATTGGTGATTGGACAAACAGAATGTGACAAAAAATTCAACCTTCTGCGCCTTTATGAACTGTATTTCTTCTTGCAAACGTTTTGCTGCTTCCTCACTTTTTTGTTTTTGTTTCAACAGCTGAACTTGGTTCTCTTGTTTCTTTTTAAGATCCAAGATCTGTAGATGTACATTGAAGAAACAATCAGAAAACATTTCCCATTATCTGTGAGCAATAACATAGAAGAGTTGAAGTACATCAGTCCATTCTACCTGAGCCTCAAGTGCCTTCAATTTCTGAGAATGAACATCTTGCAATTTCTGTGTTTGACCATCAGAAGAAGCAGCAAGGTTTTCTATTTCAGCTGAAAGCCGGTCTCGTTCTTGCTGCAATTATAGCAAACAACCCAAGTTAACAAAATGTTACCATGCATTAGCTTTCTTTTTCAACTGGGAAAAAATAAAGTCTATAATTCAAATTGAACCTGGACAGCTCTTTTCTCATCCTCAAGTTCCATTAATTTTTTTCCAAAATGCTGCTTAAGAGTCTCAGTATCTGCTTCTCCAAAAAGCTTCATTTCAGACTGCAAAGAAGATAAATATTACTCAGTAAGTTGCAGAATTTGTCACCCTGTCACTACACCAGTTATATAACGGGTGTATCAGATTAGAAGAAATAACTTAAACCATTTGCTTGAAGAAAATGATCAACTAAATACATAATAACACAGTTATATGAATAATGACAACTTCAAAACTAAGTGCTTTTGTGTTTCCAAGAATTAGAAAGTAGTTAATTAATTGCATTTAACAAGATGAACTTTGAAGTGATACATAGCAATATAGCATAGTTTTAGATCCTTAATATCTCCAAGTACTATTTCATGGAGTGTTAGAAAGAAAGATAATAATAAGCCAGAGAATATCCAATTTGACATTGATTTTGATATGGAATAATAATGGAAAATCTTACCTCTCTTGGAACCTTCAATATTTAGTAGCTTAATTGTTATTTTAGATTTTGCTTACAAGTTTTTACCTTTCACTTGAAAGAATTTTTCTTGTTTTAAGCGGTTAGGATTTATTTCCTTATTTTAATCTTTTATTGTGATTAGTTTTTGAGTTAGGATTAAGTTTAGGAAATTTTATCTTTTAAATAGTTCTATCTTTATTAGAAGTGTGTTTAGGAATTTGGCTAGTTGATTTATCTAGGACTTCAAATGTAATTAGAAATCTTAGTACTTATTTGTAGCCTATATAATGGCATTTAGGCTCTTAATAAAAATCAGTTTTTGTCAATTTGAAATTTATAAAGTTTTACGTAAGCTTGTGCTTGTGTATTCTTGGCCTGGTTTAGGTTTAAAGCTTGTGTTGCTTAGCGTTTCTAGACCGAGACTCAAAATTCCAAACCTTTCAACTGCGATTGAAGGTTATATCATTAAAATCCATATCAAATTGGTGTGGCTGCTGTTTGACGAGGGACAAGTTTGACAATTTGTGTCAAAAAAACTCAGTTTAGAAGGTCATATTGATCGACTTTGTTCTCCTTCATTTCTAAAGATTTTGAGATGATTCTTTTTTTCAAATTGGTTACTTTTTTGTCTAGTTTTCACCTGCAAAATTTGAGAATTTTTCGAGTAGCATATCTATTAAACTGGGTTCGTTTTTTGCAACTGGTCAAAAATCGACCTAATCTGGCAGTGTTGAGGAAAAAATAAACTGCAACCACTTGGCTGGGAATTTTTTGCTGAATTTTTGGTCGAGTCTTTGAGACAGATGGAGGTAGCAGTATACAAAATTTCAGAATTTTTCGAGGTGTTTTTCTTGGGTTTTGATCCTCGTACTTACGATCAATTTCTGGACAGGTTTTCTGTGTTTAATCATTAACTTAAACATGGTGAATCAAGCTGAATTTGCGGCATTGTTGGATGAGCTCAAGAAGATTAATGCTCGGTTGGATAAGTCGGAAGAAGTTACTGCTTTACTCCAGCAAGAACTACATAACCGTGAACCAACTCCGCACATACGCAATCACACAGTTGAGGAGATAAAGCTTGCTAATCCATATCAGATTTCATAGGCTTTAGTATTAGGTTCTAGAAACCTTGCATCTCCACAACGCTTTTCATTTAGTACTCTAAAATAGTGTTACCTAATTTGCTAGTCTCCCTTCCCCATCCACACAAACCACAACCTATGGTTGGGCACTCCTCAACAAATTTCAACGAGTAGAATATACAAAGACCTAATTATCAACTATGACACTTCCTAGATGGACTATGAAGCTTTGTTACCAAAGCAAATAAAGAATACAACACTTGTACAGACATATGGGGATGAGGAAAAGGGGGTAAAAACCTAACCCCTGCCAAGAGCTTGTGCAGCTGCGCCCCATGCTGTGAAATCATAAAGAAGGCTTATCAGGAGGTCGGAGAAATCCAACAAGAGACAGACATTAAACCCACAAAGTAATGGGAAAAAGACCCATGCAGATCGGATGAGAATTTGGTTCTCATGAACCAGGAGTTTTTCAACGGAATTTCTAGAGTATGATATTTGATTTCGTAACAAAAGGTAATAGGGGGCATTTACCAAATTGAATAAGTAGGAAAGCAGACGAAATTCAGAGCGAATAGGTGAAGTTGAGTTAAAATGGAAAAATAGGACCACAATGTAGCACAATTTATCCAACTAAAGAATGCTCTTATTCCAACAGGTCTTCCAGAGGGGATATGAAGATGTATGATCCAACACTAAAAAAACACAGAATAAATTAAAGGAACCTAAAAACTTAACTCTGTGTTTCTGAAAGTTAAAATTAGTTATAAGGCTATTATGGTGCCTTCAACAACAAAAGGTTAGTATGGAGACTTTTGGAGAGTATAATAACATAGAACAAATAATTTATATGTAATACATCATGAAATGCGAGACAAAACTTACAACAGCACTCAATTTATGTCAATTTTCACAACAGTCCAACCAAGTATTATACATTCCACGGGTATAAACACAGAGGACGTAATAATGGAATTCAATTTTGATTTCCGAGGAATGAATGACATGTAAAACTCTCCCAGCCAAAAACATGAGCTTGCTCATAATAAATGACAAAAATTAAATCTTGGAGGCAACATCTATGATTTATGCAAAGTTATATAAGATCAATACAATCAGTATGTAGTACAACACAATAGATTTATCATAAAATTGTCATACCTCTTTTTGCTGCAGACGTTTATTCAACTCACTTAATTCTTTGTCCATAGTGGTCTGAAGAACCTTATGCTCCCATTCCTTTGCAGATTCTTCGTCCATATCCTTGGAATCACCTGTTAAGATTTCACAGTATATCATACATTAACCTCAATAATCTTCATTCAGAAGAAGCTTAGAGACTATAAAGTAATCCACCCAATTCACATTGATGAACTAATCTTGAAACTAAGGGCACAGCCTATTTTGTCAGCTTTCGAGCTCTTTAGATATCAAAGGGCAGTTCTTGTGGCAATACAAACCCTGAAAGCAACAACCAAATTTCTGAATTCAAGACTAGAAGAAACCATACCCATAACAATTTCACCCATTGCATAATCAGATGTATCCATACTCTGGCGCCTCTTATGCCCCTCATTCTTCACTGAACCGATTTCTCCACTCTGACAGTCATAATGCCCCAGCTTATCAATACAATGCCATACAAGGAAAACATTCCCTCTACTTTTAGAAAATGAAATACTAATGCTAGAAAATAATATGTTAATGAATTCCATGCTAAGAACCAATGTCATGGAAAGAATTCAGAGCCCAGAAGAGCTAAATTAATACCATGTCACCTACCTGGCACATAGTATCACCCTGATCATCAACATTATATCCACTGCGGTACTTATTAAGCTCTCGCCGCAGATCTTCATTAGTTGACTCCAGCCAAGAAATCCTCTCTTTCAAGGCCTGCAAATTTGTGTTATTTGATAGGAAATAGTATTGCTGCCAAGCAGAGAAAACATAAAGACCTACACAATTACAATACCTGTACATCATCCGAAGATGCCCCTCCACCTCTTGCACAAAGTTCTGCTTGTAAATACTCAAGCTGTTGCCGCATTTTAATCATCTCACTGGATATTGGATCTCTATTGATCTATTTCAAGCAAAAACTAAAACTTTAACATAACGATAAGGTGTACTCCATTAGGCCACAAAGCCAAAAGTTAATACAATGCATAACAAAGGGGAAGGGAAGGAAAAAAAAATAAAATAAAAAATTGTAGTCATGTAGAAGGGACATTTTAAGCTTACCACTGGCTTATTTTGAATGTTACGGGCACGGTTTGCATACTTGAGTGTGTTAAGCGTCTCTTCAGCATTAATATCAGCCGGACTGATGCAAGCTATATGATTGAAAGCAAAGCAAGTGCTCATAAATTGGGATTCATAGGATATCGAATAAAAGAAAGGGAGCAGGGAAAATCTATATGATTGAAAGCAAAGTAAGTGCTCATAAATTTTATGTTGATGCTGTACATCAGGGAGTAATGTTTAAAGAAGCTAACAAGTCATTATCTAAATGTAATTTCTGGAGGAAGTTTAGAAAAATAAATATTCTCTAAAAGGTTGCTGAAAAATGGCAAAAGCAAGTCAAGAATTCCAACAAGAAAATGCTTCACAAAAGTTACATGCAAATATTGAACAGCTTGCAATGGCAAATAAGTGATTAGTGAAATACATTGCAGCAACAGGCAAAGTATCTAGCCAATAAAAATATGACAATTCAGTGTACTGAGGTTACTATATACAACCAACTGACCAAAAAACATTCCAATTCCCTAAGATGCTTGAGCTAACTGTCTGGAGGTACCAAATTATTACGAAAAACAAAAAACCACAATATGAAAGGCCATACAGATAATGGGTGAAACTAAAGCTGAAGAGTTGACATAAATTAGAATGAATAATATAATATACAACATACACCAAGTATAAGCTTTCAACTATCATGTGACAAAACCATCATACTTCATATATTGGTAGGCAGCAGTTCAAGATTAGCACAGGGGCACAGCAAAGACTTGATAATAAATGCAGCTACTTTAACATTACAAAGTCAGAAAAGTTCTCAAATAATAAGATTGATATAGAGAAACAAATAATTACCAATCATCACAGTCCTGCTGTTGCCACCAAGAGAATCCTGAAGATATAACATGACATTAGATAAATGCTGCAAAATATAGTAGCAATATGTTCATTAAATTTGGCTGTTTACTAGAACTTTCTTCCAGCCTATCATCACATGTCAACAATAATATTATTCCTTGCACACAAAATAATTACAACACAATGATTTCCAAACCATGGCATGGAAACACCAGAAAAGATTACTAAGCTCAAGCAACAATAATTAAGACAGCCTTAAGAGTAGAAAAATCCAACTTCAAATATGAGCAATATAGAGTGCAATCCAAATCAATTTGGCCTCAACTCATAACAAGAAGACTTTATGTCCTACATCAAATGAGAAGGCTCACCAGATTAGTTTATTCACCAAAAATTTTATCCGTTGATTAAACTCAGGTATAGTCTTATATTAGCTATCACTCAACAAACAACAACCTGAATAAATTTCCAGCTAGGATCAAGAAAGTTTCACAGCTGGTAAGTGCATTTCAGCAACATAAAATCTTCTTGTACTTTGAACAAATCAAATTTAGTAAATGTTACTATCAAGATTATAGGCATGGATTATGGAACCACTCATTACATTAATTGAGGTTATAAATTAATACTCAGGTCCCATATTAGCATAATCCAAGTGAAACCCAACTACTAATGACTGAAGTTATGTCAAACCTGCAATAATCGAGTCAGTTTACTGTCTCGATAGGGTACATGTACACCTTCTTTCCTCTTTTTTTCATCACCAAGCGCGCTGATGACATTTCCAAGGGCTAGAAGACCCTTGTTAATATGAACTCCTGTTCAAAAGCAGCGTTAGGTAATTTTTTTTCATGCTATGAACAAAAGGAAAATAAAATAAGCAATAAGCGAATAATATGCTAACTAACCTTCTTTAAAACGCATGCCATCTGAACCTGTTCTTTTTGCACGCTCAGACCCAGCCAGATCTACCAAGTGTAATTTAGCTGATAGGTATTCTTCGTTCATGCTTTCATTGACATTGGCATCTTCAGGATCAGTGTGACTTAGCTTGCGCATTTGCTCTAGCGTTATGGTGAAGATAGCATGTGAACGACTACAAACAAAATTGTGTTATAAAATGTGAAATTAATATGGTCAACTTTTTTGCACATAGATAAACACCTTGTATTCCAGATAGATGAAGCATATAAATATTATTTCATGCACATAATTAGAATGTAAATCCAGAATCTTGAGTAACTTAAACTCGTGGTACTTAAATGCAATCTAATGAGAACAAATGCTTTTGACCTAGTTTTTCTTCTCTTTCTCCACTTTTTATGCCTTTCATTTTCCACAGCATCCAAGTTGTCGGCACTGCCACCAAATGCTGCTGCCACTCCAGCCTTCACAAGTCACAAGCCACTGCTACCTACAAGCTCACCGCCACAATTTTTTTTTAAGCCTTCTTGTTCTTTTTCAACTACTGAAGACTCATTAGTCATTACATATGCCCCTACAGCCAAGCTTTAACATGTATTCTATACAACCAAATTGTCTGAACTTATTGGAAGATGGAACTCAATGTAGCTGTATATTGTACTTATTGTAACCTATCTGAATTTATTGGAACTTTTTTTAACTTGTTAGGAATAGTACTTAGACACCAGAGCTACTTTGCACCTAGCCAACGGTATCAGATTTGACTTTTCCGATTTGAACAAGTTAGAACTAGTAGTCCGTACTGACTTTCCTCTAGTTTAAACTGGCACAATGGTCGAGAGGTAATGATTTGACTTTTCCGATTACAGGTTTTAGAAACACCACTCTTCCCTCTCTCCAAAAATTGTCTAGCTAGTCACTCAAATAATCGAAAACTCACCTAAACTTTGCCTGCCTATCACCACTGACAGCATTGTATCCGTCGAATGATGAATTTGATGTATGTGCTTTTTTATGTCAATGATCTCTGCATAGGGGGGCAAAATGTACTGTGTTATTCTGCTGCTCCTCCTAAAATCAGCCCTCTTACTTCACAAGCAACTTCTATTGCAGTTATTATCCCTTTAGCAGCTGGCATCACGATCATTTTCAGAATAACCAATAGTACTTTATTCAACTAAGAGTCCAAGTGTTCTCTTCTCCATGCTAATCATTTAGGCGAATTCTAAAAATTAATAAAAACCCATTATAAAATTATTCATTATTAATTATACCTAACCCCAAATTAAATAATATAAAAATATACACCAAAGCCAACCATGACAAACATTACTTTAGCAATGAATACAGACAACAGCACAAAATAATCAGTTAACAGGAAAAGTGGACAGTTGGTGTTTGCATTAGGCCCTTGATGCTACTACTTCGCCATAAACAAGAAGCAGAAGTGAACTTAGTGACACCTTTGATGAATTGCAATCTGAAAATGAATAATTCTCCCAACATTCAACAATTCAGCTTATCAGTAATTCTTTCAATCATCCCAGAAACAACAATATAGTCCCATGAGGCTTCTCCATACAGCATGAAGTCAATCCACAAAGATCATTGATATATTATGGTACAATAAGTAACTAGATTTCAATACAGTATCTTTCTGTTTGTTTATAACCACATTTTATGATTAATCCATAATAGAATTTTGTATACTCCATAATGAACCTATCTTTCTTAATAATGAGCAGAAAATCATGTGGTGTATGATTGACTTGAATAAAATAAATAAATAAATATAAAAATAAATATAAATAAAATAAATATAAATAAAATAAATATAAATAAATAAATAAATAAAAATAAATAAATAACTCATGAAGATATAAAGGTTACTTCGACAACCTCACCTAGATTGATTGTTCATGTTTGTACTCCCGGTAGCCCGGCAAAGTGATCCTTGTTCAAGGCATGCTGCCATTTCCTTCAAAGACCTGACCTCTACTTCTGTAGATCCCGCTAGAGTAATAACACCATTAGATGATTCACGAATCTGTATTGGTGGTTTTCCGGGTACATTTACTTTCCCGGCATTAGCAGTTTCTGATTTCGTTGATAGGGAGGAATCCAGTAAATCTCGCACTTCCTCTTTATGAATCTGCAGAAATTACTAAGTCTAGTCAATAAAGCTCACCTATTGTGGGTTAGAATAACGAAATCAAAACAATATAATAGCTTCAGACATTTAATCAGAACAAACATATATCTGACGGAAATAAGTCATGAGAAACTCTACCAAATCAGATGTATCAGGAGTTAGCAACATGAAAGTTCCAACACAGATCTATAAACAGGTAGCTATACAGATCATAATAGTTTATATAGTTTAAATAGAAGTACCTAAATGTCCATGAAAGAAAAAAGAGATTCTAAGAAAAGGGCCCACCTCGATGAAAGAAACGTGCAACTGGAATTCAGTTTCATTTTTCAACTTTTCAATTTTGCTATATAATGCATTCATAACTTGAGGGATTATTCCTGTATGTCCACCTTCGCGAAATGCTGTACCCATGGTGTAGGTTTTCCCTGACCCTGTCTGCAACGTGATGGAAAATTCACTTATTTTGTATAGAAATAGGAAAATTGATACCACTGCCATGTATAGCAATACCACAAATTGAAGCAAAGCTTACTTGACCATAGGCAAGGACTGTTGCATTGTATCCCTGGAATAAACCATCAACAAGTGGAGCAGCACATTCTTCAAACATAGAGGAGGATGGAGAAGCGGAACTCCCATAGACATGATCAAATGTAAAGGAATGTGTCCCGATTTGCACCTAAAAATATTAAAAGAAGAAAAGAAACAACAACAATCACTTCCAACATTTTTAATTAGAAAAAATAAATACTAAAAGAACTAAGTCCGAGGCCTATATCTAGAGTATTTGACAGAGATTCTGAACTCTGAAGATGCCAACATGTGAAATCTAACAGAAAAAATGATATATTAAAGCCCAATGGGTTACTTCGCTCAATACCAACAGATTTTGGAATGAAACCTCATTTGAGCATAGATATATTCTCACTTCCTCAACCTCGTCTTTCATATGCAGGCTAGGCCCTTTTTCACATCTTCAAAGGGGAAGGTTTACTCGTTCAAGAGTTAAGGTGAAAAGGGAGAGTGGTAAATTTTCTAGGTCTCATCATCCTTCATAAGCATGCCCAAGGCACATCTTTAGATACAAAAGTCTGTTCTTTTCATATACATATATTGTATAGGACTGCCTTTCAAATATGATGGTGCCAAAAATACTGTTTTCCAACACATGGATGAAAATAGATTTTATCATCATATTAGGTACATAAACTTTGATTTGTAGTCAGAGTAAATTGGATAGGTTACATTCAAACATTGATAAGCTCGTAAACTAATTGATTTCAGCAATTCAATGTTGAGCACTAAAAACTGTAAATTTCAATTTCATTTGAAAGACATATCATATGCAATCTTCCACATACTTCTAAAATCTTTAGCTGTCGTATATTCTTAACTTCAACAATGGTATTAAAGGAAATAAGAAAATTAAAGGAATCATACATCCACCACACCTCCCATTTTTAATATTGTAAGCTGCAGGTCTTGGTCAGACCGTCAGAGCAGTAACTGTCTAAACGATTATCATAAATTTTGTCTTAGAGCACTTTACTTCGCTAAATGGATTGAAGAAGCTATTTCTTGGTCATTAACAACTTGGTCACAAAATTAGTTGAACAACAGTTCATAACAAAGCTGCACTGCTGCAGACTATTCTCTGATATGGAGATATCACATTAGGAGGACAGAAACAGGGACAAAAGATATAAAATCACATATCCCAATGACTAATCATAGTGGAACCAGATGGTAATAAATAGGAGCACAAACAGGGAGATATTTGTTAGTAGAATGTATGGAAAGATGACTAGTTAAACACAAGGGAAAACATTAGTCAGTTTAATGGGAAGAAAGATGACAATTCAGCGCAAGAGTAGCATTTGTTGACAAAACATTCAAGTAAGAAAGACTAACAACAACGCAAGGGCTGGAGGATGGACTAGACTAAAAAGTGGCTGGTGACTGGTGGGGACAAATTCTCCAAGATTTATGTTACTTGAATCTATGGACTAGATAAGATATAGCTGAACATTTAGGATAGGAGTATGCAAGCTGTGAGTCGCTTAGGATGCAACACGCTGGGTATGGATCTTCTCACCAGCATTTTACTATTCTACTTTCTGCTTTATTTAGCTTAGGATGCAGCAAGCTGGATGTAATAGTTGTCATATTTTGCCCTCATTGCAGTGAGTTAATCTTTTGTGTATATCTATACATACACGCTATGCTAACATTGCGCTACAACCTAAAGTTTTCGAAGCTATACAAAGAAGGATGATATATAAGGAAACAAATCATACCATTAAACATGCAAACACGTGCAGATGTAAGCAATTGTTAAATTATGATTCATGGAACACATGCAAAGAATGTTAATTTCTATGCTTATGCTAGAATTCATACATTACACTTCATGATTAAAGCAATAAACAACAAATCAAGCATACAAATTAGTCATGGTTACCTTTTTTAACAACTGACAGAAATTAGCAATTCAATGAAATTTATTTGTTACAAATTAAACCCCAAAGAGGAAGAAAAAGATGCTTTAGACACAAAATAGAATTATACCCCAAAATCAAAAAAATTATACAATTGAAGGGTTTGACGATAAATACTTTATTTATCAGACCTTTCAATTATACAATTCCGAAAAAATACTCTCTCCATCCAGATTTAGTGATTTACCCATCACATTACTAGGTCAAATTTCACTATCAACGTGACTATTAGTGCCGAATTTAGTTATAGATTAAATAAAAACATTCAATGAAATACAAAAACACCCCTTAAAAATAAATTATTCTTAGATTACTCTAAGAAAAAGTGAGAAAAAGGTATTAAAAAAATACACTGAAATTACAGCTACCATTGATAAGATCTAGATCACACAAATCCAACCATAATTCAGACTTGAAACAACATTAAATGTAAGCAAATCAATTATCTATAACTAGATTTACAATTATAACACCTAAAATTCTAATAAAGAGAAAGAAAATGCATCATACCTGAGGTTTGCCACGAACAACAGTAACACAATCTTTACATCCTTGAAGCTTTTCATCACCAATCAATGGTCTAATATGAACAGCTACTTTAACACAACATTCTTCTCCTCCTCCACCGCCTCCGCCGCTTTCCATCATTAATCAATCAACCGGATGAAATCGGCTTTGATTCGGAAGCAGGAAAGAAATTAGGCTTGATTAGAGATGACCCAAATGAAGCAAACGGAATGAGGAGCAATCAGGAAAAGGATGCAGCAACAAAATTGAAGAGGAATGCTTAGGAAAGGGAAAGGGAAAAGGGGAAAAGAGGGAAAGAGAAATCAGTTGTAGTTGAAGTTGTTGATGAGAGTAACTGCAAAGACAACAACTACAAGTAGTAGCACTTTCCTTGGTGTTCACTACTACTAGAAATTGTTGTGCATTACTTTCTCTCTCCTCTGTTGATCTTGTTGCCGCTGCTACTGCCCACACCCAAAATCTTACAGAACAAGGAGAAGAAGAAGAGGAGAGAGAAAAAAAAAGGGTATTTTGTTTTGGTGCTTTGGTATGGTATGGTATGGTATGGTATGGGACTATGGGTTGTGCAGTGAAAATAGTGATCCTCCTGTTGTGAAAGTAACAATCTTGTGTGTCTCACTTTTTAGGAGAAAGTATTGCCCAGATAGGAACTAGGAAGGTCCATACTACCGTTGAAAAAAAAAAAAAATCGTTAAGGGTTGGAAAAAAAATTATTTCCTATTTTAATACTGTTATTTTAAGTTATAGCCTATTAAAATAAAATTAAATGTTGTTATATGTTTCTTCAATATTATTTTCGAGGTGTTATTTTGATCTTTTTAGTAGTACTTATATATTAAAAGGATAAGTATTTGTGTTAAAAATTAAGTATTATGTTTGACTACAGTTATTATACAAGTGAAATATGTTATTAAGAAAGACAATACAGTTATTATAAATTGGAAACTGTTAAGTTACGTGATTTGGTATCAGAGTCATACGGTTAAAAGATTAATTAAGTTGATTTAATAATTAGGTAAAACTGGAGAATACTAGACCTTGTACTGAGTGTAAGAAACCTGATTTTAAGCATTATTATCATATTCCTGAAAATACTAGTAATTTTGGCCCAGTCCTTAATTATATAGTAGATCAAATCGGTGAGTTAAGATCGGAAATTGATAACATACATGCTCGTTGTATTAATATCGAGAATAAAATATCAATAACCACAACCGATATTAATAAAAAGGTAAACGATCTAAACGAACAGGTTAAACAAGTTCAACTTGCTTTAACAAACAAAGTTAGGCATCAAGTTGGAAAAGAAGTATCGCCTAATAAAGAGAAAACTGTCTCATATAAATATAAATATCCTTTTCAAAATCTAGATAAAAATAAAAAGTTTACTGTAACACTCCCTAAAAGACCAACTAGTAACCAAGAAAAGAAAAAAGAGACTAAAGATGAACCCTCATCTTCAGGAGAAAACACTTAAAGAATTACAAGTCCTATTTGATGAAGAAGAAGACCCTAATAAGCTTAACGAAATCATGAACTTAATTTCTAACAAAGGGATTGCTTCTGATAATGAAATAAAGGAAAATAATTATGCTACTTTAGAGGAAGATTTATATCAACAAATGGGATTAATGAAGTTAAATGATCTAGACTTTCTGCCCAAAGAAGTTGTTCAACAAAAGATTGAAAACAAACTAGGAAAAAGAGTAATGGATAATAATGATGTTGGAGAGGAAATTATTAATGAAAACATTAACGTAAACAATGTCATCCAAAGACCTAGGTATCAAGGAGAAGGAAGTTGCACAAGACCAAGACACATACCAGGGAAGTCTACCCGGTTTAGTGTCAAGGTTATGCCTAATCATATACCTAAACAAGAAGAAGTGACTCTTGAACCTATAAGTCAAACTGGTTATAAACTTAAGCTAGACGGTGTAAGAGATAGACAAGATGTTTTAGATCAATGGAAGAAGAGTATGAGTAGTGTACTTAATTTAAACGCTGACTGGACTTCAGAAAATTTCTTAAACTATATCGAACATAGTATTTATGGCTATGTAGAAGACTGGTACGATGGAATAGAGGAAGAAGTCAAAATTGCATTAAGAGCTAGTGAATCACCTACTAGAATGTTCAGACAATTATGTCAATACATTGAGATAGAATTCATTGGTCCTAGAGCAGATCCTAATGAAAAACGAATGGAATATCAAAGGAAGTTAAGTAATTTGTCCATCTGTAATATGAAATATGTTGATGATTACATTATGGAATTTGAAACATACTATTATAAAATTGATGAAAATGAAACAAATCTTGGAATGTTCTATGACAAATTACCAGTCCTCTTAACAAAGAAATTAGTGAAAAATATCAAGAATGGAGAGAGAGATTTTTAGCTAGGGCTGCCCTAGGTAACAGAATTGCTTTCCTTAGAAAATGGATTGAAAAGAAATGTAGAGAGGTTGCAGGAACTCAACAAATGAAGAGACAATTTCTCACTTGTTGGGATTTCCCAAATAATTATGGATGTTAAAGAAAAAATTATAATAAAAGAAGGAATTATAAGAAAAATAAATTTGACCGATCAAGAGGAGAAACCTATAAGAAGAAGTATTATAAACATGGATATGAAAGGCAAGTAGGTTTTTCAGAAAGGCAACATATAGTCCTGAGAAAAAGAAAACATGCAAGTGTTGGTCTTGTGGAGAACTAGGACATTATGCTAATGAATGTAAGAAAGCTAGTAATAAACTAATGGAAGCCTTAGGAAGTTGGGATTACATAGAAATACCATAAGACGAGGCTTTAGAATTGGCTTTAAGTAACAATAAAGGAATAGTAGAGGTCATAGAAAAAGAAAACGAGTATAATGAAGAACCTGAAGTTAGTGATGAGTTTGAAGATGAAAATTATGAAGAAATAAATAACATGATGGAAGGAGAAGAATTAGAAAATTCAGAATCAGATGACAATGAGGAAGATAAAAGCAAAATGAAAATAGGTCAACTAAAAAGATTTGAGTATTCATTTGAAGATAATGACATAGATCAAGTAAACAAAGAAAGCTGGAATTTTCCCCAAATTACTAAAGATAAAATATTTAAAACTTCTTTCTTTAAAACTAGAACTAAATATGTATGTGAAGAAATGGAAGGAAGCATAGTAATCGAAGAATGTGAACAAAAGGCAGCCGAAATTAATATCATTAACTGGAAAAGTATTAAAAAAACATAAAGAAAAAGGAAATTATAGCTATATTTGCATTGGCGCAGTACAAGTATACATAAACCCTTTGCAAGATTTTGGCAAGGATGTTAAATGCTTGAGTTTCATTTGTGATATAAGACATAAAGAATTTTATGATCAAATAATTAGTGGTATCACATGTAACTTAAGTCAAGGGACGGTAAGCTATATATATATGTGAACCTGGATATTATGTAAGCTTAGAGGATTCTTTTGTGTCAAAGTTCTTAGCTATCAAGCTATTAACAAAAGGAGTGAAAATGCATAAAGGAACACGACCCATACAATTAAGATGGAAGGTGGTTTATAAGTTGGTAAACACTATAGACTCATCTTTTAAGAAACAAATAGTCGATGCTCAGAAATATGAGCAAGGAGGAGGTCCTAAGAAGAAAATTACACCTATAAAGGTAAATCCTAATGAAATTGAAATTGAAAAAACTTGGGAAGAATTCTTTATGAACCCTGAAAGGAATGGTGTCCTTCGAACAAGTGTATTATTCTGATAGCGGGTTCAGAATTATTAGAAAGCTAATATATTCAGTAAGGTCAAGTGATCGGAATGCCTGGGTGGAGGCCGCTTCCGATCAGTAATATTAATATAATTAATATTACAGCTTAATCTTGACTGAACCCTTCGGGTCACACCCAAGCAAAATATACGAACCAACTCGACGAATTAATTCGGAAGAAATTAATTCGTCGCCCGAGTGTTAGACATTTAGACGTCGAAATTTCGAGCTTTGAGCGTCGAAACCGAGCGTCGGAGAATCTCAAATGTCGAGCCAAAATTTAGGATTTGGCGAGACGGGAAAATGCATCAAGTAACAAGTAAAATCCTAGCCACGCAAAAGGCTAAGAATACATACCCAATAGGAGCATGCCACGTGGCAGCACACATGGCAAAACGCCATGTGGCAGCACACATGGCAGCACACGTGGCCGCCACGTTGGCAGCCGCCAAGTGGCAGCAGCCACATTGGCAGCCACCTAGTGGCAGCCACCAAGTGGCAGCGTGCCACGTGGCAGCCCCATGGTGGCGGCGCGCCACGGTGGCAACACATGTGGCTATGGCCGTGGACCCGGGTTGATGGGTCATGGACACGGGCCAAAATAAAATGGGCCAACCAAACCCAACTTGGGGCTCAAGGTTGGGTGACACATGGTTAGTTCACATTGCATGTGAAATGCCTTGGGGACCAAGTGAGAAAGTGGTCCACACCTAACCATGTGACACTTGTCACTTGTTCCTTTGTTTATTTAACTAAGGGTTGAATTCACCAAATCTTTCCATGTGGGATCTTTTTGTGAAAAGTCCCACATTGAAAGATGAGTGAAATTCACAAGGCATACTTCCTTATAAATAGTCATGGAATGACTTGAGAATTCTTTGCTTGAGTGGGAGTTAAAAAGAGCATTCCATAATTTTGGGAAAACTCTTAAACTCATATAACACTCGGGTTTTGGTCGGACCTCGCTAACCCCCAGGTAGTAGACCTTAAAGTTGTGTTCGCCTTTTTGTGGGTGGATATCGTCGGAGGCGCGACGCTTGACGTGCTCGTAGCTTTCAAGTAAGAGCCCCGGTTTTTGGGCGAAGCTCGCTTCGAGGGTAAGATTCGTAATCTTTTCTTTGTGATTATTTATTTATGCTTTATGATTTTAATTATTGCGAGTGGTTCCTCGGGTAGGGGTTTGTTTCCGCGGTGAGTCGGACTCACTAAACCCCAACAAACCCTGCAGTCAGTAATAGATCAAGTAAGATGTTAATTGATGAATCAGGATTACTTCATATTGGAATGAATATAAAACCTAAAATACAGAGAAATTTGAGTCTTAGAACACCAAGTCTAAGTAGACAAAATTCAACAATAATAAGAATGAAAAAACAAGGTGATGAAAAGCCAGAGGAAGATGAAGAAGAAATATTAGTTCTACTAAAGAAACTAAATGAAAAATATGAAAGTAAAAAAGCCTTAAAATAACCGGCAAGGCATAGCATTGATATGGGGTCATATTCCAATTTGGAGTTATACGAAGATCCAAATAATCTTATTGATAAAAGAAAGGTAATTGGATATAAAACCAAAACCGTAAGTAAACCAGTATATGAAGATGAAGTTAATATGCAAATGGAAGCTTGTAATGAAATATCTAGTACTAATCATAATAGCATTTATATTCCAATTGATATATGCTTGAGGATTACAATAAATATAGATTATGTGCATATATTGATAGTGGTTGTTCTACATGTTTTGGAAAGAGATCATTATTTCCAGAATTCTTGTGGAAAAAGGCCAAAAATCCTATGCAAGTTAGAATTGCTAATAATAGTGTCATGATGCATATAGAGATAATTGAAGATTTAAAAATAGAAATTGAACGAGTTCAATGTGTTATTCCTATTTTATGGGCAACTGATCAACCTAGTCATGATATGATAATAGGAAATAATTTTCAAATGTTATACTCTCCATGCACTCAAACTATTGATCAGATAATCTTTACTATTAATGGTCATTCTGTTCCTATACAGAAAAAACAAAGGCTTATACTCATCAGACAATGGAATTTACGCCCAGCCAGCGTGGTGATAGGGTTACTCCTACACAACGAGAGGTTGCACTTAGAATTTCTGAGTATGAATCATCATTAATAAATCAGATAAATAAGCAACAAGAAAAACTATGCGAAAAACTATATTCAACAAATCCTTTAGAACATTGGGAAAAGGATAAAGCATTTGCTAAGATAACCCTAACAAATCCTAATAAGATTATTAGAGTAAGACAAATGGTTTATACCTACCAAGATATTCAGGAATTTGATGAACAAATAAAAGAATTGCTTAATAAAAAGTTAATTAGGAATAGCAAAAGTCCTTATAATAGTCCAGCATTCATGGTAAGAAATCATGTAGAAGAAAAGAGAGGTAAAGCTAGAATGGTCATTAATTATAAACAGCTAAATGACAATACTGTTTTTGATGGCTATTACATTCCTAATAAAACTGTGTTATTTAATAGAATACAAGGAGCCACATGGTTTTCTAAAATGGATTGCAAAAGTGGATACTGGCAATTAGTGCCCTTCAAGGGCATTATGAATGGCAGTAATGCCTTTTGGATTAAAAAATGCTCCACAAATATTTCAGAGAAGAATGGATAATATTTTTAGAGAGCTTAATCATTGTTGTTTGGTCTATATAGATAATATCCTAATATTCTCAAAAGATTTAGAACAACATAAGAATGATCTTAAAGTAGTAACTCAAAAATGTGCAGAGCATGGTATAATCCTTGGAAAAGATAAATGTGTTTATGCTAAACAATAAATTGAGTTTCTTGGGTTAGAAATTAAAACAGGACAAATAATATTGCAAAAACATATTTTAGAAAAGATTGAAAAGTTTCCTGATAAAATTGAAGATAGAAAGCAACTAGAAAGATTTCTAGGATGTTTAACCTATGCTTCTGATTTCATAAAAAATATTGCTCTATTAAGAAAACCATTACAGAAAAAACTCAAGAAAGAAATAACTTGGAACTGGAAGGAAAGTGATTCCAAAATTGTTCAAAATTTAAAAGCTATGTGTAAAGATCTTCCTGTACTAACACTACCTACTAGTGAAGATGATTTAATCCTTGAAACAGATGCTAGTAATGAGCACTGGAGTGCTGTGTTAAAAATAAAAGAAGGAGAAATACTTTGCAGATATAGCAGTGAAAGTTTTAACAAAGCTGAGTTAAACTATCCTACAATGCAAAAGGAAATCCTTGCAGTTATTAGAGGGGTCGAGAAGTTTTTAATCTTCTTAGCCCCTAAACAGTTCTTAATAAGAACAGATTGCAAAGGCATACTCGGTTTTGTTAAAAAGAATTTGTCTAATATGCAAGCGCAAGGGAGACTCATGCGTTGTCAATTATGGCTTAACCAATTCTCTTTTACTGTTGAACATATACAGGGAACAAAGAATTCTTTGGCAGATAGCTTGACCAGAGAATTAGCTAATGTCGTCCAAGAAGCTCAAGACTACACAAAAACCTCCTGCATATCAACTTCAAAAGATGTATGTAGAGAGGAAAACTCTCATTAGTGAGACCGAAAAAGCAATGGAGTGGGTTTCACCCTCCAGTTGGGCCTTAATGCAAGGCTTGATTATATCGGCAAAACAACGTTCGCGAGATGGTTTAATTAAGGGTTGCCATCGGGCAGTCCAAAGGTTATTGATGTTCGAAATAACAATTATGTTATTTCAGCTCATTCCTGATGTACGAGATACAATATTAAACAAAATAAGAGATAACGATTTTAGGACATGGTACGAGTTGGTGGTTACAAGGTCTAGTAAATTCTTTGATCTTCGAGATCTATGGGGGGAAAGAATAGAGTTTCCCAAAAACTCTAAAGTTGCATCATTGTGAATCTACCCATATCCTCTTGATAAAGATGCTCCATTCATTAGTATACATTACAAGGCTTGGGATTATGGAATGGTACATAATTTCTATGAATTCCCTACTCCTAACGACTCTTTCTTTCCAAAACTTACAAAGTTCCAGCAGTACGCATTCAACAAGGTTCGAAAATATTGTGATGACAAAAAAGACGAATTTCAGTTAAGAGTAAAGGTACAATGTGCTAATATCAAAGTTAAAGAAGGAAAAGTTAGTCCCCCGCATTACTTGATAATATTTGGGGAAGTGAGGTATTGCAAAGATCCCATACTAATTCGTCAGAAGACTGTTAGAAATCCAACTGAAGCAAGAGCACTGGGATTTTTCTACATTTCACAATATCTTAACGATTTTATAAAAAGGAAAGAAAATCCTCTTGTCATGTTTCATGTTGGTAACACAACAATTGTGGCGCCTAACGAGATGAAAGAATATTTAGTAGATGGCATAAACAACATCGAGTCAATCTACAAATATTTAGAAGATATCGAAAGTGGAAAGTTTATGTCATTTGAAGGCTATGAGTATCTGTTTGAAGAATTCATGAGTTGGGATGAAGAGTATGCAGCCAAATGTGTTGCAGACCTTTGCAGAGAGAATCCTATGTACGAAGACAGTAAAGATAGTGAGGGAGGTCTACAAGAGATGATGATGGATGAAATTATGAATGCTTGAGCCCACGCCAACAATAATTCAAGGCATCTTTACTGTAGCCACGTTTTATTAATTGTTTCTGTCTTAAAGTATCTTTGTAAAAAGCAATGGTGTAGAATTGCTTGCTGAGTCAGGATAAGGATCTTATGTAAGTTTGCTTTCCTATATAAAGGGACTTAGGCCAAGAAGTGAAGGCAGAGTTGGAAGAGTTGGCTAGAGAATTTCTCTGAAAGCATAAGAGAGTCCTCTAGAGAAAAATACTCACCTTAAGAGACAGATTGGTTTTCCATCTCTCTTAAAGTAGAGAAAACTCTAGTTCAGCTTATGTCTGTTTAAACTTTCAGTTTGTGTGTTTGTTGTAATATATGAGTGCTGTAATCTTTTAAAATTAAATAAAAGTTTCGTTCAAGAAGGGAACGTTATCCCCTTGAACCTTATATATCAAATGAGTTATCTTTCTGTTTAAAAAGTTCCATCATAAACACAATAATGATTGTCTAATTAGAGATTACGGTCTAAGGTAGGAAACAAATTAGATCTGTGCTGAGCCTGATCTAAGGAAGACAGGGTTGGGGTTAGCTACCTTGGTAAAGCCGAAAGCTCAGAACGCCGGAGGTTCCATTGTCGACTAAGTTCAGTTATTGGTCAAAACTCTATAGTTAAATAACTATTATTGCGAAGCATGGTGGGCTTTTAAACTGTTAAAATAATTTATTTTGATGTATAAGTAGTAGAGTTGGGATAACTTGTACCGTTAAAAGTCATTTAAGTAATTATCAGATCGAATTATAGTAAAAATCAGTGTATTATTAAAAAATGTTATTTTAAATTAAGGTACTGTTATTAATTTATCAAATACTGTTATTAAGTCATTAAGTACTGTTATTTATCCTTAAAAAAAATCTGATGTCACTTGGTATTGGGCGAGGTAGCCTATACCGGGTAGCGGTCCATCATTCCCCCACTTTTTACTCCATGTTGTTCTATCGATAAGAGAAAGTATTGCCAACTATCGGGTAGAGACGACGAAGGTTCATACCTATTTTGAAAAGAAAAAAAATTCGCTAAATGTTGGAAAAACGTCATTTGTTATTTTAATATTGTTATTTTAAGGTTGAGCTTGTTAAATTAAAGTTTAATGTTGTTATATGTTTATTCAATATTGTTTCGATGTGTTATTTTGCTCTTTTTAGTAGTATTTATATATTAAAAGGCTAAGTGTTTGTATTATAAATTAATTATTATATTTGTATATTGTTATCGCATAAGTGAACTCTGTTATTAAGGAAGACAATACTGTTATTGTAAATTAGAAATTGTTAAGCTGCGAAATCTGGTATCAGATCCATACGGTTAAAAGTTAAATTAAGTTGTTAATTTAATTAATAATTAGGTAAAACTGGAAGAATACTAGACCTTCTACTGAGTGTAAAAACACCTGATTTTAAGCATTATTATCATATTCCTGAAAATACTAGTAATTTTGACCCAGTCTTTAATTATATAGTAGATCAAATTGGTTAATTAAGATCGGAAGTTGATAACATATATGCTCGTTGTATTAATATCGAAAATAAGATATCAATAACCACAACCGATATTAATAAAAAAAAAGTAACCGATCTAAAAAAACAAGTTAAACAAGTTCAACTTGCTTTAACAAACGAAGTTAGGCATCAATTCGGAAAAGAAGTATCACTTAATAAAGAGAAAATTGTCCCGAAATAAATATAAGTATCCTTTTCCAAATTTAGATAAAAATAAAAAGTTTATTGTATCACTTCCTAAAGACCTATGATGATTTTGAAGATGAAAATTATGAAGAAATAAATAATATGATGGAAGGAGAAGAATTAGAAAATTTAGAATCAGATGACAATGAGGAAGATAAAAGCAAAATGACTATAGGTCAACTGAAAAGAGTTGAGTATTCATTTGAAGATAATGACCTAGATCAAGTAAATAAAGAAAGATGGAATTTTCCCCAGATTACTAAGTATAAAATATTTAAAACTTCTTTCTTTAAAACTAGAACTACATATGTATGCGAAGAAATGGAAGGAAGCATAATAATCGAAGATTGTGAACAAAAGGCAACCGAAATTAATATCATAAACAGGAAAAGTATTAAAAAATAAAGAAAAAGGAAATTATAGCTATATTTGTATTGGCGCAGTACAAGTATATATAACTCCTTTGCAAGATTTTGGCAAGGATGTTAAATTCTTGAGTTTTATTTTGTGATATTAGACATAAAGAATTTTAAAATCAAATAATTAGTGGCATCACATGTAAATTAAGTCAAGGAATGATAAGTTATATATGTGAACCAAGATATTATGTGATCTTAGAGGATTCATTTGCATCAAAGTTTTTAGCTATCAAGCTATTAACAGAAGGAGTAAAAATGCACAAAGGAACACGACCCATACAATTAAGATGGAAAACGGTTTATAAGTTAGTAAACACTATAGACTCATCTTTTAAGAAGCAAATAGTCGATGCTAGAAATATGAGCATGGAGGAGGTCCTAAGAAGAAAATCACACCTATAAAAGTAAATCCTAATGAAATTGAAATTGAAAAAACTTGGGAGGAATTGATTATGAACCCTGCAGTTAGCAATAGATCGAGAAAAATGTTAATTGATGAATCAGGATTACTTCATATTGGAATGACTACAAAACCTAAAATACAAAGAAATATGAGTTTTAGAACACCAAGTCTAAGTAGACAAAATTCAACAATAATAAGAATGAAAAAACAAGGTGATGAAAAGCTAGAAGAGGATGAAGAAGAAATATTAGTTCTACTAAAGAAACTGTAGACACCCAAATGTGTCTCCCCAAAACCAAACCCAGTGATGAATACCTCTCACGTCACTTGATTATCGAACGAAGTGAAAGTGTGAAAAGTCTAGTGATGTGGTTGTTTTTATTAAAATATCTTTCTTTTTGTTTTTGAAAATATTTATTTTTATACTCTAATTATGAAAATATCCTGTCTAATTTAGTTTGGTGCATGATAAGGGACTAATAATAGTATAGTTAGATTGGGCTCGGAAAGAGCTTTCCAACAATGTATTATAAGCCCAATTCCGATGAATAATGAGGAAGTTATGGCCAAAATACTAAATTGGGCCCGAAGTGAATATTATATGCGGCCCAATGATCTAGTGGTGGGTCTATTAATTATTATTCCTAAAGTTATTAGGATTGATTTTAATCGGCTAGAATATTTAGAAGGTTCTTTTAAATTCTAATAGAATTAAGATTGATAATTATGTTTTAAAGAGTTTTATTTGGAATAAAATAAGTGTTTTATGATAAATTCGGTTTTAATTTATAAACGTGAAATTTGCTGCTTAATCATATTAAGAAGAGGATTCCGCGTATAAAGCGCGTTTTATTTTTGACTTAGCACAAGGCGACAAACCTGTCGCCTGGCGCTGGCTCCTGTCGTTCGCGATAGGAGGTTTTTTTATTCCGAATGAAACTCGATTTCTTTTCGATCGGTTTTCGGACTATTTTTCTATAAATAGGGTCCTAGACCCCCGTTTTTATTCATTCACGATCATCAACAATCTTTATTCTCTCTCTCTAAAACTAGAAGCTTACTTTCTCTTTTTCTCTCTCTATTCTTTTTCTAAACCTTCCCCTCTTACAAAATTCCAAATTCACAAGTTCTAGACACACCTAGACAAGTTTGAAGTTGCCTTCGCCCTAGACGTGAAAGGTTGATTAATTTTGAGGGTTTGGTCCCAAATCTCTATTTCAATTATTTAAATTAATTGTTTGATTTATTATTTTCCTTGAAGTTACTAATGCGTGTATTTTGTTATTAGAAAGAGATACGAGGCATTCAAGTAAGTAATTTAATTATTATTATCTTGATATAGAAATCATGCTTTGATTATGTTGGTTCCTAGTATCATGTTAGGATGTCTTTATGATTCCTAGTATCATGTTTAGGGTAATAATTAAAATTTCTAATATCATGTATGTTTATATGATGCTTCTTATTATTTTTAATATCATGTTAGTATCATGTTAGGGATGAAGCTTTGATCTTTGATGTTTAGTGACATGCTAGAACTTGTTATTAATCTTATCAGTATCATGCATAGGATCTTGCTAATATTATTATGCTTTGATATTGAGATTATTATGATGATGATTGTTATTATGTTGCTTGATATATATTTATTATTTTTATTGCTTGATCACACCTTTTATGCATGCTTAAAGGGAATTTGTACTTGTAATCACGCTTAATAAGATAATTAATAATCTTGTTTAGGCTAATATGATTATAATTCAATGTGATCGCCAATAATAGGTTTGATTGTGCTTTAATATTGAACCAACATAGTTTACTGGTTGTTGCAAGCCTGTTGATGTCATAGTTAGGGATATTATCTTTCATTCAGCTTGTAGAATCCCAGCGGGAAGCAAATACTTGATTGCTTAGTTGATTTTATCAGGGAGCTGCTTCTGCTGTTCTGTTTTGCTGCTACTGTTGCTGGTTTTGTTGCTGAATTCTGAATTCTGAATGCTGAATGCTGTTGCTGATTTCTGAATTCTGATTGCTGTTGTTGAATTCTGTTGTTGTTGCTGAATTCTGTTACTGTTGCTGATTTCTGTTGCTGCTGCTGAATTCTGTTGCTGTTGCTGATTTCTGTTGCTGTTGCTGAATTCTGCTGCTGTTGTTGAATTCTGCTGCTGTTGCTGACTTCTGTTCTGCTGTTGCTGTTTTCTGATGCTGAGCTGTTGCTGAATCTGGTCAGCAAGTCAGCTGTTGCCGAGTTTTGTTGTTGTTTCTGCAGTTGTTGTTCTGGCAGGCTGGTGCTGTTTCTGCAGTTGCTGGTTCAAGCTTGCTGCAGCTTGGTTTGGGTGGCTGCTGCTGCTGTTTCTGTTTTGCTATCACTGCTGTTTTTTTAGGCAGCAATTAGCTCTTTGTTTTGTCTTTCTGGTGCTTAGTTTGGTTGTATTCTCTGAGTTGCTGTATTACCTTCTTTTGTCTAGTCCTGTTGCTTTTGCAGCTGAGTCTAGGTGGAGGTTTTCTTTTATACAGTTTGCAGGGGTGGTGTTTCTTGTTTGCAGGTCTGTCCTGCTCTGTGCTTGTTTTTGTGTTCCTGGGCCTTGTTTCCAGAACCCTTCCTAGAAGGTGGCTGGAAGCTTGAGCTCAGGTTGTTCTTGTCTCTTTCTCCTGAACCCTTCCTAGAAGGTGGTAGGAGATTGAGCTTGAACTGTTTGGTGGTTGGTTGGCCTCTTTTTCAGGTCTTGTGGGGTTTGGTATTTGTTATAACTTAGCTCTTGTAAGTTGTAACTTTTCCTTTTGGTAATAAAATTTCTCATATTTTCCAAAAAAAAAAAAAAAACAGGTTTAGGATTGACCTAATGATTGTATGTTAGTAAGAAAGCGCGCATTAATACGAGAAGAATAAAGTAGATGCCTATTTTTAAGGCATATTCAATCTCTTTTAGGTTGGATTTGTACCTTCATCCCCGAATATCCAGTCATGGTTTCAGACTACTATGGAGTTAGCGATCTCATGGATAGTGAAGGGGTGTAACCTTCACCCTGTGAACGGTTTACAAGTTCCTAAAACTTGTTGGCGACTCTTTTACTCTAGCTTCCTTCCCTTTGGACGCCACCATGCTTAAGTGTATGATCACAGTGGGGCTCAAGTGTGGGATGCTTGAAATATTCCCTACAAAAACTAAATGAAAAATATGAAAGTAAAAAAGCCTTAAAACAACCGGCAAGGCATAGCATTGATATGGGGTCATATTCCAATTTGGAGTTATACGAAGATCCAAATAATCTTATTGATAAAAGAAAGGTAATTGGATATAAAACCAAAACCGTAAGTAAACCAGTATATGAAGATGAAGTTAATATGCAAATGGAAGCTTGTAATGAAATATCTAGTACTAATCATAATAGCATTTATATTCCAATTGATATATGCATTGAGGATTATAATAAATATAAATTATGTGCATATATTGATAGTGATTGTTCTACATGTTTTGAAAAGAGGTCATTATTTCCAGAATTCTTGTAGAAAAGGCTAAAAATCCTATGCAAGTTAGAATTGCTAATAATAGTGTCATGATGCATATGGAGATAATCGAAGAATTACGTATAGAAATTGGAGGAGTTCAATGTGTTATTCCTATTTTATGGGCAACTGATCAACCTAGTCATGATATGATAATAGGAAATAATTTTCAAATATTATACTCTCCATGCACTCAAACCATTGATCAAATAATCTTTACTATTAATGGTCATTCTGTTCCTATATAGAAAATAACAAGGGCTTATACTCATCAAACTATGGAATTTACGCGCAGCCAGCATGGTGATAGGGTTACTCCTACACAACGAGAGGTTGCACTTATAATTTCTGAGTGTGATTCATCATTAATATATCAGATAAATAAGCAGCACGAAAAATTATGTGAAAAATTATATTCAACAAATCCTTTAGAACATTGGGAAAAGGATAAGGCATTTGCTAAGATAACTCTAACAAATCCTAATAAGATTATTAGAGTAAGACAAATGGTCTATACCTACCAAGATATACAAGAATTTGATGAACAAATAAAAGAACTATTGAATAAAAAGCTAATTAGGAATAGCAAGAGTCCTCATAATAGTCCAACATTCATGGTAAGAAATCATGTAGAAGAAAAAAGAGGTAAAGCTAGAATGGTCATTAATTATAAACAACTAAATGACAATAATGGCTATTACATTCCTAATAAAACTATGTTATTTAATACTTCCTCTGTTTCTATTTAGTTGACGCGTTTGATTTAGGCACATATATTAAGGAGATGAGAGAGAGTGAGAGGGAATGAAAAAACAAGTGGAGTAGCTTGTAAATGCAAGGTAAAAAATTTACCCAAAAAGGAAACGTGTCAACTAAAAAAAATTCCTAAAAAGGAATTCGTGTTAACTAAAAAGAAATGGAGGTAGTAGAATACAAAGAGCCACATGGTTTTCTAAGATGGATTGTAAGAGTGGTTATTGGCAAATCAAAATGGAAGAAGAGAGTATTCCATTAACTGCATTTAGTGCTCCTCTAGGGCATTTTGAATGGTTAGTAATGCCTTTTGGATTAAAAAATGCTCCACAAATATTTCAGAGAAGAATGGATAATATTTTTAGAGAACTTAATCATTGTTGTTTGGTCTATATAAATGTGTAGGGAATATTTCAAGCATTATTCCAAACTTGAACCCCACTGTGATCATACACTTAAGCATAGTGGCGTCCAAAGGGAAGGAAGCTAGAGCAAAAGAGTCGTACTGAGTCAATTTGATTAATTTATTAGCCTTTAATTAGTCAGGTTAATTAATTAATTAATTAAACAAAGTCCTTTAGTCATTAATTAGTTTATTTAGACTTAATCACAAGTCAAACAAATGGTTAGTGTAAACACACATAGGTTATGCAAAAGCAAAGAATGCACAAGTAGTCAAGTAAGCACAATATGATGCAATGAGTTTGCACCCTAACCATGGCTCTAGTTCTCTAAAGTTCAAGGATATAGGTTAGTCAAAGAGGGTCCATGCTTATGAGTCCGCATTCATCACGCGGAAGCCTTACCTTTGGAAGGGTTGGTGCATATGGATGGGACCTCGCAAGTTAAACTTGCTTCCACGGTTTGGTGGATTCACAAACTCGGATGTACCCGTCGTTGCCAGGAGCATTCGATTGGGTAGATGGAGCGTGAACCCCCAGAGGGTTATGGCCATATATAGAACACATATGGGTTTCAGAAAAGAGAGAAAAACTCAATCAAGAAGTAGAATCAAGCCAATAGTGCAGTCAAAACAAGAAGGCAGAGTTCTAGCTCAGTATTGGAAGAACACGACGCAAGACAACAAAGTCTGTCGCCGGAAAATAACTCCGTGACCAGACGACAAGGTTGTCGCCAGGCGACGAGGCTATTTCTCAACGCTAGTTCCTACATGTCTCATCATCTTTCTATGTTCTTAGAATTTTCCAGTTTTTGCAGTATTATTTCGATTCTAGTTGTGAAAGATATTTCTCAAATTTTCTACGTGTAAAATCCTATGTTTTTAACTCATTACGGATGGTCTTTCCAATGAGAACCTTTTTTATGCATATAACAATAATGTCAATCAAAATTACGCACATGAAATACTTAGAAATTTTCGAGTCTCATCCACTCATTCTAAATCATTGCCAAAATAAATTTCAGGAATTAAAATAGAAATCCTCCCCAACGGAGTCGCCAAAAACTGTAGGGAATATTTCAAGCATTATTCTTAACTTGAACCCCACTGTGATCATACACTTAAGCATGGTGACGTCCAAAAGGAAGGAGGCTAGAGCAAAAGAGTCGCCAACAAGTTTTAGGAACTTGTAAATCGTTCACAGGGTGAAGGTTACACCCCTTAACGATCCAGGAGATCGTGAACTCCAATAGGTCTGGAACCATGATTGGTGTTCAGGGATGAGGGTACGAATCCAATCTAAAAGAGAAAGAACTCACCCTAAAAATAGGCCTCTACTTTATTCTTCTCGTATTCATGTGCGCATTCTGACTAACATGCAATCATTAGGTTAACCCTAAACCTGTTTAATCTATGTTGGTTGAATATTAATGCACAAATAAATCTATTATTGGCGATCACTTGAATTAAAATCAAATTAACCCTAAACAAGATTATTAATTATTTTATTCAGCGTGATTACAAGTACAAATTCCCTTTAAATATGCATAAAAAGTGTGATAAAGCAATAACAATAAATCAAGCAACATAATCATAATCAAGCAATAAAGAAGCGGAACCATGGTGAAGAAAGAGGTCAGGCGGCAGCCGCCGAAGTCAAAAAATTACTTGATGCAGGGTTCATTCGGCAATGTTACTTCCCAGATTGGGTTGCAAATGTGGTGCTTGTTAAAAAGCCGAATGGCACCTGGCGAATGTGTGTAGACTACACAGACTTGAACAAGGCGTGCCCCAAAGACAGTTACCCTCTGCCTAAAATTGATAACCTGGTCGACTCAACAGCCGGCCATGCCTTGATGAGTTTTATGGACGCCTATTCTGGTTTCCATCAAATTCCTTTATGGAAGAAAGATCAGGAGAAGACGGCCTTCGTCACTGATCAGGGATTATACTGTTACACGGTCATGCCGTTTGGTCTTAAGAATGCCCCGGCTACCTTCCAACGAATGATAAACACAGTGTTCTTTGATCAGATTGGGAGAAACGTCGAGGCATATATTGATGATATGATTGTCAAGACTAAACTTCAGAAAGATCATCTGACGGACCTCCGAGAAACTTTCGCCACACTCAGGCGGCACCATGTCATGCTCAATCCCAAGAAATGTGTATTTGGAGTTGAGTCTGGGAAATTTCTCGGATTCCTTATCAATCAGAGAGGAATAGAGGCGAACCCTGAGAAGGTACAGGCGGTCATTGACATGCAGTCGCCTCGTACCGTCCGAGAGGTTCAGAAGTTAACAGGTTGTCTGGCGGCCTTGGGGAGATTCCTAAGCCGATCAGGCGACAAATGCCTATACTTTTTCCAGGCAATTAAGAAAAAGGCAAGGTTTGAATGGGGGCCGGATGCTGAGGCCGCCTTCCAGAAATTAAAGGTTCACTTGCATTCCTTGCCGAGGCTGGTCAGCCCTTTGCCCAAAGAAGATCTCTACATGTACCTGGCCGTCTCTGATCATGCGTTAAGTGCTGTGCTCCTTGCTGAATGGGACGGCTGTCAGCTCTCGGTCTACTTTGTCAGTCACGTACTGAAAAATGCCGAGTTGAGGTATCCCCTAGTGGAGAAATTTGGTCTTGCACTCTTCATGGCTGTTAAAAAATTGAAGCCCTACTTTTTGGCACATGCAGTCGTCGTGTATACCGACCAACCAATCAAGCGGCCCCTTACCATCATGGAGTCGTCAGGACGAATGATCAAATGGGCCATAGAAATACAGAGCCTCGAAGTTACTTTCGAGCCTAGAAAAGCAGTGAAGGGGCAAGCCTTTGCTGACTTTATTGTAGAGATGACTCGTCCTCCTGACTCTCAAGTTCCAGACCAAGTCTGGAAGGTATATGTGGACGGAAGCTCTACTTCAAATGGTTGTGGAGCAGGCGTCGTATGTCAATCTCCAGAGGGCGACAGGTTCGAGTATGCTCTACGCTTCAGTTTTCAGGCTTCAAACAATGAGGCAGAATATGAAGCTTTACTAGCCGGGATCCGCATGTGCAAGGCGGCAGGGGCAAGAAAAATAGACGCCTGTTCTGATTCACAATTGATAGTGAGTCAGTACAATGGCGAATACGAAGCAACCCATCCGGCCATGATCAAGTATTTACAGGCGGTCCGACAAGCAGTCGGCTCCCTTGAGGATTTCCATCTGATCCAAGTGCCGAGATCAGAAAACAACCAGGCAGATGCACTGTCAAAATTAGCATCATCCGCCTCCTCCGATACTCCTCGAACTGTTTTTTGGGAAGTAATGGAGAAGAGAAGCATCGAGGAAAACCCTATTGGAATCCTAGACAGAAGCTCAACCTGGATGGATTCAATCAGGGCATATCTGACAAACGGTACACTGCCGGATGATCCTCAACAAGCGGCAACACTGAAAAAACGAGCCTCTTGTTTTGAAATGATACAGGGAGAACTTCACAAGAGGGGGTACCTTCAACCCTTCTTAAAGTGTGTTACTCCTGAAAAGGGACGAGAGATACTAGATGATCTTCACTCTGGTTTCTGTGCTTCCCATATAGGTGGTAGGATGCTTGCTCAAAGGGCAAGGCGGCAGGGCTACTTTTGGCCTACTTTGGAAGCAGATGCAATGGAGATGGTGAAAAAATGTGACAAGTGCCAAAGGTTTGGCAAATTAATTCACCGTCCGGCTACTGACCTCACTACCATTCACAGACCACTACCGTTTGCTAAGTGGGGCATGGACATTCTGGGTCCATATACGCCTGCTACAGGCGGCAGAAGGTATATACTTGTTGCCGTTGACTACTTCACTAAATGGGTAGAGGCGGAGGCTGTAAAGGGAATCAAGACGAAAGATGTAATTTCATTCATTTGGAAAAACGTCATCACTCGGTTCGGGGTTCCCATGTCTATGGTTTTTGATAATGGTCCCCAATTTGAGACGCCTGTTCTCAAAAGCTGGTTGGGAGACCAAGGAATTGCACACTACTTTGCATCTGTCGGTCGTCCACAAGCAAACGGCCAGGTAGAAGCCTTTAATAAAATCATCTCAGACGGTCTCAAGAAAAAGATTGAACGAGCAGGCGGCCTATGGGCGGATGAACTACCACATGTTCTCTGGGCCATTAGGACGACTGAAAAAGGGGCGACTGGAGAAACTCCATTCCTCCTAACTTATGGTGCAGAAGCTGTTCTTCCAATAGAACACTACGAGCCGACTCTTCGAGTAATGCTGTATAACGAAGAGGCAAACTGGGAAGCCATGCGCCTGGCATTAGACTCACTTCCTGAAAAGAGGGGCAATGCTGTTTTGCGCCATGAGATCTATCGCCTGAGAATGACTAGATCATACAACAAAAAAGTACACAGGCGTCCACTCAAAGTAGGGGACTTTGTACTTAGAAAAATGGAAGCAGTAGGTAGGGCTAATGAGTCTGGAAAACTAACTCCCAACTGGGAAGGACCCTACCGAATCTATGAGGAAGTCAGGGACGGTACCTACCGTCTGGAAACACCAGACGGACAACCGTTGCCTCGAACTTGGAATGTAGATAACCTTAAAAAATATTTCTTCTGAGAGATGTAAAGTAAAGAGCTACTTAATAAAGTTTGCACTTACTATTTAATTTTGTATTACGAGGGGCATGCCGTCTGTTCCTTTACAGTCGGCTACTCTCCATTGAGTATTTTACTCACAACACTTAGCTAAAAAGATTTGGGCCTGGCCGACCCTGTGCCTAACAGGCGGCTACCCTTCTTTTACTTAGCACCTACGTTCACCAAGAACTTACCAAGGCCACCGGCCGAATGATCAGACCAGGCGCCAAGCCAACTGATCAAATCTACAAAACTAATACGACCTGTCCCAACATCATAGCAGGCGTCCGACGGCATCCCTCCGGATGAAATTCGTCGCAGAGAGCAGCTCCCTTTTGGGTGGAACATTGTTCTATAAACTAATTACACGGCACCTATACGACTGTCCCCAAGGGCAACCACGTAGCCGTTTTTGAGACAAGGATAACTCTATCACTAACCAAACCAGTGGTAGCAGTTGACATCTGAGTCAGATGACCGCCTGTATTACTTGGGATAAATGCAGGGGGTACCTATTGAGTTAATAGCCAACAAACATTGGCGAATCAAGGGGTCTAGCCGGCCTACGCCGCCTGGTACCTCTACTTCTCAAACAAAAGTGACGGCGACTGAGTAACCAACGTTAACTCATAGTCACTCCTTCAAATTTGGTATAAAACCTAAAGAGTTTGAGTCGTCCGCCTGTTTTAAACAAACAAGGGCACTCAAACCCCTATTCCTACTAGGTAACCTATTGAGTTAATAGCCAACAAACATTGGCGAATCAAGGGGTCTAGCCGGCCTACGCCGCCTGGTACCTCTACTACTCAATCTAGATTGTGACGAAGACTAAGTAACTCCTATGTTAACTTAATAGTCACTCAAACTTAGTATGGAGCCTAAAAGGTATGAGTCGTCCACCTGTTTTTAATAAACAAGGGCTCTCAACCAATACTCTTGCTAGGTTAACAAATTACGAGTTAAAAGCCAACATTGGCAATAAAGGGAAACAACCGGTACCCGCCGCTTGTTTTCCTACTTACTTAATTCCTTGGCGACTAGGTAATACTATTTACTTGGTCAGACCGATTGAATAAAGAGTTCGAATACCGATTGAATAAATGGCCGACTGATCGTCTATCCTGGAAACAGACAACCAGTCGTCCAGGGGCATAGGCGGCGTACTCACTATTTGTACCTGTCTGCAACGTTCGGCCATACACAACAGTCGGTCTAGTGAACAATGGGATATTAGATATGGAATACTTAGACAATTTTGAATCAAAACAAAAATTTGATTAAAAATAAGCCGGTCATTAAAGACCAGCAGAATATTCAAAACCCCGGCCCCCTGGCCGGGTAATTACAAAGCAAACGGCACGCAGGCCGTGAAAAAAATACTTAAAGCTTAAGAAGGGGGCAGTTCAGTATCAGCAGCTGCCGCCTGGTCAGCACTCTTCTTGCTGGACTCGGCTTTAGCTGCACCCTCTTTTGATGCCTTACCCCCAAGTGGCACAAGCGCCACAACCGGCTCTTCCTCCTCCTCCAACGCACCTTCCAACGCCTCTTCTTCAGCAGCCGCCAGGATATGTTGATTATATGTTTCCGAACACTGGCGGTACGTTCTTTCCCATGAGGCAAAGTCGGCACTGGGGAACAGTCGGCCCCAGGTCATGCGCTGGATTTGAGCGGAGTCTTCCACCATCTCCCGGACGAGCTCTTTCTTCTCTTGCTCGGCCTTTTCCGAGAGCTCTTGGGTAAGACTCTTCTCTTGGCTCACCAGGCGTTCTTTTACGTTGGCCAAAGATTTCTCCATGGCTTCGTAAGAGTGCATTTTTTGGCGAAGAGGTTTCAGCTCGGCCTTAAGATTTGTGACGGTTGCCTCCAGCTCGTCAACCTTCTTTTGGGCCGCCTCTAACTGAGCCCGAACAGCGGCGGTAGCCTGCGCCTGATAATAAAGAAGATCAATGGTCAGTACTTCATTTTGGGCAATTTGAAACATTGCCTTATCACAGCTGGAGGCGGCCATAGCTTTTGCGGCCTTTACCTCTTTGTTTTTCCGATCAATCGGCTTGCGAAGGCTGTTGACTCGGAGCAGGGCCTAAGTACAAAGAAAAACAGGCGTCAGCTTCAAAACAAAAAAGATAACAGGCGTCCTGGAACTCAAAAACTCAAAAATATGCTAAGTATACCTCAGCAAGGACCCCTGAAATCCCATCAAGGTCAAGGGTGCCGGCACTCCTGACCGCCTCCCTTTCAGATGGAGGAACTACTTTAACCATGGACTTGGCTACCTCAACCAAGTCAAGCCCCTGAGGGCCGGCTGCATTAAGCGAAAGGAAAAAACAAGTTAGACCTAGTCAAGAAGGAAGCAAGTGTGAAAGTTTTTACAAGTGATTGTCCATACTTCTAGGCGGCCCCGCCGGGGTTTTAGAAGAAGTGGCCGGCTGCTTCTCAGCCGCCACTGTTTTCCTGGAAGACCCAGGAGAGCTTGCAACAGTCGTCCTCCGGGCCTTGGGGTCCGGCTGTTGCGAGGAAGAAGCCCTTGGAGTGCCAGACTGAAAACAAAAAGAGTTAGTATATGCATAAGACAACTAAAAGAGGAAGAGTTTTCGAAGCTTACCAAGGGTGCCCCCTTGTTGGGGGAGTCGGCATAAGACTGTTGCATGAGCGAGGCCCGCAACATGGCCGCCGCAGTCTTGGATGCTGTTATTTTACTCATGGCGTCAGCTGCAAGAAATAAACAGCAAAGTTAGTAAAAATCCCAAGTAAACAAGGCGTGAAAAAACAGAGTATTTGTCAGGCCGGCTACCTCTAGAGCACCGACTGCTGAGGCCACAGGCGGCCAAAAAGTACTCGTCATAGAGCCACTTGAAGCTCGGGACGCAGTTTAGGGGTACTTGCTCTCGTACCCCTGACGTAGGGTTCACCCTAGTCTCTACTTTGAAGAGTCCTTTGTCTAGGATCTCTCTTTTAGCCTTTGGGGGAATAGGCGGCATGCTGCGGCCGCCTGCGAGAAGAGGCGGATCCCTATTCCACTTGTTAAAACGTTGGTTCAGCTCCGTGTCTGAACCCTCAATGATAAGGAAGGTGTTCCGCCAATCCTTCCATTTGTTCGCTTTACCTCTCGTCATGAGGTAACCCCTATGGCTTGTTAATTGATACCAGCCGGTACCTCCCGACTTAGGGGTCCGGCTGAGATAGTTCATGTGGGCAAAAGCCTCAAAGCTTGGCTCCACCCCGTACATTTCGCACCCGGCCACATAGCCGAGTACGTTTACCCAAGAGTTGGGGGCTAACTGCCATAACCCCAAATCATACCCATCTAAAATCCGCTGAACAGCCGGATGTAATGGGAAGCGCAGTCCAGCTTTGATGGCCGCCATATAGCAGCCAAAGCAGCCGTCATCATAGCTGGTACCAGCTGGCCAGACGACAGTGTCTTCTGGATCCGGCACGAACAGTAAAAATTCCGGGCCCATTCTGTGGTTGGCAATAAAGCTCGCCACGTTGTCTTGCATGGTTGCGATCCGGCCCCGGGGTACCATGCAGTAGTAGGGGGCGTTTTCCTCTCTGTAAGAGGCGGACGGCTCCGCCCAATTGTCCCCCTTCTCAACTGCATGAGAAAGTCTCGCCTCTTGTAGGCGGCTATGTCTTTCTTCTGAGCCTGGAGAACTGTGGCCAGAAGAGCTGGACTCGGACTCGTCCTCTGACGAGTCCGAAGAGGACGACTCCTCCCCTTTCCCAGAGGGGCCCGCCTCCTCTCCCTTAGAAGGAGCAGGAGGAAAATTAGACATGTCAACGGTAAGATGGGAAGGAACCACCTTGGCCCCTCTCTCAGAACTGTCGGCTTGGCAGTCGCCTCGTTTCAATTCTACATCTGGCGCCTGGTCAGATGTTTCACTAAGGAGCACCCTTTGGGAGGAGCCGTCTGAGTTTGATATCATAGCAGTCTTTTTTGTTCTGGCCATCACGTTCTGCATAGACACAGATACAGTCGGACTTTGTATAAAGGGCAAAGATGGGTCCAGAAAAGGGCAGGCGGCACTCCTAGTCCTAGATTCAGCCGTCCCCGGTGACCGGCTGATCACTAACTTAGGTCGTGTCGTGTGCTTCCGTGGTGCCATTTCAAAAAATAAAAAGAAAGTTAAGAGTAAGAGAACTGAGTTACCTGAACGAGTGACGGTTGATGAAGTTCTGGAAGTCCGGTGCAGTCGGCTTGTCAGAACAGGCGGTAGGCAGAAAAGGTCCGAAATGTCAGAGCAAGTTCAGGGGTCCGAATGTTCTCGCAAAGTTCTCAAATGTGAAAATGACCGAAGTCAGCACTTCCTTATATAGGCAAGGTGAGAAGGCGAAAGGTCGCTTCCAAATTCAAAATTTGGGCGGGAAAATCTCTCGGCCGTTTGCAAGGTGACACCTGTAACAGGCCGTCGCCTGTCACCGTGCGACACCTGTCACAGGCGACACGTGACCAGTCACGTGCCACCTGTGAGGGGCAAATGATTAGGGGATTTTTATCCACCAATCACCGTCTGACAAGTGGACTAACCAGGTTCCGCCACGTGTCATTCACGAAGGCCAACAGGAGCCTGCCACGTGTCAGTCACAGATACGTCCTCTACGGACCAATTGAGACACGCCACGTGTCCACCCATGCCAAATGGGAAAACCGGCCATCAAGGCCCAATCCTGTCTAGAGGCCCGCTCAGCTCTAGGTTTACCCTAAACCTAGAGAGTGGCACGCTTCTCAAGGCTATAAATACTTAATTAATCCTCATTAATTAAGAAATCAAGAAATCAAGCAGAGAAGAACAGAAATATTACGGAACACCAACAACCGGCTAATCTCGCTAACGACGCAGATTACCAACATTAAGCACTCTCACCTAGAGAGATCTTATTACTTTAATTTCCGTATTAATTACTCCTTAATCAGGTACTAACTTGACCGTTGGAGGCGGAGCTCTCAGGAGTCTCCGTTATTTTGCAGGTACAGGCGTCCGGTTCCAGTCTCGGAATTGTAACTCTCCCGCAGGACATCAGAAAACCCCGAAACAATAATCATAATCATAACAATAATAATCATAATTGAAATAACAATCATAATTAAAATAATCATGTTAAAGCATAATATTAATAGCAAGATCCTGGCATGATACTAACAAGATTAATAACAAACCCTAGCATGTCACTAAACATCAAAGAATCAAAGCTTTATCCCTAACATGATATTAGGAAAGAAAATAGGAAGCATCATAGAAATCATAATTGATATTAGAAACTTAATTAACCCTAAACATGATACTAGAAAGCAATAAAACATCCTAGCACGATATTAGGAATCAAAAATAACAATCTAAGCATGATTTCTATATCATAAGATCAATAAAGCAATTAAATTACTTACTTCGATGCCTAGTATCTCTTTCTAATAACAAAATACACACGTTAGTAACTTTAAGGAAAATAATAAATTAAAGAATTAAATTAAATAATTGAAATAAAGATTTGGGACCAAACCCTCAGAAATATCAAACCTTTCACTTCTGGGGCAAGACAACTTTGAACTTGGCTAGGTGTGCCTAGTGCTAATGAGTGCCGAATTGTGTTTGTAAAAGGTTAGGCTAGAAAGAGGGAGAGAGAATAAACTTTAGCTTAGAGAGAGAAGAATTAGAGAATTCTGGTTATTGAAAAACGGAGGTCCAAGGACCCTATTTATAAGAAAATAGTCCGGAATTGATAGAAAAAAGTTAGAGTTTGAAAATGAATAAAACTACACCCTGTCGCCAACGACAGAGCTCGTCGCCAGGTGACGAATTTGGCGCCAGGCTCTGCACTGCAGCGCCAAGTGACGAACCTGTCGTCAGGCGATGCAAGAGGTTTTCAACGCTTTTTCCACACGGAATCCACTTCTCGATAAAATTGAGTCGTAAAATCCGTACGAAGGCTAAAATCGTATTTTTAAATAAAACACTTATTTTATTCTAAGTAAAATTCATATACATAATTATCAATCCTAATCCTACTAGAATAAAAAAGAACCTTCTAGATAAATCTAGAAGACTATCATCAATCCCAATAGCTTTAGGAATGATAATTAATAGTAGGTCCTTCTCTAGATCATTGGGCCGCATATAAGAACCAATCCGGGCCCAGAGTATTTTGACCATAACTTCCTCATTATTCATCAGAATTGGGTTTATAATATATCATTGGAAAGCTCTTTTTGAGCTCCATCCAACTACACTATTATTGGACCCTTATTATGGACCAAATTGAACTGGACTAGATATTTTCATAAAATAGAGCAGGTTTTCGAAAACAAAAAGAAAGTTTTTTTTAATAAAAACTAACCGCAACACTAGACTTTTCACACTTTCACTTCATTCGATTATGATTTGACGTGAAAGATATTCATCACTGGGTTTGGTTTCGGGGAGACACAAATGGGTGTCTACAGAAAAGTCAAAGTAGCGATAGGGACGGAGAATGATTCCGAACGTTCTGCGATCCTAAATCAATCTTGTAACGCCGATACCTGCAAACTAGCGTTAGTTAAACTGATAAAAGAGTTAAGAAACGCGTATCTTGCACCATTGAGTACACGTCTCTAGGGGTAACCGATTTACTGCATTTGTTGTGTTGATCTCCTCAAGCTAGAGGATACTGCCCGAAGACCGCTCTACTTGTAGCCGCCTCTAATTTATGGTGTGATAGTCTTTTGCAAGCTAGGAAACACCATTGAAGATAACTCTGCTTGTAGTCATCCTCTGCCGTTTGTGACCATCTTCCATATCTTAGGGAACACGATCGAAGATAACTTTGCTTGTAGCCATCTCCAGTTTTTTGATAATCCTCCACGTCCTAGGGAACATCGTCGAAGATAACTCTGCTTGTAGTCATCTTTAGTTTTTTAACAATCCCCCACATCCTAGGGAACATCGTCGAAGACCATTCTGCTTGTAACGATCCTCAGTTTAGTGACTACTCTCCACATCCTAGGGAACGTCATCGAAGACCATTCTTCTTGTAACGATCTTCAGTTCTTTTGTGATAATATTCCAAAGAAAATTATCGAAGACCGCTGCTTGTTGATCCTTATGACAAGAGGAAAACTAGGTCGTCATCTAATTCTCCCTTGGTCAAACTAAATTAATAAACACTTAACAAACCTTATACAAGTATGCGGTAAGTCAAGGGTCGAACCCAAAGGAATGAGTAGGAACTATGCTATAGTTTATTGTCAAGATAAATCGAAGAATATCAATGATTGAGGTTGGTAACAAAAGTATCAAGAATCCAGACAAATCAAGGAATTCAATCAATATGCTAAACACTAGGGATATAGGTTCCACATGCAAGCTCAATGATTATGCTAATTGATATATCACTCAATTGATTTAAACATTACAAGGGACAAACAATAGTTGTAATCAAAGGAATTCAAAGGTTATCTCCTATAAACCAAACTAGGGTTCACTATGAATGGCTAACAAGGAGAATCACAATCAAATTCAATCAATTAAAGAAATTCTCAAATCAAGGGTTCATGTCATTGAAATTTGCAATGCAATCTAGATTAATCTTATAGGTTGATCAGTCCTAGTCCAATTAATCACATGCACAACTATGTCAACCAATTTAATTGCAACAATTCAATCAACCAATGATCATCAACTAATAAAAATCATCAATCAAGCATGCTTCCCCTTCTCCCTAGCAACTAATCTACTCACTAGTCATGATGAAATTGAAAGACAAAACAAATTCAATCACAAACATATTCATTTCAAGCTAAATCAAAATGAAAATCAATCAATCAACAAATTCTCAAAACTAAATCAAACATTCAAACATTAAAGAAAATTTCAATTGAAGTAAATTCAAAGGAAAGAAATCTCACAAACTTTCATTGATATGAAGAAGAAATCCAAACTTGATTGAAGCAATGTTGTAATACAAATCAAATCCAAGAATTACAATCTTTACTTTCTCTCTAACTTCTCTCTAGTTTCTCTCTCTAAAAACTAAGAAAATGAAATAATCTAAAAGTTAGCCTTCAAAAGGATTTAAAAGAGTATTTATAGACAACGAAGAAAAACTGATCGGTCGCGCCCTCTCCAAGAATATCTCGTGGGCGCGGAGAAATGGGTACAGAACCCATAACTAACTCTGCGGGCAATCTGGGCAAGACCTGCGCCCGCGGGTACTGTAGCCCGCGCCCGCGGCGAAGACACTCGCGCCTGCGGCTAAGGGTGCGATAGATACCCTGTTCCAAGCGAAGACAGGGGGGCCGCGGTCTCTCCAAAGGGAGCGATCTCTCCAGATTCTCCACGCCCGCGGCTAGACCGCGGCCAGGGCGCGGAGAGTTCCTGCCGAAAATCATCAACTTGATGCACTTTATCCGTGCCCGCGGCCCTCACGACCCGCACCCGCGGCAATGAGTAGATGTAGAGTGCCCTCTTCGTGTCCTCTCCAAGCCCTCTTCAAGGAGCTTGATTCTTCTTAGCTTAGCTCTTTTTGCTCTTCTTGATTCCTTTGCAAAGCCAACTCCTTAAGCACCTACAAAAGTAACCAAAGAGAGAAAATAGAAGAGAAAAAGAGCAATATAAAAGGGAAACACAAAGAAAACCACATGAAGGAAAGTAAAACACAGAAATAAAAAATAGAGAAACTAAAGGAGAAAAGACCAAAATGATAAAAGAAAACCATGAAAAATAGGGTGAAAACTCCTAAAAGACTACCCTATGAGTGCCATAAATGACACTCATCAAATTCCCCCAAGCTAGACTTTTGCTCGTCCTAAGCAAACCAAAAGCTAAAAAGGAATAAGGAGGGCTTATTTAGAAAAGAGAAAAAGAGAAAAGAATATACACTAAGACTCACTAACGTAGGAATCACGGTTGTTTTTAGCTCAACAAGCCCTTTAAACCCCAAAATCGCCTATGAGGACGAGTGAGGTCTCGAAAGGGTTTCCTAAGAGCTTAACCCACAACTCTTTGAAATATAACGAGGCAAAATCATTTAAAAAGAAAAGAAGGTTAAAAAAAATTCAAACAAATAGCTCTTGATAAGGACTTTCACAAACAGTCAAATGCAAATGAATGAACACTTTTCTATATGAAATGGGTATGCATGCTTCAAGATATTCACAGTTGATTGAAACATAAGGTATGCTAAGCGTAGAGAACTAATGAGGCGCAATCCACTTTCATCCCAACCAATCTAGTCGCGTTCTCCCTATGGCTTCAAATCTTCCCTTAGTAAGCGTCTTTATGGTTCCTCAAAGGAACCGGAAAAGAGTAAAATTTGAGGGTTTCTCGACATCTTGACCTTACATACCTTTTCCTTAGGCTTTAACTCATAATGCCCTCCCTCTGTATATGACTCAACCACTAGATCAAAAGGACTTTCCCAAAGGTTGTAACATAAGGAAAAAAGGTTAGAGGTAGGCTAAAATTTTAAAATTTGGTGGTATCTGATGTATCCATTTTATATAGTAATTTACCCCCGTCCCTTGGTCATAATTAGTAGGTTTTTTGGCTCTTTCGAGCCACTTTTATTACTAATTTGTGTTTTCTAGTGTTTTCGTAGTCTTTGTTGAGTTTTGTAGGAAATTGCGCCTTTGGAGCATTTTCTCGGGTTTTTCATGGAGCGACTACGGGAATTAGAAGTGCACGACCATCTTTGAAGCCCAAGGCCGGTTAGAGTCATCGAGCCGGTGATTAAGGGCTCGGTAATTGGGATCCCGAGGTATTTGGACCGAGTATTCAAGACCCGAAGAGGAAATCCGGATTAGGCCGAGAAATCAAGCCTAATCGAAGTCCGAGCCTCAAAGTGAAGCAAGGGCCCGATCGGGCAACCTCTAGCACGATCAGGCGCGGCGCTGCTGTTGCTGTGCGTGGCTCATAGCGCGCCCGACCGTGCGAGTGTATAGCACGATCAGGCGTTGCTGCGTAGGAGGAACGCGAAGAAAAAGGCGGTCCCGATCGGGCGGCCCTTTGCCCGATCGGGCGCGCGTTTTTATAGGACCTGATTAGTTTAGTCTTAATTTTTGTTTTAGAAAACGTTTAAGTAGGATTTTTGTTCGGAATTTTGATTAATCTTCTTTCTTAGACTTTCTCTCTCTACTTAGGATTTTTCTCTCTCTTAACTCTTCTCTCAACTTTTGTTCTTAATTATTTCCATTAATATAGATTAGTTTGGTAACGATTTCTCTTCTCTTAATCTTAGTTATTTATTTTACTCCTTCCATCATGACTTATTTTATTGTCTTGATTAGTTTAGTTTTAATTATGTGTGAGTAGTTTTATTTCTAGGGTTTATGGGGATCCATAAATAATATGAAGGGGTAATTTATTGTTGTTAATTATCAATGCTAGATTAATTTCCTATTGATTGATTTAATGCTCTGTGACTATATTAGGCCCGATCTTTTATGCATGAGTTTGACAACATTGATTCGAGATTCGAGAGATGAGAATTGATGTTTAGGTCTAGTTTCAATAGGCAGGTTAATTTATAAATGGTTAAGTCGAGATTCGAGAGATGAGATTTAATCCCGGTAAATTAATTGTGTGATTGTAATACGTAGCGAAAGCCCTTTACAATCTGGTTAATTGATGCATTGATGAATGGCTATTATTGATTATTGGTATTGCATGATAATTTTTTATTGAATTGTTTTAACGTTTTACAATTACGGCTTGTAAAAGTATAGCAATATTGAATTGATGAATCGAGCAGATGTCAATTTGATATTAAAGGATATTTTCAATAAGAACTTAGATCTAGTAAATTGCGAGAGCCTGTTAGATCTATGTTGATTAATAAATTGCGAGAGACTGTTAATCATGTTATTTATGGAATGTCAATGATTGATTATTATGTTTTACCCTGGAGTATTATTTATTGGTGAACCTATGCCCTAGATCCTTTTATATATTGTTTTCTCCCTATTCTTAATCTTAGTAGTTTAGTTTCTTATTCAAATATAAATATTGGTTATTTCATAATCTAGATTATTTTAGTTAATTAGAAATAGAAAGACTTGTTTCCCTGTGGAGATCGACCCTACTTCCCTATCTGCTTTAGTTAGAGGACTTAGGAATTATTTTTGATTAGGGGATACGACTTTACCCTGTCAAAATTTGGCGCCGTTGCCGGGGAAACGGTTTTATTTTTATTTTTGATTGTTTTTGTAGTCTAGATTATTTTCCTTTTGTCTCAGAGAGCATTAGTTCTCTGAGGAAAATCTCATATTTGCTTCTAGTTTTTGTTTATGCCCATGTGTTCCAGATCAGGTTACATCCCATTTGATCCTGAGATCGAACGTTCCTTCATAGACAGAAAAATCTCTACAAGCAAATCCTGGCGGATTCTGGTGATAATAACAATAATCACCGAGATCTTCCAACTGGTTCTAGCGATTCTGAGGTATCATCAGATGCATAATCAGAGATGACGGCTCCAAAGAAGCTTAGTGATTATTCACAACCAAAGCTTACAGATTTTCCACATCTCACCCCCACTCTGGCTCTTGATGGGGTGCAATTTGAAATTAAACCTCAATTTATAACGATGATAGAGAGGAAGCAATTCAGTGGAGCCAAGGGTGAAGACCCGAATCTTCACATTGCCGACTATTGTCAATATTTTAACACCATCAGGCAAGCCGGGTCACTCAAGGCCAAATCAAGGAGATTCTCTTTCCCTTCTCTTTAACTGGAAAAGCTAAATTGTGGTTTAATGGCTTGAATAGAACTACACTTGGTATAACTGACTGGGAAACTCTTGTTTTGAATTTCTATAACAAGTATTATCCTGCAGAGAGAACCGCTGTACTACGGAGTGCGATTCAGAACTTTGCCCAAGAAGCCGATGAATCTTTATATGAGGCTTGGGAGAGGTTCAAGGGTTTACAAAGAGATTTCCCTCACCATAATTTAGCGCAATGGCAGTTAATCCAAGCCTTTTATAATGGCCTTGGAAATTCTTCTCGAATAATTTTAGATTCTGCAGCTAGTGGGAGATTTATGAATCTTGATGTTGAAGATGCAGGGCAGGTTATTGAAGATATGGAGATACACGATTCCCAATATGGGAATCTAGAGGATTTGCGAACAAGGGGAAACATAGTATTGACTCTGTATCCTTTTTGCAAGCTCAACTGACCTCTATTTGCCAAAAATTAGATAATTTGAGCACTGCTAATGTAGCTAATGTTTCTGCGATTAATAATAATTCTAATGAGGCTTTCTGTGAAAATTGTGGTATTGTAGGTCATTGGGAGCAGGATTGCAGGAGTTCCGTGGAGCAAGTTAACGCCTTTCAAGCCTATAGGAAAAATAACCCATACTCCAACACCTACAATTTTGGGTATCGGAATCATCCGTACCTTTCCTACCGAAGTACTAATGTTCAAAATCCACCACCACAAGAACCACAGGCGCCACAGCAACAGCAACAGAAATATTATCATCCTAATACTGGCCAGAAGAACCAACCACAACAACCCTCCTCTTCTTCTGACCCTTCTCTGGTGGAAATTAGAGCAATGTTGGTTAATATGCAAAAGCATATGGAGAGTAGAGATGCGACAATTGATCAAATTCTAGCACATAATAAAATTGTAGACAATCAAATTGCGCAACTTTCCGCTACTCTATAAGCCCGCCAACAGGGAGCTCTGCCGGCACAGCCGACCAGGCCTACGGATCAAGCATTTGCAATTACTCTAAGGAGTGGTTCAAACTATGAAGGGCCCCATATGCCCAGAGTTGATGAACTTGTTTTATTAAATAATGCTAATCTTGATTCCGTTAAACCAAACAATGTAGTTGATAGCCCTGCAGGGCTAAAGGATAGTACTAACATATCTAATTCTACATTGTAGGGCACGACTCCAGAGAAGGTGGCTACTCCAGATAAGGGCATTAATGCCCCAAAGCCAATTATCAAACTTCCATTCCCCAATCGTCAATTGAAGACAAACTTGGATAAGCAGTTTGGTAAGCTCCTGGAGGTGGTAAAAGATTTGAAGGTAACAGTTCCCTTCACTGAATTAATCACACAAATCCCCTCGTATGCAAAATTTATGAAAGAAATATTGACGAGGAAAAGGTCTATTAGTGAGGTAGAGACAATAGCTTTCACTGCAGAGTGTAGTGCCGTACTTCAAAATAAATCTCCACCTAAATTAAAAGATCCGGGTAGTTTCTCTATCCCTTGTCATATTGGCAATCTCTTGATTGATAATGCATTATGTGATTTAGGTGCTAGTGTTAGCGTCATGCCATTATCTGTGTGCTCTAAGTTAAATATGGGTAGATTAAAAGCTACCAATATAACTCTACAAATGGCCGACCGTTCTTTCAAATACCCCTTAGGTGTTTTAGAGGATGTCCCAGTTAGAGTAGGTAAATTTTATATACCTGTAGATTTTGTTGTTCTTGATATGGCTGAGGATATGCAAACCCCAACAATTTTGGGTAGACCATTCCTTAACACTGCAGGAGCAGTCATAGATGTAAGAAGTGGTAAGTTAACATTATCAGTAGGGGATGATAAATTTGTTTTTAATCTGAATAATGCCCCTAAAAGCTCCATGACTGAGGAGAAATGTTTTATTGTTAATGTGGTTGAAAATTATTTTAACAAGTCCCAAGCTCTTGAAAAAGATCCCTTGGAGGCGGTATCCTGTGTTGCATCCCTTCAGATGAGATAGAAAAATGGCAGAAGGAAGTCGATGCAATAGAAAGAGCACTTTACACCGTTGGTCTTGGTTTCGAAGATGAAAAGGTGGAACCGACCGAGCAAGTTGTGCAAATCGAGCCTACGGTAGGTATCCCGCCAGATCGAGTTGCTAGTGTTGAATGCAATGACAATTTGAAGCAATCCTCGATCAAAGAAGGATCTTTGGTGCGTACCATTAAAGATCCCCCAGTCCAAGTTAAGGAGGATCCACCAGATAAGGTGATTTGGCGTCCCACAGTGTATGTCAGGAAGCCGCATCGCAACCTAAACACCGCTAGACCGGGTGAGAAACCACCCGATTAAGCGTTAGGCCAAGGGTCCTAGTTATTTCACTGTGGTAAGAGGGTCATGCGGGACCTAGATTAACCAGCGCTTTGCGGGAGGCAACCCGTATTTCTTGCTTTCTAGACTAGTTTTCCTTTTTCTTTATTTTTATTTTTTATTTTAGAGAGGCAAGGAGAGTGAAATTTTACCGTTTATAAGAGTTTTTGTACAGGTATAGGTTTAAGAGGTCAAAAGACTTAGAAAAATTTGAAGACAAAGAAAAAGCTAGGACATCTGACTAGGCACGGGCCCGACCGGGCGCGCAACCAAGGGAATTTTTCAGCTTTAATTTCGCCCAATCGGGCGTGGCTGCCCAATCGGGCGCGAAAGGAGAGCTGGAAGTCGAGCAAATTTTGCCCGATCGGGCGCGCAAGTGCAGTCAGAAAATCGAGCAAATTTTGCCCGATCGGGCGCAAATCGAGTGAAGGAAAAGAAATATCGGGCGAAGCTCTCGCGATCAGGCGAGTGAAAGGGCGAAATTTTCGTCCGTGTTCGCGCCCGATCGGGCGCGCAACTAAGGTTCTAGATGTCAGCATTATCCGCTCGATTGGGCGAGGCTTGCCCGATCGGGCGCGCCTATATGGCCGTCCTCTTTTAATTCTTTTCTCTTTTTTCTTTCCTCACTTTCTTCTTCTTTCATCTTCTTCACCATTACTTTCTCTCTTTAAAACCTCCATTTTTACACCTTCAAACTCACTTATTCTCAAGATCTTCTCCAATCCTTCCATCAAAACTCAAAATTTTTTGCATATTTTTAATCCTTTCATCTTTATCTACAATCTACACCCAATTTCTACCACTTTCTCTCAATTTTCTCTAAACCCTAAGAGAGAGAAACTCTTTAATTCCTTTATTTTCTAATCACAATGGCTCTCCAGAGATCAAGAATTGTAAGGGGGGAAAGCTCAAGGCAACAAGAGGCCAGAATTAACCCAGATTTGCAAGTTATGGGATGGGAGAGGGTGGTCATCACCACCCAAGAGCAAAAACAAAGGATGATCAACCTCACCTCGAGGCAGGTAATTCCCACTCGTTTTATTCGTCACCCCACCCTTATTAGATTAGGAATTGATAAGCATGTAGAAAAGTTGTTCAAGGGAGTTGGCATGAGTGGTTTCTTTAACATGCATTATGATACTTATGATTACTTAACCTTAGAATTCGTTTCTAGTTTTAATGTCATAAAATCTAATGCTTTAATTTCTCATGTTCATTTTCGATTATTCAATAATGATGTTAGATTGACATTGAAAGAATTTGGTAAATTTTTGAGTTAAAATCGGATAGGCCACTTGAACCGCCCCAAGACAACATTGCCGTTGTCTATCAATCCCTTACGGGGGATCCTAATTTGAACCTCCAACATGCCAAGGGCACTTGGATACAACATCCCGTGCCAAAGATTTGGCAACGGTTTGTTGGCCTAACCATTTTTGGAAGGCATGAACCCGCCAATGTTAGGCGGGATGAGCTTGAATTGCTAGGATCATACATGATCCCTAGGAGTGAAAAGCTCAATATAGTCTACAAAATGGCCAATCACTTCCAACGGGTGGGCAATGCGGCCGAGGCGGGTAGGTCTAGGGTACCCATTTATTTCGGTGGCCTAGTTACACACATAGTGGTCAAACACCTTAGCTTTGTCCCTAACGATGACGGTAAGGTAGCCGGCCCAACTATTATGGACCTACCCTATTTAGGTGGCCTTAATTGGGTTAATGTCATGGGAGGGGAGACTTGGTGGGTGATTCAACGGGAATCGGGGAGGAGGGATAATGCTTTCACTTTACCCAACCCCACCTTGACCAAATTTGAGAAGGGGAAGCCTTCTTACACTTTCGAGATTAACGGTCAAGGTGAGGTTCAACCACCTCACCCTTCACCTCAACCCCACCAATATCCCATAGACCACTCACCTCATCACCATTCACCACACTATCCACCACCTCCACCCTTTACATATGATATTCCCACTTCCTCAACCAACTACAACATTGACCCCAACGCCTCTTATGACTTCTCGGCTTTTAGGAGCCAATTAGATAGGATTGAGAGGGGGCAAGGGAGAGTTGAGGGTATGGTTTATACCCCATGTATGATGATTACGCCCGTCGTGGGGCTATTCCCCCGATTCACTTGTCCCCGATTGGTTCCAATATCCTCAAGGTGGATATACGAACCCAAGTGCCTACGGTACCTATGTCGACTACTCATCGGTCCATGGTTATGGGACCGATGTACCTTTTGGTGGGCTTGGGGGGAATGTGGACCATAACTACTTTGCAGGTGGTTCGGGTTATGGAGGTGGTGGCTCTAGCCATGGAGGAGCCGATTCTAGCCATGGAGGGGGCTATTCGAGGATGGATGAGGATGAGGAGTAGGCTACACTCCCAAGTCAATGAGGGCATTGCTTGATTTGGCTTGGGGGGTGTTCTTTCGCTTGGTAATTCTCTTCCTTTTCTCTTTTTATTTGCTTTCGAGTATAGTTTTTATTGCTTTCCTAGTGTAGTTTTTATTACTTTCTTATATATGAAAAATACAAAAAAAATTAAAAAATAAAAAAATTCAAAAATACGTTCCAATGAATTGTAAATCATGCTTCCCTGTGCCCCATACTTGAGAAAATTTGTTTTGATTCTTGGTTATTGATAATGAGCATTGTGGATTTGTTGGTCATGATTTGAAGTTTAATTGCTTGGATTCCTAAACATGAGTCAATTTTGCCAACTATTTGTGAATATAGTGCTTGACTAGTTGATTTGGTTAGGAAATGTGTGATAGTTCCATAATTCCTGGTATGTCAATGAATTTGAGTATTGATTTGCAACTATGAGTAGTGTTTCATGAATTATTATTATGCACATGAGGAGGACGAAGGCGTTCATTCTTTTAGGTAGCCTTCAGAGTATTTAGATACATTTGTTCCCTTCTTGTTACCGATGTTGTTGCTTGTGCCCTTTTATTGTTTATTTAGCCACATTACAAGCCTATATGAGCCCCTTTGGTTACTAGTCCCAAGCTTGGCTTAGGGGAGCTATTAGTTGGTGAGGTGAGGGAGTTGTGGTGTGCACATTATTTGCACAATGTGGGAATAAAAGAAGAGCATTTGTTCTTTGATTTTTGATTGGAAAATATTGATATTGTGTTTCAAAGTTGAAATTTCCAATATGAGTTAAAGAGAAAAAAAAAGAGCAAAAGAAAAAAAATTTAATGCTCAATTGTGCTATTTGAAGGTTGTTCAAAAAAAAAAGGAAGAAAAAATTTCAAGTTGAAAAAAAGAAAAAAAAAGAATGAGTTCAAAGTTTGTTTTTCACTCAAAGTTCTACATTATCATAATTTTATGAGTGATATTGTAAGTGTTGGGATTGTTTATGATGATTAGAGTTGTATTTGGTGATTTTTGTTAGAGTTGGTTGTGTTGGAGATGTATGATCATCATTTATTTTGTTCATGGGTTTATTAGGATTTAGCTCCCTTAATGCATAGCTTTTTCTCACATAATCCCAAATTTATTCTACCCTTCACCCTAGCCTTACATTACAAGCTTTAAAGACCTTCCGACCTTGTGCATAGAAGTTATGTTAATGTGAAAGTGTTGTTTATCAATGCAAGTTATGACTTGGCATATTTCGAGTCGACTAGTAGGATGAGCGTTCATTGTTTTTATACACACGAGAGTGTGAGTTGGGAGGGCATTATTCACATTAAAGGGGTTGTTGGAGAGCGATCGAGTACATCTTTTACTCGCCACATAAATGAGAGTTGAGTGTGTGAGCACTAGTCTTGAATTCTATATGCTCTTGTGGTTTGCTCTACTTGAAGATTGTTGGGGAGGAAGGGTGATTAGATGAATAAGATTGATTGATGTTGAAGCGTGTTCATTAGATTTGCCTTGATACGTTGGTACTTGATTTGATTATTGGGGTGAAGTATGTTTTATATGTTCATTGATGAGCTCTTTGCTTAGGGACAAGCAAAGGTTTGGCTTGGGGGAGTTTGATGTATCCATTTTATATAGTAATTTACCCCCGTCCCTTGGTCATAATTAGTAGTGTTTTTGGCTCTTTCGAGCCACTTTTATTAAAAATTTGTGTTTTCTAGTGTTTTCGTAGTCTTTGTTGAGTTTTGTAGGAAATTGCGCCTTTGGAGTATTTTCTCGGGTTTTTCATGGAGCGACTACGGGAATTAGAAGTGCACGACTATCTTTGAAGCCCAAGGCCGGTCAGAGTCATCGAGACGGTGATTAAGGGCTCGGTAATTGGGATCCCGAGGTATTTGGACCGAGTATTCAAGACCCAAAGAGGAAATTCGGATTGGGCCGAGAAATCAAGCCCAATCGAAGTCCGAGCCTCAAAGTGAAGCAAGGGCCCGATCGAGCAACCTCTTGCACGATCGGGCGCGGCGCTGCTGGTGCTGTGCGTGGCTCATAACGCGCTCGATCGTGCGAGCGTCTAGCACGATCGGGCGATGTTGCGGAGGAGGTACGCGAAGAAAAAGGCGTCCCGATCGGGCGGCCCTTCGCCCGATCGGGTGCGTGTTTTTATAGGACCTGATTAGTTTAGTCTTAATTTTTGTTTTAGAAAACGATTGAGAAGGATTTTTGTACGGAATTTTGATTAATCTTCTTTCTTAGACTTTCTCTCTCTACTTAGGATTTTTCTCTCTCTTAACTCTTCTCTCAACTTTTGTTCTTAATTATTTCCATTAATACAAATTAGTTTGGTAACGATTTCTCTTTTCTTAATCTTAGTTATTTATTTTACTCCTTCCATCATGACTTATTTTATTGTCTTGATTAGTTTAGTTTTAATTATGTGTGAGTATTTTTATTTCTAGGGTTTATGAGGATCCATAAATAATATGAAGGGGTAATTTATTGTTGTTAATTATCAATGCTAGATTAATTTCCTATTGATTGATTTAATGCTCTGTGACTAGATTAGACCTGATCTTTTATGCATGAGTTTGACAACATTGATTCGAGATTCGAGAGATGAGAATTGATGTTTAGGTCTAGTTTCAATAGGCAGGTTAATTTATAAATGGTTAAGTCGAGATTCGAGAGATGAGATTTAATACCGGTAAATTAATTGTGTGATTGTAATACGTAGCGAAAGCCCTTTACAATCTGGTTAATTGATGCATTGATGAATGACTATTATTGATTGTTGGTATTGCATGATAATTTCTTATTGAATTGTTTTAACGTTTTACAATTACGGCTTGTAAAAGTATAGCAATATTGAATTGATGAATCGAGCAGATGTCAATTTGATATTAAAGGCTATTTTCAATAAGAAGTTAGATCTAGTAAATTGCGAGAGCCTATTAGATCTATGTTGATTAATAAATTGCGAGAGCCTATTAGATCTATGTTGATTAATAAATTGCGAGAGCCTGTTAATCATGTTATTTATGCAAAGTCAATGATTGATTATTATGTTTTACCTTGGAGTATTATTTATGGGTGAACCTATGCCCTAGATCCTTTTATATATTGTTTTCTCCATATTCTCAATCTTAGTAGTTTAGTTTCTTATGCAAATATAAATATTGGTTACTTCATAATCTAGATTATTTTAGTTAATTAGAAATAGAAAGACTTGTTTCCCTGTGGAGATCGACCCTACTTCCCTATCTGCTTTAATTAGAGGACTTAGGAATTATTTTTTATTAGGGGATACGACTTTACCCTGTCAGTATCCCTAAAAGTGAAGCAAAGAATGGGCCCTTTCTTAGAATCACAATCAAGTAGTCACCAAATAAAAACAAACTAGTACCCCCAAGCTTATTCAAATTAAAGCTATATCCACAAGAATATATACAAAAAGCGTAAACGCTTCTCCCCCAGGCTAAAAGGAAGTATTGTCCTCAATGCTTGAAAAGGGAAAAGAAATTACATCAAAATATTTTTGAATTTTCTCATTTTCACTTCTTTTTTCTTTTTATTTTCATACCTTTCAAAGCAATTGTCCATGCCTCTTTTACTTATGACGACATTTACAATTTTGCATTTATTATGTCCTTGCCTCATTTTTTTTTTTTTTATTCTTTTATTTTTTTTACTTTGGACGACTTTTCCTTTATTCACTTGCCATTATTCACAATATATACAAAAAAAGACAAGCTTGCTTAGAAATAGATCCAATATCCAACTTTATACACCACAAACTCCAAAAATAAGACCAATTGCTTCACAAAAACAAAAAATGGAACAAAAAGAAATAAAAGGCTCAAAATTCTACAGATGTGGCTTGAAAAGAAGGGAAAAGGCTCAAATGGTTAGCAAGAAGGCAAATGTAAACCCAATGAACTAAAACGAAAGAAAAAAAAATCCTAGAAATGAAAAATTACCACCCCGAAAAGTTGCCTTTGTCCTTCCTAGTTGGTTCGGTCTCGTGTTTGAGAATTATGAGTCAAGATTCAAGATTAGGTATGAAAAGGTCAAGGATCCATGCCGCATAATCAAAACATGATGAAGGCTTGAAAAATAAAAATCCTCACACGGTTGTAGCAAAAACTTAAATAAGGTGTAAAATTCACCAAAGGAAGCAACTTTGTCTTACCACAAACAAAAAGAATCCGGCTTCAAGGCCCCAAAATGTCTAAACCGCTACATTAGCATATCCTATCCTAGAGTCAACTGCAAATACTCTCAAAGCATGCACACCAATAAAACGTAGGAAAGCATACATTCAAAGGCAAAATTCCGAATTGTAGAATGTCCAAAGATAAGAGCTAAACAAGCAAAAAGAAAAAGAATAGCCTAAAAAATGTTTTATTTTTATTTGAAAGAAAGAAAAGAACTTAAAATCAAAATAAAGAGAGAAAAGCACAAGGATGAAAGCAACCACAAGTAATACCCAATCGTCAAACAAGCGGTCATTCGGCAACAAGACCAATGACCCCAAACACGCTAGGTGTTACAAGGCAAACATCCTCGAACCATTCAACTCATTCCTAAAGCTAATCCTAATCTAATCAACCCAGAAAGAAAGAGAAGAGAAATAGAAAGATCTCACCGGGCGCCAAAGCTATGCTACAAAAATCAAGGTGAAAGAGCACCTTACAAATCGTCGAAATCTAAAGCATAAGAAATAGAGCAAGGAGAGAGATAAAGAACTATATACAAAGAAAATTGTTAGTAAATTCAAAACAAAATAAAAGAAGAAAAGAAAGAAAATAAAATAATGAAAATAAATAAAAAGCAAGTAGTAATAGCAACAGGAATAGAAACCAAAGAGTATAGGGAGCAGAATCATCAGACTAAAACAGTAACAGGAAACAAGATGTCAGATAATCATCATCAAGAATCATCATAATAGAGATACAGAGAAACGCAGTAGACAATGATCAGCAAAACAAGCAACAAAACCAATAGCTGGGCAGAGAAATCAACAGAAGCACAGAATCATCATCATAAACCAAAGGACACAGAGATCAATACCGGAAGCATACAAGACTAGGAATGAACTACAAAAGCAAGGGGGAAAACGGCGAAGCACAACAACAAACGACATAGAACACCCCCAAGCTTAAAATAGGGTACCCCCATAATTCTAGACCTAAAGACATATAGGCAATAGAGAAACATCATATAAAGCACATAAGAAGGGGGAGTATCCATGGTAGTATCACTTCGTACTATGGTAAGGGGTAGAATGAGAACTCCCCTCACCTGTCGCCATCATATGACTAGAGCTAGCCATCTCGCTCACCTCCATGGGGGCCTTACCCCTTAATCGACTTTCTCTCCTAATTCTATCAACCTCAAAATAATGAGACCAATCATATAAGACCGGCTCACCCGACCTACCCCACCTACTAAAAGTCTTGGGGTCCAGAAAAGGCAAAAGATTAGCCGGATCATATGCATAATCACAACCACCGGGCCGCCTATAGTCGTAAGTGCCCGGGGTAGTGCCTATGATAGAGCTAGGGTGAACATGAGGGCCCTCCCAATAAGGGTAACAAGGTTTAGGACCCACAGTAGGATCAAAAGGCTCCCATTGAGGGACAGGTCCTTGTTGGACCGGGAGATTCGTGTAATTCACAAAAGGCTCGATCTCCCCCTCCGAACATGCAAATCATACAATTGATACATATGATAGTCATAACCAAGATAAGGGTGTTGCATAGAAGGCATGGAGTATAACACGTTAGCAATAGAATCAAGCTTGGCATGAATGGTTGACATATCAAAAGTAGGAGTGGGAGAGGGAGAAATAATAGGTGTACCTCCCGGTTCAACCGGGGGAAGAGAATGAGCATTCGATGAGTAGGCATTGGTTGAGCGACCTCTTGTAAGATTTGTCTTTCGTCGGATAGAAGGATTAATATCTCGCACCGGGGACCTCCAAGACAAGGAATCTCTCTCCTCAGGTCGGGTAGTTGCCTCCTTGCATGGGATGAAGAACCATTTCTTAAACCGAGAAACTTTCCAAATGAAAACATCATCCTTCCTAGTTCGATCGAGAAACTTTTGATTCACAAGGGCGAAGATGTTGAGGAAATGAGAGGGAGATTTTTCTCAGGGATCGATAATCGGGGAAGCTCATCTAATAAAGTCTTGTAGTTGTCATTAATGCAAAGAGCTAGGATAGAAATCATCCCTCCCAATTGGATGCACCCCGATAGGCAAACTCCATCATAGATTTCCAAGAATCGAGTGATCAGATGCTCTGTGAAATCCACTGACTCAATCTCAAATTCGTTTTGGTTGGCTATCCACAACCAACAAAGCTCCTCTCGGGAGATAGCTCCAAAGAGTCCTTGGAGCAAGGAGCGTACGTGAGGATACGGTTGAAATACCGCATAGCCGGATAAATCATGGAAGCGGACTTGGAAGTTTGAGGGTCATACTTTCCTTCCTCTGAGATACTCCTCCACCAACGTTGCTCATCATATCCATGATCACTCGCCATTCTACTATGTGCTGGATAGATACAATGGTCCGCATCCTCGGCCCAAGAAACTTGAAATATGAACATAGTTGAGCATCCGTCAATGTGTGATCATTGTTGAAGAGTTGGAAAGTCAAAATCCTTGAGGAATTTTCACCCGGTTCTTGGATAACTTCAAGAGAATAAAGGAATTCATAAGTCACCCTAGCATAAGTAGGGGCACTCAAATCCAAAAACTCTAAAAGATCAAGGCCCTCTATAAGAAGGCGAACATCCTCATCAATCCCTAGAAACTTGGTAGTTCCTTGATCGTAGAACCTCGTTGGTCTAAGCTTTCTCTTGGATAGACGCTTGAAACAATCCCAATGTGATTCTTTGGAAAATTCAATGCCATATGTTTCTTCAACCTCGAGTGGAGGTGGAATAACATGCCTAGGCTTGCTTGAACTTGATCTAGATCGCTTCTTTTGACGGAGTGGGGCCATCTACAAGAAAGAAAACAAATCATGAGCAAGACTTAACATATGTCATATTTCAAGAATAAGCACAAGTAATTTCTCAAGAATCAAGCACAAATGAAATTATCTCACAATAGAAGCAAGAGATGGCTACAAATGAACAATTCCATTAATATAAAATCATGAATTTGAAGAAAGTAAGCATGGATTAAAGGCAAAATTGAACATAAAAGACCAAATCATGAGTTAAATTGAGCAAAATAATCTCAAGCATTGAATTATCAAAGATATAAAACCATTATAAAGAATACCCATAAGAGAGAAAATAGCCAACAATGGTTATTCAAGAATTCAATCAAATTATACACATTTATCATGAAGAAGCTTCAATTCAACATTTAATGACATCATTCAACACAAATTTTAAGTTAAAAGAACTAACCATGGAGTTCCACCATGAAAGCAAAACAAGAGTTTCAAGCTTGAACAATGAGGAAGAAGATGACTAGAAAATAAGAAATATACCTCAATGAAGCCTTGAAATACTTGTAAAATGTCCAAAATGAAGATTTAAGAACAAATAGAACTCCCAAAGACAAGCTCCAAACCTCAACACAAAACTTCAAATTCGAAAAAGCCCCAATTTTTGATTGAATTTGGGTTAGAAAATCTAAAAATTTTGGGTTTTAAATTTGAAAACTTGGCACGTATGGATGGGACCCCGCAAGTTAAACTTGCTTCCACGGTTTGGTGGATTCACAAACTCGGATGTACCCGTCGTTGCAAGGAGCGTTCGTTTGGGTAGATGGAGTGTGAACCCCTAGAGGGTTATGGCCATATGTAGAACATATATGGGTTCCAGAAAAGAGAGAAAAACTCAATCAGGAAGTAGAATCGAGCCAATAGTGCTAGAACCAGTCAAAACAAGAAGGCAGAGTTTTGGCTTGGTATTGGAAGAACACGGCGCGAGACAATAGAGTCTGTTGTCGAAAAATAACTTCGTCACAAGACGATAAGGTTGTCGCCAAGCGATGAGGCTATTTCTCAAGCGACGAACTCTGTTTTCTCAGCGCTAGTTCCTACATGCCTCAACAGCTTTCTATGTTCTTAGAATTTTCCAGTTTTCGCAGTATTATTTCGATTCTAGTTGTGAAAGATATTTCTCAAATTTCCTACGTGTAATTTTGACTCATTACGGATGGTCTTTCCAAAGGGAACCTTTTTTATGCATATGATAATAATGTCAATCAAAATTATGCACATGAAATACTTAGAACTTTTCGAGTCTCATCCACTCATTCTAAATCATTGCCAAAATAAATTTTAGGAATTAAAATAGAAATCCTCCCCAGCGGAGTCGCCAAAAACTGTAGGGAATATTTCAAGCATTATCCCAAACTCGAACCCCACTGTGATCATACACTTAAGCATGGTGGCATCCAAAGGGAAGGAAGCTAGAGCAAAAGAGTCGCCAACAAGTTGTAGGAACCTTGTAAACTGTTCACAGGGTGAAGGTTACACCCCTTAACGATCCAGGAGATCGTCAACTCCAATAGGTATGGAACTATGACTGGTGTTCAGAGATGAGGGTACGAATCCAATCTAAAAGAGAAAGAACTCACCCTAAAAATAGGCCTACTTTATTCTTCTCGTATTTATGTGCGCATTCTGACTAACATGAAATCATTATGTTAACCCTAAACCTGTTTAATATATGTTGGTTGAATATTAATGCACAAATGAATCTATTATTGGCGATCACTTGAATGAAAATCAAATTAACCCTAAACAAGATTATTAATTATCTTATTAAGTGTGATTACAAGTACAGATTCCCTTTAAACATGCATAAAAGGTGTGATCAAGCAATAACAATAAATCAAGCAACATAATCATAATCATAACAATAATAATCATAATTGAAATAACAATCATAATTAAAATAATCATATTAATGAATTATATTAATAGCAAGATCCTAGGCATCATACTAACAAGATTAATAACAAACCTTAGTATGTCACTCAACATCAAATAATCAAAGCTTTAGCCCTAACATGATACTAACATGATACTAGGAAAGAAAATAGGAAGCATCATAGAAATCATAATTGATATTAGAAACTTAATTAACCCTAAACATGATACTAGGAAGCAATAAAACATCCTAACATGATACTAGGAATCAAAAATAACAATCTAAGCATGATTTCTATATCATAAGATCAATAAAGCAATTAAATTACTTACTTCGATGCCTTGTTTCTCTTTCTAATAACAAAATACACACGTTAGTAACTTCAAGGAAAATAATAAAATTAAAGAATTAAATTAAATAATTGAAATATAGATTTGGGACCACACCCTCAGAAATATCAACCTTTCATGTCTAGGGCGAAGGCAACTTCGAACTTGGCTAGGTGTGTCTAGGCCTAATGAGTGCGAAATTGTGTTTGTAAAAGGTTAGGCTAGAAAGAGGGAGGGAGAATAAGCTTTAGCTTAGAGAGAGAGAAGAATTAGAGAATTCTGGTTATTAAAAAACAGAGGTCCAAGGACCCAATTTATAAGAAAATAGTCCGGAATTGATAGAAAAGAGTTAGAGTTAGAGTTTGAAAAGGAATAAAACTACACCCTGTCGCCAACGATAGAGCTCGTCGCCAGACGACGAACTTGGCGCCAGGCTATTGTTAGGCGATGCAAGAGATTTTAAACGCGTTTTTCACACGGAATCCACTTCTCGATAAAATTGAGTCGTAAAATCCGTACGAGGGCTAAAATCGTATTTTAAAATAAAACACTTATTTTATTCCAAGTAAAACTCATATACATAATTATCAATCCTAATCCTACTTGAATAAAAAAGAACCTTCTTGATAAATCTAGAAGATTATCATCAATCCTAATAGCTTTAGGAATGATAATTAATAATAGGCCCTCCTCTAGATCATTGGGCCGCATATAAGAACCAATCCGGACCTAGTTTATTATTTTGGCCATAACTTCCTCATTATTTATCGGGATTAGGCTTATAATATATCGTTGGAAAGTTCTTTTTGAGCCCCATCCAACTACACCATTATTGGACCCTTGTCATGGACCAAACTGAAGTGGACTGACTATTTTCATAATATAGAGCAGGTTTTTGAAAACAGAAATAAAGTTTTTTTTTTTTTAAAAAACTAACCGCAACACTAGACTTTTCACTTCATTCGATTATGATTCGACGTGAAAGTTATTCATCACTGGCTTTGGTTTCTGGGAGACACATATTCTCAAATGATTTAGAAAAACATGAGAATGATCTTAAGCAATAACTAAAAAATGTGCAGAGCATGGTATAATCCTTTGAAAAGATAAATGTGTTTATGCTAAACAAGAAATTGAGTTTCTAGGATTAGAAATTAAAGCAGGACAAATAATATTGCAAAAGCATATCTTGGAAAAGATTGTAAAATTTCCAGATAAAATTGAAGATAGAAAACAACTAGTAAGATTTCTAGGATATTTAACCTATGCTTCTGGTTTCATAGAAAATCTTGCTTTATTAAGAAAACCATTACAGAAAAAACTCAAGAAAGAAATAACACTTGGAACTAGAAGGAAAGTGATTCCAAGATTTTTCAAGAGTTAAAAGCTATGTGTAAAGATATTCCTGTACTAACACTACCTACTAGTGAAGATGATTTAATCCTTGAAACAGATGATAGTAATGAGTAGTGGAGTGCTGTGTTAAAAATCAAAGAAGGATAAAGACTTTGCAGATATAGTAGTGGAAGTTTTAATAAAGCTGAGTTAAATTATCCTACGATGTAAAAGGAAATCCTTGTAGTTATTAGAGGGATCGAGAATATCTTAATCTTCTTAGCCCTTAAACAGTTCTTAATAAGAACAGATTGCAAAGGCATACTCGGTTTTGTTAAAAAGAATTTGTCTAATATGCAAGCTCAAGGGAGACTCTTGCGTTGGCAATTATGGCTTAACCAATTCTCTTTTGCTGTTGAACATATACAGGGATCGAAGAATATTTAGCCGATAGTCTAACCAGAGAATTAGCTAATGGCGAAGAAGCACAAGACATCAGAAAAACCTCCTGACCATCATGTTGACCTTAAGTTTTGATGATGACACAAGGAACCTAAGAAAACCCTAGGTGTTTTAACTTCTGTCTATTAGCTTTGATTTATTGATAGGTTTATATATGCAACGAAGTTCTAGAGTCAGAATGGAGCATGGAACAAGGTCTAAGGATAGGCTATGGATGAACAAAGAAGACAATCATAAGTGAAGTTCCTTTAGTGAGGAACTGAAGCTCCAGAGTCGAAGATTCACAGTGTCTCAAGGAGTCTAATGTATTTTATCTTTATTTTAGGCTTCTTGTATTTATGTTAAGTACATTGTCAATTGATAGGATTTAAGTGGATTTAATTTTATTTGATAAAGATTTTATTTTCCATATTTTAACTTGTTTTAATTTAATTTCGAAAAATATCTTTTTGAGTTAAAATATCTTGTTAGTTAAAAAGATTTTCTGTTTTGATTCTATCCTATTATTTTAGAAAATCTAACTTGGAAAATACTCTTTTAAAAACGGCTGTTTTACTTGGTCAAGGAAGTTGAGAGAAAATAAGAAGCAGTAAACCACTTCCTTATAAAGTGTTTTAGCTTGCTGCCTAAGCACCCACAAACTGCACTTCCTAGTTTTATGGAAGTTGTGTCTTAGTGGGACTTAAGGCAAACGACAGTGTTTTAACTTCCCTTTTCTAGTATAAATAGGATTGGTTTTCTGTTGAGAAATTACACTTGAGCATTACAGTCTTTTAGTTTTTAAAAAGAGTCATAATCCACTTGAGTCCTTGAGTGTCTTTGTACTTAGCAATTTAGAGTTTAACCTTGAGTTGTATTGGGTTAGAGTTTGGGAAAACTCTAAGAATGTTTTATTGCTTTGAGTGAAGCAAGGAGAAAGAGAGAGTTAGAGAGTTCGACTGATTGAGAGATCAGTTGAAGGGAGCTTAAGTTCATTGAGGAACTTGAGTTTAGAGTCTTAATTTGTAATAGGTTGTTTGCCCCTATTATTATTAAGAGTTGAGTTTAAAATCCCTTGTGGTCGTTGTTTTTCTTCTTGATTAGGGCCAAGAAGTTTTCCACGTAAAATCTCTCTTTGCACTTTTAGTTATTATTCGAGTTCCTTTATAAATTCCGCAAAAATTACCCTAGTTCCTCTACAATACAATTCACTCCCCCTCTTGTATTGTTCATTCGAGTCAACAATTGGTATCAGAGCCTGTTCCTCAAAGAAATCAGGAAACCCTGACGAGTTAAGTTCCTGGAAGCAACATGAACAATCACGAGAAACTGGAAGAAGGTTACTCTACGCAGCGTCCTCCTATGTTCAATGGGAAGTTCTATACCTATTGAAAGAACACGATGGAAATTTTTATCAAAGCTGACAACTACCAAGTTTGGAGAGTTATTGAAGTTGGTGATTTAGAAATCACCAAAACCGTTGGTGAAAATGAGGTAGTACCTAAACCCATCTCTGAATTTGATAAGGAAGATTTTGAAAAATGGAAATTAAAGCACTTGCGTGCTGTTAAATTTCTTCACTGTGGCCTTGGTCCCCATGAGCACAATCGTGTTATGGGCTGTAAAATGCTAAAGAAATTTGGGATTTACTGCAAGTAACACATGAAGGAACTAACGAAGTGAAACGCTCTAAAATTGATTTGCTTATGTCCAAATATGAACGTTTTGAAATGCAATCTAAAGAAACAATCTAGGAAATGTTAACAAGGTTTACTAATATTATTAATGAGCTTGTTTCTCTTGGAAAGCAAATACCTATTGATGAGCAGGTCAGGAAAGTTCTTAGGAGCCTCCCTCAAGATGAAAGATGGAGAGCCAAGGTGACTTCCTTACAAGAAACTAAGGACTTCACGAAATTCAACATTGAGCAACTTGTTGGTTCCCTCATGACTCATGAGTTGCACTTAGGAACAAGCAATAGTGAAGGGAACAAAGGAAAAGGCTTAGCTCTCAAAGCTAGTGATCAAGAAGAATCTGAGGTGGATGAAGAAGAGGCGGCTATGTTGGTGAGAAGGTTCAAAAGAATGTTTAATCGAAATAATATAACAAGGAACTTCACCAAAAAGTCCTCTAACTCAAAAGCTGATTCCGGATGTCACAAATGTGGGTCCCTAGATCATTTCATTCGTGAATGCCCTTTATGGGAAACTGAGAAAGGAAAAGGGAAGGCTAAGGAACAGAACAAGAGCAACAAAACTCCTTACAACAAAGCAGACATTAGGAAGGCTATGATTGCTGCTTGGGGAGATTCTGAGAGTGATGATGAGGAGGAACAACCTGAAGAAGAAACAACCAATTTATGTCTAATGGCCAAACGTGATGAAAAGGCCTACAAGGATGAACTGGCTAAAGAGGTACGTGTTGATCCCAATCATCTTAGAACTTTTCCTAAAGAAGTACTTATTGATTTCATTTTAGAAATGAAAGATGACTGGATAATTGATATTAAAAAGCTTAATGAATGTGAAAAAGCTCTTAAAGTCTGCAAGGAACACAATACCTGGATTAAGAACCAGCGTACTGATGTTCAAGGCAGATTCTTTGATCTTTTTGATAAGAATCTTCTTCTAAAAGAAATTAATGAAAAACTCAAGTATGAAAATATTATGGTTAATGTAAAACTGATTCAATACAAGCTTGCCAGTACTGACTTTAAATTGTCAAGTTCCTCTTCTGAATCATTGCCTAAATTTAATAAAGATTTTGAAAAATTGAAACACAATCTTGATGAGTTAAGAATTGAAAAGGCAAATTTAGAAAAGGAACTTGTAATCAGAAAAGAAAGAAGCACTGGCCAGCTTGGTATACCTAAATAGATTGAGAATGCTCAAACTAAAAGAACTGAAGGACTAGGATACATTCGATCTAAGCATAAAGGTAAAAAGAAATATGTTGAATTACCTAGCTATAAAGTTTGTTCCTTTTTTGGGAAAACAGGTCACTTAGTGGATACTTGCTATAAGAAGGAACAATCTGTTAGTAAGAATTTTAAGCAAGTTTGGGTTAGAAAATCTGATATTGCTTCAACGTCCAAGGAACCCAAGGAAACCTGGGTTACTGAAACTTATCGATGAGTTCTTTTGTAGGTCCTAATGAGGGGTAACAACACGTGGTACCTCGACAGCAGTTGTTCAAAGCATATGACATGAGACAAATCAAAATTCCTCTCACTTGAGACCTATTTTGGAGGAACTGTGACCTTTGGAGACAACAAGAAAGGAGAAGTTATTGCAAAAGGAAAAGTTGGAAGGTCAAGTTCCCATTCAATTGAAAATGTACTTTTGGTCGAGGGTTTGATGCACAATTTGCTGAGCATATCACAATTTTGTGACAAAGGAAACTCTATAAGTTTTACTTCTGATTCATGCAACATCATTAATGACAAAACAGGAAGGGTTGTTCTTGAAGGAACTAGAAAAGGGAACACTTATATTGTGGATCTCAATTCTGTCCGAAGGAACAACCTTACATGCTTGAGTGTCATTAATGATGATCCTTTATTATGGCATAAGCGTTTTGGACATGCTAGTTTCTCACTCATGGATAAACTTAGAGCAAGGAACTTGGTCCTAGGGCTTCCCTCAGTCAAGTTCCTCATACAACATATCTGTGATGCATAAGTGAGAGGCAAGCAAGTCAGGTCATCTTTTAAAAGCAAAAACATGGTGAGCACCACAAAGCCATTGGAACTCATTCACATGGATTTGTGTTGTCCCATGCGTGTTCAAAGTAGAAGTGGAAAGAAATATGTTCTAGTTATTATTGATGATTTTTCTAGATTTACCTGGGTGATTTTTCTGTCTAGTAAGGATGAAACCTTTGATGAATTTGTGTCATTCGCCAAGAAAGTGCAGAAAATAGTGGAAATCAAATTATCCACATTCGGTCAGATCATGGAACTGAGTTCGAAAATACAAGATTTAATGAGTTCTGCAAAGAGAATGGCATGGATCATAACTTCTCAGCCCCAAGAACCCCTCAACAAAACGGGGTTGTGGAAAGGAAGAACAGGACCCTAGAAGACATGGCAAGAACAACGCTCATAGCTAGTGGACTACCAAGGAACTTCTGGGCTAAAGCTATCAATACTGCATGCTATATTATAAATAGAGTTATGATGAGACCAATCATCAATAAAACTCCATATGAACTGTTTAAGGGTAGAAAACCAAATATTTCTCACTTTAGAGCTTTTGGATGCAGGCGCTTTGTTCATAATAATGGTAAAAGAAACATTGAAAAATTAGATGAAAGAAGTGATGAAGCTGTGTTCCTTGGCTATGCATCGAATAGCAATGCTTATAGAGTTTACAATAAAAATACTATGTGTGTCGAAGAAAGCATTCATGTGATATTTGATGAATCTAATATGTTTATGAATGTGCAGGAACAAGACTCTAGTGATTATGAAATTAGAATGATTAGAAACTGGGAGGATGATGAAGAGGAAACTAGTAATCCCAAGGAAAAGCAAATTGAACCCAAACAAGATCATCAAGAAAATGCTGAAGTTCCTCCACATGAAATTCAGGAGGAACAAGGTCGTGAAGAAACAGGCAACAAAGAAGAACCAGAGGAAGCTAAAGAAGAAGTTCCTCAAATAGGAGTTCCAGCCAGAGAGTTTCATCCAAAGCCCTTCAAATATCAAGGCTCTCATCCTACTGATCCCATCATAAGTGACATTGGTAGAGGAACTCAAACCAGATCACAGATGAGGAACTCCCGTGCCTTCCAAGCCTTTCTATCCATAATTGAGCCAAGAAATCATGAAGAAGCTCTCAAAGATGCTGACTGGATAATTTCCATGCAAGATGAACTCAATGAATTTGAAAGGAACAAGGTCTGACATCTTGAAGAGAAAACCAAAAATAAAAAGGTAATAGGGCTCAAGTGGGTTTTTAGAAACAAGCTGGATGAGTATGGAACTATTGTGAGGAACAAGGCCAGACTTGTTGTGAAAGGATATAATCAACAAGAAGGTATTGATTTTGGAGAAAATTTTGCTCCCGTTGCTAGATTAGAAGCTATAATAATGTTAATTACTTTTGCTTCATTTATGGGTTTTAAATTATACCAAATGGATGTTAAGTGTGCTTTCTTAAATGGTTTTCTTGAAGAAAATGTTTTTGTGGAACAACCACCTGGTTTTGAAAACCCCCAATTTCCTAATCATGTCTTTAAGCTTGATAAAGCTCTTTATGGGCTAAAGCAGGCACCTAGAGCCTGGTATGAAAGTCTCTCCAAGTTCCTTCTTCAAAATGATTTTAAAAGAGGAAAAATTGATATAACTTTGTTTTTTAAATATGAAGGAACTGACTTATTAGTTGTTCAAATATATGTTGATTATATTATCTTTGGAGCAACTAATGAAATCTTGTGCAAGTATTTTGCTGATTTAATGAGTGGTGAATTTGAGATGAGTATGATGGGAGAACTCAACTTCTTCCTTGGACTTCAAATCAAACAAACTGAAGAAGGAATTGCAATTCACCAACAAAAATATGTCAAGGAACTTCTGAAAAAATACAACCTTGATCAAGCAAAAACTAACCATACACCAATGGGAAGTGGCACAAGATTGGATGAAAATCTACAAGGAACTAGTGTAGATCAAACCAAGTATAGAGGTATGATCGGATCCCTTCTTTACTTAACTGCCAGTAGACCTGACATTGCTTTTAGTGTTGGTTTATGTGCTAGGTTTCAATCAAATCCTAAAGAATCTTTGTCTCTTCTATCCTAGAAGTGATACTTTTGATTTGAAAGGTTTTGCAGATGCTGATTATGCAGGAGATTTGGTGAACAGGAAAAGTACTTCCGGAATGGTCCAGTTCCTCGGACCATCTCTAGTTTCTTGGGGCTCCAAGAAACAAAATACAGTGGCCTTATCAATTGCTGAAGCTGAATATGTGGCTGCTGCAGCTTGTTGTTCCCAAGTTCTTTAGATAAAACAATAATTAAGAGATTATGGTATGAAATATAATTGCATTCCTATTTATTGTGATAATACAAGTGCCATATACATTTCAAAAGATCCAGTTCATCATTCTCGTGTGAAGCATATTCACATAAGGCATCATTTTCTTAAGGATAATGTTGAAAAGGGCTTAATTAAATTGGATTTTGTGATACTGAAAATCAAATTGCTGACATTATTACTAAGCCTTTGAACAGGGATAAATTTGAAAAGATGCGTATGGAACTAGGTATGATACAATTGAGTAAAGAAGACCTCAAGTTCCCCCCAAAGGTATAAGTCAATTATGTATGCAATGTATGTCTTACACAAACTGAATATGTGAAAACATAGTCCTGAGTATTAGAATGTATGGCATTGCATATGGGATTGTGGTTGTATGTGAAAAAATCAAATTACATTAGGCATATCTATGTTATTACAAACTATATTGATTTGTTCCCAGTTCCTTCGAAATACTGTATAAGATTCGTTTTATCCCTTTGTAAATTAATTAGCTAATCAGTTAATTAATTTTATCCCCTTAAAAATCTTATCCTTTCATTCTGTTTTTAAAATTATCCTCAAAATGTTTATCTTAAAAATTCAAATCTATCTTCAATTTGTTTAAAATACCCTAGATTCCTTGTATTTAATTCAAAGACTCAGATCAAACAATTAATCTAGACCTCTCCTGTCAAATCACACTTAATGAATCTGACCAAGTGAGAAGTATTTATACCATTCTTCTTCAATCGACAACTAACATATTAAATTACCCTTTCACATCCTTCCACCGAATTCTTTTAACCCTTGATATTCTCACCCCTATAAAATGGAACCAAACCCTAAACACTGTTCCTCACCTCCCCATTCCGTGAAATATATATTACATTTTACTGATTCAGCTCATTCACCCATGGATATTTCACCAAAACCCCCAAAATACCCCACAAAAAGACTCACCCATGGATATCGAGCAAGAAACTCAAGGAAAAGCTTCTGCTAAAAAACCCAAGAACTTGCCAGCAGATCGTAGTGAATCAAAGAAACGGAAGCTAGAGGAGGAGGAACCTGAGAATCAAGACTGGGAGGAAATGGGTGAAAAAATTATGATGGAAAAATCCCCATTCATCAAGAAAATCAAAGGAAGCTCTTATCCTTTCATCCATGGATTTTGCATCAATTTAAATTGGTGTGAAGTAAGTAAGTACTCTGAACTACTTGAAATTATTGAGGCTCAAAATTGGGTGCAATTGTTTAGTGAAAGTTACAATAATGTGCTTGCTCATGCTCCTTTGGAAGAATTCTATGCAAATTTCAAGAATATTGATGGTGTGTGTGTGTGTCTAAAGTTAAAAATAAGAAAATAAGTTTTGATGCTGATTATCTTTGTGCTATTTTTGGAACTCCAAATGAGGGGCTTGATGAGTATTTTAAGGGTGCTACTGATTTGGGTATTGGTGATGTGTCAATGAAAGAAATTGTTGAATCAATTGGTGGAAAAGTGTCTAAGGTGCAAACTAACCACAATCTGTTCTCTCCTATTCAAAAAATGTTGTTTATTTTTGTTCACTTGGCCATTGTTCCTAGAACCTAGCATAGACATGAAGCTAATCATCTTGATGCCAAGCTTATGTACTGTCTTGAAAATGAGATTCAAATAAATTTTCCCTCCATCATGATAAAGCATCTCACCCAATGCATTGCAAACCATTTAAAAGTTGGATATGCTAATCTGATAATCACTCTCATAGAGAGTTTTGGCATCAATATCTCAAACTATGAACACCTCAAACTTCAAACCAACCACTTTGTTCAACCCAAAACTCTAGAAAGCAGAAACTTGCATGTTGTGGATGGCAAGACTTAGTTTCTTCCAAAAACTCTTCCTAAACCTAAACATGATGAGATCAAGAAACTTTCTATAGATGAAGAGGTGGAAAATTGGCTGGAGGAATAGGAGAGTGAGAGAGAAAAAGACAAGAAAGAGAAAACTGAGGAGTCTGAAAAGAAAGAAAAGAAAGAGAGTGCTCCAAGTGAAGGAAAAAGAAAAAGTGTCAGGTTGGCTTTTAAGCCAAAGAGAAAGAGTGAGAAAGCAGAGTCTGTTCCATATGCGGATCTATGTGAGGAGAAGTTAGGTGCTCAAGGGGAACAAGGCACTCACGGGGGAACAGGACACCATGGAACAACATTCAGTTGAAAAGTCCTTTCCCACAGGAACTGGATTTGCTGCTTTTAGTTCCCTCAGCTCTACTCTGGAACTGAAACTTCTCAAGGAATCAGTGAAACAAATGTTTGATGCCCAACCTCTTCTAATTCAAAGACTTGAGGCTCTTGAGAAGACAGTGGCTGATTTGGTGGAAACCTCCAAGGAACTCACTGCATACTTCCAGCAAAGCACTTCTACAATCTCTCAAGGTCAAGCTGATTTGTTGAAGAAACTTGAAGAGATGGTCCTTGAAGCAGTTCCAGATGATAATGCAGCTGATGAGCACCAGTCCTCAGCACCTAAAGCCTAATCTTTTTTTTTCTGCCTATCCTATGAAACTATTTCTTTTGAACTTTGTCTGGATTAAACTTTGTTTTATTTTGCTTCTCTTGGTCTGTAAACAATTAAACATGGTATTTTGATTTTGTTGATGTTCTGGAGGAACATCAGTTTGTTTATATGGATGTTGCTTGCTTGCTTTATGACTATTCTCATATTATTTCTGCCTATATGTGCTTTGTTCTGTGCTTTGGACACAAACCATTAAAATGGTGTTGTGTTTAGATATATATGTGCATTAATTGTGATGAACGCCAAAAGGGGGAAAAGAAAGGCAAACTCAATTGTTGACAAGCTCTCTATCCATCTAAATTGAGGTATATTTTCTTTTCAGTTCCTTGTTTAAAATTGTCTAGTTCATTTAAGTTTACTTATTTTTTTACTGATTGTCTTCTATTTATTTTAAGTGAGTTTGCTTAGGTTTTTCATTCATAAAAAAGGGGGAATATTGTTGACCTTAAGTTTTGATGATGACATAAGGAACCTAAGCAAACCCTAGGTGTTTTAACTTCTATCTATTAGCTTTGATTTATTGACAGGTTTATATATGCAACGAAATTCTAGAGTCAGAATGGAGCATGGAACAAGGTCTAAGGATAGGCTATGGATGAACAAAGAAGACAATCAGAAGTCAAGTTCCTTTAGTGAGGAACTGAAGCTCCAGAGTCGAAGCTCCACAGTGTCTCAAGGAGTCTAATGTATTTTATCTTTACTTTAGGCTTCTTGTATTTATGTTAAGTACATTGTCAATTGATAGGATTTAGTGGATTTAATTTTATTTGATAAAGATTTTATTTTCCATATTTTAACTTCTTTTAATTTAATTTCAAAAAATATCTTTTTGAGTTAAAATATCTTGTTAGTTAAAAAGATTTTCTGTTTTGTTCTATCATATTATTTTGGAAAATCTGACTTGGAAAATACTCTTTTAAAAACGGTTGTTTTACTTGGTTAAGGAAGTTGAGAGAAAATAGGAAGCAGTAAACCACTTCCTTATAAAGTGTTTTAGCTTGCTGCCCAAGCACCCACGAACTGCACTTCCTAGTTTTATAGAAGTTGTGGCTTAGTGGGAGTTGAGGCAAACGACAGTGTTTTAACTTCCCTTTTCTAGTATAAATAGGATTGGTTTTCTGTTGGGAAAGTACACTTGAGCATTATAGTCTTTTAGATTTTAAAAAGAGTCATAATCCACTTGAGTCCTTGAGTGTCTTTGTACTTAGCAATTTAGAGTTTAACCTTGAGTTGTATTGGGTTAGAGTTTGGGGTAACTCTAAGAGTGTTTTATTGCTTTGAGTGAAGCAAGGAGAAAGAGAGAGTTAGAGAGTTCGACTGATTGAGGGATCAGTTGAAGGGAACTTAAGTTCATTGAGGAACTTGAGTTTAGAGTCTTAATTTGTAATAGGTTGTTTGCCCTATTATTATTAAGAGTTGAGTTTAAAATCCCTTGTCGTCGTGGTTTTTCTTCTTGTTTAGGGCCAAGAAGTTTTCCACGTAAAATCTCTCTTTGCACTTTTAGTTATTATTCGAGTTCCTTTATAAATTTCGAAAAATTACCCTAGTTCCTCTACAATACAATTCACCCCCCTCTTGTATTGTTCATTCGAGTCAACACATCAACTAGAAAATATGGAAGTAGAGAGAAAAACTCTTATTAAATAAACAAATAAAGCAATGGAGCGGGTTTCACCCTCCACTTGGGCCTTGATGAAGGCCATGATTGTTTCATAAAAAAGAAGATCTCGAGATGGTTTAATTAAAAGCTGTCATGTAGAAGTTTGAAGGTTCCTAATGTACGAAGTAATGATCATCATCCTACGAGTCATTCCTAATATTCAGGATATAATACTTAATAAAACAAAAGATAACGATTTTAGGTTCTGGTATGATCTAGTTGTATCAAGGTCATACAAGATGTATGATGTCTATGATATATGGGGAAGTAGAATAATATTCAACACCAATTCCAAGGTGGGTATTGTGTCAATTCATCCACATTCACTGGAATGGAGGGCACCATATGTAGCGGAGCACTACAGAGCTTGGGATTATGGGATGGTTCATAGTATTGTACCATTTCCTGATAATAATACTACATTCTTTGAGAAGCTCACGAAATTCCAGAAGTATGTTTTTAGGAGAATTTATGAAGCAACAAGATATAAAGGAAGAGTTGAACAAGTCCAAGTGCAAAGTGCAAACATTGAAATGGTTGAAGGAAAAATTAACTCTCCACATTTCCTGATCATGTTTGAAGACGTTCATTGCAAACTCAAAGATCCAATCTGTATCCAGCAGAGGCAAGTAAAGAATCCTACGGAGGCAAGTATCTTAACCAGTTTATAGCGTTAAAAGAAGAACCACCGGTCATAATACATGTGGAAAATACTACTATAGTAGCACCAGAATGGCTATGAAATTATTTAGAAGAAGGAGTATTATATGGTGAATCAATGTATGATTATCTCGAACAAGTTGAAGTTGGGAGATATTTATCCTTAGAGGGAAAAGAGCACTTATTGGAGATCTTTGTCACATGGGATGAATCCTGTGCTGCTGAATGTGTGATAGATCTAAGTATATAATAAGACAACCAAATTTATGTCCATTATGAAGGCAGTAAGGACAACAAAGGTGGTCTACAAGATATGATGGAGTCCTGAGCCCACACCAGCAAATATGTATTCTACTTTTACTGTTGTAGCACGTTTTATTTTTTTTAAAGAATCTTTAGAAAAAGAACTGAACAATATTCACTTTCTAAGTCATGGTCTTCTGTAAGCAATAGAAAGTGTCGGTGACCTTTGTGAGCCTTTCTCTATATAAAGGACATTAGGCAAAGAAGTGAAGGCACAATTGGAAGAGTTAGCTAGAGAATTACTCTGAAAGCATTAGAGAGTCCTCTAGAGAAAAATACTCACCTTAAGAGACATATTGGTTCTCCGTCTCTCTTAAAGTAGAGAAAACTCTAGTTCAGCTTATGTCTATTTAAGCTTTCAGTTTTTGTGTTTGTAGTAAAATATGCGTGTTGTAATATTTTTAAATTAAATAAAAGTTTCGTTCAAGAAGAGAACGTTATCCCCTTGAATCTTATATATCAAATGAATTATCTTTTTGTTTAAGAAGTTCCATCACAAACACAGTAGGGATTGTTTAATTAGAGATTAAGTTCTAAGGTAGGAAACGAATTAGATCTGTGCTGAGCCTGATCTAAGGAAGACAGGGTTGGGGTTAGCTACCTTGGTAAAGCCGGAAGCTCAGAACGCCGGAGGTTCCATTGTCGAATAAGTTCAGGTATTGGTTAAAACTCTCTAGTTAATTAATTATTATTGCGAAGCATGGTGGGCTATTAAATTGTTATAATTATTCATTTTGTTATACAAGTAGTAGAGTAGTGATAACTAGTACCAATAAAAGTCATTTAAGTAATTATCAGATCGAATTATAGTAAAAATCAGTGTATTATTAAAAGTTGTTATTTTAAATTTAGGAGTTGTTATTAATTAATCAAGTATTATTATTGATTCATTAAGTACTATTAAAAAAAAACTGACGTCACTTGGTATTGGGCGGGGTAGCCTATACCGGGTAGCGGTCCATCATTCCCCCTATCTGTAAAACAATTGTAATATTCCTTTGTTTTTTATTATTTGCAATAAATAAATATTTTAACTCTTGCAAATAATACCCTTTGTTGCAAATTATAAGAAATGGAGGTAGTATTTGACTTTGATACTAAAATTTGCATTTATCATTACAAAGTATTTTAGAATAAAGACTTGTCCTCTTTACCTGAAATATAGAGATCTGGTTTGATTTTAATAAGTTCTTATCTGAATTTTTATTATCTGCTCTGGTCTGATCTAATTTATTAATTTGAAAAATGTTAAGCTCATTTTAATACTAATTTTTAGAGAAAAACATTATCAAATTGGATCTTCTTAGATTCGCTAATTATTTATTTTTCAAGTATATGATTTTCATAATTTTTTATCACGCAATTAATGATATTTAACAATAAGTAAATGATGATTAAAATTTTGATCTGATTAATCTAAATATTTCTGATCTGATCTCAAATTATTAAGGTGGTGTTTGGTTGGCATAAGAAAATGTGGGAATTAAAAAATCCTTAAATTATAATTGGGGAGAGTACTTTGGTTGATAAAAAAATGATGGGAGTAGAAAATCCTAGAAATTTTCACTCTCCCAGATAAATAGAAATTCCTATAGAATTATTTCCCATATTTTAAACCAAACAACTTTAGAAAGACTAATTAAATCTAATTAGGTGTATACATAAGGTGACAATCATGGTAAATCGGGTTTAATAAAATAGCTTCCAATCTATTTAGTATTTATTTAATTGTTATCCATCACTTCACGTGAGCTCCAATTCGAAACCTTAACCCTATCTTTTCTTGGTCTCCACAAAAGGAACACCTTGCTTCTTGGCTTTTTCTTAATTAATGCTACATACAAAATACTCTTCTAACACTTTATCTAAAAATCTTTCCAAAATCTTTTCTCTTCTCTAAGCTTTTCTTGCTCCCCCAATCGAATGAAGGCAATAATTTGTTGTCTTGAGCCGTGCATTTGGTGAAGCAATCTCTAGTGCAATCAATGTTATGACACTTGTTCCCCATGCAATTGAGATTGATTTTTAAACTGTTAGTTCAAATAGTATAAGAAGAGGATTAATTGCACTTCTTCTACTCATCCTTTCAACTCCTGCAAATTCTCTTTTTTTGCATCTCTTCCGTCTTTTTCTTCTATGTGTTTTTTGCCATGGAGATCGAATAATCACAACCCCCCCCCCCCACCAAATGCAAACAACAACCAACCCCATAAAATGGGAGTTTTGATTACAACTACCCCCAATTTTAATGCTCTTGGTGTAATAAATTTTAATCGGTGTGTTATAGGCATTTTTATTGGTCCCAACCCGCCCTCTGCTATCTTTGTTCAACATATAATCAATCAAAGGTGGACTACTAGAGGCCATGTGCGTGTTCACCAGATAGGGGATTATTTACTCTTTGAGTGCCTCGTTCCTAGTGATATGGACGGGTTGCTTTGACAGTACACAACTACTTTTGACGGTTGTCTAATCAACATGAGGCACTACGATGCTACCCTTATTCCTAAACAAATTACCTTATCTACTTCTAGAATTTGGGTTCGAGTGTATGGATTGGCGCTTCCTTTTCTGACAGAATTGTGGGAAAAAATAATCTTTGTCCACTTGGGATACTTGGATCGTGAATGGCAGGCTTCCCCAAATAGCTGAGCTGCGCGCACTAATGGTGATTGATATGACGCAACCACTAATCCCTGACTACTATATACCGGTAGTAGGGGACCGTGTCATCTGGGTATATTTCAGGTACAAGGATGTTTATCGTTTTAGTAAACGTTGTGGTATAGTAGGTCATAATTCTGGAAATTGTGCTTTGCGTATTGATGTTGCGGCAAGGAGACTCTTTTGCCGTCTTAAAGCAGTTGAAAGGGGTGGTTTGAGGGTGTTGCATGGAGACTATCCCTATTACACTAATTTTATTCGAGGATTGCCAGATATTTTTAGGTTTCGTAATAGGGCTGTCAATCTGACTCTTCTAGAGGAGCATGATGATGCACCTTTGCGTGGAAGAAATCAATTTGATGATAATTCGAATTCAGAATTTAATTCGGATGAAAGCAATGATACGGTCTGTTTTACCGGATCTAATGAAATACCCCGTATTTTCATACGTATATTCTAATTAATTAATTAAGAATTATTTTATAAAAGGGTATTTTAGGAAATTTATTATTTGGAGCTAAAATAATATTTGAATTTTGGAGCCAAATGTATTATGAAAATTAATCATTTTTTTGATAAGATATATTATCCATTTATCCTATTTTAAAAATTCAATTATTTACATATTTCGGATATTTTAATTAAAGAAAACTAATATTTTGTTAATTATTTTATTATGGCCGAAATTTTCCAATAATTAGATAATATGTTTGGATTTTCCATGTATGGAAAATATGATTTTTCTTGATTATTTATTGGTAAATAATTAGTATTAAATTAATTAATTATTTATTCTATATTATTTATACAATTATTTTATTTCTTTAAAAATCGAGAAAAATTTTCCTAAATATATTTTAGGAGTGTGAAAATTTGAGCTATGGTAAGCTAATTATTTTCGGCCCTATTGAATTATTTTGGGGGAATTTAATTGGTAAAATTATATTTTTAATCATCTCCCAAAATATCTTATTTTCCTTAATTCTAATTCTCCATCTTTTTAATAGCTAATCATCATATTTTCTTGCCATTTATTCTTCTTAATTATTATCCAAGTAATTCTAATTTCCTTATTATTTTTCATGACATACATACCTTCCATATTCAAGTATACACAATCACCTTAATATGCAAACTTTCCTTAATTCTTTTACTCACTTCTCCAAGTAATCCCTTAAACCCTACTTACAATAATTCTTCCCAAATTCTCTTGCCATAATTCTTGCATGAGCTAGCCTATAAATACCCCTCCATACCTCTCACATTCTTCACACTAATTCTCTACTTTTCTTCTCCTCTTTTTACACAAATCATCCCGTTTATCTTTGAAGCCAATTTTCAGGCACTTCTTGTCAGTTTTTGGGGGTATTGATGTTTCACAAAAGATTGTTTCTCTCAAAAATTCGTTGAATTTAGGCTTAAGAATCACCCAATTCGGAGTTATATTGAAGGAGTTATGGCCTCTACAAATTTTGCCTATTCTTTCCAACGAAAATTCAATTCTCTTTAAACCTATTCCTTTATCTTTCTTCATGGTTAGTTTTCTAAGATACAAATACCTATTTCAAAGCTATAATTTTATACTTAAGTATTATTTTAAAAGAGTTTTATAGTCCATGCACATTAGATTTGAGTTTATGTTGTGATAACCTTATGGTTATGTTATTTGCAAGGTGTATTCGTGATTGAACTTTGAAAGTGCGAAGTGTTGATTGATATTCAGAATCAAGGTTCTTGAGGTTCTTTTTGTGTGGTTTTTATAGCAAGGATCAAGGTACGTTTAGGTGGATAGATACCTTTGAAAGTGATTGGTTTGAATAACATGTTTTATATGATTTTATTGGAGATTGAATTAAATTGATCTGAATAACGTTTGGAGGTATTGATTTTAATATTTAATTTGTTAGTATTTTGAATGATTGATTTTTAAATCATGTTTTGAATGGTTTGGATTACCGATCGTGTTTAAATGAAGGAATTGATTTTAAAAGGTTTGTTGAATTTATATAAAGGTGTTTCAAGGAAGAGTTATTGATTTTGAAAAGTTATTAATATGATATTTTATATTTAAAAGGTTTTGATTTTGAAAGTATGTGGAATTATTAAAAAGGAGTTTGAATGATGTTGGAATTTATTGGATATTAAAAGGATTTATTGAACCATTAAATTATCATTATTAATGCTTTTTAAGCATGTTAGTAATCCCACTATGCGGATTTGATTTATTGATAAGGCCTTGGACTTTGTATGACCGAGTCTTTCCTCAAGAATAGCCTTGTAATATAAGGATATTAGCTTGGGGGTTGTGCGCACTTGGGTGAGGAATTGGATTAAAAGGAATTTGTTCTTAATAAAGGAATTGGTTTTATTAACTATTATTTTGAATATGAATCATCATTGGAATCGGTTTTAGAATAATACTGAGTTTTGAACTTATTTGATTAATTATTGGAATTGGTTTTAAAAGCATGTTTGCAAATAAATTGATTTTACACTATCTTACACTTATCGTTAGCATAATTTGCTAATCTTTATTTCTTATTTGTTTTGGTTCGCCCTGTTTACCGTAATGTTAAGTAGTGTTGACTATTTTCGGGTGGAATCATGAATGAGCATATGGGAGTCCCGGGATTTGCTTCACCTAGTTTAGGAATGTTGGTCTCGTCTTCATTTTCAATACTCATAACAATGTTACAATTTTTATACGTATTAATAAAACAAAGTTGAGTTTCCGCTGCAAGTTTTGTTGTTGAGTTAAGTATTTTGAGTATCCTTGCGTAATCACGCGGCGATAATACGCCCAAGTCCATCTCTATGGTATAATTATACGTATTATACTGGTATTTTCGTAGAGGGAGATTTGGGGGTGTTACATCTAACATCTCGAGTAGTTCTGGAGTGGAGGATGGAAATTCGAGGGAGGTTAGAATTGGCCAACAGGCGGTGCGCTTCTCCCCAGGGCGGAGGTTAGGGTTACGACAGAACCCATATGCTGAGTAAACCATGCCGAACCTCAACAACCCTCCCTCTCTATCAATCCTGGGTTTAAATACTTTTTCAAACTTGGGTAATAACACTCAAACTCCAACTTTAATGTTCTCCCCTATAAGGGCGGCTTTTCATCCTTTTAGGTGGAGTGAAAGAAACTCACTCACTGCTCTCTCTTCTCCCCCACCGCCTACTGTACCTCGTTGCGGTGGATCCACCTATGAGTTGGGGGAGTCGTCTTCTGCAGCGACACACCGAGTTGTGGGTGATGATTAGCCCCACACTCTATTTCAGGTTTTAGGAATTGAAAATTGGGACAAAATAGAACGCCATAATTAGAAACTGGGTTATTGGAGGATGTTCCAAACCAGGACTCTTGTGGAATGACTACTAGTGTTCGACCGACTGATTTATTTGAGGAGTTGCAAGTGGCAATTCCTGACTCGTATATTGATTTTCTTGATACTAATCATTTGAATTTTGTGGAAGCATGAAGAAGATTGGTACAATCTTTATCTCTTTCAAGGGCCCGTAAAGTATTTTCGGATCGGGCTAAGGCTCTATATCTACCTGATAATCCAAATTCCATTGTAAGAGAGCTCCAGAACTTGCTTATGACTGAGTTCGACCCCCTAAACTTGCCTGTTTCTCAGCCGAGGTTCTTTGATATTAACGATTTTTTTACAGGAACAAAGTGCAAATAAGGCCAGGGGAAAACGACCAAGGAGTATTGAATGCTTACCGGAAAATTCTTGTGATGATGAGAATGTTAAGGCTAGCTCATATGATTTGGGTTGGCTTGAGAAGAAAATATTGAAAACTTTGCATAGGTGGGCGGATAAGGGAGGTCTCAACATATGGCTTCGCGACAATTTGGATGTTTTGAGTTCAAATCAAATGCCATAACTGATGTGGATAGTGCGTGACTAAGAGGAGCAAGTGCTAGATCCGACTTACTGAAAAAGGGAGGCCGAAAGAGGGCTGCTGCAACCTCTTCTTCTTCTTTGGGCCCAACAAAAAAGCAAAGAAGTGAAGAGGTTACTTCGAAGCTGTATGATGACCTTGATGTTTTTGACATGGAAGTACAACAAGTTCTTATGGATTCTATGGTCATTAAAGATAGTAAGGATGCTACGCCGACTCAGCACCCGAAGAAATTATGAAGATAATCACTTGGAATTGTAGGGAACTTAATGACCCACTTTCTCCTACTCATCCATATCTAGTGTGGTTATTAGCTTCTAATTTACCTATTTATGTTTATTTTGGAGACTAAGATGCTTTTTAGTGATGTTAGTAAGTTGGTTGTAAAGTTTGCTCCTAATCACTACTAGAAAAAGGCCCATTTTTCCGACGGAACCGTTCCAATAGATAAGGAAATCCATCGGTAAGTACGTAATTTCCGACAAATTTTCAAATCCGTAGGAAATTTCTGACGGATTTTTAATCCATCGAAAAATATACCATTTTCGACCTATTTTCCGTTGTAAATGGTATATTTTCCGATGGATTAAAATTTTATCGGAAATTTTCGACCGAAATTAATTTCGTCGGAAATTTGCGACGGAATTTAATTCCCAGTTCGACGGAATTTAGTAAAAAAACCAAACACTAATTAAAAGGGCGGGCCTCCCCCCCACCCCATTTCACTTCACCTCTCTCTCTCATCCGCCTCTCTTCCTCTTATCTTCTCTTTATCTCGCCTACCTCTCTTCTGACTCCCCTTCTCTCCTCTCCTCCTCCCCTCTCCTCTCTTATGACTCCTCTTCTACACTCCTTCATCTCCTCTTTCTATCTCCACTCCTCCTCCTCCTTCTCTTATATATTTATGGTGATGGGTAGTATACTAGAATCACAATAATTTATGGTGATGGGTTTAAAACAAATTAATGGTTTTAAGGTCAAATTCGACCATAAAAATACTAGCTATAGTGTTTTTGTGGTCGAATTGGGCCTTTTTAAACCAACTTTGAGCTTAATTTCAAAGAAAATTCAAGTTTTAAGGTATGTATGTGTTTTTTATAATAATTTTTGGGTTTTCCGGCGAGTAGGAAGCCGTGGTGGGTAGGTACGTCGTGGTGGTGGTGGTAAGTTTTCTGTTTGCGTTTTGCGGTTAGGGTTTGAGCCAGAATTGGTGGATCTGGTGGTCGACTAGGGTTTGGGGTGGCTGGGGATCTAGGGTTTGTTATGGTTTGTGTTTTGCGGGTTCTTTTTTTTTTCCCCCGGGTTGTTATAGATCTGGTTAGTGGGGGTTGTGTGTGGGTTTGGTTGTGTGAGGTGGTGGCTAAGGTGGGTTAGGGTTATGGTTAGGTGGCTGTGGTGGGTTAAGGGGGGTCGTGGATGGTTAGGGTTAGGTGGTGGTTGTGGTGGATTAAGGGGATCCGAGGAGGGTTAGGGTCAGGTGGGGTGGTTTTGTGTTGGGGTGGGGTTAACAACTTTATTTTGGGTGGTGAAATGTCGTGCCAGTGGTGTCGCAGCGTTTTTTTAATTGCCTAAAATAGCGTTTCGACGGTTTTTTCGACCAAATTTACTCTTCCGTCTGAAATTTCCCACGGATTTATCCAGGGCCAAAAAATATGTTACGATGGAAAAATCCGTCGAAAATTCCGTCGGAATAGTGTTTCTGATGGAATTTCCGTCAAAAAAGGTCATTTTTCCTACCATGCCGTTTATGACAACCGCTTCTGACGGAAAACTACGGAAAACCCTTTTTCGACGGATTTCAAGGTGTTTCCGACGGAATTTTTCCGTCGGAAATGGGCCTTTCTCTAGTAGTTAATTTTTCTTTTGGAGTAGACTCAAATAGTACTAGAGGAGGTCTTGCTTTTTTGGTTGGTATTTGGGTGATGTCTTTTGTATTTCCTCCTCTCCTAACTACATCTTTTGTAAGTTAGTTGATGTGAATGGAACTAGTAGAAACGTTTTGTTTTTGTACGGAGCGTTTAAAGTTGAGGATAGGGCTAAGGTGTGGGATGATTTACTCATACTTTTACATAATACTCCCAATGTGTTGACTATGGGAGACATAAATCAATTGGAGTCCTTAAGTGACTAGTTAGGGGGCTCTAGTGTGATAAAGGGGATAGATAGTTTTCTTGATTTGAGATTTCAAAGTCATTTACTTGAAGTTCCTTTCTCCGGCCCTTGTTTTACTTGATCAAACAAAAGAATCGGTTTAGAGTTGATTATGGAGCGATTAGACAGGGCTTACTCTTCTTTACAATGGTTCAATGAGTTCCCGGATGGAAGGGAAATTCATGAGCCTATCACTGTTTCGGATCATGCGGCAATTACTTATGATACAAAACCCATGGTGTTGAAGTCGAATAGGCCGTATCAAATTGAGACTTGGTGCTTAATTTTTCCAGAAATTAAGAACTTTATTGATGAGGTTTGGAGTATGGAATGCAGGGGTTCGATTATGTTCAAGCAAGCTCGAAGTGGCTGCGGAATAAAATAAAAAAAATGGTGCTTGAATAATAAAAAAAAATGGGGTATAAATTAGAGGAAATATTAGAGTGAGCTACAAGCTTAAGGAGAATATTACCTATTCACAAGAAGAGGCTAATTATTTGCAAGCTATCAATGAGTGAGTTTCCAAGAGTACTTTGGAGTTTCATTATTGGAAAAAATGAATGAAGGATAGATGGATTAAGGAAGGAGACTGCCCTTCTACCATGATGTACAGCCGAGTTAAGCAACGGCTAAAAAGACGAGAGATCATCACTTTTAGGAGAGGTGATGACGAATGGGTGATTGGCCAAAAGAACTTGGAAATTCTTATTTATGATACCCTCAAAGAAGTTTATATTCCGGCTAGTATGGTTGTGGATAACTGTGAGGAACGTATAGATTTAGTTCTTAGGGAGCTAGACTTGCTAAGAATTGTGGAGATGGATGCAAGTGATCTAGTCAAACCCTTTAATGCATAGGAAATTCGAAAGGAGATGTTTTTCTATTCATAATCTAAAGGCACTGGGGCCAGATGGGTTTGTAGCGGAGTTTTTTCATCAACATTGGGATAAGGTTGGTAGCTCCGTGGTCAAGTTGGTACAATCTTTTTTCTCTACAGGCTACTTGTTAAAAGAGGTTAATGCCTCTTTGTTAGTGATGCTTCCGAAAGTGGATACTCCGGAGTTGGCAACTCATTCCGTCCCAGTAGTCTATGCAATACGATTTACATGTGCAAAGCTAAGTGTCTTGTAAATAGAATAAAGCATCTTCTTCCAGAGCTTATTAGTGAATATCAACATGCTTTCGTTCCAGGAAGATATGTGGAAGATATTGTTCATTCGAGTCATGAACTCCTCCATTTGATTAATACTAGTAATGGGGTTTCTATTAAAGCGGTGATCAAGCTAGATATGTCCAAGGCCTATGATCGGGTTAATTGGGTGTTCTTGCTCAAAGTTCTTAAGGTGTATGGTTTTCCTCCAGCCTTGGTCCATTGGATCTCCCAGCGCATGACTACAGTGTCTTATAAGACACTAATTAATTGTCAGGTTTCTGAAGCCTTCCATCCAAAGTGTGGAATACGCCAAGGGGATCCTTTCCCCCCTATTTATTTCTCTTTTGTATGGATATTCTTTCACGAATGCTTTTTATGGCGGAAAATATAAATTAGATCCAGGGCATAAGAGCAATTAGGAGGTCTCCTCAAATTTCTCACTTATTCTTTGCAGATGATGCTATGTTATTTATTCAGGCTACTAAAGATTCATGCAAGAATGTGGTTGATATTTTGAATAGGTTTGGGGATATCTCAGGAAAATAGCTAAACTTAGACAAGTCCATTGTTAAGTTTAGCAAATGTGCACAAGCATCCCCTATTGACTTTTCTACAGGAAAAAAAGGGGCGTTCCAATTTTTGATAGATTAAGTTTCCAGGAGAATTATGTCTTGGAATTCTATAAATTTTTCTCATTCGGAGAAATTAGTACTGATCAATACTGTGTTGATAAGTATATCTTGGCATGTAATGAAATGTTTTAAGTTACCTTTTTCTGTCACTAATAGGATTAACTCCCCGGTCGCAAGGTTCTTTTGGGCGAACAAAGGGGATAAGGGTATGCATTGGGTGAAGATAGATAATTTACACCTCCCAAAAGGTATGGGAGGGCTAGGCATTAGGTCTATGGTTTGTTTAAATGAGGCTCTCTTGTTTAAACAAGTTGTTCGAATGCATTATAATCCATAGCTGCTTGTGGCTCGAGTGATGGAGCCAGACCATAACTGCTCGATTTGATTGGGAGGCCTAAACCTGGGAATAATGGTAATATTTCCTGGGGGCAGAGAGGTCTTTGAGATGTGGCGAATAAACTGGAGCAAGGTTTTGTGTGGAAGATAAGGAATGGTGAAGTGTAAAAATTGCAAATATGAAGTGGGTGCGGGGTGAAGTTCCTTAGCTGAAGTCGAGCCTTAGCCTTAGTGGAATAGGTTCTGGTAGGGTTAAAGACCTCTTGGTGGAGATTCCAAGACAGTGGAATGCAACTATTGTGCGAGAGAGGTTCGAATGGGATTCGGCTAAAAGAATTCTAGAGATGGAACTGCCGGTAACTAATGAAGAGGATTTATCTTATTGGAATCATCACCCTTTGGGAACTACATTGTTAAGACTGGGTATGCTTTTTTAATGTGTTTTTTTTTTAACAGGTAAATGAGCAGGACAATTCCTTCTTCAAACTCAATTGGAGGCATAATATTCCACCAAAGTGGAGTTAATTTTTATGGAAACTGTTTAGGGTAAAAATACCCTAGACATGCGGACCAATAAGAGGAGGCCACGTGGCGGGTTCAGGATGGCCCAAGTGGCCCAATATCCTCTTAACATGTGGCCCCCTCAGATAAGCCCCTGAAATGGCAACCTTCAAGGGCCCAAACCCCAGAAGCGCCGTAAAACGGCGCAACCCACTAAAATCTAGGTCAAATGACCTAGATAGGGGCACATTCTCCAACGACCCTATTAATAGGGAGATATTTCCCCATTTTTGGGACACATTGAATCATTTATTACACTAACTTTCTCTCTCATCAGAGAAACACCTGAGCTTTGAATCCGAGCAGATCCCCACCTAAATGTCCGCACTCTTTATTCCTTTTCAAGTTACTAACTTGACCGTTGGAGGCAGAGCTCCACCATCCGGAGTCTCTGTTATTTTTGCAGGTACAACTCAGTCGGACCAATCTTTGTGACGTAACTCTCCCGAGGGACAAAAACATCCAAACATTTGGCGCCGTCTGTGGGGAGACTACCTCAAGGATGGTTCAAGAGTCTGTACCACCTCCTGAGCGTCCGGTCGACGAACCGGAAGTTTTCACTGACCAAGAGGATGAAGATCCTCAGGTCGAAACTTATATAGCCGAGGATGGCTCCTTGATAACTGTAGACACCTAAAAATGTCTCCCCAAAACCAAACCCGATGATGAACAACCTTTCACCATCACTATTGGTCGGGTTTAGTATTTAATCCCGAGAGTGCTTAAAAAATCGTATTTAATTAAATTCAATTTTTGAATAGTCCATGGATCAGTCTTGATGTTTAGTCAAAGCATAGTTTTTAATTTTAGCCTAAAACTTTTTTTTATTTTATTTTTTTATTATTTATTTTGGCCCAAACTTTTTATTTATTTTCTTATTTTAGCCCAAATAATAATAAAAACAGAAATGGCCCGAAATTATCAATCGACAATTAAAAGGCTGAATGAAATTAGGGTTCAAAATGAATTTAGACGAAAAAGAGGACTGAAAACTCCCGTATCACGACAATTGACCACCGTGTCACGGGAAACTTTCCCGTCCGACGGTGGGGTTTCCCGTGACATGGGATACCTGCTGTGACACAGGGGTTTTCGTGTCCTTTCCGCGTAAACCCTTAATGCGTTTTCTCCCCCCGTTCACTAAATATTTCCCGCGTCACGCAAAAGTACACCGTGTCACGGAATGTTATCCGTCTTACGGTGGGATTTCCCATGTCACGATACACTTTGCCGTGTCGCGGTATACTTTTTTAGGGTTTTATCATTTTAGGGTTCCGTGTGTTCCCTCAGCACATTTTTTCTATAAATACCCCGTCATTTTTGATGTACGGGGCATCAATTAATTCTCTATTTTTCTCTCTTCTATGCTCTAGCCTAAACACTAGCCTACCCTTCTTCTTTCAAAATTCCTTCTTCAAGCACTCCTAGGAGTCCATACTTTACTCGTGGTTCTGTCCTTAAGCCAAGGCGTGAAAGGTAGAACTGTTTGAGGGTTTGGCCCCAAATCAACTATACTTAATTTAATTTAATTATTGTTATATTATTATTTCCTTGAAGTTACTAATTCGTTTATTATTTTGTAGTTGCAAGCAAACAGAATCAAAGTAAGAATTATGTTCCTTTTATTTCTATTATTTTTCTAACGACTTTATATTGTTGGAATTATTTGTTAAATTGCTTCCAATATTGATATTATTCTATTATGTTTATGATCACCATACTGCATGTTAAAGGGAATATGTAATTGAAAATCACGCCTAATAAGATAATTTGGAGAACCGGTTTAGGTTCCTTTTTAATCTTGTTATTAATTCAAGTGATCACAATATTTTAGAATTATGTGTAGCATTAATATTAAAACAATTTAGCATAATAATAGATTGGAGCAAATTGAATCTCTGTTTGTATGCTTTTAAGATCGCAAGAATGCTTTTCACTATAAGAATCGAGTAGAGGCCAATACAGGTGAATGTGACTCCATGACTCACTTCGTACCATCATCCCCGATCCTCCTTTTGTGGTTCCAAACCATATGGAGTTAGTAATCTCATAGATTATGAATGGGGTGTAACCTTCACGTGTTAATCGTTGTTGCCTTATTGTCCCTTTATTGTGGTTGTCTTTTATGATCCGTGAACGGTTTACAAGTTCCTTAAAAACTTGTTGGCGGCTCCGTACTTTCCTTGTCCCTAATTGTATTATGTCAATTCCCACTTCCTATGAGTGCCAAGCATATTCACATATGCTTTAACGTAGGCGCACTTCGAACGACGCCTACAATTTGGCGACTCCACTGGGGAGGATTCTTGGTTTTTTATCGATTTGAGTGATCGGTATTTAATTAAGATGAGAGGATGAGACTTGAAAGATTCTTGAAAAATATTCCTGTGATTAATTTGGCATTTTTGCATAAGTATAGACGTTTTACTGTCGCGTTTAGGACTGTCTTGTAGGAAAAATTGAATAACTTGATTGCATACGAAGGAAAACAGGGCACCAGTCAGATTTTTTTGCTGTCGTGCCACGGCAGAATCTCCCATGTCACGGTGCAGTACACCGTATGACGGTGTGCAGTACCGTGGCACGGGAATCTCAGCCGTGTCACGGCAGTCCTAAAATCAGTCTGATGGCTTGTTTTCTCTTCTCACAATCAACTTCCTTCGATTTTTTTGAAAAAACGTGTGTGTTCTACATGCGTCTTAGCCCCGGAGAATTTAAGCTCTATCAACCCAAAAACGCTCATGGCAATAAGGGTTCATCCGAGTTATTAAATCCACTCAAACCATGGAGTCGAGTTCGATTTCATCACGAACTCGCGGAGCCGCCCGTTGGCATACACCCTCAAGGGAGGCTGCCTTGCTTACGCGTCCAAACTCTTAACCATGGTACCCTTTTGACACCCAAAGCTTGAGCAATAGTTGAACATAGATCTTGACCCTAGGTTGCGAAATTTTTTTACATCATCGTGACAAAATGCTACATGGTTTATTTGGTGCTAACCCTCATGTGTTTACTATTTTTTGTTTAACCCATGACCGAGGGGTTTTATTTCTACATAGTAATTAGTACGGACCTAAAATCGACTTAAATCTGGGAAAACTCACCAAAAAGACCTGGAACTGAGCACCGTGTCACGGCTAGTCCTGCCGCGCCACGGTGAACAGTGCCGTTACACGACACTTTCTACCGTCTGACGGTAGACTGCACTGTGTCACGACAGTCAGCACCGTGACACGGTGCCCAGGGGAAATGTCCTGTCAGTTTGTTTTGGTTTTTGTGCGTACATATGTGGTTTATGTGTCCAGTTTGGTGTCATGTCTAGCTGTACGGTCATAACACGCGTCCATAACCTCGCTTAATTACTCACATGTCGTGTTCACTCACTTTTGTCGTTAGTCGTGCACCATTTCATGACCGTATTCTAGGGTAGTCTTTTGTCGTTTTTTTTGTGTCATTTTTTTTCGGAGTAAGTCGGATAGTATCCTCCCATATATTATATTTTTTTTAAAAAAAAATAAAAAAAAATAGAATTTCAAAATTCTAGAATTTTAAAATTCAAAATTTTTTTTCTAATTTTTCCGGATGGGTTAAGGTTAAGTTTGGTCATTAAAGGTGTGTTTGTTTCGGTGTCACAGCACTTGGTCAAGAAGCAGGGGTAGATTATTACGGTTTGAGTCAATACCTCAACAACCTCTTATACCAAAGAGGCGTACAAGGAAACCACCACAATCATCTCCACATGATCCATCTCCAGTCTACTTTTAACCAATGGCTACTAAGGAAGATATTGAGAACATCAATAGGACAATTGAAATGTTGTCTAACATGATGTAAACACTCACCACTAGAGTCAACACGGTAGAGCAAGACAATCATAACAATGTCACTGCCGCTGCAATGGACAAGATTAAGGAACAAATGAGTAAGATTTCTGAAGAATTCACTTATGTAGAGCAACCTGTCGCCTCTTCGTCCATAAGGGACAAGCTTCCTGAGAAGTTTTCCACTGCTGACATTCCCAAGTTCAAGCCTACTGATAATCCGCTTTTCCTATGTGAAGGCTTTTTCTGCAACCATGACTCTTAAGGGAGTAGATGTGACACTCTTCCCTATTTCCTTAGAGCTCGCCTGTCAACAATGGTTCTACTCTTTGGAATCCAAGCATGTTGCTGAAGCTTCATGAATCGTTACAAGTGTAACATTCAGGCCAAGACTTCTGAATGTGAACTCTCCATTCTTAAATAGAAAGAGAATGAAGGCTTCACCACCTACTTAAGCAGATGGAGGGAAACAGCTGCGCTCTTGGTGGATCCCCCCAAGGAAAAAAAGATGGTTCGCTTGTTCATTGCCAATTTGACTCATAAGTACAAGCAACACTTGAAGTTTCTGCCTCTGAGTACCTTTGAAGTTGTATACGATATTGGAATCAATATCGAAGATGAACTGATGAAGACTGCTGGTAGCAACAATAATAACAACAACACTTGGAAAAACAATAAGAACGATACTCCTTCTTCTTCGTCTTCCAAGCCCAATAACGCTACTAACAATATCAATATCAATGATGTGCTAGCTCTTAATGCTCCTCCTCAAAGATTCCAAAGGAAAAGGTGGGTTTACACGCCCTTAAGAATGACTTATGACGCTGCTTTTGACCGTTTGCATGGTTAAGGATTGATTATGCCAATAAGACCGTTTCTAGAACCACGACCAGAGAATAGAACCGCTAGCTATGACCCCAATGCTTATTGCAAGTTTCATCAAGGAAAGGGTCATAATACTGAGAAGTTTTGGAGGTTGAAGGATGCGATCCAAGACCTAATTGATGCTAATCAACTTCCTGTCCCTCTAGGGGGCAAGAAGCCTAACATTCAAACAGGTCCTCTTTTTGATGCTTTGGCTATCATGGGAGATGAAGTCTCCTATGATCCGTCAATACTCATTCAACCTGTGAATGGACCTTTGCCGGAAGTGGTATTTGTCTGAAGCTATGAAGAAGTGAATGGAATTTGGGATAGTGACGATGAAGACGTCTATCTCAAGGATAAATCCTGTTCGTCTCTTGGCACAAGTGAAGATGTTTGGGGAGACCTTGAGGTTAAGGTTCTCACCAGAAGTGGACTGTTGTAACAGCCTAATCCACCTACACCTCCACCGCAATCACAACCAATAGTTGATCCCATCGACCCTGTGAACAATGATGTGGTCAAACAATTACAAAAGACCAAGGTGGAAATGAATGTATGGAAGGTTTTGGCCACCTCTCACGAGCATCGAAAGGCTGTGATGAATGCGCTGGTGAAAATAGGACTTGATGATGATATGACTCCTCAAGGTCTGGTCAACTTTCTCACTACTGAATTGCCATGTACTAGCAATTTGATTTCTTTTTCTGACAAGGATCTACCCCCGGAAGGGGACCAACATAACAAGGCCTTACACCTTACTGTGGTGTGTAGGCAGATGAATGTTCCTATGAGCCTGGTTGATAATGGCTCTGCAATCAATATATGCCCATTCCGCACTACAAAGAAGTTGGGCATAAAGAATGAAGAACTGACTCCCTCTACTCAAGGGATTCGCGCTTATGATAATACTTGCCGTCAAGCCGTGGGTACTATCATACTAAACATAACTACTGGGGCCATTGAACGTCACACCAAGTTTCAGGTGGTGGACATTATGGCCTCTTTCAATCTGTTTTTAGGACATCCTTGGCTTCATGAGCTAAAGGCGATCCCATCGTCATTACACCAGAAAGTGAAAGCCATAGTTGGAGGGGTTCCAATTACCATTGATGCCTCTCCCATGCGCATTCAAGTTATCGACACTCCTATCGTCCATGTCGAACATGACGAAGAAGATGAACATATTTGGGGGTTTTCACTCGATGATGTTCTCATGATCGAAGAAGAGGAGAAGTGTCATCTCGACTTTGATCCCTATTCAAACACCAATATTAATGCCATTATGAAGAAGCAAGGCATTTCCTTGGAATGACCCTCGGACTCAAAAAGAAAATGGCTGAACTTTGGGGCCATCCTGGTGCACTCAAGAAAGATACCTTTGGCTTGGGATTCAAGCAAACAAAAGAAGATGTGAAACAAGCCCTCTTGAAAATGAAGGATCGCAATAACGCTCGAATCATGAAGACAAAAATGGCCATGGATCCATATCCATTCACCCTCAATGGCCAGTACATCAAAGACGGGGAAGACTTCCCATGCTATGAATTCCCTAAGCCTTTCGTCCACAATGGGAGGCGTGAACCAGGATTAGAGATGTTCCTCGATTGTGACTTTGTCGATGAAGGCGAAGAACTCTTCACAACTGAGAAACTAGCTAGTCCAAGCTCTGATGATCTAAACATTAACCTTCTTTTTGGACTAGAAAAGAATGAATCCAAGCCTACTGCAATGATGATTCCGAGCTCATTCAAGCTATTATATCAAACAAGGATTTTGACCCCTCCGAGTTAATCTTCTAGGCTGATGATATTTCAAAGGGATGGCGCAACACATTGAGGATCACTACACCAAGCGGAGAGAAGTTGGAAATAACCGCTAGCGAAGGTCCTATGTTTGATGAGTCTGAGTCGTCTGGGTCCGAGTCCGAGTCTGAGTCTAAGTTTGTAGACGAGTCCTTAGGGTCTGAGGCTGACCCTCTTTCTGCTATAGAGTCCAATCCTGAGTCTCTTGTTGAGTCTTCTCTTTCCGGTGAGGTCACAACTGACCTTGCCCCTCTTTATGTATTCACCGATGAATTCAATAAAATGAGTACCTTTGCTTACGATGCGTGTCATTCCCCTAGACCTGATCAATATTGCATTGCTAATGATAAAAATGACAAAGAAATAATAAAATCATTGGAAGAACACGAAAATAAAACGGTAGTTATCGAAGATAAAAAAAACTGTTAATATTTCCAATGATACGACTATTAAAGAAGTAAAAATTGGATTAACACTAAGTCAAGATGAACGCAAAGAGCTAATTAACTTGCTTAGTGAATTTGTTGATGTATTTGCTTGGTCATTCCAAGATATGCCAGGAATTGACATGGATATAGCTCAGCATACGATAACACTCATTCCAGGTATGAAGCCTGTCAAACAAAAGCTGCACCGTATGAAACCGGATGTGGCTCTCAAAATCAAAGAAGAAATCAGAAAGCAATTGGCCGCAGGTTTCATCAAAGTATCCAAGTATCCAGAGTGGATAGCAAACGTGGTTCCAGTTCCAAAGAAGGATGGAAGGGTCAGAATGTGTGTTGATTACAGGGACCTCAATAAGGAAAGCCCGAAAGATGGGTTCCCTCTACCTCACATTGACATTCTGGTCGATAACACAGCAAACCATGCACTCCTATCATTCATGGACGGCTACGTCGGATATAATCAAGTATTAATGGCCGAAGAAGATATGGAGAAAACCACATTCATCACACAATGGGGTACATATTGCTATACGGTAATGCCATTCGGGTTGAAAAACGCGGGTGCCACCTACCAAAGAGCAGCCACAACATTGTTACATGATATGATGCACAGAGAGGTGGAGGTCTATGTCAATGATATGATCGTTAAGTCTAAAGATCGCCCAGGCCACATCAAAGCTTTCGACAAAATTAAAGAATACATGGCAAACCCACCTGTGCTAGCGCCAGCAATACCTGACTTTCCTCTTCGACTCTACCTTACGGTCACAAGAGAAACGATGGGAGCAATGCTAGCACAAGAGATCGAAATCAAGGAGAATGCAATTTACTATTTGAGCAAGAAACTTCAAGGATATGAGACGCGATACACACCGCTTGAAAAGTTGTGTCTCGCACTTGTGTGGGCCGCACAGAAACTAAGACATTACATGCTCACTCATCCAGTGCATGTCGTGTCCAAGATGGATCCTCTCAAATACTTGTTCGAAAAAGCAACACTCAATGGCAGCTTATCAGGGTGGATAGTCAACCTTGCTCAGTTTGACTTAAATTTGTACCACAAAAGGCCATCAAAGGTTCTGCGATTTCGGACTTCTTAGCAGATTTTCCGCTAGAAGAAGTTGAGAAAGAAGAAGATGAGTACGATTTCCCTGACGAAGATTTACTCATGACCGAAGATGATAGCTGGACGCTCTATATCGATGGAGCTTCAAACCAAAAAGGTTGTGGTGTAGGAGTCTTGCTTGTATCACCCAATGAAGAGCATATCCTAATTTCCATGAAGCTCGACTTTGATGTCATCAACAATGCCGCAGAATATGAAGCATATATTTTGGGATTAGAAACAACTGTGGCCTTGGGAATTAAGAAGCTCAGAATCTACGGTGATTCACCACTAATCATTAACCAAATCTCTAAGAGATGGAAGGTGAGAAGTGAAAGTCTCGCTACATATCAAGCTCATCTGGAAACTCTCACGGAGCAACTAGATGAAGTGGAATATACGTACTTGCCTAGAGAAGAAAACCAGTTTGCCGACGCATTAGCTAAATTAGCATCAATGGTGCGAATTCCAATGGATACGATCAGAATGTCGTTGACCATAGAAAGAAGATATGAATCGGCTTATGTTCACGCACTTGATGATGAATAAGAATCGCAAGAAGAAGACGAAGAGCCATGGTATACAGATATCCTTAACTACGTGACAAGAGGAGAATACCCTCCTAATACTGATAAAAGGGCACGCCGTGCTTTGAGGCTCCTAGCCTCACAGTATGTGCTCATCAAGGGAGAACTCCACAAAAGGACTACACTAGGAAGAAATCTCTTATGCATAGCCAAGAAAGAAGCACACAAAACCATGGAAAATCTTCATGCCGGCATATGTGGAACACATATGAATGCTAATATGTTAGTCCAAAAGATTCAACAACAAGGTTATTATTGGACTAACATGGAAAGAGATTGTCACGAATACGTCAAGTTTATGCAAATTTACAACATGTTCCACCTTCGCTTCTCTACACATATACCTCTCCATGGCCTTTCTCTACTTGGGGTATCGACATCATTGGAAAGATAACACCACCAGGACAAGGGGGGCATGAATTCATCCTCGTAGAGATCGACTATTTCACCAAATGGGTCGAAGCTGCCTCATATGCTAAATTAACGACAAAACACGTAGCTCAATTCATTGAGAAAAATACTATATGCCGCTATGGGGTACCTCATGCGATGATCAGTATAATGAAACGCATTTCCAAGCCAAATGCGCGGAGTTATTACAGAAATATCATATCAAGCATCACAGATCATCACCCTATAGACCACAAACAAATGGTGCGGTCGAATTGGCCAACAAAAATGTGAAAACTATCATAAAAAAGATGACGAAAAATTACAAAGATTGGCCAAGTAAGCTACATTTCGCCCTTTGGGGTTATCGCACCTCTGTTCGTACATCAACGGGGGCTACCCCTTTCTCTTTGGTCTATGGAGTTGAAGCTGTACAACCAATAGAGCTAAAAATCCCTTCTCTCTGAATCGCGTTGGAAAGCCAACTAGATGAAGTGGACTGGATTAGGGAAAGATATGATGAATTAGTCTTACTTGACGAAAAACTCTTGGAAGCTTTGCATCATGTCCAAACCTACCAACAGCGTATGGCGCGACATTTCAATAAAAAAGTCAAGACTAGGAACATCAAATAAGGTGACGTGGTGCTTAAGGCACTTCGCAAAAATGTGTTGGATCCAAGAGGAAAATTCAGACCAAATTGGCCAGGCCCGTACATTGTTAAAACCATCTTCTCTGGTGAAGCGGCACAATTGGTAGACATGGACGGTAACGGTTTCCACAATTTAACCAACTTGGATCAACTCAAGAAATTCTATGCCTAGTTGCATGGGTTCATGACCCAATAGAGCTACGTTTGGCCTGATTCCTTTTTAAGGATACGTAGGCAACCCCTCAAGGGGACCCGACCACTTTAAAAAATAAAATCCTTCCTCCGTCGATCAAGTATACGCGCCAGTTCTGCATTGCGTCACGACAAAACAGAGCTAAAAAAAATTGCAGATTCCACCGTGACACGGCAGAATTCAACGTGTCACGGCAGAAGGCCACCGTGACACGGTACTAGAGAGCCCTTTCTGATGGCTTTCTGGTCAGCTTTTGCTTCGTCAAGGCCGCGAAAAGTTTCTCCAAGGCACGCAGACATAGGAGACCTCCCAGATTCAACATGTTCAAGAACAGACGCTAGACAAGCATGTCGTACCCTACCGTTTGAAAATAAATGCTTGCTAAACATGATAAAACTCAGAGACAGGGCGATTGAAATATAAATTTGCAAGTTTTTCTAAGTCTACCCCATTACCACACACAATTCTATTTAAATCTGGATCTGTTAGATTAAGATGGCGTTCAAAGTCTTGGTAATAATTCTCACGTAGGGTAGGCATGTCAATAAGATTTCTGGCAGGAAATCCAAAGATGGCACCGAATTCCTCCGGCAGGGGACAGATTTCATCGTAATCAAATTTAAAACAATGTGTTTCTAGACTCCAATAGTCTAATGCTGCCCTAAGAAAATCATGTTCAATCGCTACATGTCTTAGGGATAGTAAACCCCTGACATGAAACAATTCCAACTCTCTTTTGTCAGCATTGGTCAAAGAATAAGACCAGTCGCGCAATGTATTATCAAAATTCTAAGACATTATTATTGAAATATGAAATTCTAAGTATTTTGTGTTTCGTAATTATGCATATCACGAATATACTGGTCCTATTTTATAGCAAAAACGCTCGTAACTACTCAGAATCTATCTTTCTATACGCGTAAACCTCACCGTTGAAGAATACGTGCACCGTGACACGGGAATTCCCACCGTGTCACGGGAATTTTTGTCGCGACACTGCAGATTTTGCCGTGACACGGTGTACGGTGCCGTGTCGCGGCGCCCACGCGTTTTTTTTTTATCCTTTTCCTGTATCTATCCGGATTTTTTTTAGTGTTTTATCTTCACCGTTTATTTTTTTTATTTTGTTTTTCGAGAGTTTTATTCCTAATAAAATTCTCAATTTTTTATTAATATTTTTATTAATATTTTTATTTTATCATTTTATTTTTTTTACTTTATTCATCTTTATTGATTATTATTATTTTTTTTGCTCTTATTTATATTATTATTTTATTTTTCTTTGGGGAAGTTATAAATCTCGTCCCATTTCCAAACATATTTATTTTAGAGTAGTTGTAAAACTTATTCATATTTTTCTTTTCTTTTCATTTCTTTTTTCTTTTGGGGAAGATCGGTACCCTCCACTTACTCCACTTACGTTTTTTTTTTGTCGCATCATTAATAACTACACAATCACACACAATGAGTCTCAAGCACACACTAACACACACTAATAAATACATAAACTATGAATAATGTACAAAATGAGTCATAATAAATAAGCAGCGTCAAGTGTCATCACAGTATGTACAAATAAAGACCCTCGGTCAAAAATCTGCAGAACTAGAACAATTAGGATCAGTGTCATCTCCAGCCTGTGAATATGGGAACGGTGAGCCAAAGAGTCTCGCCATCATCCGAGTACGAAGAGTAGTATCCCTACTAGTCCCTGTAACTCCAATAGCAGTCAAACTCAAAGCAGGACCCGTCCAACTGGCAAACGGTGTAGACTGACTCAAAGAAGTAGGAATCGTCGGTGGAGGCATCGTCCCATACACTGGAACTGAAAACAAGCCTGGCATCGGGGGAGGAAGCGCCCTAGACGATGGAGCTGAGTATAGGCTCTGATCCACGAGAGTGATAACTGGCCTGAACTTAGGTTGTGAAGATTGTGAAAACGACTATCGTTGTCGCTGCCACTGACCCTGACCCTGAAAGTGCTAGGAAGACTGAGGCTGCTGCACTGAGCCTCCTGAAACGGCCGAGAAATCTGAGGCTCCCGCTGAGACTGAGAATGCTGATAAACCTCAAGAGATCGTCTGCCACGACTAGGCTCCCCCTCGTCCAAGCCTCTATGCCTCGAGCGCAAGCGGGACCTCCGTTGCTCCCGAAAGACACAAAATCAAGATGTCAATGGCGAAAGACATAACAAATGGTAAAAATGAAAAAAATGAACATACCTCAAGATCGTCGCTAGAACCGCCTCGACAGCTCGCGCCACGCCGAAGCTTGATGATGCAGTTCTTCACAGCATCAACCAGCTTCATGAAGCCCATCATCTCCGGGTGAGTAGGCTGAGAACAAAACAAAGAGAAAAATCAATAACAAGCGGTATGAAAAAGGATGAATAATGTATCAAAAGCTTACCGGATCAAAAACTTCAGGCAGAGACTCATGCGCCTGTCTGAAACCCTCTGGCGCGTCAGCAATTTGGTCCTCGGTAATACCAATCGGCCCTGGGTAGCGGACAGATTGGGGCGGAATCTCCATCCTCCCCACACGGTAAACAGTCGTTTGATAATACGATCGAATAATCAAGTTATTCGACTATTTAAATAGAGACTAGCACCAAAATCCTCAAAAGAAATCATACCTCAGGAAGACGGGGTGGAGGAGCCAAAGAGGGAAGCAAGTCCTGCGCATAATTGCCCTCCATACGCACAAGCTCCTGCCAAGGAAAAGTGTAGCGTTCTCCCATGTTTATCAACTCCTTAAGCAAGCGTGAGTCCATCATCGACTCCGGTGGAGACAAGGGCACCACAAAGCGATCACCACTGTGCTGACGAATGACACGCTCCCCCAGATACCAGACAAAGCGGCCGGTGCTAACAAAAACTGTACGGTACGCTAAAATCTGCAAGGCCTCGGGAAGATTAGTCATCCCAGCCCAAGGACGATACTGGACATCAATAGCAACCTGAAAACTATAAAAAGTTACAATGAAGCGCCGGAAATAACAACAAGATAGAAAATAACAGGCTACAAAAGTAATTCTTACACCAACAGAAGAGGTGCCTCGGCGTAGCAGCCCGCGTAACGCGGAGACAGACTCCACCCGTGACTCTCCTCGGTCACGCCAACTGGCCCCGACAGGGAAGTCATGAACCGCTTCACGACGCCGTCGAGGGGCCAATCCCGGAAAGTACTCGTAGAACCATAGCTTCAATGAAAAGTAATCTTTGAGCACATGAGTCGAACAAATTAAAATAAAACAAGAAGAGGAAAGGATTGTCACCTCTACGACTCTCCATAAACCGTAGACAGTGACAGGGGATTCATCGTTCAGCTGCCTACAGCCATGACGTAACGACAAGAGAAGATCGGCATATCCAAGGTTGGCCCAGCTATAGGATTCTATCTCACTGATCCTAAGCAAATAAGCAAGGTAGCAAACGAGTGCATGCGAACTCCTATCAGGAGAAAGAGTCATGGAAATGAGAATCAAAATGAAGATCCGCACTCGCTGCTCAGGTGATGTCTCCTCCATGTCAAAAACACGGGCCAGAACCGAAGCCAACTTTGATCGCCCGCTCCTAGGACCACCTCGAGACACTGGCTGAGTCCTGATATGCTGAACGATCGGACCTAACAAATCGGCTTCCTCAGCCGCTCCCTAAGAAAGATCAGAAATCTGTGCTACGGCCCGGTCAGTGAAGCGTAGACCACTAATCATGCTAAAGTCCAGAGGGGTCACTGTCATCTCCCCCCAAGCAAAGTGAAAGGTGTTGGTAGTATCCCAAAAATACTCCAAGAACGCGCGAACGACTGTCGCACCACAACCCCGGGGGCTGCGAAACCCTACAGTCGCCGAATAAAAGTCTACTAGACCAGTTGATTCCCAAAAGGCGTTTGTAGCAGGATCCCTCGTGATAATCCGATGAAGTCGAGGAATCAATCTCCGACTCCAGAACCTTGATGGTGACGCGTGCCGTCAACTATGCCGGCAAGTGGACGATGAGAAACATTGTTCTCACGACAGAAAACCAACTGGTCTGGTGTCCACGGAGGTGGAGCCCACCTTACCTCTACCCGTAGAGGGTCGAGGCTCAGACTTTAAGACGTCACCATCCATACCCTCGGGAATCGTGGGAGTGTCCTCCCGAAAAGCCTGACGCCGGCCATGAGTGGAAAGATCGCGATCCCGTCGTCTAGGCATGCTATTATAAAAATAAAAATCTAAATGCTTAGCATAATTTCCTTAGATATTTAGTTATTTATATCGAGTTGCATTTTAATAAAAACCTAAATGCTTAGCATCATTTCCTAAGTTATTTAGTTATTTATTGCATTTTCTATTGTACGCTAATTTTTTAACTCAACGCTAAAAATTAGCAAAATAATGGAATTATTTATAGTATTTAGTTTCTCCATGACGAACTAATACTATGTTCTCCTAATTGCATGATACTATGTTCTCCATGACAATGTAGTACATACACAACACAAAACATGTTTCAAAATTGCACAACCAATACATCATCATTTCAAGTGCAAAAGAACAACATGAACAACAAGAACACCATTTCCCACAAGTAGTACCAAAAATGGTGATTTGCTCAATTCTTCACCAAATCATGCAATTTTTGTCTCAAATCGCTCACAAACACACATACATACATCAAGTAAATTCATGGAAAGAATTTCAACATAAACCTCAAAATCAAAAAATCCCCAAATTGATTTTTAAGGGTTTTTTCATGAAATTACTCATTTGAAGAAAATTCAAGACAAAAATCAAAGGAAACTTACATGGATCCTTGTGTAGAAGCGAAAATGAAGAAAATAGCGAAAATTTAGAGCAAAATTGATGAGAATTTGAGCTCAAAAGCTCGAAAAACCGTGAAGACAATAGTGTAGGTTGCCGCGACACGGTCAGTTTAAGCCGTGACACGGTGATCAGGTCCCGTGTCACGGTGGTGCTTGAAGACGACGAAGCTCAGGTCAGCAGCGACGAGCTCTGAACAGCAGCAGCAACGAGCAGTAGCGGAAATAATAAAAAAAAAACCCTGGCAGAACAACCGTGTCACGGGATGGAACTCCGCGTGACGGGAAACACAGCCATACACCGGTGTGTCCTCGCCATGACTCGGTGATTTGAGTAGCTTAAAATTAAAAAAAATGGAGAGGAGGAAGAGTGGAAGTAGCAAGAAAATGGCAGAAATGGTGAAGAGCAGCTCGAATTTAAAGAAAAAAAAGCATCCCGTTACATCCCGTTTCCCGTGAGACGTTTTCGTTACCGTGTAACGGTAACATATTGACGTGGCGCACATGCTCTGGACTGGTCAAAGATGCCAGTTGACTGATTTGCAACCGAGAAATTTCCTGTGTCACGGGTATTTATTCTGTGTGACGGGGATCCCTGCTGTGTCACGAGATTCTTGATTCGTGACACGGTGGTCTCGCGCGTGTCCTGCACGTTCCTTGAAGCTTTCAGCGAATATTCCTGGCATTTTGACTAAAATTGCGCAATTTCCTTTACAAATTGGACAGTTAGCTTTTAAGTAAATTACGCGGAAAATTTTTAAATGACGTTTAAAGGGTATCAAAATTACTAGTTTGCCCCCAGTAAGCGTCAAAGTCAATTTGCCGACGTTTTAAACACCTAATATGGTCGGATAGTCGACTTGAAGGTGTAAATTATCTGTGGCCCATGTCCGGGGATAATCGAACCATCATTCACTTTCAAATTTCAGCGATTAAAGTAGCTGTCGGCTTTCCTCAAGCGTGGAAAGCGTTATCGGTGGATTTTTCTTCAAGTATAGAAAACCGCCAAGTCGACTTTCCTCAAGCATGGAAAGCATTATCAGTGGATTTTTCTTCAAGTACAGAAAATCGCCAAGTCGGCTTTCCTCAAGCATGGAAAGCGTTATCGGTGGATTTCTTCAAGCATAGAATGACACCTAATTCATACGTTGACTTTCCTCAGGCATGGAAAGTGTCATCTGGTAGGTTTCTTCAGGCTTAGAAAGCTACCAAATTCCTCAGTCGGCTTTCCTCAGGCATGGAAAGCATTTCAACAAATGTCATCCGGTGGATTCCTTCAAGCATAGGAAGCTGCCAAACTCATTTGTCACCGATACACTGGCGCCAGATACATATTCTATCCTTTTACTCTTTTATCTGTGGAATTAACATTTTTCTGCAGGTATCGGCGTATACAGAGTAATTTATGATCGCAGAACGTCTTAAATCATTCTCCGTCCCTATCGGCTACTTTGACTATCGTTTTCGAAACTGACGTTTCTACAAACTTAGTCAAAGTGGGGGCTTCTGTAGACACCTAAAAATGTCTCCCCAAAACCAAACCCGATGATGAACAACCTTTCACCGTCACTATTGGTCGGGTTTAGTATTTAATCCCGAGAGTGCTTAAAAAAATCGTATTTAATTAAATTCAATTTTTGAATAGTCCATGGAGATGTTTAGTCAAAGCATAGTTTTTAATTTTAGCCCAAACCTTTTTTTTATTTTATTGTTTTATTATTTATTTTGGCCCAATTTTTTTTTTTTATTTATTTTCTTATTTTAGCCCAAAAAATAATAAAAAAAGAAATGGCCCGAAATTATCAATCGGCACTTAAAAGGCTAAACGAAATTAGGGTTAAAACTGAATTTAGACGGAAAAGCGGACTGAAAACTCTTGCGTCACGGCAATAGTCCACTGTCACGGGAAACTTTCCCGTCTGACGGTGGGGTTTCCCGTGACACGGGATACCTGCTGTGACACGGGGGTTTCCGTGTAAACCCTTAACGCGTTTTCTCCCCCCGTTCACTAAATATTTCCCGCGTCACGCAAAAGTACACCGTGTCACGAGAATGTTTCCCGTCTGACGGTGGGATTTCCCGTGTCACGGTACACTTTGTCGTGTCGCGGTATACTTTTTTAGGGTTTTTTTTTTATCATTTTAGGGTTCCGTGTGTTCCCTCAGCACATTTTTTCTATAAATATCCCCTCATTTCTGATGTACGGGGCATCAATTAATTCTCTATTTTTCTCTCTTCTATGCTCTTGCCTAAACACTAGCCTACCCTTCTTCTTTCAAAATTCCTTCTTCAAGCACTCCCAGGAGTCCATACTTTACTCGTGGTTCTGTCCTTAATCCAAGGCGTGAAAGGTAGAACTGTTTGAGGGTTTGGCCCCAAATCAACTCTACTTTATTTTATTTAATTTAATTATTGTTTTATTATTATTTCCTTAAAATTACTAATTCGTTTATTATTTTGTAGTTGCAAGCAAACAGAATCAAAGTAAGAATTATGTCCCTTTTATATCTATTATTTTTCTAACAATTTTATATTGTTGGAATTATTGTTAAATTGCTTCCAATATTGATGTTATTCTATTATGTTTATGATCACCATATTGCATGTTAAAGGGAATATATAATTGAAAATCACGCCTAATAAGATAATTTGGACAACCGATTTAGGTTCCTTTTTAATCTTGTTATTAATTCAAGTGATCACAATATTTTAGAATTATGTGTTGCATTAATATTAAACTAATTTAGCATAATAATAGATTGGAGCAAATTGAATCTCTATTTGTATGCCTTTGAGATAGCAGGAATGCTTTTCACTATAAGAATCGAGTAGAGGCCAATACGGGCGTATGTGACTCCATGACTCACTTCGTACCATCATCCCCGATCCTCCTTTCGTGGGGTTCGAATCATATGGAGTTAGTAATCTCATGGATTATGAATGGGGAGTAACCTTCACGGGTCAATCGTTGTTGCCTTCGTGTCCCTTTATCGTGGTTGCCTTTTATGATCCGTGAACGATTTACATGTTCCTTAAAAACTTGATGGCGGCTCCCTACTTTCCTTGTCCGTAATCGTATTATGTCAATTTCCCACTTTCTAGGAGTGCCAAGCATATTCACACATGCTTTAACGTAGGCGCACTTCGAACGACGCCTACAATAACCAAGGGCGTTCGGCCCAGAGACACTTTAGAGCAGGGTGCCAACCAGGCGGGTACAAAACGACCCCCTTGACAGCTGGAAGGGGAAACCCATACGACCACCGGATCAGATCCCGTCACTCGAGATGAACTCATGAAGTTCATGAAAATTTTCAAGGGTGAAATTAAAGATCTGATTACGAAGAGTCGGGCTGGCCCAAGTAGGGGTCAGTCGGCAAAAAAGACTCCTCTGAAGAAGGGGAAGTAAGTTAAAGACCGGTAGCCAACTCCTCGTCCAAAGGAGAAGGCAGCCGAGACCATTGATTGGTCCAAGATTCTTATTCCTAAGAGGAATATCAACAATCCCCGCCGGACTCAACAGCCGGTGGGAAACAAATAATCAACTCTTAACGCCCGGGAGATCATCACCCGCAAGAGAAGTAAGCAGTTATCTGAGTCGGCTTCTACGTCCAACTTTCCAGACATCTTCAAGAACACATCTGCAGGGAATGTACCTTCCTTGCATGAGAGTCATACAGGCGGTAATACCGTCCATTCTGGTCCTTAGATGATTGGGACTGCACCGTATGTACCTTCTCAGGTCTACGGTCCGTATTCTCCCCATTTCATGCAACCGGCCCTCTTCGGAGGTTAGGCGGCATACAACAATGTGTAGCCACTAGACTGGAAGCTAATTCTGCTCTGCCTGGGTGAAAAACCTTATGCGTTCACCCGGGAGATAACCGAGGCGCCACAGCCGGCCAAGGTTAAAAATTTGTTGGTAGGTACCTATGACGGTACCTTCAACCTGGAAGATCACCTCATGGCTTACACCAACCTCATGTACTTACAGGGTTTGGATGATGCCACTTGGTGTCGATGCTTCCCGGCTACATTGAAGGGCATTGCCCAACAATGGTTTGGCAACTTGTCACTCGGGTCCATCGATAGTTTCAGGAAGCTTGCCTTCCTGTTTGCTTCCAACTTCTCAATGAACATCCCTGCAAAGAAAACAAGTCTTGACTTGAGCATCATTAAGTAGGGAGAGAGAGAAGGATTGCGCTCCTATGTTAGGAGGTTCAATCTGATCAGAATTCAAATTCAAGGACTGTCCGACAGGTAGCTTTTACAGACTTTTTCAAGGGTCTGAGAGACGGGTCAACTTATAAGTTCGACCTAGTCAGAAAAGGGGCTTTAACTTTGCAGGCGGCCCTGAGGGAGGCGGAAAGCTATATTCAAACAACCGACCTCTGCTCGCCTGGTAACCAGTCGGACTCTAAGAAGTCTGACAGGTAGAAAGATAGCCGTCTTGCTCAGCCGGCCAAGAAAAAAGAAGAGAGCAAGAAGAGAAAAGAAGTCTGGGCGATTAGTGATTCTGACCAGCCGTCTCAGAAGAAGAAGAAATAATTTAAACCGCACGTTCCTAGGTACGAGTTTAACAAGGACTGTAACTCCATCCTCATGGAGATCAAGGACCGGCTGTCACTAGAGAAGCCGAATCCAATAAAAAGTTACATTCAATCAAGGAACAAAAATAAATTCTGCCAATACCATGAGGAAGTTGGCCATGACACCAACGACTGCTTCAGCCTTCAACGGGCGTTGGACCGTCTGGCTCGCAAGGGGATGTTAAAGTCCTATATCTCTAAGTCCAAAGGGACTAATAAGAAGAACCTGGGGCAGTCGTCTAAGACACCCCATCCTGCTAGTAGTTTGGACACTGATAAGGAGCCAGTCTATACCATAGCAGGCGGGTTCTCATACGGTGGCCCTACAATCCGGGGCACCAAGAGCCATCTTCAAAAGATGGACAATGATGATGATGATTACCAGGCAGGAAGTTCCTCTTTCCCAGACGTTCTAATCACTGAGAAGGATAGGGGCACTGTCCGGCGTCCGCATGATGACCCGGTTGTCATTGAATGCAAGGTCGCTAACCAGCTGGTTGGACGAGTCCTAATTGACACCGGCATCTCGTCAGACATCATCAGCCTCCGGTGCTTGCAAAAGCTAAAATACAACCTCAGCAGCATGCATCCGGTTACCCACCCCTTGGTTGGTTTTGGGGGTGGGATGGTTTACCCACTCGGTAGGATTGATTTACTAATCCGGCTGGGTGAAAAAGGGATAGGACAACATCTGGTCTTCAAGTTCTTGGTCGTTGAGGAACAAACCGCCTATAACATTATTCTAGGCCGGCCAACCCTCAACGAAGCCAAGGCTGTAATCATCCCTTCTCTCATGCTCATCAAGTATGAGAGGGATGATGGCACTGTTGGTTCCTTGAATGGGGATCAAAAGATGGCCCGGGAATGTTACCTCTCAGCTGTCAAGGATACGGTAGCCCCAGACGGGGAAGCCCCGATGTAATACCCCGTATTTTCATACGTATTTTCCTAGTTAATTATTATTTTCTAAAAAGGGTATTTTAGTAATTCAACTTACTATTTAAATCTTGGAGCCAAAATGATATTTGAATTTTGGTGCCAAAAGTATTTTGAAAACTAATCATTATTTTGGATAAGATTTATTATCCATTTATCCTATTTTAAAAACCGGATTATTTATATTTCAGATATTTTAATTAAGGCAAAAGCTATATTTTATTATTATTTTAATAAGTCCGAAAATCCCATTTATTTAGCTAATAATTTCAGATTTTCTTATGTATAAAATCTGATTTTTATTGTTAAATTATTTGGTGAATATTTGGTATTTTATTATTTAATTATTTATTACAATAAATATTATTTACACAATTATTTTTAATTCCTTTAAACTAGCAAAATATATTCCTAAATACTAAATAGGAAGGCCAAAAATATGAGCTTAGGAAAGCTCAATAATTTTGGCCATCCCATAAAGATTTTGGGAAAATATTTTGGTAATTTGCATTTTTAATTATCTCCCTTAAATCTCCTATTTTCCATAATTCTAATTCTCCATCTTTTTGATATCCAATTATTATATTTTCTTTCCATTCATTCTTCTTAATTATTCCCCAAGAAATCTCAATTTCCTTAATATTTTTCATGACATACATACCTTCCATATACAATTATACACTATCCCTTCAAATATCAAAACTTTCCTTAAATCTTTGCTCACTTCTCCAAGTAATCTCTTAAACCCTAATTACCATAATTCTTCCTACATTTTCCTACCATAATTCATGCTCATACTAGCCTATAAATACCCCTTCATACCTCTCACATTCTTCACACCAATTCTCTTCTTTTTCTTCTCCTCAATTTTACACAAATCATCCCATTCATCTTTGAAGCTAATTTTCGGAAAATTTTGTTCAGTTTTTAGGGTAGTGATGTTTCACAGAAAGTTGTTCCTCTCAAAAAATACTTGAGGTTAAGCTAAAGAATCACCCAATTCGGAGCTATATCAAAGGACTTATAGCCTCTGAAATTTCTGCCTTTTATTTTTTACGCAAATCCAATTCTTTTCTTATCCTTTTCTTTTATTCAATTATTATTATTATTATTATGGGAGTTTAATATAATATTATTATGAGTAGTTTTAATTATATAAAATCATATTTTAATAATGTTCATGTTGAATTAATTTAAGAGGTTCATGTACATATAGTAGGGAGGGTTTAATTTAATTATTTGTGATTATTTGTTAACCTTATATTGATTAAGGTTATATTTATTTGTAGGGTGTTTTTGATCAAGCTACTTGAGTGTTCTTTTGAAGTGTTGTTGGCTAAGTGAAGATCAAGGTACGTTAGGTGGCTAGATACCTTGAAAGTGATCGATTTGAATAACATGTTTTAATGATTTTATGATGAATTGAATTAAATTGAATTGAATTATGGTTTATGAATTAAAAGTATGTTTAAAAGTTTGGTTTTAATGATTAAATTAGAGTATTGATTTTTATAACATGTTTTGATTAATTAATTTATTATTCATGTTTAAAAAGAATTGATTTTGAAAGCAAGTTGGATTTATGGAGAAGGAGTTTGGATTGTTTTCATTAAAGGTTGAATTATTGGATTTAAAAGAGGATTTATTGAATCATGGATTTATTATTATTTATGCTTTATACGCATGTTGGTAATCCCACTATGCGGATTTGGTTTATTGAAAAGTCCTTGGACTTTGCATGACCGGGTCTTTCCTCAAGAATAGCCTTGTAACATAAGGAGACTAGCTTGGGGGGGTGTGCACACATGGGAGAGGAATTGGTTTTAAAATAATTGGATTTGGTTTTATTGATTATTGATATTGGAATTATTGAGAATTGGTTTTAAACCATGAGTTTGGAATTATTAGATTATTTATTGGAAATTGGCTTTAAAGCATGTTTACGAATAAATTGAGTTTAATTATCTTGCACTTATCGTACTTAGCATATTTTTCTAACTCGTACTTATTATTTGTTTTGGTTCGGCCTGTTTACCGTAATGGTAAGCAGTGTTGCTTATTTTAAGGTTGGAGTAAATAAATGATGCATTTGAGTCCCGGGATTGGTTTTCACTAAATTAGGAATTTGGTCTTGTATCTATTTTGAGTACTCATAACATTGGTTACTATTATGGTTATTATTAATAAAGAAGAGTATTGAAGTTTTCGTTGCAAAGTATTGTTATTTTTAGTAAGTTGAGTAGCCTTGCGTAATCACGCGGCGGTAATACGCCTAAGTCTATCTCTACAGTATAATTATACGTATTATACTAGTATTTCCATAGAGGGAGATTTGGGGGTGTTACAAAGTGGTATCAGATTTTCACAAAGTGGTATCAGATTTCAAGGTCCTACAAAGATTAAAATTGTAATTAAAATTGTGGGTAGACTTAAGAGGGCATATAGGATAGATAGAGTTTCGCATTTGTGTGTGAGTCAAAAGCGTTATTTTTACTAAAAAAACTATTTTCTTATTTGTGCAAAGATGAAGGAGAAAAGATTCTTGAGTTCTCTACAGAGGCCTATAATGGGTACGACTCTCTGTCTAGGAAAGGCTCGCCTCAACGTCGTAGGTAACTTTCCTGGGAGATGCGGGCTCGACCGTCCTTTAATCTCGATTCAAGTACATATTTATTATTTTCGAAAATAAAAAGAATTGAAATTGTTTGAAACTTGAGTATGCGATTATGTGTGCATTAAAGTTGGTGTTAAAACACCTTTTAGTGTGATCTAGAGGTCCGAATTTTTTTTGTTATTACCCATGGTTGGGTAATCTTGAGTTATGTTTGGTTGAGTTATGAATTGCTTATTGCAAATGAATTTTGAATTGGATTGTTTGTGTGATTTGACACTTAATTAATTATTTTGCATGTATGTGTGGAACAGATGAAAATGATTGATGTAATGAGACACCAATATTTTGACATTCATTACTTGAAAGATAGTGGAGTCACAGTTAGTGATTTCATAACTGGAATTAGTACTTTGGCCTTGACCCTTTATGAGAAGGATGGTGAGGAAGTCTTGACCCAACAACCTTGGATGGTTCTTCTAGCCTTGGCCCATTTGCCTAGAATTAAGAAATACCAACCTCTCTTTGACAAATATGGGGATGTGATTAAGGAAGACGGAATGTGGAATGAGAAGCACCATCATGAAGGGAAGTGGTTAGCAACTATGTCTAGCCTTAAGAGGGACTTGCACTATGTGGAGCGCAAGTATGAACCTAAGAGGAAAGTTGTGAAAATTTCCACGATCCCAAAAGACCGCACCTTTGGACCTAATGACCAAATGTACTTCTTAAATGCCCTAGTACCTTTTTCATACCCAAACAAGCGACATGAGTATGTGGAATCTAGTGATGAGTTCGTACCACCTCTTAATAGGAGCAAGCATTACGGTTCTCTTAGCCAATCTTTGAGCTCTGAATCTTCAAAACAACCTAGCCCAAAAGCCCATTTCCATGTTCCAAAAAGGCCTAGAACACATTCTTAAACTGCAAAAGAAAGAGCCCAAAACCCTAAAGCTTCTTCAAGCCAACCCTGTGGGGATGTAAGCCCAACAAAAAGCCCAAGTTACACTCCTGCCCCAGACAGAAATACAAGTAAATCTGGGTTAAGCTCATCAGGCCTTATTCCAAGCTATAGTGGTTATAACCCAACTCTCATGGCCGAACCAAGCAATAGAAGTGATGATCCGGATTATGATCCTATTGAAGATGGTTATGCCCATAGTGTTATTTTATTGTTTTTGAACTATGTTTTTGTTTCATGTTTCAATAATTGTCCAAAGCGACAAGGTTGTATTTTCATTAATTATTAATGAAATAAAATGAATTATTTGAAATTTCTCTATGTTATTAAGTGAATTAAATGCTTGTATGAGTAGAACTTGTTTTGATTTCCAAGTGTAATAATCATACCTAGGAATTATGTCTCCAAGAATGAGGGAATTTAAGGAGTAAGCGCACTGGTTTCAAAGTTGGAAAGGTCCTTAAGTAGTTGACCCAAATTACTGAGAACATCACGAAGGTGGTGAACAGGGAACACCGAAATCCTGAGCTTGATGCCTATAGTGAAGTCTTTAAGAGGGTAGCTGCAGCTAAACCACCTATTTACTTGGGAAAAGAGGACCCAACCAGCCTTGAAAACTGGATTAGAGAGTTTGACAAGCTATTTGATGCTATCAATTGCCCAAGCGAGCTGAGGGTGAACAATGGAGTTTACTACTTGAGGGAGGAAGCTGACTTATGGTGGGCCCAAAGAAAGGATGAGTTGCTGAAAAGACCAAACTTTGGGCGGAATGAGTTCAAGGAAGCCTTGAGAGAGAAGTTTTACCCTTCCTACCTTAGAAAGCAGAAGTGTTTGGAGTTTACCAACCTAAGAATGGGAAACATGTCAATCAGTGAATACTACAACAAGTTCATTGAGTTGATGAGGTTTGCCCCGGAAGTAGTCCCTACTGAAACCATTAAGGCTCAAAGATTTGAGCAAGGCCTAACCTTGACCCTCCAAGGGAAGCTAGGGGGAGTGACTTTTGAGACCCTAGATGAAGTATATGGCCGTGCCCATTTGTACGGAATTAAGGGGAGGGAAATGGAGCATGTGGGAGAGAAAAGGAAGAACCCAAACTCTTTTCACGGGGGTGAAAAGAGGCACAAGCCTAATGGAAATTACCAAGGGAATTCTGGAGATAGGAGGGACAATAAGGGGAACTTTGGGAAGGAGAATGGGGGACAATCATCCAACCATAAAGGGAATGGAAATCAAAGGGTGAGAAACCCAAGAGGAAGTATTTCTGCAAGAGGTGTGAGAAAGATCACCCAGGGAAGGACTGTGAGGGAAACCCGGTAACTTGTCGTTACTGTCAGAAGTTGGGACACCGTGAGTATGAGTGTTTTAAGGAGGAAGCTGATGTTAAGTCTGGGAAGGTGAAAGAGTCTAGTGCACCTAGTAAACCACCTTAGTCTAGTGGACCTACAACCAAGGCTGGAACCAGTAGCGGTGCGGGAGGTGCCCAAAGGGTCGTGTGTTCGTGATGAATAGTCGGCAGGCTGAGTCTGCTAATGATGTGGTAATTGGTGTTTTCTTTATAAGTTCTTTTCCTTTGAAAGTCTTGTTTGATTCAGGGGCGTCGCATTCTTTTATTTCTAAGGAAGTAGTTGGGAGTCTCGGGTTAGAGAGTCTTGAGTCAGTTTCTCTAGATGTGTCTATTCCGTCTGGGGAAGTGAGGAATTGTTCGAGATTGTTTTTTAGTGTGCCTATTTCCATCTCTGGGGTAGAGTTTCTGGCTGATTTGATCGAGTTTGACTAGAATGACTTTGATGTGATTCTGGGTATGGATTGGTTGGGAAAGTATGAAGCAAAAATTGATTGTGCGGCTGAAAAGGTCACCTTGACTAGCCCAAGTAAGACCAAAGTGGTGTATAAAAAGGAAGGGAAAAGTTCAGGGTTGAGAATTGTGTATGCAATGCAACTACAGAAGCTGGTTAAGAAGGGTTGTCCTTTGTTTTTGCTTAGTGTTCAAGAGGTTGAAAGTGAGGAAAAGAAAGCTGAAGAGGGTATTCCTATTGTAGAAGAGTTTTTAGATGTGTTTCCGGATGAGATTCCTGTTATGCCACCAGTGAGGGATGTTGAGTTCACTATCGATCTAGTGCCTGGAACTGGACCTATTTCTAAGGCTCCATATAGGATGGCTCCAGCTGAGTTGAGGGAGTTGAAGACCCAGTTGGATGATTTTTTGGAGAAAGGTTATATTAGGCCTAGTTCATCACCCTGGGGAGCCCCAGTATTGTTTGTATAGAAGAAGGATGGGAGTATGAGGTTGTGTATTGATTACCGAGAGTTTAACAAGGTGACGGTGAAGAATAAGTATCCATTACCAAGGATCGATGATTTGTTTAACCAGTTGAAAGGAGCAGGGGTATTCTCAAAAATAGATTTAAGATCGGGTTATCACCAGTTGAGAATTGCGGAGCAAAATATTGCAAAGAGTGCTTTCAGGACCCGTTATGGTCATTATGAGTTCACAGTTATGCCATTTGGTTTGACCAATGCACCTGCAGTGTTCATGGACTTGATGCGTAGGATTTTCAGGCCATACTTGGATAAGTTTGTAGTGGTGTTTATTGATGATATTTTGATATATTCAAAGAATGAAGAAGAGCATAAAGAGCATTTGAGACAAGTGTTGTCATGTTTAAGAGAGCATCAGTTGTATACCAAGTTGTCTAAGTGTGAGTTTTGGTTGGAGAAAGTAGCATTTTTGGGCCATGTGATTTCCAAGGACGGAGTTTCGGTGGACCCAAGCAAGATTCGAGCTGTAAGTGATTGGCCAACCCCAAAGAATGTGTCGGATGTAAGGAGTTTCTTGGGTTTAGCAGGCTATTACAGAAGGTTTGTGAAGGATTTTTCAAGGATCGCGAAGCCCATGACAAGTTTGATGAAAAAGGAGCATAAGTTCTCATGGACCCAAGAGTGTGAGGAGGCATTTAAGATCTTGAAAGAAAGGTTAACCACAACACCTGTGCTGGCCTTGCCGGATGGGAGTGATCTATATGACGTGTATAGTGATGCATCGAGGTTGGGATTGGGATGTGTGTTGATGCAGAATCGAAGGGTGATTGCGTATGCCTCGAGGCAGTTGAAGGTTCACGAAGGGAATTACCCAACCCATGATTTGGAGTTAGCTGCAATAGTGTTTACCTTGAAGATTTGGAGACATTACTTGTATGGGGTGACTTGTAGGATTTTCACGGATCATAAGAGTTTGAAGTACATTTTCACCCAGACGCACTTGAATGGGAGACAGAGACGATGGTTGGAGTATATGAGTGATTATACATTGGATATTCAGTATCATGAGTAGGGATGGCAATGGATCTGGACCCGACCCGGATCTGTGGATCCAGATCTATTTTTCACGGATCCGGGTCTTCAAATTTTGGACCCGACGGATCCGAGTCGGATCCGGGTCCTGCTGACAAAAACGGATCTGGATCTGGGTCTGGGCCCTAGACCTGAATCCAGATCCGTGGACCCGTTTTTTTTTATTTTTCCTATTAAAAAAAACTGAAATTGTTTGTTTCTTTATTAAAAATGTTGATAATGTTAGTGATGATAAAAATTAACCCTTTCAAGAGATGATTTTTGGATGCTCTTATTATATACATCATCGTTGTTTTTTCACTAGCTCATGTGTAACATCGTATTTTTTTTTGTTATTTATAATTTTAATTCAAAATATGAGTGTATAAGTTGGTTAATATGGGGTTGAACTTAATAACCAACAACGTATGTTTGAAATAAATTTTTTGACCCGAACATTACATTTATTGCAAAAAAAATTAGGCAAAATATATTGGACCCGTTTTGGACACGAATCCGGACCCGGATCCGTTTGACCCGACGGATCCGGATCCGGGTCATCATTTTCTAGACCCGACGGATCCGGGTCGAATCTGGATCCTATATACAAAAACGGATCTAGATCCGGGTCCATCCGGACCTGGTCCAGATCTGACCCGTTCCCATCCCTAATCATGAGGGAAATGCTAATGTGGTGGCAGATTCTTTGAGCAAAAAGTCAGAACATACGGTGAATGTGATGGTAGTCCCAGATCTGTTGTGTGTGGAATTTCAGAAGTTGAACTTGGAGGTGATGGAACATGGTGAAGTGGCTAGGATGTTGAATTCCTTGGTGGTTCAACCATCCATTTATGATGAGATAAGGGATAGTCAATTGGAAGATGAGAAGTTAAAAGCAATTAAGAAGCAGATTGATGAAGGGCAAGTGTTGGATTTCACCATTGGTGATGAGGGAAGCATTCGTTTTAAGGGAAGATGGTGTGTGCCGCAGAATCGTAGTGATTTGAAGCAAAGATTGATGGAAGAATCCCATAATTCTCCTTATTCAATGCATCCTGGAGGGGATAAGTTGTATAAGGACATGAAGAAGACTTTTTGGTGGCCCAATATGAAGAAAGAAGTGGCTGAATTTGTTGCTTAGTGTTTGACATGTCTAAAGGTGAAGATTGAGCATCGTAGGCCTCAAGGAAAGGTCCAATCCTTAGAGGTGCCCAAGTGGAAATGGGATTCGATTTCTATGGATTTTATGGGAGCTTTGCCAAAGACTAAGGTGGGAAATGACACTATTTGGGTGATAGTGGACAGGTTGACCAAGTCAGCAGCGTTCATACCCATGAGAAGTACTTGGACCATGGATCAGTTGGGAAGAGCTTATGTGAAGTTTGTGGTGAAGTACCATGGGGTACCCACGAATATCATTTCGGATAGAGATTCAAGGTTTTTGTCTAACTTTTGGCAAAGTTTGCAAAAGGCGATGGGAACTAGGTTGTTAATGAGCACAGCATTTCATCTTGCGACAGATGGTCAGACAGAAAGAACGATTCAGACATTGGAGGACATGTTAAGAGCTTGTGTGATGGAGTATCAAGGGTCTTGGGAAGACCACTTGGATTTGATATTGTTCTCTTACAACAACAGTTACCATGCAAGCATTGGGATGGAACCGTTTGAAGCTTTGTATGGTCGAAAGTGTAGAAGCCCAGTATGTTGGAATGATATAAGTGAAACTATGGTACTTGGACCATAAATGATTGAGGATATGGTGAAGCAGGTCAAGTTGATCCAAGAAAAGATTAAAGCAGCCCAAGATCGACGTAAAAGTTATGCTGATTTGAAAAGGAGGGAAGAGGAATATGAAGTAGGAGAAAAGGTTTTGTTAATGATTTCACCCATGAAAGGTGTGATGAGGTTCGGGAAGAAAGGAAAATTAAGCCCAAAGTACATAGGGCCTTATGAGATCATTCAGAAAGTGGGAAAAGTGGCTTATAAGTTGGATTTTCCTAACGAGCTTGAAAGGGTTCACAATGTGTTCCATGTGAGCCAAATCCGAAAGTATATTCCTGATGTGACACATGTGTTACAACCAGAAACCATTAAGATGGATGAGAATTTGACTTATGAGGAAAGACCAGTAAAGATTCTTGACTCTAAGGTCAGGAGCACAAGGAACAAGGATGTGAGCATTGTGAAAGTATTGTGGTCAAATCAGAAAACTGAAGAGGCTACATGGGAAGCTGAGGCTGATATGAGGAAACATTACCCAGAACTGTTTGCCTAAGGTTAGTGGTCGAGTTACGGCGGCGTAACTCCTTTTAAGGGGGGTAGAGGGCGATAGAGTTTCGTGCGTCTACTTTTCGAGTCATTTTTGAGTGATTTCGAGTCTTATTTAAGTTAAGTTAGAGTCTTGAGTCAAGTTAGGATGTGCATGAACCAATAATTTCAAAATGATTTTCGTTTCTTTTGGCTAAGTTTCGGGTCGAAACTTATTTAAAGGGAGGTAGACTATAATACCCCGTATTTTCATACGTATTTTCCTAATTAATTATTATTTTCTAAAAAGGGTATTTTAGTAATTCAACTTACTTTTTAAATCTTGGAGCCAAAATGATATTTGAATTTTGGTGCCAAAAGTATTTTGAAAACTAATCATTATTTTGGATAAGATTTATTATCCATTTATCCTATTTTAAAAACCGGATTATTTATATTTCAGATATTTTAATTAAGGCAAAAGCTATATTTTATTATTATTTTAATAAGTCCGAAAATCCCATTTATTTAGCTAATAATTTCAGATTTTCTTATGTATAAAATCTGATTTTTATTGTTAAATTATTTGGTGAATATTTGGTATTTTATTATTTAATTATTTATTACAATAAATATTATTTACACAATTATTTTTAATTCCTTTAAACTAGCAAAATATATTCCTAAATACTAAATAGGAAGGCCGAAAATATGAGCTTAGGAAAGCTCAATAATTTTGGCCATCCCTTAAAGATTTTGGGAAAATATTTTGGTAATTTGCATTTTTAATTATCTCCCTTAAATCTCCTATTTTCCATAATTCTAATTCTCCATCTTTTTGATATCCAATTATTATATTTTCTTGCCATTCATTCTTCTTAATTATTCCCCAAGAAATCCCAATTTCCTTAATATTTTTCATGACATACATACCTTCCATATACAATTATACACTATCCCTTCAAATATCAAAACTTTCCTTAAATCTTTGCTCACTTCTCCAAGTAATCTCTTAAACCCTAATTACCATAATTCTTCCTACATTTTCCTACCATAATTCATGCTCATACTAGCCTATAAATACCCCTTCATACCTCTCACATTCTTCACACCAATTTTCTTCTTTTTCTTCTCCTTAATTTTACACAAATCATCCCATTCATCTTTGAAGCCAATTTTCGGGCAATTTTGTTCAGTTTTTAGGGTAGTGATGTTTAACAGAAAGTTGTTCCTCTCAAAAAATACTTGAGGTTAAGCTAAAGAATCACCCAATTCGGAGCTATATCAAAGGACTTATAGCCTCTGAAATTTCTGCCTTTTATTTTCTACGCAAATCCAATTCTTTTCTTCTCCTTTTATTTTATTCAATTATTATTATTATTATTATGGGAGTTTAATATAATATTATTATGAGTAGTTTTAATTGTATAAAATCATATTTTAATAATGTTCATGTTGAATTAATTTAAGAGGTTCATGTACATATAGTAGGGAGGGTTTAGTTTAATTATTTGTGATTATTTGTTAACCTTATATTGATTAAGGTTATATTTATTTGTAGGGTGTTTTTGATCAAGCTACTTGAGTGTTCTTTTGAAGTGTTGTTGGATAAGTGAAGATCAAGGTACGTTAGGTGGCTAGATACCTTGAAAGTGATCGATTTGAATAACATGTTTTAATGATTTTATGATGAATTGAATTAAATTGAATTGAATTATGGTTTATGAATTAAAAGTATGTTTAAAAGTCTGGTTTTAATGATTAAATTGGAGTATTGATTTTTATAACATGTTTTGATTAATTAATTTATTATTCATGTTTAAAAAGGATTGATTTTGAAAGCAAGTTGGATTTATGGAAAAGGAGTTTGGATTGTTTTCATTAAAGGTTGAATTATTGGATTTAAAAGAGGATTTATTGAATCATGGATTTATTATTATTTATGCTTTATACGCATGTTGGTAATCCCACTATGCGGATTTGGTGTATTGAAAAGTCCTTGGACTTTGCATGACCGGATCTTTCCTCAAGAATAGCCTTGTAACATAAGGAGACTAGCTTGGGGGGGTGTGCACACTTGGGAGAGGAATTGGTTTTAAAATAATTGGATTTGGTTTTATTGATTATTGATATTGGAATTATTGAGAATTGGTTTTAAACCATGAGTTTGGAATTATTTGATTATTTATTGGAAATTGGTTTTAAAGCATGTTTGCGAATAAATTGAGTTTAATTATCTTGCATTTATCATACTTAGCATATTTTCCTAACTCATACTTCTTATTTGTTTTGGTTTGGCCTGTTTACCGTAATGGTAAGCAGTGTTGCTTATTTTCAGGTTGGAGTCAATAAATGATGCATTGGAGTCCCGGGATTGGTTTTCACTAAATTAGGAATTTGGTCTTGTATCTATTTTGAGTACTCATAACATTGGTTACTATTATGGTTATTATTAATAAAGAAGAGTATTGAAGTTTCCGTTGCAAAGTATTATTATTTTTAGTAAGTTGAGTAGCCTTGCGTTATCACGCGGCGGTAATACGCCTAAGTCTATCTCTACGGTATAATTATACGTATTATACTAGTATTTCCGTAGAGGGAGATTTGGGGGTGTTACACCCGGAACCAATAGACCTTGACAATGTCAAGGATGCTGCCCAAGCCCCACCAGCAACCGAGAAGAAAAGAAAGGCTCCCCTGCTGGGGGAGGTGAAAAAAGAGAAAAAATCGCAATCACTGTTCGGCGAGCGGTCAGCTGAGCTCCGTCCCCAGCCGGCTGCAGACCATATTGATATACTTCTGGACGACATCCGTCCAGAGCATACTGTTAAGGTTGGGATGGCGGCTTATTGTAAGTTGGGTGCAGATCTGCACCTCCTGCTGAAAGAATTCAAATACATTTTTGCCTTTAAAGTGGAAGAAATGCCAGGCGTTAGCCCGGATCTTGTTGTCCACAAACACGCCGTGGATCCTAAAAAGAAGCCCATCTGGAAAAAGAAAAGAAATCACGGCGAGGAGAGAAGTCAGGCGGCAGCTGCCGAAATAAAAAAGGTGTTGGACGCTGGGTTCATTCGGCCATGTAATTTTCCCGATTGGGTGGCGAATGTTGTGCTTGTAAAGAAGACGAATGGTACCTGGCCTATGTGTGTTGATTACACAGAACTCAATAAGGCATGTCCCAAGGACAGTTACCTGCTTCCAAAGATCGACAGTCTGGTTGATTCGACAGCCGGGCGTGCCTTGATGAGTTTCATGGATGCCTACTCCGGCTTCCATCAAATACCCCTATGGAAAAAAGATCAAGAGAAGACGACCTTCTCATTGATCAGGGGTTATTCTGTTACAATGTGGTGTCATTTGGCTTGAAAAATGCGTCGGTTACATTCCAACGGATGATTAATACGGTATTTATTAATCAAATTGGGAGGAATGTGGAGGCGTACATTGATGATATGATAGTCAAATCCAAGCAGCAGGCAGATCACCTTGTTGATCTCCGAGAAACCTTCACCACACTAAGGCGGTATAAGGTTATGTTAAATCCTATGAAATGCGTCTTTGGTGTTGAGTCTGGGAAGTTTCTCGGTTTCCTGATTGATCAAAGGGGGATAGAGACTAACCTTGAGAAGATACAGGCAGTAATTGACATGAAGTCACCCCACACTGTCAAGGAAGCACAGAGACTAACCGGTTGTCTAGCGGCATTGGGGAGGTTCCTCAGCCGGTTAGGTGACAAATGCATTTACTTCTTCTAAGAAACCAGGAAGAAGACCAAATTTGAATGGCGTGATGATGCTGAGGCGGCCTTTCAAAAGATGAAAGAACATATGCACTCTTTGCCAAGGCTTGTTAGCCCCCTACCCAAGGAGTCGTTATATATGTACCTTGCCGTCTCAGATCATGCTCTCAGTGCTATTCTCCTTGTTGAGAGGGACGACATTCAGCTCTCGGTCTATTTCATTAGCCATGTGCTAAAAAATGCTGAACTGCGGTACCCCATGGTTGATAAATTAGGCCTTGCTCTATATATGGCCATCAAGAAATTGAAGCCGTACTTTTTAGCTCATCCGGTGGTAATTTACACCGATCAGCCCCTCAAGCGGCCAATGTCCACCTTGGAGTCATCCGACAGAATGCTGAAATGGGCTATTGAAATGCAAAGTCTTGAAATCACTTTTGAACCTAGAAAGGCAGTGAAAGGCCAGGCGTTTGCCGACTTCATTGTTGAAATGACACGACCGGTCCTACCAGATAACATTGATCAGGTTTGGAAAGTGTATGTAGACGGGAGCTTGACGAAGAACGGCTGCAGTGCAGGAATTATATATGAGTACCCTGAGGGGGACATATTTGAATATGCACTGCGGTTCAAGTTTCAAGCCTCAAATAACGAGGCGAAATATGAAGCCCTGTTAGCCGAAATTCGCAAGTGTAAGGTGGCAGGAGCTACAAAAATTGACGCCTACTCTAATTCACAATTGGTCGTAAGCTAGTATGAGGTAAAATATGAGGCAACTCATCCGGCTATGATCAAGTATCTTTAGGCAGTCAAAGAAGAGGCCGGGGCACTTGAGGAATTTCGTCTGAGTTAAGTGCCCAGGTCAGATAACAATCAGGCGGATGCGTTGTCCAAATTGGCATCTTCCGCCTGCTATGATACGCCTCGGTCAGTCTTTGGGGAAGTTCTTGAAAAGAGAAGTATATATGAAGAGCCCATTGGGATCCTGGACCGAAGCGCTACTTGGATGGATGGCATCCGAGCATATTTAACAGACGGCGCACTTCCTGATTCACCACAGGAGGCCGCCGTCATGAAGAAGCGAGCAGCAAACTTCGAGATGAGAAATAGAGAACTCTTCAAGGAGGGTTTCCATAAACCTCTATTGAAGTGTGTTACCCCAGAAAAGGGGAAAGAAGTTCTTGAAGAATTGCATCCTGGATACTGTGCCTTTCATATAGGCGTCAGGTCCCTAGCCGTCAGAGCCAGGCGGCATTACTTTTGGCCTACTCTTGAAGCAGACGCTAAAGAGTTGGTGAAGAGATGTGACAAATGCCAGAGGTTTGGCAAGCTTATTCATTGCCCGGCTACTGACCTGACGGCAATCCACAGCCCAGTCCCGTTTGCTAAGTGGGGCATGGATATCTTGGATCCTTATACGCCTGCTCCAAGAAGAAAACGTTATATTTTGGTGGTTGTGGATTATTTTACCAAATGGGTAGAGGCTGAGCCGGTCAAAAACATCAAGACAAAGGATGTCATCTCTTTCATTTGGAAAACATCACCACCCGGTTTTGGGTAACTATGTCTATGGTGTTTGATAATGACCCTCAGTTTGAAACGCCTCACCTTCAGACTTGGTTGGGAGATCAGGGTATCTCACATTGTTTTGCATCAGTCGGCCGACCACAAGCAAATGACCAAGTTGAAGCCTTCAACAACCTCATCTCAGACGGCATAAAAAAGAAAATTGAAAGAGCCGGTGGCTTATGGTAAGAAGATCTTATTCATGTCCTATGGGCCATCCGGACGACTGCCAAAAGGGCAACCGGTGAAACCCCATTTCTTATGGTATACGGTGCTGAAGCTGTCTTGCCCATTGAACATTACGAGCCGAATCTCAGAGTCATGCTTTATGATGAAGAGGAAAATTGGAAGGCCATGCGGCTAGCATTGGACTCCCTACCAGAACGCAGGGGCAATGCTGCCCTGCGCCATGAGATATATCGTCTGAGAATGACGAGAGCCTACAACAAGAAAGTACGCAAGCGTCCTTTGAAAGTTAGCGACTTTGTGTTACGAAAATGGAGGCAACCGGTAGGGCCAACGAGGTTGAAAAGCTAACTCCTAATTGGGAAGGCCCCTACCGGATCTATGAAGAAGTCAGGGATGGCACTTACCGTCAGGAAACTTCAGACGGCCGGCTTCTACCTCGATCTTGGAATGTAAATAACTTTAAAAAGTACTACTTTTGAGAAATGTAAATTTTTTGTAAACAGTGAGTCTATCAATGAGAAATCCGGCGTTGTTTGCAAAATTGTTTGGTTATCTTTATAATTACTTATCCGCTGGGTCATGCTCAGACGAAACTTTTGCTTAAATATCTACGTTTGACACTTATCGTAGATTCAATGATATAACTACTTGTGCGCCTAGGTAGTACTCAGACGGACTGTTTGTTTAACCAACTAAGTTTGATACTTAGTACAATTTAATGATATAATTAATTGTCCGCCTGGGTAATACTCAGACGGACTAATTGCTTAACCAACTACATTCGACATTTAGTGTAACTTTAATATTATAAAAACTAGGCCCAAAAACGCTTAGTGGCTATACAACCGGTCTAGAACAAGACTAAAGGCCAATGGCCGGATGGTTGCTTATTTTATAAAACTGCCTGTCCCAATATGGACAATGGCTTCCGGCGACACTCCTCCAGGTGCAATCGTCGCAGAGAGCAGACTCTTTGTCAGCTCTACGTACCTATGTAGATGGCAAAGATTGAACGACCAAACTGGTCAACTCATAGCCGTTTGACCAGAATAATCTATGAGAACGATTAAGTCCTCGAATACCGGATGCCCTGAGGCATCAGTCGGTTACCAGCTGAAGTTTTCACTTGGATTATTTATTCCAAAGTTACATTCTCTCTCCCAATTGGTACAAAAAAGTTTGTGTAATGGCTATGCAATAATCCCAGACGGAATATTACTACCTGGGTAAGAGGCTCAAAGCACCCGTTTGAATGGCCGGCTGTGCACTTGGTTTAGGGCAATCACCATTGTGATTGATTGGCCTAAAAACACCTTTTACTTCTCCAAGTATCAAGTGTTTTCAAGCCAATCAATCAATCTGAAATAAAACCAACCACACAGTCGTCTAGGGGCAAGAGTAGCCGGATTGCAAATTGCCGCATGCTTTTTTAAGTTAGGCAAAACACTAAAGAATTGCATTATATACGCAAAAAATTCAAATCGAAAAAATTTAAACACAATATATAAAAAACCGACTGAGTCGGATTACTTCATAAATATTTGAGAAGGCACAAAGGCCAGAATATATTGTTAACCTGAATCACATCCGGTGAAGAAGCAAAATAAATTTTTTACCCAACTCCATAGTTGGTAAAAAATACAAAGTTACTTGGCATACAAGCCGATAAAGAAAAGGGTTGGCATACTGCCGCTGAATTGGGGAGGCTGACTCAAGGCTGAGGGGGAGGCTGCTGCTCCGGCTGGTCCTGACCGGTTGGGAGGGCTTCAGATTCACCATCAGCCACTTGAGGCTGGTCACCTTCATTTTTCTCTTCCTCTGCCGGCTCGTCATTGTCTTAGACTTCATATCCCAGCTCTGCAGCCCAATCTTTGAAGCGAGACGGAGGAGCCTCACCCAGCTCTTGGGCATCATACACCGCTGTGGCGTAATCATACCTAAGTTTGTAGACCTCGAAATCTACATCCGGGTAGAGAAGCCCCAAGGCTATCTTCAAGCGGGCTGCATTGTCCCGCTCATTCTCTTCCATCGACCGTTTTTGCTCCTGGGCGATCTCATCCGACTGCTTATTCCGCAGATTGACGATCTCGACCCCCAGTCGGGAGACATCAGCCCGGAGTTTGGTGTTTTCCTTGTCAACATCTTCTAATGCCTTGACTTCAGATTGAGAATCCTTTAGTTTTTGCTCAAGGTCATTAGCCCGGCTGGTGGCTTCATCATTTGCAGCCGTCAAGCTCCGGATCAACTCCTCCTGTTTCAACTCTACTGCTTTAATCTCTAAATTACACATATAATTAGCATATTCAGCGGAGTTGAGGTTTTCAAGGGCCCTCCGTTTGGCGTCATTTACCTGTTCTTGCTTCCGCCTGAAGGGGCCTCAAAGCTCTTCTACTCTCATCATTACCTGAGAAAAGAGCAGCCGGATTATGACTTAGTTAAAATGAAGAAAAATATTAGAATTAAGGTTGGGATTCTTTACCTCAGCCACCTGGCCCATTATCCGGTCAAATTCCACTACCTGCAGATCAGGTATAGAATTTTTCTCCAACCGGGTGAGGGTCCTCACCATCCGTTTGGCGAAACCAACAAGATCTGGCTCGTCGGATGTAAGATCTGCACAAAAAGTAGAAGTACTCTATGAGAAGGAAGCATCATAGTTGGAATTCATCCATTGTCGGCTGCTGACTGAACCCCCGAAGGGGTCTACCTTAGTCTTGACTCTCATGAAGTCAAGTGGCCAAGGTATTTCAATCTTTCCCTTACTTTGGTTATCTGGATGGGGTGTGGGACTCCCCTCCTCAATTGTTGCCGCACCGGCTGCAACATTAGGTGGCTGGCCACCCTTCGATGCCGTAGAGACATTCGACGCATTCTTCTGCGAGTGCTCTGAGCTTTCGCTTAGAATCTTCATTGCAGAAGGGGATTTGCCACCGTTCGTGGGACAATCAGTCTTGGCAGTAGAAGTTGACTGGGGGGTCCCTCCTGGTAGCCTAGGCAGCCGGGACCTTTTCCAGATCCTCCCCTTGCCTTTTGAAAAGCTTGGAGAAGGATCGAGGCACGCGTTTTACAGAGTCCTGCAAATTAAGAAGTTAAATATACCCAACTGGCAAACTGCCGATGCAAAAAAATAAAATAAAATAAAATACTAAGTGAGGCGGTCTTACCCCGCCTTTCTTGGACTCTTTGGCTTCAATGACTACTTTCTATGCAATAGCAGCCTCCTTGCGCAGTAGCGCCGCTGACTTAGCCGGAGGTTTGGCTGGGTTAACCATCTTCAAGGCGTCGGCTGCATGAAGAAATTAAAAGTTAGAAGAAATTATGGGAAGTTTGTAATGTAAAAATAAAATTACAAACATTCCGGATGCAAGTACGTGGATCTACCCATGGAAAACATGGGACTTAACCCACAGGCGGACCAAGTCCTTGAAGTAGTCCGGCTGGGGGATCCAATTTTTTGGAACAATAATATGAGTCCCATCCCTTATGGGCTCAGTAGTGGTTTCAAAGAAACCCGACTCCATTATTTGTTCTCGGGCCCTAGTGGAGAGCGTCGGGAGGGGGCATTTCCTGCCCAGAAGAACCGGTTCCTAGTTGTACCGCGCAATGTCCGGTTGTGTCTCAGGGTTGGCGAAGAGATTAAGTAGAACTTGTCTTTCCACCCTGTCCAAACTCATTAAGTACTGGGGCAGGGTGGATAGAGTGATCAAGCCCCGTGACCGCCTGGGGCCTTGCTCAAGTAATGCATGTGAGCAAAGGCGGAGAAGCTGGGATCGAGATTTTGAAGCTCGCAGGCGGTGATGTAGCTCAAAATGTTCACCCATGAGTTGGGAGTGAGCTTCCAAACTCCCAGATCATACCCCTTTAGGATTTTCCTAATCCCGGTATGGAGGGGGAACCAGAGGCCGGCTTCTATAACCGCCTCGTAGCAGACGGAATAATGGTCTGCATTCTTAATGTTCATCGTCCCATGCCATTAATGCGTCAGCAGGCGGGACAATAATATCCCACCCCTTTCCAAAGGGGTGCTTCACTTTGAAAGCCTTGAAACCGCTCTTTAACAGGGCTATGTCACTCGGAAGCATCCTAATCCTTTTTGGGTTGGGGTTGTCAGCGAATTTCGCCGGCTGCTGATAGTCAGCCGCAAAGTTATCCTGATCAGAGCCAGAAGTTTCGGCCCTTGACTTTTCATCGGCCTCATCACCGCCAGATCCATTGGAGGAGGCGGCTTCTTCACCGCCTACCTCCCGTACGTCAGAGCTCCCGAAGGAAAATGGGGCCTCTTCATCAAAATTGCCGCTCTCCTCCAAATCCTCAGTTCCCCATCCGGAACAACCTCATCGGCTGGCACTTCCATAGTGCGCCGGCTCCTAGACTTTCTGGCCGTCTGTTTGACTCTGGCCATTGTGTCCTACACAGACACAAAGAGGGAGGAATTCGGAGATGAGCACAACAATTCCGACAGTCTAGAAAAGGCACCCCCTGTTCTTGACTCAGCCGTTCCGGGAGACCGGCTGAGTGTCCTAGGTAGTGCCGAGTGTATGGATTGAGAACTCATTTTATTTCTAAAACTATGTATACAGGCGGAAAAAGAATGTATACAAGTTGAAAAAGGAAAACTAAAGATGGTACAGGCAGTTACCTTGCTTTAGCTCTAAAAAATATGAAAACAGTTACAGTCGGTGAACCGGGTGTTGTAATGTTAGCACACGAGAATCCTGAAAACTCTGATGCAGACAGAAGCATAGAATCTCTCTCTAAATTTCTCCTTTTTCTCTCTCTAGAAAAGTCAAATGAAAGTGAAGTGAGAGAAAGGGGGAGGTAAACTTCTATTTATAGAAGGTGAAAACGGGGGCATCCCCGTTTGAATTTCAAAATTACTATCCGTTGTTATTGTTCTCCCTTGATAGATGGACACGTGTCACAGGCGTCACGTGACATGCGCGTGACCCCTTCGAAGGGAAAATGTTTAGGGTAAAAGTACCATAGACATGTGGACCAATGAGAGGAGGCCACGTGGCGGGTTCAAGATGGCCCAAGTGGCCCAATACCCTCTTGACATGTGGCCCCCTCAGATAAGCCCCTGAAATGGCGGCCTTTAAGGGCTCAAATCCCCAGAAGCGCCGTAAAACGGCCTAGCCCACTAAAATCTTGGTCAAGTGACCTAGATAGGGGCACATTCTCCAACGACCCTATAAAGAGGGAGATATTTCCCCATTTTGGGGTTACATTGAATCATTTATTACACTAACTTTCTCTCTCATCAGAGAAACACCTGAGCTTGGAATCCGAGCAGATCCCCACCTAAATTTCCACACTCTTTATTTCTTTTCAAGTTACTAACTTGACCGTTGGAGGCGGAGCTCCACCATCCGGAGTCTCCGTTATTTTTGCAGGTACAGCTCAGTCGGACCAATCTTTGTGACGTAACTCTCCCGAGTGAAAAAAACACCCAAAACAGAAACTGTGTATGAATGGTTTGGCTGTAAAGCGCAACTTGATCAAACAAGGGTGGAAATAGACGGAATTTGTGACTCATGCGGCATGGGGGAAGAGGATATTCAACATATCTTTAGGTTTTTCTCTTTTGCAAGGTATGCATGGCAGATTTGCATATTATCTCTGAAACTAATGAATCTACTCCTTTGAGACACTGGATTCAGCAACATACCTGCTTTTTCATAGCGAGGATGGGAAACAAAGTGATCGAATACATATTTTTTGGGAGTTTTGTGGAGTCTTTTGTTAATAAGGAATGAGAGAGTCTTTAGAAATGAAATGGGATATCTGGCTGATTTCTACAGACATTTTAATCTATCTATAAATAGTCTAGAAACGTTCCTCACACCAAAGGTACGATCAAATGGGATTTTACGCAATTTGGATAGTATGGGGGAACAACCGCAAGGATTTAACAGATTGAATATTGCACTAGGAATCGAGGAGATCTCCCTGGCAGCCCTTTAGAAGGAAATATTGAGGTGATTATTATGGTGGATGGTTCTTGGAAGAAAAATACGGGGTACGCAGGTTTTTGATGGGCTTATTCATTGGATGCAGTAAACTTTTTCGGATGGGGGAGGGGGAGTTTTGCACAGCTATCTCGGCTCTACATGCGGAATTGTTAGCTTGCTTAAAAGCTATCAAATGGGCACGCTTGGAAGGCTATCAACGCATTACAATTTTTACAGACTCTATAGCTATCATCCATCTTTTGCGGTATCCTAATCATAGGGAGATGAGGCTACTTTGGACTATTGGGGAATTATTGAAAGAAGGAGGGCTCTTGGATATGTGCACTATTTGGAAAGTAGGTCAGGACCAACTAACTAAAACGCATAATATTACAGGTTGGTGTAGAAGAAATTTATTTAGTTTTTCGATGAAAGTTTTAGTTTAGTTGCTTTTGTCCAAAAAAAAAAATAAAAAAAAAAATTAAAAACAAAAAAAACAAATACCACTATAAATATTTTTTTATTCCCATCTAACCAATCATACCCCGCTTTGATTTTTGTATTTACCATTAATGAACCAATCTTCAATATCTTATTTTTGAAGAAGGGAGAAAGTATTATAAATCACTTAGGTGTAAAAAAAAAAAAAACACTTAACTACTTTGTCTTGGTATATATATGTTGTCTTGGTAGTTCTGTTTCGAAGTATATTAATCTTCTTCATTTCCTTAAGGTTTGTTCTACGTCTTATTTTTAATATATAACAAGAGTTGCATTGGATGTGTAGGTTTGTAGATTTGTTATTAAATATGTGACAAGACTATTTAGTATATGGATGATTAGCTAATTTAGTTAGTTAACTAGGTTAGAACCCGTGCGATGCACAATTTATATAAAATATATTTTTATAATTTGTACATCTTTTTAAAAATAAATTGGATAAATATAAATAAGAATATGCACCTTGTATAAAATATCTGTATTTTGAAAATTTTAGATTTTTATCAAAATTATGATATAATACCCGTTCAACTTTGCCTAATACATATTTTAATGTAGGAGTCTATTTATTAGTGTACAACTTAAAATTATTTCATTTTAAAGGACAAATTGATAGGTCGTATTTGTAATATAGAAGCTTCTATTATTCAAATTTCAAAATCTATTAAATATAATAGCTCTAAAAAAAATAAAAAGAAGAAGATGACATCATCATGCATTTAGGCAGGAAATTTTTTATTATGAGAGTGACATATGGACAGTGATGACATCAGCAAAGTTTTGTTTTAGTAATAGTTAATAGAAATCTTGAGGATACATAAATCAGTGATTAATTCTTGTCTACATAATGAGATAATTATACTATATTAGAAATGGCTCACAAAGTCACAAATATTGTATCAATGTTTATGACAATAATAAAAAGGAAAATTTGCCAAGTACTACCGCAAGTTAATACTAATTTGTAAATTACTACCGCAAATTAAAAAAGTTGTGAATTACTACCACAAAAAATTTTAAGATATTGCGATTACTACCAAACCCCCATTAAACCCAACTATGACGTCATTATATCACTTTAACCCATGGTTAAAGCCCCTAACCATGACGTCATTATATCCCTAAACCATTTTCATTTTTTTTGGGGGGAGGGGGCTGGTTAAAGCCCTTAACCATGGTCAAACACGGGTTACAGGGATATAATGACGTCATAGTTGGGTTTAATGGGGGTTTGGTAGTAATCGCAACATCTTAAAATTTTTTGCGGTAGTAATTCACAACTTTTTTAATTTGCGGTAGTAATTTACAAAGTGGTATTAACTTGCGGTAGTAATCGGCAAATTATCCTAATAAAAAAGATATATCAAACTTTACAATAAATATATTTTAATGGTAAAAGATATGTAAACTTACCAAGTCAAATATAGTAAATAATATTGGATGGAGTCCTTTTTCTTTCTTTTTTTTTTTTTTTTTTTTTTTTTTTTTTTTTTTTTGGAGAAATGTTGGATGGAGTCTTAACTCTTATGCTTTCAAGTATCCATTCTACGTTATCCTTCTTTCTTTTTTACAAATATATTGACACTTAATCATTATGGAAAATCAAAATTTTGATAATATGTTATGAGTCATTAAATTAAAAAGTGTATCATCATATGCTGGTAAGATTTTGATTAATTCATCTCATTAAGGGTCACCTTGATTGGATCATCCAAAATGAGTTGAAATTGAGTTAGAGTTCATTCCATTCATTTTTATTGCTTGATTCAGATTTTTAATTGTAGAACCTCGTGCCAAAGGAGTTCTACATCTACGTCAACCTCTTAAAATTCAACACTACTACAAAAATTGGCAAAGAGACCCGTTGAAATATGCCTGATAGACCGCCTCACAACGGGTCTCTATCTCAGGGGTCTGTTTGGTAAAGAGACCCGTCATTAGTGGGGGTTTGTGTTTTATGTTAAAGAGACCCATTGTAAGTCATGTTTGGTCTGTTACATGAGTTATAAATTTAATAAGTTTGAAGAAAAAGAAACTCGTTATTAGAGATAGGGGGTCTGTTAAGTGGTACCAAACAGACCTACCATGTCAAATAACGGGTCTCTTTTTCCTTTTAATTTTTTTTAAAAAAAATAATAATTTTGGTTTTTTTTTTTTGGTACGGTTTTGGAGGATTTTCATTTGAATTTTGAAAATTCTATTTATATGCTATGTAAAAATTGGCAAATTATTTATAAATTGTAAATGACACTTTAAGACCACAAAAAATAGCATCGGATTAAATTAAAATTGATGTGATACAATAAGATCATCCAACATAAATTTGCAACAAAAAAAAACCGACTATGAATTTACTAAATATTTACAATTATAATAACACCATATGCACCAACAATGCTTGAATATTCCATTTCCAATCTCCTCTATTCGAGAATTTACTATGACGACATCACATAAACCTGACCAACAATTGAAAATATTCACAATTCATTTCATTAATAACAATTGAAAATCATACTAACAGTAAACCAAAAACTTTAGTTTGAGACTTAGAATCCATACCTACCTAATATGAGATTTCATTCTAATCCATTCCCATTTAACAAACCAAACGCCCTATGTATATATATATATATATCTTCTTTTAGGCAGCTGCCTAGGAGAGAAGGAGAGGGCCAACAAAAGAAGACCCAGAGCAAAGCGATCAATGCTGAAGATGCTGGGAATACCCCATACCGTCGGCATGAACGTGTGCCGAGGGTGCCTAGGGCAAGATATGACTCGACCCCTTGACAAAATGCAGTCGGCTGGGGGCAGGCCAGACTGCCTCAAAAAGAGAATACTGAGCCGTCTCGGCATTGGAAGGATGCTAGGGATTACCTCCGGCACAAGCAGTGTGAAATAGCCTATTTGGACACGACCTCTACCCCTTTAATGCCAGATGATCTCTCAAACCATACCTCCTCCAAGCGTACCAACACGGCCAGGACTAGCGGGAGTCAAGCTCATCGGACTCAAACGCCAGTTTCAATTGATCCAGTGCAACCGTTTTAATATCCACCTCTTCAGAATTTTAAAAACTTTCCGCCGACCAACCCTGCTGTCTTTGGGCAGTGTGGGCCGTTCGACCAGGCTGCTTACATGGCTGTATTAATTGCTCAGCCGCAGCCCATTGAGTGGCAGATGCGCATGCTAAACCTCGGAGACAAGCCACCTCCATTTTCTCAAGAGATCCTCAACACTCCTCAGCCCGCGAAGGTAAAAAGTGTATTTGTTGGTGTCTATGATGGTACGGGCAACCCGGAAGAGCACATCACCTCGTATCATAATCTCATGTACTTGCAATGTGTGGACGATGCCACTTGGTGCAGGTGCTTCCCGGCCACCCTCAAGGGTGTGGTGCAGGACTGCTTCAACAACCTGCCTGCCGGATGCATCAACTGCTTTACTACTTTAAGCATGTTGTTTGTTGGAAATTTCTCATACAATATCCCGCCAAGAAAGACTAGCTTTAATTTGGCTACGATTGTTGAGGGTAAGAATGAAGGTTTGCGTTTGTACGTCAAGAAATTTAATCAAGAAAAAGCCCCAATTCATAATCTGTCGGATGAAATAGCCTATTCAGAATTTCTCCGGGGGTTAAGGCATAATGGTTTCAAATTTGAGTTTGTCCGCAAAAAGGTTCGGACATACGCATGCGTTCCGCGGGAAGTCGAAGCCCATATTGAGGCGGCATACTTCTGTTCACTCACTAAAGCGGGAAGTCGAAGCCCATATGATGGCAAAGATGGAGACTTAGTGCCAGTTGGAGAAAAAAATTGGCATGCAATCGACAGCCATATAAAAGGAAGGATAGTTATAGATATGAGAGTAAGTACATTGAACACTAGCTTTGCATAAAACATTCTGATCAATTATTAGCGTTTTTCAAGTAAGACCACTTACAAGTTACTTACACATTTCATAATGTCTTAGGATTTAGGACCACTTTGTGGTTCCTAATGGTGTTGAATATGATAACCAAGCTCTCAAGCATGCCAATAAATCCAAGAGGCAGTTCAGATTCTCTTAGAAAAGACAGCATTACAAGCCATATGACAAAATAGTGGAAGAGATGTGTAATCAGGAACCACCGCATGGAATATCCAGTAACAATTGGTTAAAGTTGGTGAAGTACTGGGATTCAGAGAAAGTGAAAGTAAACAAAATATTCACTACTACTAATATATTAATCTTTAATTAGTCTTGGTTGAATTATTTGACAAATACTAATTGTTTGAATATGAGTGTAGAATTTGTCTATAGTTGGAAAAAAAAGCACGAGCCTTCGTGAATTAGCTTCACAGATCTGGCTCTTATAGCTTTGCAAACCAACAAGCTGATTATGTACGGATTAGTTATATATGTGGCCTTTTATATTTTACTTAAAGAGTGTTGGTCTCAAAATATATAAAAACAAATAAACAACAATAACTATTTGTGCCATAAATAAGCTAATAAAGTACGTATAAATGAATATAATTCTTTCTCTTATCCATATACATTGTGTTATTTATGATGCATCTCGTTGATGTTGTCAATTTATCTTATAATGCTCTTTCTGACATTATTGTTAATAGGATGATGAACATGGAGAAAAAATGAGCTTATTAGCTCTGATAAGAGCTCATACGGGTAAGGACGGAAGCTTTCTTCCCGAAACAATCCCTGCAGATTTTGTGGTATGATTCCTGAAATAGTCATTGCAGAAATTATGCTAAATGGTCTGCTAAATGGGTTGCTCTGTTTTTAATCACCTTGTTCATTATTTAAACTTGGTACAAGATGGTGTAAACGCTAAGGTTGAAGAGTTGAGGATGTTGTATCCTAAAAATTCACAACAAGAGCTTGAAGATGAAGCTTTTCACCATACCATGTGATTAGGGGATTTTGCTCCCACCAATCGGAATGCGCCACGTGGGCCAATCAGGTCCTACCAAGTGTCCCCCAGTTTGAACTGTCAGGGCTTGCCACGTGGCACACGCTTATTCGTCCACCTTGGACCTGTTATGTCATGACACGCGGCATACTCCATGCCTAATGGAGAAACCGGCCACCCAGGCCCAACTTCCGAGGGAAGCCCAATCAGCCCTAGGTTAACCTAAACCTAGGATTGGCACGTTCCCCAAGGTTATAAATACCTCCCTTAATCCTCATTAAGGGGGAGGACAAAAAGAAAAAAAACACATTGATTACACACAGAGTTACAGGCTGATTACGCTAAAAACTCACATTAAACACTCTCACCTAGAGAGACCCAATCACTTTAATTTCCGCATTAATTTCTCCTTAATCAAGTACTAACTTGACCGTTGGAGGCGGAGCTCCCACCACCAGGAGTCTCCGTTGTTTTGCAGGTACAGGCGTCCGGTTCCAGTCTCGGAATTGTAACTCTCCCGCAGGACATCAGAAAACCCCGAAACATTTGGCGCCGTCTGTGGGGAGAGTACTTCTGAGATGGCATCCAAGTCTGTACCGACTCCTGAAGAGAGGCGTCCCCTAGACGACCCTCATGTTCAGTCGGACCACGATACTGAGAGTGAATTTGAAGTTGAAGCTCACACAGCTTCAGACAAGACCCTAAGGGCCCGACGTACCCGTCATACCGAAAGGAGGGAAAGGGAACATCTTCATACAGGAAGCGAGCCAGCAGGCGCACCGCCTGTTCGGCAACAGCCGACTGATGGGTCTGCTCCCATCACAAGGAACGAACTCATGACCTTCATGAGGGACTTCAAGGGAGAGATTCAAGAGTTGATCAACAAGAAGCCGCCTGCTCTGGTCAAGGAGCAGTCGGCTAAGAAACCCTCCACTTCACTGAAGAGGAAGCCAGTTCAAGGGCGAGAGGCGACTCCTCATCCTAAATCTAAGAAGCGGGAGCCACCTGCCCTTGATTTCACAAAATTCCGTTTTCCTACAGGAAATAGGAAACCTGTTCGTCATATTCAGGCGGACGGGTCGAAGCAAACATTCACAGACGCTCGGCTACTGCTAGAGCAGAAGAAGAGTGACCGATTGTCAGAGTCGGCCTCTACTTCAAACTTCCAAGACAGTCTGCGAAATACCTCAATGAGGCATACGCAGTCGTATCATGAGAGTCAGTCAGGCGGTACCTCCCGTCAGTCCGGCTTTCATAGTGACCAGGCGGTACCAAACTTACCGTTTGTGCCGCAACAACAGTATTTTTTGCAGCCACTTCCGTTTGGTGGACATGCAGCAAAAAACGTCCAACCTATGGACTGGCAGCTATGGTTTCTTAGACTTGGTGAACAGCCGTCGGCCTTCTCCAAGGAAATTACTGAAGCCGCTCAGCCGGCCAAAGTGAAAAATGTATTAGTAGGCGCCTATGACGGCACTACTAACCCAGAAGACCATCTGATGGCATTCACCAACCTGATGTACCTTCAAGGGTTGGATGATCCCACTTGGTGCAAGTGTTTCCCAGCGACTCTCAAAGGAATCGCACAACAATGGTTCGGCAACCTGCCGACTGGTTGTGTAAATAACTTCAGGACGCTTGCTTACTTATTCACCTCCAACTTCGCCATGAACATCCCTGCGAAGAAGACGACCCTTGATTTAGGAACAATTCAGCAGGGCGAGAAGGAGGGTCTTCGTTCTTACATCAGGCGATTTAACCTGATGAGAATACAGATTCAAGGGTTACCGGATGAGGTAGCCTATACTGACTTTTTCAGAGGTCTCAAGGACGGGTCGAGCTTCAAATTTGACTTGGTCCGAAAGAGGGTGGCGACTCTTCAAGAGGCCTTGATTGAAGCGGAAGCCTATATACAGGCGACTGATCTTTTTACGGTAAAACAGTCGGACGGGAAAAGGTTCGACAAAAGAGAAGGACGACAGAAATAGTCGTCAAACAAAGATGAGAAGTGAAAAGAGGTCTGGGCGGCTGATTCCTCTAAACAGCCGGCCCAGAAAAAGAAAAAAGAATTCAAACCATACTCCCCAAAGTATGCGTTTAACAAGGATAACCAGTTTATCCTAAAAGAAATCAAGGGACGGATCTCAATTGAGAAGCCGGTCCCCATGAAGGGTTCTGCAAACAACCGGAACCAAGAAAAATTATGTGCTTATCATGATGATGTTGGTCATCACACCAATGATTGCATCAGTCTCATGCGGTATCTGGACCGCCTGGCTGAGCAAGGTGATCTTGACACTTATGTCAAGAAATCTACGGGGAACACTTCCTCAAAAAAGCAGTCGGCCAAAAAGAATCAACAGGCCGACAACTCCGATACAGATGATGCAGTCGTCTACACCATTGAAGGCGACTTCTCAGGAGGCGGCCCCACTATTAGGGGCAACAAAGACAATATCAGGCGGTTAGATGTAAATTCCGTTCACCAAGAACGACCGTCCAAATATTCATTTCCTGAGATTGTCATCACTGAAGAAGATCTAGGAGGGGTAAGAGGGCCGCATGACGACCCTATCGTTATTGAATGTAAAGTGGCCAACCAGAGAGTTGGCCGAATCCTCATAGATACCGGAAGCTCCTCAGATCTCATTAGTAGCAAATGTCTGTCGAAACTAAAATATCAGACTGATTGCATACATCCGGCCTCCCACCCTTTAGTAGGGTTTGGAGGAGGAGTCGTCCACCCACTGGGACGAGTGGATTTACCCATCCGCCTGGGCGAAAAAGGGGAAGGACGACACATTGTAGTCCGGTTCCTGGTAGTAGAAGAACTCTCGGCCTACAACATGATTCTGGGACGACCAACCCTGAATAATTCCAAGGCTGTTATAATCCCATCTCTTATGTTGCTCAAGTTTGAGAGGGATAATGGAACAGTCGGGTCCCTAAGGGGAGATCAGAAGATGGCCCGAAAGTGCTATCTCTCGGATGTCAAGCCCACTGTTATGGCCACTGGGTCAAGTGGTGAAAAAACAGACCTTGACAATGTCAAGGAGAGTGCGCCTGTCCAAGAAGCAGGCGGCAAGAAGAGAAAGGCATCCCAGACAGAGGCCGCAATAAAAGAAAGAAAATAGCAATCATTGGCAGAGGAGCGGTCGGATGAGTTCCGCCCTCAGGCGGCTGGTGAGCATACGGACCTGATCTTAGACGACTCACGTCCTGATCGAACAGTCAAAGTTGGGACGACTGCTCTGAGAGACCTTGGTGACGACTTTCACAAACTATTGAAAGAATACAAGGACATCTTTGCATTCGAAGTCCATGAAATTCTAGGCATTAGTCCTGATCTGGCGGTACAAAAACTGGCCGTGGATCCGAAAAAGAAGCCGGTACGGCAGAAGAAGCGGAACCATGGCGAGGAAAGAAGTCAGGCGGCAGCCGCCGAAGTTAAAAAATTACTTGATGCAGGGTTCATTCGGCAATGTTACTTCCCAGACTGGGTTGCAAATGTGGTGCTTGTTAAAAAGCAGAATGGCACCTGGCGAATGTGTGTAGACTACACAGACTTAAACAAGGCGTGCCCCAAAGACAGTTACCCTCTGCCTAAAATTGATAATCTGGTCGACTCAACAGCCGGCCATGCTTTGATGAGCTTTATGGACGCCTACTCTGGTTTCCATCAAATTCCTTTGTGGAAGAAAGATCAGGAGAAGACGGCCTTCGTCACTGATCAGGGGTTATACTGTTACACGGTCATGTCGTTTGGTCTTAAGAATGCCCTGGCTACCTTCCAACGAATGATAAACACTGTGTTCTTTGATCAGATTGGGAGAAACGTCGAGGCATACATTGATGATATGATTGTCAAGACTAAACTTCAGAAAGATCATCTGTCGGACCTCCGGGAGACTTTCTCCACACTCAGGCGGCACCATGTCATGCTCAATCCCAAGAAATGTGTATTTGGGGTTGAGTCTGGGAAATTTCTCGGATTCCTTATCAATCAGAGAGGAATAGAGGCGAACCCTGAGAAGGTGCAGGCGGTCATTGACATGCAGTCGCCTCGTACCATCCGAGAGGTTCAGAAGTTAACAGGTTGTCTGGCGGCCTTGGGAAGATTTCTAAGCCGATCAGGCGACAAATGTTTATACTTTTTCCAGGCAATTAAGAAAAAGGCAAGGTTTGAATGGGGGCCGGATGCTGAGGCCGCCTTCCAGAAATTGAAAGTTCACTTGCATTCCTTGCCGAGGCTGGTCAGCCCTTTGCCCAAAGAAGTACTCTACATGTACCTAGCCGTCTCTGATCATGCGTTAAGCGCTGTCCTCCTTGCTGAAAGAGACGGTTGTCAGCTCCCGGTCTACTTTGTCAGTCATGTACTGAAAAATGCTGAGTTGAGGTATCCTCTAGTGGAGAAATTTGGTCTTGCACTCTTCATGGCTGTTAAAAAATTGAAGCCCTACTTTTTGGCACATGCAGTCGTCGTGTATACAGACCAACCTATCAAGCGGCCACTGACCATCATGGAGTCGTCAGGCCGAATGATCAAATGGGCCATAGAAATACAGAGCCTCGAAGTTACTTTCGAGCCTAGAAAAGCAGTGAAGGGGCAAGCCTTTGCTGACTTTATTGTTGAGATGACTCGTCCTCCTGACTCTCAAGTTCCAGACCAAGTCTGGAAGGTATATGTGGACGGAAGCTCTACTTCAAATGGTTGTGGAGCAGGCGTCATATGTCAGTCGCCAGAGGGCGACAGGTACGAGTATGCTTTACGCTTCAGTTTTCAGGCCTCAAACAATGAGGCAGAATATGAAGCTTTACTAGCCGGGATCCGCATGTGCAAGGCGGCAGGGGCAAGAAAAATAGACGCCTGTTCCGATTCACAATTTATAGTGAGTCAGTACAATGGCGAATACGAAGCAACCCATCCGGCCATGATCAAGTATTTACTGGCGGTCCGACAAGAAGTCGGCTCCCTTGAGGATTTCCATCTGATCCAAGTGCCGAGATCAGAAAACAACCAGGCGGATGCACCGTCAAAATTAGCATCATCCGCCTCCTCTGATACTCCTCGAACTATTTTTTGGGAAATAATGGAGAAGAGAAGCATTGAGGAAGACCCTATTGGAATCCTAGACAGAAGCTCAACCTGGATGGATCCAATCAGGGCATATCTGACAAATGGTACCCTGCCGAATGATCATCAACAGGCGGCAGCACTGAAAAAACGAGCCACCAGTTTTGAAATAATAAAGGGAGAACTTCACAAAAAGGGGTACCTTCAACCCTTCTTAAAGTGTGTTACTCCAGAAAAGGGACGAGAGATACTAGACGATCTTCACTCTGGTTACTGTGCTTCTCATATAGGCGGTAGGACGCTTGCTCAACGGGCAAGGCGGCAGGGCTACTTTTGGCCTACCTTAGAAGCAGATGCAATGGAGATGGTGAAAAAATGTGACAAGTGCCAAAGGTTTGGCAAGCTAATTCACCGTCCGGCTACTGACCTCACTACCATTCATAGCCCACTACCGTTTGCTAAGTGGGGCATGGACATTCTGGGTCCATATACGCCTGCTACAGGCGGAAGGAGGTACATACTTGTTGCCGTCGACTACTTCACTAAATGGGTAGAGGCGGAGGCTGTAAAGGGAATCAAGACGAAGGATGTAATTTCATTCATTTGGAAAAATGTCATCACTCGGTTCGGGGTTCCCATGTCTATGGTTTTTGATAATGGTCCCCAGTTTGAGACGCCTGTTCTCAAAAGCTGGTTGGGTGACCAAGGAATTGCACACTACTTTGCATCTGTCGGCCGTCCACAAGCAAACGACCAGGTAGAAGCCTTTAATAAAATCATCTTAGACGGTCTCAAGAAAAATATTGAACGAGCAGGCGGCATATGGGCGGATGAATTACCACATGTTCTCTGGGCCATTAGGACGACTGAAAAAGGGGCGACTGGAGAAACTCCATTCCTCCTAACTTATGGTGCGGAAGCTGTTCTTCCAATAGAACACTACGAGCTGACTCTTCGAGTAATGCTATATGACGAAGAGGCAAACTGGGAAGCCATGCGCCTGGCATTAGACTCACTTCCTGAAAGGAGGGGCAATGCTGTCTTGCGCCATGAAATTTACCGCCTGAGAATGACTAGATCATACAACAAAAAGTACACAGGCGTCCACTCAAAGTGGGGGACTTTGTACTTAGAAAAATGGAAGCAGTTGGTAGGGCTAATGAGTCTGGCAAAATAACTCCCAACTGGGAAGGACCCTACCGAATCTGTGAAGAGGTCAGGGACGGTACCTACCGTCTGGAAACACCAGACGGACGACCGTTGCCTCGAACTTGGAATGTAGACAATCTTAAGAAATATTTCTTTTGAATGATGTAAATAGTCAAGGGCTACTTAATAAAAGTTTGCACTTAATGATCAATTTTGTACTAAGAGGGGCATGCCTGCTGAAAAACAGTCGGCTACTCTCCATGTTTAATTTTTATTTAAGAGGGGCATGCCGTCTGTACCTTTACAGTCGGCTACTCTCCATTGAGTATTTTCCTCACAATAGGGGCATGTCGTCTGGACATATAGTCGGCTACTCTCCATAAGAAGATGGCCGACTGGTTCCAAACACATAGCCACCCCCCTAATACTTAGCTAAAAAGATTAGGGCCTGGCCAACCCTGTGCCTAACAGGCGGCTACCTTCCTTTTACTTAGCACCTACGTTCACCAAGAACTTACCAAGGCCACAGGCCGAATGATCAGACCAGGCGCCAAGCCAACTGATCAAATCTTCAAAACTAATACGACCTGTCCCAACATCATAGCAGGCGTCCGGCGACATCCCTCCGGATGAAATTCGTTGCAGAGAGCAGCTCCCTTTTGGGTGGAACATTGCTCTATAAACTAATTACACGGCACCTATACGACTGTCCCCAAGGGCAACCACGTAGCCGTTTTTGAGACAAGGATAACTCTATCACTAACCAAACCAGTGGTAGCAGTGGACATCTGAGTCAGATGACCGCCTGTATTACTTGGGATAAATGCAGGGGGTACCTCTTGAGTTAATAGCCAACCAACATTGGCGAATCAAGGGGTCTAGCCGGCCTCCGCCGCCTGGTACCTTTACTTCTCAAGCAGGAGTGACGGCGACTGAGTAACTCCAAAGTTAACTCATAGTCACTCCCTCAAACTTGGTATGGAACCTAAAAGGTTTGAGTAGACCGCCTGTTTTTGGCAAACAGAGGCTCTCAACCACTACTCCTGCTAGGTTAACAACTTATGAGTTAAAAGCCAACAAACATTGGCGAATAAAGGGGAACAACCGGTACCCACCGCTTGATACCTCTACTACTCAGTTCCTTGGCAACTAAGAAACAATCATGTTTACTTGGTCAGACCACTTTCCTACTTGGTTAAATTTACAAATGACAGGACCGCCTGCCTAAAAAGGATCCAGTCTTTAAAATAATTCGAATACCGATTAGATAAATGGCCGACTGATCGTCTATCCTGGAAACAGACAACCAGTCGTCCAGGGGCATAGGCGGCGTGACTAACTATCCGTACTTGTCTGCAACTATCGGCCATGTAAAACAGTCGGTCTAGTGAACAATTGGATATTAGAATATTCAATACTTAGACAAATTTGAAGCAAAACAAAAATTTATTAAAAAGAAGCCGGTCATTAAAGACCGGCAAAATATTCAGAGCCCCAGCCCCCTGGCCGGGTAAATACAAAACAAACGGCACGCAAGCCGAGGAAAGAATACATAAAGCTTAAGAAGGGGGCAGATCTTCAATATTAGCAGGTGCCGCCTGGTCAGCACTCTTCTTGCTGGACTCGGCTTCAGCTGCATCCTTCTTTGATGCATTACCCCCAAGCGGCACAAGCGCCACTACCGGCTCCTCCTCCTCCAACGCTTCCTCCAACGCCTCTTCCTCAGCAGCCGCCAGGATCTCTTGATTGTATGTATCAGAACACTGGCAGTACGTTTTTTCCCATGAGGCAAAGTCGGCATTGGGGAAGAGGCGGCCCCACGTCATGCGCTGGATTTGAGCGGAGTCTTCCATCATCTCCCGGACCAGCTCTTTCTTTTCTTGCTCGGCCTTTTCCGAGAGCTCCTGGGTAAGACTCTTCTCCTGGGTCACCAGGCGTTCCTTTACGTTGGCCAAGGATTTCTCCAAGGCTTCGTATGAGTACATCTTTAGGCGAAGAGGTTTCAGCTCGGCCTTGAGATTGGTGATGGTCGCCTCCAGCTCGCCATTCCTCTTCTGGGCCGCCTCTAACTGAGCCCGAATAGCGGCGGTAGCCTGCGCCTGATAATAAAGAATATCAATGGTCAGAACTTCATTTTGGGCAATTTGAAACATTGCCTTATCACAGTCAGAGGCGGCCATAGCTTTTGCAGCCTTTACCTCTTTGTTCTTCCGGTCAAGCGGCTTGCGAAGGCCGTTCACTCGGAGCAGGGCCTAAGTAAAAAAAAAACAGGCGTCAGTTTCCAAACAAAAAGAAAACAGGCGTCCAGAAATTCAAATACTCAAAAATATGCTAAGTATACCTCAGCAAGGACACCTGCAATCCCGTCTAGGTCAAGGGTGCCGACACCCCTGACCGCCTCCCTTTCAGCTGGAGGAACGACTCTGATCATAGACTTGGCCACCTCTACCAAGTCAGGCTCCTGAGGGCCGGCTGCATCAAGCATAAACAAACAGATTAGACCTAGTAAAAAAGGGAGCAAGTCTAAAATTTACAAGGACAACTTCATACTTCTAGGCGGCCCAGTTGGAGTTTTAGAAGAAGTGGCCGGCTGTTTCTCAGCCGCCAAATGTTTCCTGGCAAAACCAGGAGAGCTCGCAACAGTCGTCCTCCGGGCCTTGGGGTCCGGCTGTTGGGAAGAAGAAGCCCTTGGAGCACCCGTCTAACAAAGAAGAAAAAAAAAAGTCAGTATATGCATAAACACAACTCCAAAAAACAGGGTTAAAGGTTCGAAGCCCACCAAGGGTGCCCCCTTCTTGGGGCAGTCGGTTGAAGCTTGTTGCATGATGGAGGCCCGCAACATGGCCGCCGCAGTCTTGGAGGCGGTAATTTTGCTCATAGCGTCCGCTGCAAAAACAAATAGCAAAGTTAATAAGTCATAACAAGAAATGTATGAAACAACAGAGTATTCGACAGGCCGACTACCTCTTGAGCACCGACTGCTGAGGCCACAGGCGGCCAAAAAGTACTCGTCATAGAGCCATTTGAAGCTCGGGATGCAGTGCAGGGGTACTTGCTCTCGTACCCCTGAAGTAGAGTCGACCCTTGACTCTACTTTAAAGAGTCCTTTATCCAGGATTCCTGTTCCACCTATTGAAGCGCTTGTTCAGCTCAGTGTCTGAACTCTCAATGATGAGGAAGGTGCTCCGCCAGTCCTTCCACTTGTTTGCTTTACCTCTCGTCATGAGGTAGCCCCTGTGGCTTGTCAATTGATACCAGCCGGTACCGCCTGCCTTAGGGGTCCGGCTGAGATAGTTCATATGGGCGAAAGCCTCGAAGCTCGGCTCCACCCCGTGCAGTTCGCACCCGGCCGCATAGCCGAGTACATTGACCCAGGAGTTTGGGGCTAACTGCCATAACCCCAACTCATACCCATCCAAGATCCGCTGAACAGCCGGATGTAATGGGAAGCGCAGCCCAACCTTGATGGCCGCCTCGTAGCAGCCAAAGCAGGCGCTATCATAACTGGTACCAGCCGGCCAGACGACTGTGTCTTCTGGATCCGGCACAAACACTAAAAAGTCGGGGCCCATTGTGTGGTTTGCGATAAAGCTCTCCACTTTCTCTTGCATGACTGTGATCCGGCCCCGAGGTACCATGCAGTAGTAGGGGGTATTTTGCTCTCGGTAAGAGGCGGATGGCTCCGCCAAATTGTCCCCCTTCTCAACTGCGTGAGAAAGCCTCGCCTCTTGCAGGCAGCTGTTTTTCTCTTCTGTGTCCAGAGAAGCATGGCTAGAAGAGCTAGACTCGGAATCGCCCTCTTACGAGTCCGAAGAGGACGACTCCTCCCCTCTCCTGGAGGGGCCCGCCTCCTCTCTTTGAAAAGGAGCATAATTGTTAACTGTTAAATGGGAAGGGGTCACTATGACTCCTCCCTCAGAATTGCCGGCTTTCAGGCCGCCTTGTTTCACTTCCACATCTGGCGCCTGGTTAGATGTTTCACTAATCGGCACCCTGTGGGAGGAGCCGTCTGAGTTTGAGATCCTAGCAGTCTTTTTCGTTCTGGCCATCCTGCTCTGCATAGACACAGATACAGTCAGACTTTGTATAAAGGGCAAAGATAGGTCCGAAAAAGGGCAGGCGGCACTCCTAGTCCTAGATTCAGCCGTCCCCGGTGACCGGCTGATCACTAACCTAGGTCGTGTCGTGTGCTTCCGTGGTGCCATTTCGAAAAAGTAAAAAAGAAAATTAAGAGTAAGAGAACTGACAGTTACCTGAACGAGTGACGGTTGATGAAGTTCTGAAAATCCTTTGCAGTCGGCTTGTCAGAACAGGCGGTAGGCAGAAAGGGTCCAAAATGTCAGAGCAAGTTCAGGGGTCCAAATGTTCTCAAACAGTTCTCAAGTGTGAAAATGACTGAAGTCAACACTCCCTTATATAGGCGAAGTGAGAAGGCGAAGGGTCACTTTCAGAATTCAAAATTTGGGCGGGAAAATCTCTCGGCCTTTCGCCGACTGACACCTGTAGCAGGCCGTCGCCTGTTACAGTGCGGCACCTGTCACAGGTAACACGTGACCAGTCACGTTCCACCTGTGAGGGGCAAATGATTAGGGGATTTTGCTCCCACCAATCGGAATGCGCCACGTGGGCCAATCAGGTCCTGCCAAGTGTCCCCCAGTTGGAACTGTCAAGGCTTGCCACGTGGCACACGCTTATTCGTCCACCTTGGACCTGTTATGTCATGACACGCGGCATACTCCATGCCTAATGGAGAAACCGGCCACCCAGGCCCAACTTCCGAGGGAAGCCCAATCTGCCCTAGGTTAACCTAAACCTAGGATTGACACGTTTCCCAAGGTTATAAATACCTCCCTTAATCCTCATTAAGGGGGAGGACAAAAAGAAAAAACACATTGATTACACACAGAGTTACAGGCTGATTACGCTAAAAACTCACATTAAACACTCTCACCTAGAGAGACCCAATCATTTTAATTTCTGCATTAATTACTCCTTAATCAAGTACTAACTTGACCGTTGGAGGCGGAGCTCCCACCACGAGGAGTCTCCGTTGTTTTGCAGGTACAGGCGTCCGGTTCCAGTCTCGGAATTGTAACTCTCCCGCAGGACATCAGAAAACCCCGAAACACCATGTATCGCGATGAGATTCAAGATCGTCCTTTAGGTTACGGACTAGGAGTAAAAAAGGGCAACATTTACGGGGTGCGTGGTTTCTTAAGGAAGAAAGGTTGTGGAAAAGTTCAGAGGAGGATTAATTTAATGGACAATGTTAAAGAAGAAGTGACTGCTTTGCATGAAAAAAATGACACACTTGAAAAGGAAAATGAAAAGCTTAAAGACAAGGTCGAACAAAATAATTTACTTCTTAAAACGCTTGTTGGACAGTTTTCTAATATTGTGGATGCAGTTCGTCAGGGGAATGCTTCTCCAAATCGTCTTAACAAGAAATCTCATATCTTGGGTATGGCAAACCAACAGGTACTATTATTTCTTCCCTGATATTGATATTTAGAGTTGTTACTAATATAAACTTATGGCTGCATGAACTGAGGTATTAGTTTATGAAGATCTCTCTTGATTAGTTTGACAATAAAACACATATTAGACTTATTTCAAGGTCATCTTTATAAGAAAAATTGAGTCCTATTTAGACTGTGAGTTTGTGATGCTTGCTTGTGTTATTTACTCAGTTACTACTTGACAATAATGTAATTAATTTTCACTAATTTATTAAGGAGGAAAGCCTATTGTTTAATTTCTAATTATTGGAATTACAGACTAATGGGATAATTAATATCTTGAGGCTATAAATCTGTCAAGTAGCTTCATATGATAATATTTATTGTATGCTTGATTTACTTCTGGCTGGGTTTCAGTTGGCAAATCCATAAATTGTGTGCTACTTATTAATTTTTTTTTTGACAGCCGAGAAAAAGGGATCAATCCCTAACAAGCATATAGTTGCTAATACTCAAACAATGGAAACTAGGTAGAAGGTTTCAAAGTCTAGTAAGTTTGTCACGAATATGAAAGTCTCCTGTCAGATCTCCCTGCAGCCATTTGATTAGTCTTGAATCTAGAGTATATGCCTCTATGTGCCACAGTCTGTGTCTCAGAGCTTCTGTAGCTCCTTTCAGCATAGCTTCCACAAGATAACTGCTTCTGTTACCATGCACGAGCCCTTCACCAAGGTGTGTGCTGCCATCAAGAGCTGTTAACTTCCAGTTGAAAAGTGTCTTGTTCCGGCATTTAGACTTCTGAACTTCTAGGATAGAAAAAACACACTCACTAATCCTGTTCCTAATCACATTAACACAGACAAAAATTGAGGCATTTATGGATTCACATGTAAATAAATGGGTAAGGAAACATTCCTTGCTTAGGATAAAAGCTAAAAACATCCTAGGCACTTAGTGCCTCGGAATCTATCTGACTGTATGAGCCCATAGTAGGCTAATGCTGGTGAGTCGTACAGCCTTAGGCAACATGAACACATCTTAAAGCCATTTTAATTGTTCAGTTGAATTAGTATTTTGCTACCAAACTGTCAATTTCCAGAGCATGCTATAGCCTTCAAATGTAATCCCCTCCTTGATATGATGGTTGAAATATGGAGTTGAGTTTAAAACTTGTGTATTTTCCCTTTATTTTCTATTTTTTGTTGCTCATCTGTTTAGAATTTTTGCCGGTAGATACTTCATGCAAAGTAGAATCCTTCCTTTCCTACTTTTTTTTAATGAGTCATAATCTAGAGCTTTTGGATTTCGATCTAAACTGAATATTCTTGCTAGTCAAGTGGTTCTCGATTAGTTTCGTGAGGTCACTATGAGGGTATGGTGTTTTGGGTTCAAAATAGGGCTGGTGTATAGGTTGGTGTTTCCTTGAATATGAGGAATTAATATTGATATATGGTGTTTCCTTAAATATGTGCCTTCTTGTCCACCTGAAGGGTTGATCAAACTCAATTGTAATACAGCCCTACACATAGAAGGGTGGGTGGGTCTTGGACTTATTGCTGGGAATTGGAAAGGCGAGGTGTTGTTCTCTGCTGTACAACGTACAAGAGCTCACTAGACCCCCATTGTGGCTGAAGGGAAAGCAGTAGACATGGCCATCAGACAAGCCAAGCGTTTTAGCCTAGCTGACAATGTCATAGAATCGGACAGCAAGACTCACATCACCAAGCTGTCGAAGGCTGCAGTCTATTTTTCATTGATCTGGACACAATCCTAGATGATATACTATCTTCTTCTACTAGTTTTAACTTTGTTTTTTGGTGCCATGTCAAGCGGGACGGGAATATAGTTGCTCATAATTTAGCCCGTGTCTTACCATATGGTGAACAAATTTGGGAGAACCATTGTCGTTGTGAGGTTACTCCCTATGTTTTGATGGATTCTCTATTAATATAAGCCACCCTAAACGGGGTTTCAAAAAAAAATAAAAAAATATGTGCCTTCAAAGTTCAAACAGAAGATCTATTTTATACTAATTTGAAAGTGAAAAATTCTTGATACTTCGTCTACTTGAAACCCATTTTACATGATTCCATATAATCTAATGTTTATGACAGTAATTTTTTCATGAAATATTGAGTGAAAAAATTCTTGATCTTATTGAAGTATTAATTCTTGATTTTCAGTATCTGAATAACGGATTTGGCTTTGCTCGTTCTTCCTGTTGTTTTGTGTTTAAACCTCATACTATAATATATTTTGTTGTGTTAAAATTGTTTAATATGTGCTAATTCATTATATATGCAAATTTGGTGATCACAAATTTGTGTTAGTTCATCTTGAATTGCTATTTGATAAATTTGGAATGGTGGGTTTGATATAGTATTTGATTAACAGGTTGGATATAGTTTTTGATTAAGAGCTTTGATAAGATGTATTCTTAATGGCAGGTTTGATTAAGAGTTGTGAATCAGGTTGTTGTCATATTATTATTCATTTTGCATATTATTTACACCAGCTAGGTTAATTTGAGTTATATATTGTATCTAGGCTTTTAATGTGTTTTATTCCAACTGGGTTTTGGAAAATTTTTAGTCATAATTTCATTTATTTATAGTCATAAAGTTTATAAAAAAGCTAAGTTCATTCATCGGTGTGTTTAATATTTATATATATGTACTAATTACTTTTTAAATTTATCTTGAAGGTTGGAAAAGGTAATTTGATGAATACAGGAGAATGAATTAGGGAGGATATTTGAGCATAAAAAACTAGAGACTACCAAGATATCATCTATTATCATCATCGATTTATCAAGTGCAGCTAATTAGGGTTTTTAGACTTTGTGTTATTAATTTTTTTTTTTTGAGTTGAGGCTACTTAAAGTTTTTGTTTTTGACGATCATGTTGCTGATTTTTTTTTTGTAATTATTTTATCGGATAGTTTAATTAACTATGAACAAATTACAATGTTGACTAATCGCTAGTTAGCTAGCTTTATCTTTTTAATATATATATTATATATATTTATTATTATGTTTGAATTATATATATATATATATGTTTTTTTTATAAGTTCATCGTTGTGGTGTTTATTCGATTTACATGCATTGTAATTTTGATTTCGTAAAAACATATTACTACAAAAAAAAAATTATTGACGCTTTTTTACGTTAAGGACAATTGATTTTCATTTTTTTAAAAAAATTCCCGTCAAAGAAAAAGTGGACGCTAAAAAGCGTCGCCCAAATCAAAATCTATGGACAACAAAAGGCGTCGAAAAGATATATGGACAACGAAAAGTGTTTTGGGTGTTTTATTCCATCGGGAGTGTTACGTCACAAAGTCTGGTCCGGCATGAGTTGTACTTGCAAAATAACGGAGACTTCGGGTGGTTGGAGCTCCGCCTCCGACGGTCAAGTTAGTAACTTGAATAGGAGTAAAAAGGTGCGAAAATTAGGTGGGAATCTGCTCGGATTCCAAGCTCGAGATGTCTCTATCAAAGAGTAAAGGTGTGTAATAAATGGTAAAACCTGCCTCCAAAAGGAGGAAATCTCTCTATTTATAGGGTCCTTGGGAATTGTGCCCTTGATTAGGTCATCAAGCCCTAATCATTAATGGGCTGTGCCGCATTGCGGCTTTCTCGGGATTTGGGCCATGAAGGCCGCCTTTTTTCCATTTCCTTGGGAGGACACGTGTCAAATAGGGATTGGTCCTATATGAACAAACCCTAAGGTGACACGTGTCACTATCTGACTGGGGCACGTGTTATGGTAAAATTACCCCAAACATTTGCCCCTCACAGATTTGACGTGGCATATGTGACAGGTGTCACTCTTCCATTGGGGGTGATTTTACCACCAATTTTATGACTTTTCACCTTCTTCGGAAATTACGGGGTACCCCTTAATTTACCCCCTATATGTAGCCGTTTACCCTCATTTTTGTACGTTTTACAAAAAATTTTAAGAGAGATAAACTTTTAGAGAAAGAAAGAGTCTGTTTTCACGTCTGAGTCAGGCGCAAGCAATCAAGCTCGTTTCTGCCTGCCCCAGACGGTTCCTTCTGTCATCAACGTTTTAAAGGTACCGCCTCTGTCTCTCTCAGCTCTTTTCATTTTTTCACGCTTGTATATACTCTTTGCAATAAATGGATGCATCACCAACACACACGGCACATCCTAGGTTAGAGTCCAGCAAGTCACCTGGTACAGCTGAGTCTAGGACTAGGAGTGCCGCCTTGGGGTGTTGGGACCACCCTTATGCTTGGAATCCGACCGTCTATGTGTCTGTGCAGGACACAATGGCCCGGACAATGCAGACCGCAAGAGATCCCAATTATAGGAGCGAGGGCTCAGGCGGGCAACCGCCTGAGGGGGAGACGTCAGGTAGGAAAAACCAGACGGCTGCTGAGAGGTCTCCCCCGGGTGCCCCCTCAACCCCTGGGGATTCATTCCATGATGAGTGCGATCAGAGAGACGGTGAGGAGGCCGTCTCTATGCCCTGCTCGCAAGATGAGCACTCATCCGGGGAAAGCTCCGCCTCCAGATCCGAGAGCAGTGACGAGCCTATGTCACAGCTTGAGGATAGTGAGGTGGAGGAGAGGAAAAAATGGAGTGAGAAGGATGACCCCTTCCAAATCCACGTCTCTGCCAAAGATAGGGCAAACATGGATAGAGACTTGGAGAACTTCAAGCTCATGCGCCCCCTAGCCGACAATTATACCATCCGGGTTCCACCTACAGAAGGAACCGTCTCTTGGAAAAACGACAAGAGGAACGCCAACGCTTACTTTGGCTGTTATGAAGCGGCGTTCCTGGTAAGGCTCAGATTTCCACTTCACGAGGCGGTGAAGGCACTGAGAGGCTATGACCTGGGAGTCTGACAACTTACCCCAAATTCTTGGGCTAATATTCTAGGGTACATTGCCGCCTGCGAGTTCCAAGGGCTAAATCCCGGCTGGGACGCCTTTGCTCACATGCATTACTTAAGTCGCAACCCAGGCGGCTGGAGGGCGTGGTATACACTGACAACCCTCCCTCAGTATATGATGACCTTGTACAAGGTGTCCAAGTTCGACGGCTGGAAGCACCGCTTCTACTTGCTGTTTGCGCCCGGCCGGCGCAAAAATTTTGAACTGCGCCGGTACAATAAGAAGACCGACCTTCTGGATCGGAAGTGTTATCTTCCTCGGATTCCAAAAGAGGATTACGACAAAATAATTGAGACCAACTTTTTTGGTCTTGAAGATGCTACCCTGTCAACCGGGGAAACAATAAAGGTTCCAAAGAATAGGATTCCAAAAAGCGCCTGGTTCAGAGACGAGGCCTTTTTATCCGCCTGCGGGCTCAACACAATGTTCACCAAACGTATGCGCCTGACCTTAAGACCGTCTGGGGTACTTTCGTGCCGAATTTGGCAATTACTAATGTTTTTCGTTCTTTTTTGCAGACCTAGCCATGCTCCCAGACGAGAAAACACCCAAAAGGTCCTCCGTCACCATCCGTCGAGACCTGGCGGAAAAGCAGGCGGTAGCTATCAGGGCCAAGGTAAGATGCCTGACCCCTTTTTCCTTAACTTCACAAGTTTAATCTCCGGATGCATAACTAACTTGTATCCACTTTGCAGGGAGGCGAAATCCCAAAAACGTTTGATAAGACTCTCAAATGGGCTAGGGATGACTCCGCCTCTACCCCCTCCAAGAAAAAGACTGCTCCTCCTAGACTCCTAGAGCCAGAGCCGGGAAAACCGTAATGCGCCTTAGGGGCAGGATGACGGAGGTAGACGGCGATTTTGTCCTGCATCTCGTCAACCCCTTGTCCATTGGAAGAGGGGTTACAATGGCTGCAGGCGGTTCTCGCCAGGCCGTCTCTGAAAGTAAGGCCAACCCATTTGAGTCCCCGTCTGAGTTAGGGTGGCCTTTGCGAGTGAAATCCCACTCCCAACAAATTTCTTCCTTAGACGGTCGGCAACAGATTGGTGCCGCCTATATTTCGCACTCATCAAGTGTTGATTGTGGTGCAGATGTCTCTCCCCGCTGGCATGACGTCCAGAAGCATGCCAAGGCCATGCTTGAGGCCGTCCGAAAGAGGGACAAATACAACATCCCTAGGGTAGAGACGTTCAATCTGGAACGCATTCTATCCCTTCTGGCTGAGGTAAGGTGTAAGAAAATAACAAGTGAACTTCAAGTATTATCCCGCCTTCATATATAACCTCATTCCTTCTATGCAGGCTCTGTTGCGGGTAGACGGTCTCAAACGTCCATACTCCCGCAAGCGGGAAGAGGTAAAGAGAGCCAACAAATCAACCAGAGACGCTGAAAACGTTGCTCTATACTCTTGTACAATAAATGAACTTGAGACTAAAGCCACAATGATGACGTAGGCGTCGAAGATTGATCAGCTAGAGAAGGACCTGGAGGCGTTCAAGCAGAAAGCCGGGGATGCTGAGACGGCGCTTAAAAAGGCCAGAGAGGAGCTCGACAAAACCAAGACGGAGCTGGACTCTCTAAAGGGGATCTCCCAAGAGAACAGCGACCTCAAGGCTAAAGTCAAGGGGCTGGAGGAGGCGGCGGCCCAGGCGCAGCTTAACTTTAAAGCAACTTTGGAGGCGGAACAAGAGCGCCTGTTTTGTAAGGTTTTGATGATTGTGAACAAATGATGATTATCTAACTAATATGTGTATTGAGATGTGCATGAACAAGTCATGAAGCATGAAGATGATTGAGTACAGGTTAGATTATCATTGAAGATGGTTCCCTATCTACAATGTATGGATCGTGCTTGAGTTCCTCAAGGGGAACATAAAGAGAAGAAGTCTAAAAGTACATACGTATTGTTAGACTTTACATACAGTTCCTAAGAAGAATGAGAAGATGTTCTTTGCAAGGAATGAGCAACATTTCCTGAGGGGGAACAAGTAAAGAGAAGTTCCTTCGCGGGAGTAGAAGCTTCAGAGTAAGAGTTTCATCAGAGAAGAGAAGTTCCTTTGCAGGAACAGAAGTATCGGAGTAGAAACTTCATCAAAGAAACATGAAGACAGAAAAATAGGAGTATATTTTTCTAGGAATCATGTAAGTATGTTGGACAAGAGAAATTGTCTAGAACAAGCCTAAGGAACTACATTGGAACTTCAGTCGGTAAGGAACTTAGTGTTGATGACCAGTAAGTTCCTTACTAGTCAGTCTAGAATTCATTTATAGAAGGAACACGAGTTTGCACAGCACTAGTAGTCAGTTTTCAACGTTAAATAGTCATTGCATTATGTTTGCCTACTTTATAGGAAGTTAGTTTTGACTTGGTATTAATATTTATTATTAGATTTTATTTTATAAAAGATAAGTTTTTGAAAATAAAATCTGATTTTCTCTTAGTAAAAAAGATAACTTATTTTCCTAGTTTCTAGAGATTTAGTTTTCAAATAAACTAATTTATAAAATGATTTTATTTTATAAAACAAAGTTTTATAATCAAAATATGATTTTATTGTAGTCAAAGTCGTGGGAAAAAGATTTTCAAAGTGGTTACCTTAAAAGTAGGAGTTCAGTTGAGATTTTGTTTGTTAAGGAACAAAATGAATCTGGTCTATTTTAACTTATCTTCTTAAAGAAGTCAGTTTTAAACTCCTATTTTTTAGCACAAGGACTTGGTCCCTAAGGAACTTGTGGCTGGTATTTGCAAAACGTGTTGATTGCTTTCTTAACAAAAAGGAAGTGATTGAGCAAGTCGTGGAGCAACTAATTAACCCATTATTGTTGCTTATAATCAGAATTTGTTTTCTGTTTGTGGGCCTAAAGATTCGGACCACTTCTGATCATAAGGAACATGGGCAATTAGTAGGTTTTCTAATCTTCTATAAATGGAACGTTTTTAATTCTTTCAAAACTGTCTGACTTTAGAGAGTCATTCCATATAGTGTCTCACTTAAGTGGAATAGTTTTTCATGAGAAATATATTAGGTCTTCCATGTTGGTGAGTCAGTTCCTTTAGGTTCCAAAAACCTTACATGTCTCAAAGTGTCCAACATATTAGTTTCGTCTATCTTTCATATGTATTTGACAAATATTTAAGGGTTTGAGTGAACTCTTTTATTAGGGAATTTGTAAGGGTTTGAGTGAACTCTTGTATTGGGGAGTTGGGAAGTTTGAGTGAACTTCTATTTGTGAGAAAGCGAAGAGAAAGAGAAGTGAGAAGAGAAAGAGAAAGAGAAATAGAAAGAGAAGTGAGAAGTGAGAAGAGAAAGAGAAAGAGAAGTCAGAAGAGAAAGAGAAGTGAGAAGATAGAAAGAGAAGAAAAGAGTAACAAGTTGGGTGACTTGTTCCTCAGGGCTTTGAGTTCGTTGAGGAAATTGAAGTTAGAGTCTTTAGTTTGTAATGGGTCATTGCCCTATTCTAGTGAACATTATTTTCCTAAAATCTCTTGTGGTCATGGTTTTCCTCCTTGATTAGGGCCAAGGAGTTTTCCACGTAAAAATCTCTCTTGCACTTTTAGTTCCTTTAGCTATCTTTCAGTTCCTTTAGCTTACTTAGTTTTATTTCCGCAAAAAGTTTGGCTAAACTGTCATACTACAATTCAACCCCCCCTTCTTGTAGTATTCATTGAAACAACAATTGGTATCAGAGCTAGAGCTCTTGATTAAGCAGGCAACCCTGACGAGAGCAAGATCTTGGCTAAGATGGGTACGCACAAGAAAATTCAAGGAAGGAACTCAACCCTACGTTGTTCCTAGAAGCAGATGAAGATTAACTTTTTCTGGAGAAGTGAAAGGTATTCAAAGACTCTTGAGGTAAGTATTCTTTCTTTGATTTCTTCATTGTATGCATACATTGGTGTAAGCATGTTCCTCGTTAATTCTTGCTTGATGTCATGTTAATTCTTTTGAATTCTTTTATCAACTTTGGATAAACATCTATTTTGATTTTTAGTATGTTTAAAAGTCAGTATGTTAGATTTCAATTTTGAATTTTATTCACAAAGAATTGATTGATTAGAAGTAGTTCAAGGAACACATCTTGTGGAATGACAAACTTGGATTCCTATCAAAAGGAACTTTATTTTTCTGACTTGGTAATACACGAAAATTTTGAGTAGTGTCAGAGAAATAGTATCTCTTCATGTATCTCATGTATATTAAATATCTATTGTATAGATACATGTTGTTTCTTGTTATTAGGAGTAGTTTTATTAATTTTGACTACTATTTCTAACGGGAATGAACCAAATTTATTTTGGGTTTCAAAGATCAAGAGGCAATCAGATTTTGCAGACTCAATATGAGAGGAAGCAACCGCGTTGGATGGTCGCTTGTATATTAGGGCACATATACAAGTTCCTCTTTATATACGTCTTTATAAGAGGTATGTGAAAGTAATACTTTTTACACATGCTAATGGGTAAGATAGTTTTACATCTTCTTATAAGTAGTGTTTGTCAGTATTTGTTTGCCTTTTGTTTTATTTAATCTTTTACTTAATTATGCTAAGCTACTTTTGATATTTCAATTGCATAATTGTGAAAGATTATGATAGAGAAGTAGATTCACTATGGTTTCATAACTTCTCTTCAAGTTTTGTGCAGATTAATAATGAGTGTCTTGTAGGTTGATACCTGATGTGAATAAATGCATAAAAAGAAAGTTTTTGGATCAAGGAACTTTAGACGTTGATCTGAAGGAACTTGGTGAATTTAAGAATGCAGGAAGGAACCAACAAAATGGAAGTAACACAACTTTACATTAAGTTATCGCGATATATAATATACAAGTTTTGGTTCAAGTTCCTGCTGATTTTGATTCCCAAAAATAAATCATAAATTCCTTTTTCAATTCTCTACTAAGGATGTTGGTGCTATATGATGACTTCCAAGCAAAGTATTGGAAGTACAAAAGCCTACTTTTAGACTTAAATATGGGATGACATTCTTAAGGGAGTATACTTTGGAACTTTATGATTTGAGGTTTTTGTGTCATATTTCTATTCACTAACCTAGTAACCTTGAAAATTGCAAAAATCATTCAATTGGGTTCTTGAATTACAGGTCTTATGCTTATGAGAAAGATATGAGGATCCATGGTTGATATGGTGTTAAAACATTGAAGATCAAATCAACTCATTCAATTCCTCATGATAAAAGAACCTAAGAGAATGTGGAATGATCCAAAAGGACCAAAGGAACATGTTCCAGTTTGAGATCAAGAGGAACATGGAAAAGAAGGCGATATCTGGTGAGGGGAAACAACTCGTGGTATCTCGTCAGCGGGTGCTCTTAACATGTGATATAAGGCTAGACAAAAGTTTTCTTACTAGTGGCCTACGATAGAGGAACTTCAATTTAACTTTTGGTATTAACTTAAAAGGTTGGTAAGTTAAGTTCCTTCTCCATTGTGAACATTCTTTCGAGATCATGAAGCACATTACGATATTTTCAAAGTTTTGTAACTTTATTTATATTATCAATAATAGTTCATCATCTATAAAACTAGAGTTGTCATATTGAAAGGGAATCGAAGAAGGAACTCATACTATGCATAAGGGTCACAATTTGGTTCCTTACAATAACCTGACATTTCAAGGATTCTTCTATTTTCAAACATATATTTGACTTGTTGGTTTTCCATACTTGATAAACGCCAAGGAACTTGGTTGTTACTTTATATTATATCAAGTTCCTTACCATAAGTTTGTGAAGTATGAAAAGTCAGTGATTTTGTCTAATTTATCTTCTTTCAAGCTGAATAATGATAAGGAACACAAACCTGTTGGACCTCATTCAATTGAATTTTTGTGAACCCTTGAGTATTTAAAGTTGGGATTGAAAGAGATATGTCTTGGTTATATTTTATAATTGTTATGCAATCACTTACCTTAGAATGTAACAAAGATTATATTTTTGTTATCTTTTCTATGAGGGATTAAGTGATTAAGCAGTAATGATCAAGTGTTATATTAAAGATCAAACCATGGAACCAAGTTCCTTTGAAGTTTAATGATTTGTGCAGGAATAAAGTGTTGATTACAAGCTCTCAATGTTGAAATCACTACAAAGTTATCAATTCTACTTGCTGCATCATATATAAGGAAATGGTTAGACCTTTGAGAAACAAAGGGAAGTTTGATAACAGAAGTAGTAAGGTGGTGTTCTTATGGTGCACATCCACGTGTGAAAAATGTACATGTTACAACAACATATTAATGTGCATTGAGTGACTATAAATTTTATGAATCTAACATGTTTATTCCCAGCATGCAGGTTTAAGAAAATTTAGTGTAGAACTCATTAGTTCCTTTGAAACTAGTGGAATTTCTACAAAAGTATGTCACTCTATAAAGCAACATCAATCAGCTACATTGTCCTGTAGTTCCTTAAGCTCCAACAAGGAACACATGAAGCCTTCCAACGAGGTGTAAATGAATTAGCTAAGGTGCAGAACCATGAACTTATTCAGGAACACCAAAAATCATTTGACAAGTGTTTATGAATAGATATGAGCATAGTTCCTGCATCAAGGAACTTTGTCAGGTTCGTATTTTTATAGCTAGATAATGAGTTGATTGCATATCATATATTTTGCTGCTTACATGGGAATCAAGTTGTTTGTAATAGATGTCTAATATGAATTTTCTAAATATTCTAATTAAAGATGTCTATGAGGAACAACCTTTAGGATTTGAAAATCCTAAATCTTTTTGCCATATTAATGAACCTAACAAATCTCTTTAAGTGTTGAAGCAGGTTCATACTCAATGGCATAGGAGACTATTCAAGTTCCCTCTTGAAGCTAATGTGAAAATTAATTGTTTTATTTTCTAGAGGAACTTATTGATTTATTAGTTGTACATACTTATATTGTTTATATCTTTGATGCAACTAACGAATCTTTCTGCAAGGGATTTCTAACCTTGTAAAAGCATGATGGGGAACTCAGTTTCTCTTTGGATCAGCATCCAAAATAAGAGAAAGGCATGGTGGTTTAATCGACAAAAATACGACAAGGAACTTTCAAAGAAAGATGGCCAGTGACATCAAAGTCACTTAATGAGTTTCAAGTCAAAAGTGATTGTTCGCATCGGATGTGAGTGCATCAAGAGGATGAAACAAATCCTTGAGGAACTCGTAACTTATCCATCAAATTTTGGTCCATTGCAAATTTATTGTGATACATGGTGAAATAACTTGAGGTAAGTCCTCTTATATTAACGATATTGCAGAGTTGATGTTTGAATTGAGTGTTGTATTTATTAAGGAACTTGCAATATGATGTTTGAATATGTGGAATCTCTTTCTTATGCTTTCACCTAATTAGTAAAGTATGGACTATTTTAAGGAATAAAATATGTTGAAGTATGGCATGAGCATATATACATATTTCTTTCTTATAATTGTTAAGTGTGGTTTCTTGTGCACATTATAAATGAAGTAAAATACATACATACACTTAAGTGTATTGTTTCACACTTAATTATTGTGTTGTAAAAGACATATTCACTTGACTAAAAGTGTCAAAGGTCTCGTTGAGAATTATGGATGTTGTCAAATACAAAAATCCTAAGTTGCCAAAGGAACAATGGAAGAAGCTTTGATGGAATAGGACAGGTATATTCCCAAACTATTTTATCTCATATGGTTATATATTCTAGAGGGAACGAACCCATCTTTTTGCCAACTTTTAAATTATCCACACCATTCATCTTCGAAAACAACATTATTCTACAACATTATGTTGTGTGTCCGTGTTGTGTTATGGTTTGTGTTTCTCATTTTCATATCTTACATATACATAACTTTGGAGATCCTTATTCGTTATGTTTTCCTCAGCTCATTCATATCCTCCCACTCTATTTTCACACAACCCATGTGCTCTAAGTTAAATTCATCCCTTTTTATGGTTCAATGATACATGAAGAGTTGGATGAATATATACATGTTGAGGGGGGAGTTGTGAAAGGATTGAAGTGCGTGTGATTTATCATTTGATGTCTTGGAGGAAGAATCATCTTGAGGATAAAATAAATCCCAAGATGAAAAAGAAGGATAAGGAACTAAGGTGAAATAAGGGAGGAACCAATTAAAGTGGTTCATATATTTGGTGTTGGAACTCAATAGTATATGAGTAAGTTCTAACTTCATTACTGCAAAAGAAAATTTTAAAAGTCACCCAAAAAACAAAAAAAAAGGTGATTATTGAATCTTTAGATGATGAAGGATTTTATTCATGAAGCTTGAGAAAGCTAAGGAACAGAAGGAGATATTGAAAGAATTTGATCATGAATATTCAAGTTTCACTTATGAACATGTTCCTTAAGGAAGGTTGGTGGTTGAAGTGAAGGGAACTTGGTAAGTACATATATACCAAGGTAATGATATGTGTATGTTGTGTTTCGTTGAACATTCAAGAGTGTGAGATGAAGGTAATTAAACTCTTATGATTGTTAAAAACCATATCTCAAACTTTCTAAACTAAGAGCACATCATTTGTCTCAAGTTCCTTTTACTCGAAATATTTCCATTATCTTCTTTCATATCTTTTGAGCTAAATATTAATTATCCTTTTCTCTAACAAACTTTCAAAATCAAACTTTGCTTGATTTTGTATCTAATCTGTCAAGTTCCTTCATTGGTTTTGAAGTTGGGTCTTCGGTTTGTGAATTGGAAACTTGTGTAGCAGCATCCTAGTTTGAAAATTGAGTATCTTAAGCTTTTAGGAATACCAAGTGTTTAACCATTTTTATGGTGGTATGTGTGACATTTGCCCTTATGTATGTATGCATAAATGATTAAATTGAATTAATAACTGTGTGTAAGAATACCCTTTTCGATAATGACAAAAGGGGGAAGAATATGTGAGTTATGTGATGCTTATAATGTGATGTGCTAATAGAAATTCTTATTGAATAGTTATTGTACCTAAGATAAGTCATATTGATGTCGTCCATATAATGTACTTCAAATTACATGTTATTATCCTTTTATGAGTAGTTCCTTATCGTACATGCATGAATTGTTCAATAGCTCCTAATTTGCATGATTAAGGGGGAATATATACACATCTTCTGTTATCTATCTTGTGATAAGCATCATTTGTTTGTCATCATCAAAAAGGGGGAAATTGTTGTAAGGTTTTGATGATTGTGAACAAATGATGATTATCTAACTAATATGTGTATTGAGATGTGCATGAACAAGTCATGAAGCATGAAGATGATTGAGTACAGGTTAGATTATCATTGAAGATGGTTCCCTACATACAATGTATGGATCGTGCTTGAGTTCCTCCAGGGGAACATAAAGAGAAGAAGTCTAAAAGTACAAACGTATTGTTAGACTTTATACACAGTTCCTAAGAAGAATGAGAAGATGTTCTTTGCAAGGAATGAGCAGCATTTCCTGAGGGGGAACAAGTAAAGAGAAGTTCCTTCGCGGGAGTAGAAGTTTCATTAGAGAAGAGAAGTTCCTTTGCAGGAACAGAAGCATCGGAGTAGAAGCTTCATCAGAGAAACATGAAGACAGAAAAATAGGAGTATATTTTTCTAAGAATCATGTATGTATGTTGGACAAGAGAAATTGTCTGGAACAAGACTAAGGAACTAAATTGGAACTTCAGTCGGTAAGGAACTTAGTGTTGATGACCAGTAAGTTCCTTACTAGTCAGTCTAGAATTCATTTATAGAAGGAACACGAGTTTGCACAACACTAGTAGTGAGTTTTCCACGTTAAATAGTCATTGCATTATGTTTGCCTACTTTATAGGAAGTTAGTTTTGACTTGATCTTAATATTTTTTTATTAGATTTTATTTTATGAAAGATAAGTTTTTGAAAATAAAATATGATTTTCTCTTAGTAAAAAAGATAACTTATTTTCCTAGTTTCTAGGGATTTAGTTTTCAAATAAACTAATTTATAAAATGATTTTATTTTATAAAACAAAGTTTTATAATCAAAATCAGATTTTATTGTAGTCAAAGTCGTGGGAAAAAGATTTTCAAAGTGGTTACCTTAAAAGTAGGAGTTCAGTTGAGATTTTGTTTGTTAAGGAACAAAATGAATCTGGTTTATATGTGAAGTTAAATTAATGAACAAGTGTGTTATTTTAACTTATCTTCTTAAAGAAGTCAGTTTTAAACTCCTATTTTTTAGCACAAGGACTTGGTCCCCAAGGAACTTGTGGCTGGTATTTGCAAAACGTGCTGATTGCTTTCCTAAAAAAAAGGAAGTTATTGAGCATGTCCTGGAGCAACTAATTGACCCATTATTGTTGCTTATAATTAGAATTAGTTTTCTATTCGTGGGCCTAAAGAATCAGACCACTTCTGATCATAAGGAACATGGGTAATTAGTAGGTTTTCTAATCTTCTATAAATGGAACGTTTTTAATTCTTTCAAAACTGTCTGACTTTAGAGAGTCATTCCATATAGTGCCTCACTTAAGTGGAATAGTTTTTCCTGAGAAATATATTATGTCTTCCACGTTGGTGAGTCAGTTCCTTTAGGTTCCAAGTTCCTTACATGTCTCAAAGTGTCCAACATATTAGTTTCGTACATCTATCTTTCATATGTATTTGAGAAATGTTTAAGGGTTTGAGTGAACTCTTGTATTAGGGAATTTGTAAGGGTTTGAGTGAATCTTGTATTGGGGAGTTGGGAAGTTTGAGTGAACTTCTATTTGTGAGAAAGAGAAGAGAAAGATAAGTGAGAAGAGAAAGAGAAAGAGAAGTGAGAGGAGAAAGAGAAGTGAGAAGAGAGAAAGAGAAGAAAAGAGTAACAAGTTGGGTGACTTATTCCTCATGGCTTTGAGTTCGTTGAGGAACTTGAAGTTAGAGTCTTTAGTTTGTAATGGGTCATTGCCCTATTCTAGTGAAGATTCTTTTCCTAAAATCCCTTGTGGTCATGGTTTACCTCCTTGATTAGGGCCAAGGAGTTTTTCACGTAAAAATCTCTCTTGCACTTTTAGTTCCTTTAGCTATCTTTCAGTTCCTTTAGCTTACTTAGTTTTATTTCCACAAAAAGTTTGGCTAAACTGTCATACTACAATTCAATCCCCCCTTCTTGTAGTATTCATTGAAACAACAGCCTGGTTGGTGAGAGTGAGGCTGAAAACGACACCCGAATGAAGATTGCCTGGAACCCCTTGTATCCAAACAAGGAGTATGGCATCTAGGCACTAGCTCACAAATATGCAGAGGAAGTTGTATATTGGAGGGAGAAGGGCGAGCTAGAGCCGGAGTCGTTTAAAGCCTAGACGCAAGCTGAGCTTCCAGAACCTGGTCACCCCGTCTCGACCCAGGTGCACGAGGTTCCTTCTGACAAGGAGGCTGAGGATGAGGGGGGCGATGACCTAGTGGACCCGTCTGCAGCTCAACAGTGACTTTCTGCGGCAGTATGCCATTTTTTTATTTTCTTATTCAGCGGTTGTATGCCAAATTACTTTCTTTCCGGCCTGCGTATCGAGTATTAGTTGTCTTTACCGGCTGAGGAGCTGGGTTAATTGAATATTTGTTTCACTTCCCGGACGGGTCCGGTTAACAATGTTCTACCACAACCGTTTGGTTGGGTAGTTCTTTAATGAAATCACCGACTGAGTCGGTTTTGATCATTTTGCGCTTGAATTTTACATTTTTAATTTTGCAAGTATGCTTGAAATTTGTATTTATAATTTTGCATTTTGCCTAACTTATGAAAAGCATGCGGCAACAGATATTCTGGCTGCTCTTGCCCCTGGGCGGCTGTGTGGTTGGTTTCACCGTTAAATTGATTGATTGACTTGGAAACGTCTGATGCTTTAAAGAGCATGATATGTTTGCAAGTTAATCAATCACAACAGTGATTTCCCAAACCAAGTGCACAACCGCTCATGTGACAAGCGCTGAGGATAAGACGGAAAAAGGCCATCTGGTTATAAGACGAAAGGCGAAGGACCGTCTGCCCTGCCAAGAGACAGGGGGTAAATTGCCGCCTGGGGGTCTTGCATCCCAATTAGGCTTTTTTTGCCTTGGGAATACATTTAATTTCGAAGGGTGATTCATTTTACCCAAGCCAGGTAGCTATAAGTTAGGTCATGCCGCATATATATACAAGTGCACTCTAATAGTGCTTGTGATGATTGCACCCGGAGGGGTGTCGCCGGACGCCATATTTCAAATTGGAGCAGACGAATTTACAAAAATGTATAACCATCTGGCCATTGGCCTCATGTCTTTTTCAAGATGGTTGTATAGCCATTGCACAACTCTTTTTGCCCCAATGGGAGAGTCTGTGCAATTTTAAAATGAAAAGCCTAAGTAAGAACTTCGGTCGGCCACCGACAGATGTCTTAGGACATCCGGTGTTACGAAAACTTAGTCGTTCTTTCGACTGTTCTGGTCAGACGGCTATGAGTTCACCAATTTGGTCGTTCAATCTTTGTCGTCTGCACAGGTACGTAGAGTAAGCTGGTAGGCTGCTCTCTACGACGATCGCACCCGTAGGGGTGTCGCCGGACGTCATTGTCCATGTGGGGACAGGCGATTTTATTAAAAAAGCCACCATCCGGCCATTGTCCTCTAGTCTAGGTTGAGACTGGCTGTATAGCCACTAAGCGGTTTTGTGCCTAGTTTAGTTATTCGGCCAGTGGCCTCATGTAAAATGAACGCTGAATCGTCTACTAAGTTTAAAACTTAGAGACTTCACCAATAGGGCCGCCTGTGAATTTCTCAGACGACCTTAAAACTTTTAAAAAGGAAAACATAATTGAAAACAAAAAGCGATTTCTCATTAATAGACTTCTTGCTTACAAAATTTTACAACTCGGAAGTAGTACTTTTTCAAATTTTCCACATTCCAAGTCCTAGGAAGGCACCTGCCGTCTGGGGTTTCCAGGCGGTAGGTGCCGTTTCTAACTTCCTCATAGGTCCGGTAGGGGCCTTCCCAATTTGGAGTCAGCTTTCCAAGCTCGTTGGCCCTACTGGTTGCCTCCATTTTTCGTAACACAAAGTCGCCAACTTTCAAAGGGCGCTTGTGCACTTTCTTGTTGTAGGCTCTTGTCATTCTCAGACGGTATATCTCGTGACGCAAGGCGGCATTGCCCCTGCGTTCTGGGAGAAAGTCTAAACCCAGACGCATAACCTCCCAATTTCCTTCCTCATCATAGAGCATTACTCTGAGGGTAGGCTCGTAATGTTCGATGGGCAAGACGGCTTCAGCACCGTAAACCATGAGAAATGGGGTTTCCCCGGTTGACCCTTTGGCTGTTGTCCGGATGGCCCATAGGACATGAATCAATTCTTCTGCCCATAGGCCGCCGGCTCTTTCGATTTTCTTTTTTATGCCGTCTGAGATGAGTTATTTTTAGGCTTCAACCAGGCCGTTTGCTTGGGGTCGGCCGACTGATGCAAAACAGTTGGAGATCCCTTGATCCCCCAACCAAGTCTTGAGCTTAGGCGTCTCAAACTGAGGGCCATTATCAAACACCATAGACATAGGTACCCCAAACCGGGTGATGATGTTCTTCCAGATGAAAGAGATGACATCCTTAGTCTTGATGTTCTTGACCGCCTCCGCCTCCACCCACTTGGTGAAGTAATCCACAGCCACTAAAATGTAACGTTTTCCGCCTGGAGCAGGCGTATAAGGACCTAAATGTCCATGCCCCATTTAGCAAACGGGACTGGGCTGTGGATGGCCGTTAGATCAGTAGCCGGGCGGTGAATAAGTTTGCCAAATTTATGATATTTGTCACATTTATTCACAAGCTCTTTTGCGTCTGCCTCAAGGGTAGGCCAAAAGTAGTATCGCCTGGCTCAAACGGCTAGGTATCTGCCGCCTATGTGGGAGGCGTAGTACCCCGCGTGCAATTCTTCGAGAACTTCCTTCCCCTTCTCTAGGGTAACACACTTCAGAAGAGGCTTCAGAAACCCCGCCTTGAAGAGTTCTCCGTTTCTCGTCTCGAAGTTTGCCGCTCTCTTTTTCATGACGGCTGCCTCCTGTGGCGAATCAGGGAGCGTGTCGTCTGTCAAGTAAACCCGGATGCCATCCATCTAGGTAGAGCTTCGGTCCAGTGTTCTAATGGGCTCTTCATAAATGCTTTTTTTTCAGATCTTCCTTAAAGACTGACCAAGGCGTAACACAACAGGAGGAAGATGCTAATTTGGACAAGGAATCCGCCTGGTTGTTAGCAGACCTGGGCACTTGGCTCAAAGTGAAACCTTCGAGTATCCCAACCTCTTCTTTGACCGCCCGAAGATATTTGATCATTTCCTGATGGGTAGCATCATATGTACCTTCGTACTGGCTAACAACCAATTGAGAATCAGAGTAGGCGTCAACTTTGGTTGCCCCTGGTGCCTTACACATGCGGATTCCAGCCAGCAGGGCTTCGTATTCCGCCTCATTGTTTGAGGTCTGAAATTTGAACCGTAGTGCATACTCATATTTATCTCCTTCCGGAGATTCATAGATTACGCCTGCACCACAACCATTCTTTGTTGAGCTCTCGTCTACATACACTTTCCTAACCTGATCTAGATTATCTGGAGCCACCGGACGGGTCATTTCAACAATGAAGTCGGCAAACGCCTGACCCTTCACTACCTTTCTTTGTTCGAAAATGATTTCAAGACTTTGCATTTCAATAGCACATTTAAGCATTCTGCCGGATGAATCCAAGGTAGACATTGGCCGCTTGAGTGGCTGATTGGTGTATATCACCACCAGATGTGCTAGAAAATAAGGCTTCAAATTCTGGAATGCCATATACAGAGCAAGGCCAAAAATTTCAACCATGGGGTACCGGAGTTCAGCATTTTTGAGGACATGGCTAATGAAATAGACCGGTAGCTGAACGCCGTCTCTTTCAGCAAGGAGAACGACACTGAGGGCGTGATCTGAGACGGCTAAGTATATGTACAGCGTCTCTCTGGGCAGAGGGCTAACGAGCCTCGACAAGGAGTGCAAGTGCTCTTTTAACCTTTGAAAAGCCGCCTCAGCATCACCCCCCCCCCCCCTATTCAAATATGGTCTTCTTCTTGATTGCTTGGAAGAAATAAAGGCATTTGTCACCTGACCGGCTGAGGAACCTCCCCAATGCCGCCAGGAAACCAGTTAGTCTCTGTGCCTCCTTGACAATGCGGGGTGACTTCATGTCAATCACCGCCTGTATCTTCTCGGGGTTAGCCTGTATCCCCTTTTGATCAATCAGGAATCCGAGAAACTTCCCAGACTTAACACCAAAGACGCATTTCTTAGGATTCAACATGACCTTATGCCGCTTGAGGGTGGTGAACATTTCTTGAAGATCAGCAAGATGATCTGTCTGTTTCTTGAACGTTTCTTGGGTCACGCCTTATTAAGGTTTGTGTAATGAACACACATACGCCAGGTCCCATTCGGCTTCTTCACAAGCACAACATTGGCCATCTAGTAAGGAAAATTACATGGCCGAATGAACCCAGCGTCCAGCAGCTTTTTCACTTTGGCAGCTACCGCCTGACTTCTTTCCTCGTCGTGATTTCTTTTCTTTTGTCGGACGGGCTTCTTTTTAGGATCCACGGCGAGTTTGTGGACAACAAGTTTCGGGCTGACGCCTGGCATCTCTGCCACTTCAAAGGAAAAAATGTCTTTGAATTCTTTCAGCGGAAGGTGCAAATCTGCACCCAACTTAGCATAAGCAACCATCCCAACCTTAACTGTACGCTCTGGACGGCTGTTGTCTAGAGGTATATCAATATGTTCTCCAGCCGGTTGGGGACGGATCTCATCTGACCGTTCCCCGGTCAGTGATTGCTATTTTTTCTCTTTCATCACCTCCACTAGCAGTGGGGCCTTTCTTTTCTTCCCGGCTGCTGGTGGGGCTGGGGCGGCATCCTTGAGATTGTCAAGGTCTATTGGTTCCTGCCCTTGGCTGTCTGGGGCCATAGTATCCTTGACGGTTGAGAGGTAGCACTCCAGGCCGTCTTTTGATCCCCATTCAAGGAACCAACAAAGCCGTCATCCCTCTCATACTTGATGAGCATGAGAGAAGGGATGATTAAAACCTTTGCTTTGTTGAGGGTTGGCCGGCCCAGAATAATGTTATAGGCGGTCAGCTCCTCAACGACCAAGAACTTGAATACCAGGTGTCGTCCTTTTCCTTTCTCACCCAGCCGGATTGGTAAATCAACCCTTCCGACTGGGTAAACTATTCCACCCCCAAAGCCAACCAGGGGGTGTGTAACCAGATGCATGCTGTTGACGTTGTATTTCAGCTTTTGAAGTCAGCAGAGACTGATGATGTCTGATGAGCTGCCGATGTCAATAAGGATTCGTCCAACCAGCTGGTTGGCAACCTTACATTCAATGACAACTGGGTCGTCATGCAGACAGCGAACGCTGCCCCTGTCCTTCTCAGTGAACAGAACGTCTAGGAAGGAGGAGCTAGCAGACGCCTGCTCATCATCATCTTTGTCCATCTTTCGAAGATGGCTCTTGGTGCCCCGAATGGTAGGGCCACCGCACGAGAACCCGCCTGCTATGGTGTAGACCGACTCCTTATCAGTGTCCGAACTACTAGCAGGATGGGGTGCCTTAGACGAATGCCCCGGGTTCTTCTTATTAGTCCCTTTGGACTTAGAGATATAGGACTTTAACATCCCCTTGTCAGCCAGATGGTTCAACGCCCTTTGGAGGCTGAAGCAATCGTTGGTGTCATGGCCAACTTCCTCGTGGTATTGGCAGAATTTATTCTTGTTCCGTGACTGGACGGAACTCTTCATTAGATTCGTCTTTTCAATGGTCAGCTAGTCCTTTATCTTAATGAGGATGGAGTTAGAGTCCTTGTTAAACTCATACCTGGGGACATAAGGTTTAAACTCTTTTTTCTTCTTCTAGGTCGGCTAGTCAGAGTCACTAACCGCCCAAACTTCTTTTCTCTTTTTGCTCTCTTCTTTCTTCTTGGCCGGCTGAGCAGGCCGGCTGTCTTTCTGTTTGTCAGACTTCTTAGAGTCCGACTTGTTACCGGGCGAGCAGAGGTCGGTTGCTTGAATATAGCTTTCCGCTTCCCTCAGGGCCGCCTGTAAAGTGAAAGACCCTTTTTTAACTAGGTCGAACTTGAAAGTCGACTCGTCTCGCAGACCCTTGAAAAGTCTGTAAAAGCTATCTCGTCAGACAGTCCTTGAATTTGAATTCTGATTAGATTGAACCGCCTGACACAGGAGCGCAATCCTTCTCTCTCCCCCTACTTAATGGTGCTCAAGTCAAGACTTGTTTTCTTTGCAGGGATGTTCATCGAGAAGTTGGAAGAAAACAGGAAGGCAAGCTTCCTGAAACTATCAATGGACCCGGCTAGCAAGTTGCCAAAACATTGTTGGGCAATGCCCTTCAATGTAGCCGGGAAGCATCGACACCAAGTGGCATCATCCAACCCCTGTAAGTACATGAGGTTGGTGTAAGCCATGAGGTGATCTTCCGGGTTGGAGGTACCATCATAGGTGCCCACCAACACATTTTTAACCTTGGTCGGCTGCGCCGCCTCGATTATCCCCCGGGTGAACGCAGAAGGTTGTTCACCCAGGCGGAGCAAACGAAGCTGCTAGTCCAGTGGCTGGACGTTGTTGTATGCCGCCTGAACTCTGAAGAAGGTACATACGATGCAGTCCCAATCATCTGAGGATCAGAATGGACGGTATTACCACCTGTCTGGGTCTTATGCAAGGAAGGTGCATTCCCTGCATAGGTGTTGTTGAAGCTGTCTGGAAAGTTCGACGTAGAAGCCGACTTAGACAGCTGCTTATTTCTCTTGCGGGTGATGATCTCCCGGGCGTCAAGATTTGATTTTTTGCTTCCCACCGGCTGTTGAGTCTAGCGGGGATTGTTGGCATTCCTCTTGGGCAGAAGAATCTTGGACCAATCAATGGTCCCGGCTGCTTTCTCCTTTGGATGAGGAGTTGGCTGCCGATCTCTGACTGACTTCCCCTTCTTCAGAGGAGTTTTTTTGCCGATTGACCCTTGCTTGGGCTAGCATGGCTCTTGGTGATCAGATCCTTAATTTCACACTTGAAACTTGTCAAGAATTTCATGAGTTCGTCTCGAGTGACGGGAGCTGATCCACTAGCCGTATGGATTTCCCCTTCTGGCTGCCCAGGGGGTCGATTTGTACCCGCCTGGCTGGAACCCCGCTCCAGAGTGTCTCTAGGCCGGATGTTGTTGGTTATCAGGGAGCCATCATCGGCTATATAAGTTTCAACCTGAGGATCATCATCCTCTTGGTCAGTGAAAACTTCTGGGTCGTCGCCCAGACGCTTAGGAGGTGGCACATACTCTTGAACCATCTTTGAGGTACTCTCCCCACAGACGACGCCAAATGTTTTGGGTGTTTTAGTCCCTCGGGAGAGTTACGTCACAAAGTCTTGTCCGGCGTGAGTTGTACCTGCAAAATAACGGAGACTCCGGGTCGTTGGAGCTCCACCTCCGATGGTGAAGTTAGTAACTTGAATAGGAGTAAAAAGGTGCAGAAATTTAGGTGGGGATCTGCTCGGATTCCAAGCTCGAGATGTCTCTATCAAAGAGTAAAGGTGTGTAATAAATGGTAAAACCTGCCTCCAAAAGGAGGAAATCTCCCTATTTATAGGGTCCTTGGGAATTGTGCCCCTAATTAGTTCATCAAGCCGTAATCATTGATGGGATGCGCCGCATTGCGGCTTTCTCGGGATTTGGGCAATGAAGGCCGCCTTTTTTCCATTTCCTTGGGAGGACACGTGTCAAACAGGGATTGGTCCTATATGGACAAACCCTAAGGAGACACGTGTCACTCTCTGACTGGGCCATGTGTCAAGGTAAAATTACCCCAAACAAAAAGCATCCCCAATCCTACTTACAGTAGACATATAAAAGCGTCGCAAACATTGAGAGATAGCAGGAACCAACCCATTTTTGGACATTCCGTATAATTATCTAGACACCAAAAAGCGTCGTGGCTGTCGACACTTTTTTATGTCCAAAAGAAATCTCGACTCACTTTTTTTCGACGCTTTTCAAAAGCATCGAAAACAAAATTTTCGACGTTTTTCTACGTCAAAAAACAGCCTATAAAGCGTCGCAAAAACACAGAAATTGTAGTAATGAGGCCTTGCACAATGATCCTGTGGTATTTATTCTTAAGATAGCCAAATTGAAGGTTAAGATGCTCTAAAGTACGTCTCTTACCCGTTGGTTGGGTTTGGAGGGACAATTATCCACCCGGCCGATCAGATTGACTTGCCGGTCCGGCTGGGGCAGAAAGAGGCAGGAAGGGACATGGTGGTCCTCTTCCTAGTGGTCAAAGAGATAACAGGCTACAACGGCATACTCAAACGACCCACCCTGACCGCAGCAAAAGTAGTCATTGTGCCACACCTTATGCTTATGAAGTTTGAAAGATTGGACAGGCAGATTGGCTCAATCAGAAAATGGCAAAAGAATGTAACCAAATGGCTGTGAAGCCGACTATTTGTGGGCGAACAAAGTCATCCGAGCCAAACCCAGATGAAAGGTCACTCCAAGCATACCAGGTCAGCCAAAAGAGAAAGACGACCAAGAAAGAGCAAGCATAACAATTAATGACCATGGGTCGTCCAGAAAGGCCCCAACCGGCCGGCGATCACCAGGATATAGTGTTGGATCTGGACCAGCCTAATCGAACGGTTAAGATAGGCACTATAGCCGTACAATTGCTTTGGGACGACCTAGTTAAGCTGATAAGAGAGTTCAAAGATGTGTTTGCATTTGAAGTAAGTGAAATGCCAGGTATTAGCCCTAACCTGGCTGTGCATAAGTTATATGTTAATCCACTTATTAAGCCCGTTCGTCAGAAGAAACAAAATCACGGGGAAGAGAGGAATCTGACGGCCGCAGCCGAAGTGCGAAAGCTGCTGGACGCCGGTTTTATTCGGAAATGTTATTACCCAGATTGGGTAGCTAATGTAGTTCTTGTTAAGAAGCCGAATGGAATATGGAGAATGTGTGTTGATTATACCAACCTCAACAAGGCATGTTCGAAGGATAGCTTTCCTTTGCCAAAATTGACCGGATGGTTGACTCTACGACCGGACATGCCCTTATGAGTTTTATGGACGCATACTCCGGATTCCACCAAATCCCATTGTGGGAGGAACATCAAGAAAAAACTGTTTTTGTGACCGAGCAGGGACTGTATTGCTATAAAGTTATGCTGTTCCATCTCAAGAATGCCCCGGATACTTTTCAAAGACTTGTTAATACAGTTTTTAGAGATTAGATCGGCCGAAACATGGAAGCTTATATTGATGACATGATTGTCAAATCAAATGAGCCGGTCGACCATCTCAAGGATCTCCGAGAAATGTTTACCGGACTAAGGCGGCATAAGATGATGTTAAATTCAAAGAAATGTGTCTTTGGTATTGAGTCCGAAAAATTTCTCGGATTTCTGATCAACCAGCGAGGAATTGAGGCCAACCTTGAAAAAATTCAAGATGTTTTAGACATGAACTCGCCGAGGATGATTAAAGAAGTGCAAAGATTGACTGGATGTTTAGCTGTACTTGGCCGATTTTTGTAAATATCAGAGGATAAATGCCAATATTTTTTCCAGACTAATAAGAAGAAAGCTATGTTCGAGTGGACCGAAGTGGCCGAGGAAGCCTTCGCATAGCTGAAAAGCCATTTGCATACATTGCCTCGGCTTGTTAGTCCACTCAAAGATGAAAAGCTATACATGTATCTTGCTATTTCATATCATTCCTTAAGTGTCGTTCTCCTTGTGGAAAGGGACGGTAATCAGATCCCAGTCTATTTCATCAGCCATGTGTTGCGTAATGCCGAGCTTAGGTACCCACCCGTTAAGAAGTTTGGTTTAGCCTTGTTTATGGAATCCAAGAAGCTGAGGCCGTATTTTTTATCCCACTCGATTGTGGTTTACACTGATCAACCTCTTAAGAAGTTGTTTGCAACCTTAGAAGCTAGTGGCCGAATACTTAATTGGGCCTTGGAGCTTAGAGATTTCGACATCACATTCAAACCCAGAAAAGTAATCAAGGGGCAAGCTTTTGCTGATTTTTTGGCAGAAATGACTAGGTCGGACTTACAGCCGGCCGGGGTTCAGATATGGAAGGTTTATGTAGACGAAAGTGCAACAGCAACCGGATGCGGTGCTGGAATAACCCGTCAATCTCTCGAAGGAGATAAGTTTGAATATGCACTAAGATTTCAATTCCAAGCCTCTAACAACGAGGCTGAGTATGAAGCTCTTCTTGCCGGCCTTAGAATGTGTAAGGCGGCAGGAGCAACAAAGATTGATATGAGCTCGGATTCCCAGCTAATAGTAAGCCAAGTGAATGGAGCGTATGAGGTTAGGGATCCGGCTATGATGTAATATTTGAAAATGGTTAAAGAAGAGGCCGAGAGCCTAGAGCATTTTACTTTGCAGCAAGTGCCCCGTTCGTCCAATCATCAGGCGAACACCCTCTCAAATTAGCATTCTTTACATCATGAAATACTCCTAGATCGATGTTTTAGGAAGTAAAGGAAACGAGAAGCATGATGTTGAGCCACTACAGACAATTGATAGAAGCTCAACTTGGATGGACGAAATTATTTCCTATATGAGGGATGGACTGCTTCCCGGCGATCCAAAAGAGAGATGGTTGATGAAAAAGAGAGCGGCCTGGTTCGAGATGAAGAACGGGGAGTTAATCAAGAAAGCCTTTGTGAAACCCTATCTGAAATGTATTACCCAAGAGAGGGGGAATGATGTGCTGGACGACTCCACCAAAGACATTGCGGTTCGCATATTGGAGGATGAGCCTTGGCCGAGAAGGCCACCCACCTAGGGTATTACTGGCCGAGCTTAAATAAAGACGCCATGCAGATGGTGATAAAATGCGACAAGTGCTAGAAGTTTGCAACCCTAATTCATCGCCCGCCCAATAGTATGTCGGTCATAAGTAGTCTGCTCCCTTTTTCAAAATGGGGCTTGGACATCTTGGGGCCAGCGTCAGGACAAAGGCGATATGTGTTAGTAGCAGTCGAATACTTCACAAAGTGGGTTGAAGCCGAGGCCGTCTGAGGGATTAAGTTGACGGACGTGTCAGCTTTCATTTGGAAAAATATAATTTCTCGCTATGGGGTGCCACAGTCAATTGTGTTCGATAATGGACCCCAATTTGAAACGCGCCATATCAAATAATAGTTAGGAGACTAGGGCATCGCTCATTGCTTTGCCTCAGTCGGCCGACCACAAGCCAACGACCAAGTTGAGGCCTATAACAAGTTGATCTCTAATGGCATCAAGCGTAAGCTTGAGAAAGCAGGCGGCCTGTGGGAAAATAAGCTGGTTAATGTGTTATGGTCCATACGAACAACAGCAAAAAGTTCCACAGGAGGGACACCATTCTTTTTGGTCTATGGTGCAGAAGCAATTTTCCCAATTGAAATGTACGAGTCTACCCTTTGGTTGATGTTATGTGATGAATCGGCCAATTGGGAGGCCATGAAGACTGATCTGAACTTCCTTCAGCACTCAGACAAAAAATCTATTGTTTAAGGATGACAAGGGCATATAATCGCCGAGTGTCTAAGCGTCCGCTAAAGATGGGGGATCAAGTTCTAAGGAAGATGGATGCGGTAGGCCGAGCTAACGAAGATGGGAAATTAACCCCAAATTGGGAAGGGCCCTACCAGATTACAGAAGAAGTGAGAGATGGAACTTATTGTCTTGAAGCCTTTGACGGTCGTCCTATTCCTCGAACATATGATGCGGACAATCTGAAAAAAAAAAAAAATTTGAAAGCTTACCAGGCAAATTTTGCATCAGTCTTTATGACCAAATAGTCTAATTAAGCCTTCATGGCCGAACGATGTAATTTAGCCGAACGACCACCAACAATGTAAAATTTTGACAAATATTAATGAAAAATCAAGCATTGTTGTTAATTTTACAGTCTATATTTATGTTCATAATTATAGCAAGCTGAAAATGCCGAATGAAATTGAAAACATGGTGGCTCACAACTATGTTGGTCGGCCACCACAAAATAAGCCTGATGGCCGCCTAAAAAAGAGAAACCGATGTTGCCTCAACATAGCAACTCGGACTTTCCCAAAGTAGGGTGATGAGTGACATTTATGTCACTCTTAGGGAGTAGTTTTAAAGTTATTTTCGTGTTTATTTTATCTTATTTTCCCTTTCTTTCTCTTGTTTTCTCTCTAATAACATTTCTTGTTTATTTGGTAATTTTGTCGTGTTTTAGTTCTTTTCGTAGTTTTTATTAGAATTAGTTTATTTTCGTATTTTATTTGCTTTCGATTTATTTTATTTCGTTCCTTTCCTTTGTTACTTTCATAGTTTTAAGTTTATTTTATTTACTTGTATAGTTTTATGTCTTTATTAGTTTTAGTTTTATTTCTCTTATTTCTATTTTACTTTTATTTATTTTAATTAGTTTGGAGTGTTTTTCATATTTTATTTGTTTGTGTTTTATTTAATTTTGTTAGTTTTAGTTTTCATTCTCTCATTTCTTATTTTAGTTTATTTAGTTATGTATCACTAGTAGAAAAAAAGCATTAGGCACCCCCCATATGGCACCGGTTCAGCCTAAAACGGTGCCCAAAACCGGTCTAGAATTGGGCGGGTTTTTACCAAAAGAGAAAAGGCACCGGTTCAGCCTGAACCGGTGCCAAAAATAAAAAAGGCACCGGTTTGAACCGGTGCCATTCAAACCGGTGCCAAATTCAAAACAAAAAAAACCGCGTTTTTTCCTCTTTTCTTCCTCTCTTTCTCTTTCCTTCCCTTCATTCGTTCATCCCTTCTTTCGTTCTCACTCAGAGTAGTCGTGCCTCCACCTTTTCCCTCCACCACAACCGCCACCTTCACCGGCGCTTTCAGGTGCCTAAACCACCGCCGTGAATCTCCCTGCCCTGCCCTGCCCTCCACCGCCTTTCTCTGTGCGAAACAAACAACAGCAGCTGCAGCGCGCACCGCCTCCACCTCCACCAGCGCGCACCGCCTCCACCTCCACCAGCGCGCACCGCCTCCTCCACCAGCAAGGGTCTTTTCATTCTCTCATCCCCTTAGCTTTTTCCACCTCCAACTAATTTAGGGTAAGTTCATCTTTTCAAGTTAATGGGTTCTTCTTATTTTAGATTAAAATTGTGCTTAGATTGTATATGAAATGCAAAGAAAATTAATGAGTTCATCTTATTTTAGATTAAAATTGTGCTACATTGTTGGGATTAAAATTGTATGTTTGTGCTACATTGCTGGCTGTGAAATTTGTTTATGATGCCTTGTTTTGGGGAGTTTGGTTTTTGATAATTGAATCAGTTTAAGGATTTAATACTGAATTTTGTTGCTTGGATTCGATTTCAGCTGAATTCTGGCAAAGTTCTTGCTGTTGGACCTGGCCTTCGTGACAAGACGGGGAATCATATTCCTGTTGCTGTCAAAGAAGGGGATACCGTGAATACGGAGGAACTACAGTGAAGCTTGGTGAAAAAGAGTGAGTTTATTTTTTCCATGCACTTTTCTTTTTGTTCCAGATGGTGATTTCTTAGTCAAATTATTGTGATTGAATGCTTTGACTCTTGATCCTCGATTGAATTTATTAGTAATTTTCCATTACCTTGTTCCTTAGTCGAGTTTTTGTATGTTTTAATGTGTATAATAGTGACCTTGCTTCTAATTAGTTGTGAATAAATTAGAAAATTGTGAATAAATTAGAGAATTGTGATTACATTATAGATTTGTGAATAATTTAGAGAATTGTGATTAAATTAGAGAATTGTGCATAAATTAGAGAAATAGTGATATTTCCACTTAATTAGTTGTGAATAAATTAGAGAATTGTGAATACATTAGAGATTTGTGAATATATTAGAGAATTAGTGACGTTGCTAATTTTTGTTTTTTTAATATATAGATTCATATGTGAATTGAAGCAAAAGTTTAATTAGCTTGAGGGCTACATATTGAGCTCAAGTGGGTAGTTGCTATATTGGTATGACTACTAAACTTTACTTACCTATATTTCTTTCTATTCATCCATTTAATAAAAGTTTATTCATGAAATTGCAACTTGTGTATTGTTTAATTGCAAATAAATAAAACAATATATAGAATACTTGAATTGCATCATCATATGCCTAGATACCCGTTCAAGGCTTTCTCATTAGGAGAAAGTCTTGAATAGTCCCCGGTTGGGACTGTTCTTGAATGTGTACTCTCACTTAGGTGCTGCCTGTGCTGCTACAGCCATGGCAGCCGCCTGTCGAGGCAGCAACAGCCTAGGCAGGCTGCTGCCAAGGCTGCAGCAGACTGGCAGCCACCTACCGTGGCTGCTACAGCCTTGGCAGCCACCTGTCGGGGCTGCTGTGTCCTCGGCACGGGCTGCCTTCGCTGTTCCGGCAGCGGGGGCGGCTCCCTCGAGTGTCCCGGTGCGGCTGCCGTTGCATATTTTTAAAAAATAAAATTTAAGCAATTTTCATCATTTCATCAAAATAAAGCCATTTTGAGCCGAAATGGCTACTCACTTGCCTATTTTATTCATTTCTCAACTAATAAACTTATACATTCTCAAACCATATCATAATTACATATGTATTAGTGATTGTGAGTTGAAATTGCATAAAAGAAGCAAAGTTCTAATTTTTTTGGCGCATTTTTTCAAAATAAAGCCAATTCGAGCCAAAATGGCTACTTACTTGCCTATTTTCTTCATTTCTCAACTTATAAACTCCTTGCATCTCAAAACAAGTCATAATCACATATTTATAAGTGTTTGTCATTTGAAATTACATAAAAATCGACAAGTTCTAAGTTTTTGGGTCCAATTCATCAAAATAAAGCCAATACGAGCCGAAATGGCTACTTACTTGCCTATTTTCTTCATTTCTCAACTTATAAACTCCTTGCATCACAAAACAACTCATAATCACATATTTATAAGTGTTTGTCATTTGAAATTACATAAAAATCGCCAATTTCTAAGTTTTTGGGTCCAATTCATCAAAATAAAGCCATTTTGAGCCGAAATGGCTACTCACTTGACTATTTTCTTCATTTCTCAATTTCTAAACTCCTTGCATCTCAAAACAACTCATAATCACATATTCATACGTGTTTGTCATTTGAAGTTACATAAAATCGCCAAGTTCTAAGTTTTTGGGTCCAATTCATCAAAATAAAGCCATTTTGAGCCGAAATGGCTACTCACTTGGCTATTTTCTCCATTTCTCAACTTATAAACTCTTTGCATCTCAAAACAACTCATAATCAATATTTATAAGTGTTTGTCATTTGAAATTACATAAAAATCGCCAAGTTCTAAGTTTTTGGGTCCAATTCATCAATATAAAGCCAATTCGAGCCGAAATGGCTACTTACTTGCCTATTTTCTTCATTTCTCAAATTATAAACTCCTTGCATCTCAAAACAACTCATAATCACATATTTATAAGTGTTTGTCATTTGAAATTACATAAAAATCGCCAAGTTCTAAGTTTTTGGGTCCAATTCATCAAAATAAAGCCATTTTGAGCCGAAATGGCTACTCACTTGACTATTTTATTCATTTCTCAACTTATAAACTCCTTGCATCTCAAAGAAACTCATAATCACATATTTATAAGTGTTTTTCATTTGAAATTACATAAAAATCGCCAAGTTATAAGTGTTTGGGTCAATTCATCAAAATAAAGCCATTTTGAGCCGAAATGGCTACTCACTTGACTTTTTTCTTCATTTCTCAACTTATAAACTCCTTTCATCTCAAAAAAACTCATAATCACATATTTATAAGTGTTTGTCATTTGAAATAACATAAAAATCGCCAAGTTCTAAGTTTTTGGGTCCAATTCATCAAAATAAAGCCAATTCGAGCCGAAATGGCTACTTAATTGCCTATTTTCTTCATTTCTCAACTTATAAACTCCTTGCATCTCAAAACTACTTATAATCACATATATATAAGTGTTTTTAATTTGAAATTACATAAAAATCGCCAAGTTCTAAGTCTTTTGGTCCAATTCATCAAAATAAAGCCATTTTGAGTCGAAATGGCTACTCACTTGCCTATTTTATTCATTTATCAACTATTTCAGATTTCCAATGGAAGCAAAACTTCAAAGAGAAAGAGGGTGGAGAAGCCTAAAAGAATTGATCAACCTAAGAAGAAGCTAAGTGAACAACGGTCCAAGAGTGAACAAGCGTCAAAGTTGCACTCTTCGAATGGTTCACCCATGCCACCTACTCTACTTGTTGAAGACATTGTTCTTCAATCGCTCTCTACTGACATGAACTTTCTTCACAACCGTGCTTGTCATTTGGTCGATCCCATGGAAGTTGCACTTCCTAAGGCAATGTTCCACTATGATGAGGATGCAATTGCATGGATCAGCAAAGAAGATGTGAAGGAATTTCTACGTGGTGCAAAGCTTTACATTTCCCTCATTCAAACATTCATGAGGTACTTCAATGCCCACATAATATATAATTTTTTCAAGTTATTCAAATTGATGGTGATTATCCTACATCTGATAAATTATTCAATGTTCATGCACGCAGAGCACTACAGGAGCACTTAACTGACACTAATTCTCCTTGTAAAGTTGGGTGGTTATGCCCTGAGCAGTTATCCACTACTAAAATCATAGGCAACCCCCATGACGTGTTGTACTATGTTGAACAGAGTATAAGGGAATCAGCGCGTGCGGGAGACAAGTTCATATTCGCCCCATGTTATAGAGAGTAAGTCTAACCATGTAAAATTCAATCGATTTGGCCTCATTATATGTTGAGTCCTAAATATTAATTACCTTGTATATTGTGAACTTATGTAGGGAGCATTGGAGCCTCATGGTGATTTGTAATTCCACTAACACAATTTATCACCTTGATTCAGCTCGATCATCGGAGAAGTGGCTCGTGAAGTTTATATTGAAAAAGTAAATATATATAGCAACCTAGTGATGATTATTGCTAATAATAACTAATTTAGTAATCATACGACTAATCAAATTTGAATGTACTTTTTTATACTACAGTGTTATGAAGAAGCTACATTGTCGTGCTCCAAAGGGTCCAACATGGAAGACACCGTTGGTAATTTACATGATATTGTGATTATCTTGAAAATCCATGGTAGTAAATATTTGCTCATTTCCTTTGCATGTTTCAATGATGTGATTTGTTTGTCATATGCTAGTGCGCACAACAAGAGAATGGACTTGATTGTGCTTTGTATGTGATGAGATTCATGCTTGACATTGTGACTCATTGTACGGACACTCAACATCTTGATGAGGTAAGTCCTAAAACTTCTTGAAATTCTATATTGATGTAATTTCTAGCCTTATAAACCTAATATTATCCAACAATGACATGTTATGAGAAACAAAAAGGCTATTTCACAAGAAAGGTAGAAAATGGGCTGAATAGAAGTCATATGGGCCATATTAGGGCCATTTTGTGTTAATATGCTCTTTTGATGTGATTTCTTTCCTTATACACCTATAACTAGATAATATTGACATGTGATGAGATAAATAAAGTTCATTTAATAAGAAATGTAGGAAATGGGCAAAGTAAGGTCATATAGGCCATATTCGGGCCATTTTGAGTAAAAAGCGTCATAAACCTTAATAAAATGCTCTCCTATACAATTTTAGGGCTTACACACATAGAACTACCCAACACTGACATGTTATGAGAAAGAAATAGTTCATTTGGTAAGTAATGTAGAAAATGGGCTACATAGAAGTCATATAAGCCCTATTTGGGCCATGTTGAGTAAAATGCGTTGTTAAACTTCTTGAAATGCTATATTGATGTGATTTCTAGCCTTAGACACCTAATATTATCCAACAAGACATGTTATGAGAAACAAAAAGGCTATTTCACAAGAAAGGTAGAAAATGGGCTGAATAGAAGTCATATGGCCCATATTAGGGCCATTTTGTGTTAATATGCTCTTTTGATGTGATTTCTTTCCTTATACACCTATAACTAGATAATATTGACATGTAATGAGATAAATAAAGTTCATTTAATTAGAAATGTAGGAAATGGGCAAAGTAAGGTCATATAGGCCATATTCGGGTCATAAACCTTAACAAAATGCTCTCCTATACAATTTTAGGGCTTACACACATACAACTATCCAATATTGACATGTTATGAGAAAGAAATAGTTCATTTGATAAGTAATGTAGTAAATGGGCTATATAGAAGTCATATAGGTAATATTTGATAAAATATATATTGTTTGCCTAATTAATTATTTTTAAAATAATGTTTTTGTATTTTAAGTTTTGCAAGGTCCAAAATGATGGTCCGTTGACAATCAAGGAGCTTAATGAAGTTCGTGACATGTTGGCGTCTTTTATCACCTTCAACATGTAAATGGCATTGTAATTGTAAATTATTCATTATATATGTACTTACTATTATTTGTATATGTAAGCAACTTTTTTTTTTGTATTGCGTTTGGGAATATTTATTTCTATATTTATAATTGAATTCTTGTTTCTAATATTATTTTTGTACCTAGCTTATTGTAATAATTAATAATATTATTATTATTAGTTATTATAATAATAAAATTATTAATTATTATACTTAATATAATTGCTGGAATTACAGGTTATTATTATTGCAGGTTTTTTTTTTTAAATATTATTGCACGATGGAAAAAAAACGGAAAAAAAAAATTGGTTAATAGGCACCGGTTAGGCAGCAACCGGTGCCTAAACTATTTACCACCCAAAAAAAATGGCGGGAGAGCAGTTTTAGGCACCGATTAACCGGTGCCTATTACACCCTATGGCACCGTTTTGAACCGGTGCCAAAAACCATGTTTTTGGCACCCCTCACATAGGCAGCGGTTCAAACCGGTGCCTTGGACCGGGTTTGAACCGCTGCCAATTGCCTTTTTTCACCTAGTGTATTATTACGTAGTTTTATTTTATTCTTTGTCCCTTTCCTCGGTTTTGGTTGTAGGTGTGTTCGGGTTGACGCTCGATTTCCATGTTCAAATCAAGTTTGAAATTCCGGTTTTTTAGTCAAATGTGTCCAAGCCAAGCGTCATGGGCTCATGGCTGCTGCCCAAAACTGCTACTTGCAGCAGCGCCTCAACACCACCGCAGCCACCTCCTATTATCTTCCACCTCATAGCTGTTGCCTCCCTCACGCAACCCCTGCACCACCGTCCACCAAATCCATACCGACCTTAGTAGCTTCCCCTGTTCCAATTCGAACCAGTAGCCACTCAAATCGGCGCAGCAACACCACCAAAACCCACCATTTCCACCCACCTAACAACTCCCCTGCTGCCACCACAACCCAATCAACTCCACCTCACAGCCGAGCCGCACCACTGCATCATCTCCCACCTATCGCAGCCTTCACGCAAACCACCAAAATCCACACCAATCAACCACCTTTAGCCACCCAAATTGGCGCACACAGCAGCTCCACCTCTCAAATTCCCTGTTCTACACACCTAGCAGCCACATCAACCACCCAAACAAAACCATAGCAGCCACAACAATTAACCGCACCTGAACCACCATCACCCACCAATTCCACTCACCCTCACCAACACAAGCTGCAACCCAGACCACCCAATTTCATCAATACGACCCCAATTTACAACAGCCCTTCATCGCATCTAGAAACCACCTGCACCACCAGCAACAACCTGCAAATATTAATCCAATCACCAATTCGCACGAGAAAAATGCAATACCAATTGGGTTCGAGCAAACCGTTGAGAGTTCGGTCGAAGTACGAGTCAGAGACTTTCAAAGTTCTGTAAATTGAAGAGGTGTGGTCGAACACACCCATGGTTTGACCGATCCAACCCCGTAGTTTGGCCACACCAACCCTTGGTTCGACCAAACCATTTCACGAGCTTTGCGCGTGATAATTAATGAGATCAAGCAATTGAAGCTTGGTGATTGTCGTTGATCTTCGATTTGTGATGATGATGTGCGGTGATGATGGTGTACAGTGGTGATGAAGTTCAGCAGCCAAATGCGAAGGAGGAAGAAAGAAAAGGGTCTGATTTGATTTTGGTTTATTTTCCTTTTGTTTCATTTTTATTTCTTTCTTTTATTTTCCCTTTTCTTATTTCTTTCTTTTATTTTTATATTTAGTTTCTTATTTTATTTTTCCTTTTACTTTATTTTCTTTTCTTTTATTTACTTAGTATTTTATTAGTTTGGTATATATACCCATTTTTGGGGTAATTAGAAAAGGAGGAGAAAAACAATAACCAATTTATTCTATTCTCTAATTAGTTTTAGGAGAGCTTCTCTCTCTAGGTTTAGGTTAGGATTAGGATAGTTTAGAGAGAGAGAGTAAGGGTTTCACCATTGTTGAGCTTGGATATTGAAGAAGAAGATTGATCATCTTGTTTGTAGATTTTCACATTTAATCAATGAGAATCTCTAACTCTCTCTCCTTTATTTTTATTTGCTTTATTTTGATTATTATTTTAGTTGTTGGTATTGCTCGTTAATCATGTTTATTCTTGATTGTTTGTTAAATAATCTTATTATTAGCATAATTAGTGAGTAATTTCCCCATTAAGGAGATGGTTATTGTGTAGTTGGATCTTGAGCATGTTCTAGGTTTTAGAATTAATTTATTTGTGATTAAAGTCTTTATATGCTTGATATTCTTTAATTTTCTTGCAAGTGCACATTGTTGGTTGATTAAAGATGAATCTTTGCTAACAAGGAACAGAATTTGACTTAGTTAAGGTTTATTACAATCGATTGTTATTTAATAGTACCTCCTAGTATATGGTTCTAATGTTGAAACATAGAGGCTATGTTAGGAGAAGCCAATTGACCACGGAAGGCGGCTAGATTGGATCTTTTACTTCGATATTCATGCATGTTTAGTTCATAATTAATTCAATTTCTATATCCTTGTTTATGTTCAAGTGAATGATATACCTAAACCATTTCCCTTAATGTTTTATTTCTTGTTTTAGCATCTTTAGACTTTAGTTTATTTATCTCTTATTCCGGACTAGCTTAATTGTCGATAACATTCGGTGGTGTTTATTCGTTCTTTGTGGTTCGACCCCTATGCTTGCCTTATACTCGTATTAGGTTTGTTTAGGTTGTATAAATTGTATTTGATCTAGGGATAGACAATAGACGACGCGTTTATTCCCTTGTCATAGGGCAGGTAGTGTGGGCCGAGTAGGACCTTTATAAGAGTCCAACATAATGGATTGGCTCGGCCACACTAAATCGAGCGATAAACAGCATTGGCCGAGTGAAAATCCTAACACTAGGCATTCGGCCACCAGTCATGTGGCGACCGACTAAAAAGTTAGGAAAGGGTATCATTAGCCAAATCACTCAGCCGCGTTTAAATAAAAAGCCGACAATGAATATGGCAAGGGCCTACCTTGATTAGCCACTCGGCCAACACGCCTAAAGGTCAGTCTAACCGTTCAACCCTCTTAGGACAAATGGTAAACCAAAAGGGAAATAAAAATTTTCTAAGGCATAAATTGGCCGGTTAAGGGCAAGGATTTCCCTAGGCAATAACCGAGCCCAGTAAATGGAAATTCATAAGTTGAGATCATACTTGGAATTTCTTGAGCCTGTTCAAGTGATAGCTTCAACGGTCGACTTAACTGAAAGCCAACAAAGGCAGTATACTCTAAAAATTCATTCGCATTCACCTAGTCCAAGGGCAATCATTATATATGAATGAATTGATTAACTTACTAGTAGTCATACCCTTCAAGGTATAAATCTACTAAGTTAATCAAACCACTCGAAATTTGGACTAGGCAAACGCCGAATTAAGGGGCATACCCCTAGTAGTCGGACGAATAAGCAATAAGCATATATATAAAAATAATTTGTATATATAAAAATTCATAAAAATTCCTAAGTACAAAAATGCATAAAACCGCTCGGAAGGCAGCAAATTGACATATATTAAAATCGCTCAGAAGGCGGTGAAATCCTTACAAAGACCGCTCAAAACAGGTGGCCAGTAATAAAAAAAAAATTGTTTAGAGATAGCAGAGATAGAAAATATAAATATTAAAGACAAAAAGCTTAAAACAAGCTGTAGAAGAGGCTCCTCACTTGGCTGCATCAACACAACCATTATCGGCATTGGCCGCATTGTTGGCATTGGCCGCATTATCATCAAGGGCGGCCTCATCTTTGGCTGCCTCTTCATCGTCACCCACGGCTTTGTTATCGCTGTAGCCGAGAGTTTCGACAAAGGGAGAGAAGGGCTGACCGACAGCCTCACACTCTTCCTTCATGGTAAGTAAGTCCATCCTTCTGGTGAACCGCTCATAATAATAAGAAAGCTCTTCCGATTCCACTTTCATGGCAAAGGCGTCCTCAAAACGATTTTTGAGGCGAGTGAGTGTCGTTTGTTTGATGCAGACGACGCAAGCTGGAGGAATAGGCCTTAGAGCCCTTAGCTTATTTTTTAGCTCTTCTACCTCCTTCCTCAAACGCTCGGCCCCCTGGTTGCTCTCGTCCGCAGCCTGAAGAGTTGCGTTCAAGGATTCCCGGCTGGTCTCTAGCTCAACCCGTAGTTGGTCCGAGGCATCGGCCGCTTCCTGCCTACTAGCCTCAAGAGCGACAACCTTGTGCCTCTCCTTAGTAAGGGCCTCATTCGCCAGTATCTCCTTCTTAAGAGCATCACCCATTTTGACGATGTCCTCAGTCTGTCGAGTAGTTTTCTCAGACAGAGAATTCATCGTCGTTTGATGACGAGCCCTCTCTATGGTCAGCAGACTAGTATTCTCGTCCTGTAGCTTGTAGAGATCTGTCCAGGCCGACTCGAGCTCACGTCTCTGCCTTGGACGCCAGTCCTAGAAGGTAAAGAGCCTAAGGAGATGCTGCGTAAGAATGGTAAAATTAGTGAATGAAAACTAAATAACAAAAATTTGGCCAAGTAAATTGGTTGAAGAGCTAGAAGACTACCTCAACACAACTGTTGATCATGGGACCAAGGTGTCCATCATGGATGCCCCGGTATTTGTCCAAAGTCTCAACCGGGATGACCTTTTGAAAAGAGTACCAGACAGTCTTGCCTTCGGCTCCAATTAAGAAAGAACCAAGGGGACGAATGTCCAAATCCTCAGAAGTCTCAGCAAAATAAAAACAATTTAGAACTGTAAAGAAAAGAAAAAGTCAGAAGCGAAAAGGACGAAGAGGTATAAGTACCTTCTGAGAGATTTGCAAAGCACGGACGCCCCTCAGGAGGAGGCACCAGCTGAGTCTACTCGGCCGCCTTGAGTAGAGAGGGAAGCTCCCTTTCCGTTTGGGAACCAGAGGGCTTAGTTCCTAAAAACTCAACATGCGGAGTTGAGTCCTACCCGACCGTGTTGTTCAGGGTCGGCATATCCCCTCCATCCTTGCGAACGGGTTCATTTCAGGTCTTCTCGGACGAAGGTGGCTCCGAGGGCTTAGAGTCCCCACTAGGTTCCAGCTGGGGTTGTTCTCCTTTAGGTTGCGCCGAAGCAACCCGCAACCTAGCTCTAGCTGCCGGCGTTCTAGACGCCGAAACCTTGTGAGCCTTGGACTACTCATCATTCTTCAAAGCGGGCGCCGGCCGCTTCCTCGCAGGTCTAGGGGTAGCTGACTGGAAAAACAAGAAAGATTTCGGTTATAAACCTCAATAGCATTGAAGAAAATAAACATGAACATAAATTCGTTCGGCACAAGAACTCAAAGGACTTGGCCGAGTAGAATTGCAGTAAAGGATATTCAATTCTAGTTTGCTCGTCTAGGGTTGCAATTTCAGCTAATATGTTAGCTGTTCGAGTAGGGTTGTTGCAAGAGACCTAAAATCTAAATTCATTTGGCCAGAAGTGGAAAACGTGTAGAGGCCGACTCAATTTAAAAACAAAGTCCACTAAAGTATAGCAAGTCGGACATACAAAAAAATTCAAGGCAAAGAGAGCAGTTATACCCCCATTTCCGCTCATATTGAGCTCGCCTGTGATGCCCTTGTCCAAGTTAGAGGGGAGAGGAGTTAAATTTGTTCATCTTTTTTTGAACTCCCTGTTCCCCATCTGAACGAGGTAGAACCTCTGCTCCCAGTCGCGCCACTTGGACAACTTGAGCAAAGTCACCATGTATTATGGTCGGGTGCTCAGAACAAACCACCCGTCCGAGTCCGCCTCCATCTTCGCCATATTGTGCATGGCGCAGAAGACGGGAAAGTTAGGGGTGAAGCCCATCCAAAAACAGGTCACCAAGTAACCAAAAATGTTGACCCAGCTGTTCTGTGATAGATGCATCAAAGCTATCTGATATTTGTCCAGCCACCCTATATACATTGAAGCTCCGGCAGATCTTCTTGGGATCTTCCGAGGCGGCGACCGAGCCAGAGGTTCGAGGGAGAGTTATTGTAAAACCTTCTCCCAGCATAAAGAATTCTTCCCATTCTTTGAACCTACTGTTGAGGTACGCTAAGGCGACATCCCCGATCATGCAGCCGTAAGAGCTGCTGAATTCGTTCTCTTCTTCCTCTGCCTCGGCGGCAGCATTTTCAGCCTACTCTTTGGCCGGCTAAGGTTCAAGGTCCCTTGCTGAACCAAAGTCTTGAGATAAGACCCTGTCCAGCTCGTCCGCCTCACCGGAACTTCCTCCGACCAAGTCCTGCCTTGGCTCATCCATCACTAGTCCTTCAGTAACCAAAGGGGCTTTTCCCTTGTCTTTTGCCCTAGCCCCAGAACTATGACTTCCAAATGGAACGAGGCGGGGGGAGTCTGTAACACCCTAGAAATTCCTTTCTTTAAAAATATCTATTTTGCCCTGTTTAAAGTTCTAAATAGGAATATCTAAGATATTACCGCCACCGTGAAAACGGCTAAGGCAATCATCAAAGACACACAGCAGAAGACTATCTTTAAAAACATTCAAAACCAGTCAACTTAATAAGTCAACTAAATGAAACTAAATTAAATTCAAACCCAACGCAAATGAAGTAAAATAAAATCAACCTACAACTTGCGTTAGTCTGATGAGTATCCAAAATATAAAATAATTAAAACATTAAACACATCATAAACTAATGGAAACTAGCATGATTCGCTCTTCACTCATGCCCCGTCATGAACATGCTTCAATACCTGAAAAGCTTATCTCTACTTATTTCCACTACTCTCCACTAAAAATGGGTCATCATAGGGCCAAGATAAAGACAAGGCCAACAAACACACAAAACACACAATCAACAAAGCTGAGTACACATGCGTAATTAACACACTAACATGCACTTATGAACTTACCTATCAACACACAACTTACCTTGTTGCATCTGTTTTTCAATCATACAACATCAAAAAAAAAAAATCTTCTCAACTAGACAACTACATAATTTATTTAGCATTAATTACGCATTGAACGGGTTTCCCCCTAACCTCCCCCAAATCAATTCAGGTTACTGACACGGGAGCTAACTGTGCCAACATCAATAACCACACATAGGTGGCAGAATTCCTGTGCATAATAATAATAAAAGGAATGTACAACGTCCTGTACTCCAGTAGAAGTTATTGTTAAATATAAACCCCCATAACTCCCCCCATATGTTCATACTCAATGTATATACGTTCTAAGAGTTTTGGTGCGTAATCTCTTTCACTTTACGTTATTTACCGATTATTAAACTTGGTGATGACTCTCAAACCATAATCGTTCAATAAACAATAAGTATTCTATCAACCAAATATACCAATTTAATTCTTGAATAATTAGTGACCACATAGTATTTAATGTATAAGACAATTTTCATAAGTTATTGTGAAAGAACATTAACTAAAGGTATGAGTTGCAAAGGGATCTATTGAGTTCATCCAATTTGATCATGAAAAAGCTAGACAAAATCAAAGTTTCGAATATCAAAGTGCTTCATACTTTTACTAGAGGATTGGTAAAGATAATATAGATGGTAATTGATTATTTTTGGTATAATGAGTAAGGAATTAATAAGAATTTTGGTTCACAACAAGGAATGCATACAGAGAAGTATTTTAATTACCAAGGATGGAATGAGAAAAGATCAACATAATTCTAAAGTTGAGTTAAGTGGAGTTACGGGGGCGTAACTCGTTTTCTTTAAGGGGGTAAAGTACGATAAAGTTACACGCTTTTTCCTTAATTTTGGCATTTTAAAGTGCTTTTTCGTCAGTTTTATACTGATTTAGTTTATAAGTTTGATTATTTTACACACTAAAATGTGTAAGTTTATTACCAAAGTTGATTCTTACACTAATGTTAGTGTGAGTTTGTTAGATAGTCTAATAGTTTACACATTATTTTGTGTAAGTTTGTTAGTAAAGTTGATATCTTACACATTATTTTGTGTAAGTTGTGTAGACATCTAGTTTTGGCCTCCTGTCCAGACAGGAAGTGCAATGACGATAAATAAAGCCATCTTTGTGTTGGATAAAAAGTGAAGAATACTTATGGATAACTGGTTAAGCCACAAAACACAAAAGACTAGCCCGAATAAAAGAACAAGGCCAATACAAGGTCCAATTAACTAAACCCGATCATAATTAGGCTTAAGCCCGTGCTTAAAACCCAATAATGACAGATTTAGGAGCGTCTAGGTAAAAATTTAAGCTGCCGCGGAAAATGTCGCGCGCATCTCACAAAGTCGCGCTCAGATGTCGCGCGCAACTTATTCAGTTTTGCGTAGCACTCCGCGCAACTTCTGGAGATGCGCTCGCAAAAGATTCAGAATATCAAAATATTGGAAAATCGAATCTAACTATATAGCTGCGCGCAAGACAAATAACTGCGCACATCATCCGCGCGTGACTTATTCACTTGCGCGTGACAGCCGCGCGCAACTCATCTAGTTGCGCGCAACACCTGCTGCGGCTGAATGCTCTTAACCCTAAACCTAATCATTCCCTATAAATAAGACCCTAATCCGAGGCTTAAACACATAGAAAATAACCTAAAACGCTGGCAGAATACTTGTGAACTTGTGCTTCTTAACCCTCTTGTCCTAAACACTCATCCCTTTTGATACTTTGTTACTACGGTGGAGGTTCCCCAACAAGAAGGAATCTATAAGTGTTCTAAACGGAGATCTAGAAAAGAGAAGTGGTGAATTCCTGAGCACTTTGTTGAATCACATTTTTTTTTCTTGTTTAAAAGAACCTTAATTAATTAATTAGTGTTGTTTGATCACCTTTAAAATAATTAATTAATCAATTCCATACAGTATCTTTCGTTAAATAAAGATTAGAATTGAATAAAATAATTGTTGGTTGATCACTTAAGCCAAGGACAATATTGTTTATTTTCTTGTTCTTTTCACGAATTTAATTAAATAAGAATAACGACCTTATGATGTAATTTCTACGTGAATTGATGTCTGTAAAGAAAGTCAATTAACATAGTTTTAGGTATCACGTTGCATATATTGTTTGGTGAAAAAAATGGTGCAAAGGAAGAGCTAGTAGAGGCCGCACTAGGGCTAGGATCGCGATTCCCCTCTAAAGGGAACGTTATCTTGGTACCCTCGCTCCCGAACTCATTTCTAGTTTATGTAGACCAATTTGGGCATGGGTAAACTTATGATTCATGCTAAATATCCCTTGAACTCTACTTGGGAGAAAGGCATAAACGAGGTTTATGGGTTTTCCTAAAACTCATTGGCGACTCCTACTTGTTCCTTACAAAAAAGTGTGTATGATAGAATCATTTCTAATTCAAGGTCCCCTAAACATTCAGGAATTCAAATCGTAATACACCCTAACAAGTGTAAAGTCCTAGGCTTTTAACGGGCCATGGGCATTTAAGGAGAGTACCCCTTACGATGAAATCACCCTCCTTATAGTGGCGACTCCACTGGGGACTTAGAGGTTACATGATTAGTTTGTAGTTATGGTCCAAGGTTTCCAACACCAGGTTGCCTATGGGTTGTAATGAGAACTAACTTGGATAATCTCTAGTTAGAGAGCGAGACTTGAACGCATAATATCTTCCTTTTGCACAAAAGTAAAAAACCAAACAAGCAACATTGCGTCATGCATAAGTATAGCACACTTAAACATTGGGGATTGGCTCATTGACTAGGGGCTTCCAACACTAGGCTTCTATCCCGAAATCAATAACAATCATCCCACCCATATCGCCAACAAAATGTTGGGAGGACAATGTCATAGGTCAACTCGTTGAGTGATTGATTTGTGCGTCGTTTCTTAAGATATGGTACCTTGGACACCCAAGCCCTTTGACCTTAGACTAGCAATACGTGAATCTTTACTTGTGGCATGCTTATGTGATTATGTGACTATATGCAACGTGTTAGGATAGTCTTCTTTTTTTTTTCTTTTTAGTTTGGTCTAGGTTCCCAATTACGAACGTCTCTTCGTGATTTAGAGTCATATTCTAAGGGTAACATAAAAAAAAAAACAAAAAGAACAATGCAAAAAAAAAAAAAAAGAAAAGGAAAACAAAAAAAAAGTGCTCGAATTAAAAAAATCATACGAGCAGGTGGCGCGCGCAACTCAGTGAGTTGCGCGACCCCTCCCAGCGCGATGTTATCCGTTCAAATATATCTTGCGTCATTTTCTTTTTTTTTCTTTTTCTTTCTTCCCCTTCTAAGAAAGCGTAACGGTTTACTTATTCTTTCGTACTTTTTTTAGGGTCGGTTTCCAATCTTGAGAAAGAACACTCCCGGGCACTCGGCTTCTACGTTTACCACCCAAAGATCAATCCCTTTCAAACCATTTTCTTTTGACAATTAGTCCTAGTCCAACAACAATGTCAACCATTGAAGAATTTCAAGAGGAGATTCTTCGTTTGAGAGAGGAAAGGGCTCAAGAAGCCGAAGAGAAAAGAATTAAGAAAATTGAAAAGGCTAATAAGAAAAATGTTGAAGCCTTAGCCTTGCAAGAAAATATGGAACAATTATCCATCAAAGAAAAGTCGTTGGAGAAGCTAGTTCTTCGTTCTACAATGGGGAACAAGTACTTCGACGCAGAAAAGTTTTCTCCTCCCGCAGGACTTGCTTTACCAGAAAAGTTTGTAGCTACGGACTTGCCAATATTCAAGGTGACCAATAATCCACAAAATCATTTAATGTGTTTTACTGGCACCATGGCATTAAAGGGAGTTGATCCTAAGCTTTATGCTTTGACTTTCCCTTTATCTCTAGACCCAATCGCAAGAGAGTGGTACTATGGGCTAGATCCAAAATTCAAGGCAACATGGGAAGATGTACTTTCTGCTTTCATTACCCAATATGAGAGTAACGTAGAGTTCAAATCCACGCTACGTGAACTCGAAATGTTAAAGCAAGGCGACGATGAAGGTTTCCTTGCTTTCTATGGTAGATGGCGAGAAAAGGCGGCCCACCTTGCCCAAAGGCCACCCGAACTCGAATTAGTACAAAAATTCATTGACAACTGTCATAAAAAGTACAACAAACATCTACGTTACCTTGGTTTAGACACTTTTCAAAAGGTCTATTCCATGGCTACTAGGATTGAAGATGATCTTGCTAAAGAAAAAGCAAATAAACCCCATCATCATCATCAACCTAAAAATTACTACAAGAAGGGGAATTATAGCACATCATCCTTTATTGACGTATTTACGACCACCACGCAATACAATAACACAAATCAATATAATGATCCTAGGAAAAGATGGACAAGACAAAGAAAATTTACTCCATTTCTTGTGAGCTATAAAAAATTGGTAGAGAAATTAAATAAAAAAGGTTTACTTGCACCAATAGGACCAACACCACCCACTCCACCGGAAAGAAGATTTGCTATTGGGATGGTAATGCTTATTGCGCTTATCATAGAGGCAATGGACACGATACTGAACGTTGCTTTGTCTTAAAGCATAAAATACAAGATTTGGTAGACGATGGGAGAATTCCCACGCTTAAACCTAATAATAATGCATCCCCCTTAGGGGTGTTTCACATCAATGAGGACCATATGGGAAGCGATATGTTCAATCCTTTGAACTATATCACACCTATAGGAGAACCTCTATCCACAATACTAATAGGGGCAACTAATGAAGTATGTGGACTATGGGACGATGACTTTCAAGACTTACATGTCTCTAAGTATGCCGCCGTCCCACCTCTAACTTGTTTACAAAATGAAACAAATGGAGCGCTTGATTGGGATCATTTCATGGGGAAGTCACAAGACTTATCAAATCTCTCCTTGGATGAACAATGACATCAAGCTCAACTCAAGGAACATCTTGTCATGGAGGCACGCTCAAAGCCTCTAGAAGAAAGTTGGTTTATGAGTCCTACAAGTAATTAAAACGAGATAGATCATCTAACTCGTTCTGGGCGAGTTTACCAAGAACCACCACCAAATGGATCTTCGACCACACAAAATCAAACTCAAGGTCAAATGAAAAATACAATACCACCTCCACTTGAGGTGGAAGATCCATTGGTCAAACAACTTCGTCAATCCAAGGTGAATGTTAGCATTTGGGAACCCCTAAGTACTTCTAAGGAACATAGGAATTCCCTTATGAATGCTCTGACGGCTTTGTCTATAAGCACAAACACAACCCCCCAAGATCTTGTTAGCTTTCTTACTAGCGAGAAATCTAACAAATCAATCATTTTCACTAATGTTGATTTGCCTTCAAAAGACACTACACACAACAATGCATTATATTTAACTACGGGGTGCAAGGGATACAACATCCCTCTAACTTTGGTAGACAATGGGTCAGCCGTAAACGTGTGCCCATTGCGAACTGCAAAATACTTAGGCCTTAATCCAGAAAAAGATTTTCAATCAACAACACAAAGCATTAGGGCCTATGACAATTCGAGAAGGTCGGTGTGTGGAACTGTTATTCCACGTTATGGACATAAAACATACATTCAACCTTCTACTTGGACGTCCTTGGATACATGAGCTTGGTGCAATACCATCCTCACTTCATCAAATGATTAGGTTGAACTATCAAGGGTTTCCTATGACTATACATGCTTCTCCACTTAAAATACCAATAAATGATCAATCACTCTTAGAAATAAATCACGATAATGATGAAGAGGACATGTGGGGATTTGCCGCAGAGCCAATCTACACAATAGAAAAGGAAGAAGACTTGGAAGAACCTTTCAATCTTGATCCATATTCCACCCGGATAGTAAACAAAATCTTACTCAAGAATAGTTACTTTCCTGGGATGTCTTTTGGAATAGGAAGAAGAAATATTTCTTACTTCCTATCCCATAGAAAAGCTTCTCCTTTGGATGAGGATATAAACCAACCAAAGAAGAATTGAAGTCTCACGATGCGAAAAACAAAGCACGTAAAGATAACAACAAGAAAGGGATAGTCACTTTACTCTCATCCTACAAACAAACCCTTAATGGACAATTCATTAGGGAGGGAGAAGACTACCCATGCTATGACTTTCCAGAACCACTAGTTTTGGAAGGAATCAAGAAGCCTGGATTCGAAATATTTCACGATTTCTAATTATTGGATTACAATTTTAGTATCGTTAAATCAAAATACCCAATTCCAGGGTGCTATGATAGGCAAGCATTTAACTTGCTATTTAGACTAGAACAAAATCATGTCGCTGCGATGACCAATTAAAATGCCATCCAAGATGAAGCTTTTGACCCAACTTCATTGATCACCCCTTCTAATGAAACCTTGGAGCATGGGTGGAGGAAATCTTTCAAGTGGACCAATTACAAAGGTGATAAGCTGGAAATCGTCACAGGCGAAAGGAAGATGTTTGAAGAATCGAATGACAAATCTATTATAGACTCTAGGGAAGCTGAGAATCTAGGCCTTGTGGCAATTAATGAGTCTTTATTTTCTAGTTATAAGGATGAAGATCCCAAAAAGGATTCTTCTCTTAATGTAATTTCTTTTGATTATAATAATATGAGCTCTACTTCCTAGTATATGTCTTCTACTAAATCTTTCGAATGCTATAACAATCAATCTAATGAAGATATTAATAAGTTGGTTGAACTAATGAAGGAACGAGAACAAAAGAACCCTATCATTGAAGAAACTGAAACAATCAATATAGGAACTAATGAAAACAAAAGAGAAGTCAAAATTGGCTTAACTCTAGATCCGGAAGAGCGATCGACCCTCATATTGACGCTTAAAAAATTCGAAGACGTGTTTGCTATATCATACAAGGACATGCCTGGTATTGATAGGGAAATTACGGAACATACCATTCCCTTGAACCCTATCTCTAAACCAGTGAAACAAAAACTTCGACGAATGAAACCTGACGTCGTGTTAAAAATTAAAGAAGAAGTACAAAAAAATTGGACGCAGGTTTCATTCGCGTATGTAATTATCCAGAATGGGTAGCGAACATCATCCCAGTCCCTAAAAAGGGTGGACGAGTTCGCATGTGTGTCGACTTTAGGGACCTTAATAAGGCTAGCCCTAAAGACGATTTTCCTCTACCACATATTGATATATTGGTAGATAACACGGCTGAACATGTGATGTTATCCTTTATGGATAAGGATACGCAGGTTACAACTAAATTTAATGGAAAAAGAAGACGAAGAAAAGACATGCTTTATCACCCCTTGGGGTACGTATTGCTATACAGTCATGCCATTTGGTTTAAAAAATGCAGGAGCTACGTACCAAAGAATAGCTACGACTCTCTTGCATGATATGATGCATAAAGAAATAGAAGTGTATGTGGGTGATATGATAGAATGGGACATATAAAATCTTTACGCAAATTTTTCACTAGCATAAAAAAATACAACATGCGATTAAATCCACAAAAATGCGCCTTCGGAGTAACTTCCGGTAAGTTACTCGGATACGTAGTAAGAACTCGCGGTATTGAGGTCGATCCCTCTAAAATAAAGGCAATTGTTAACATGCCTCCCCCTCAAACAAAAAAAGAAATTAGTGATTTCCTTGGTAAACTACCGCAGAATGAAACGTGCATTATTGGATTAGAAGCAGCAGCTAGCATAGGTGTGCAAAAATTAGAGGTATATGGAGATTCAAGTTTGATTATAAATCATATACAGAAAAAATGGAAAATAAAGAACTCCACAATGATATTATACCAAGCACACCTAGAGCAACTCATCGAGCATTTTGAACATATTGACTTTAAATATCTCCCAAGAGATGATAATCAATTTGCCGATGCGCTAGTAAAATTACCCTCAATGATCAACATTCCAGATCACTTGAATATGATGCCATTAAGCGTTGATAGAAGAGAAGAACCATCATATTGCAACGCAATAGAGGAAATAAATGACATCGAAGGAAACAATCACAATCCTTGGTATGATTATATCCTCCAATATATTACTCATGGCACATATCCCGAAAATACTTCATCGAAAGACCAACGAGCCTTACGAACACTTGCGGCTCAATACGGTCTATTAAATGGTCAATTATGCAAAAAAGGACCTAATGGTCAAAGTTTATTGTGTATAGACCAACCCGAAACCACACGCCTTATGGAGAATACTCACAAAGGTGTTTGTGGACATCACATGAATGGTAAAATGCTTGCAAAAATAATTTCACGACAAGGGTACTATTGGTCCGCTATGGAACATGATTGCATACAATATGTCAAAAAATACCCAAAGTTCCAAATGTTTGCTAATTTACAACACCTTCCACCATCCGAACTATATAATCTCACTTCCCCTGGCCCTTTTCAACTTGGGGAATTGACATAATTGTAAAAGTCTCTCCAACAGGAGCAGGAGGGCACGAGTACGTATTGGTAACCATCGATTACTTCACCAAGTGGATTGAGGCTGCTTCTTACGTGAATATCACTGCTAAACATGTCGCAAAGTTTCTCGAATGAAACATATTTTGTAGATATGGAGTTCCACATGAACTAATTAGTGATCAGGGATCTCAATTCAAAGCTGAAGCCGAGACCCTCTTAACTCGTTATAAAGTAAAACATCATCACTCATCCCCATACAGACCTCAAATGAATGGAGTTGTAGAATCGACAAATAAAAATATAACAGTCATCATTAAGAAAATGGCAGAAAATTATAAAGACTGGTCAAATAAACTACACTTCACACTATGAGGTTATAGAACGTCTATACGAACATCAATAGGATTAACTCCATACTCCTTAGTTTTTGGAATGGACGCAGTTCAACCAGTTGAACTGGAAATACGATCCCTACGCATCGTACTCGAAAGTAAGCTACCGGAAGCTAAATGGGTAAGAGCGAGGTATGAGGTGCTTTTATTGCTCGATGAACGACGATTAAGAGCTTTGAACCATGTACAAGTCTACCAAAGGCGCATTGCGTGTCATTTCAATAAAAGAGTAAAACCCAGAAATGTAAAAGAAGGTGGCTTTGTACTAAAAGAGGTTAGAGGTCCACCTACCGATCCAAGAGGGAAATTCAAACCTAATTGGATAGGTCCCTACCATGTAATTGATATCCTATCAGGATGAGCCGTCATATTAATGGACATTGGAGGAGATGAAATTCGCCAATTAATAAACATTGATAGACTTAAGAAATATTACATATGAAATCCGGATTAACTCGTTCATTCATACAGCTAACTTTAATTAGCATTCAATTGAAATATTCTAAGTGTTATGCATTTTATCGAATGATATGATAAAATACACAACACTTGAGGGGATAATTTAGAAATGATAAACCGTTCTAAGCGTTCAGATTTTTTATCGAACTTCACGAAAAAAATCTTCACACTTGGGGGGGGGGGGGGTAATAGCGTAGAAAATTAAAACTTTTTTTTCGAAACACTCGTATTACAGGTGTCGCGCGCAACTGGAATAGTTGCGCGCGGATGTCACGCGCATCTCATTTAGTTGCGCGCGACTGGTTAATGCAACCTTAGATGTTGCGCGCGCCACCTGATCGTAAACTACGAACCCGGACTTTTTTGTTTGAACGAAGTTGGAACTTCTACTTACGATAAAAGGAGGGTGTTTCGTGAATATAAACATGTACTCGGAAAATATAAAAATTAAACTTTGATTTAATTCTTTTCAAACAAAGTTTGATTAATTTTTTCATTTAATTTCTACCTATGGAGTTAAAGAAAAAACAAAAATAAAAAATATACATAATAAAAGAATTAGAACTACGCAATAACCTGATTTCGTGATACGAATACGTAGGCAATCTATATGATTCGGTCATATCAAAATATCAAAACATAAAGCTCATTTTTATTTCATTAAAATTCAAAACAAAAGGAGACATTGTTGAACTAGATCATAAATAAAGAAAAGGGGCATAGTAGTGATTACAATTTATTCAAAAACAAAAGAGAGAGAGAGAGAACACAATGAAATTTTGTAACACTCTAAGGCTTCACTATATCCTCAATTGTCACGGATAATGGAGGAGTAGTTTCCATCGCAGTATTTTCAGAAACCTTAGAGCTTTCTCCTACTGTCTTCTTCTTGACCAATACATTGTTCTTTAATTTAGGAATAGGATCCTTTTCAACCCTTTTTCCCTTTTACGAAGCTTTTGTTAGAGTCCTCTTTCGAGTTTGTTGCGAAGGTTCCTTGATTATCACACCTTTTTGTGCGGGTTTGGAGAAAGCTTTCCTTTTGTATTCCTTCGAACGCGCCTTAGGAGATGAGAAGTCCAATTTTCTTCTCACTCTTTGTTTTGGCCACTAGGAGGGGTAGTGGTGGCCGAATGCATTAAAGGCTTAGGTGGATTGCGAGCCGTGGCAGTTTGATATTGAGATCGGGCCTTGTTTAATTCGCCCGAATCCGCCGCATTCATCCAAGCTTTATAAAAGGAAGATAATACAATACTCGCAGTAGGATTTTGTACTACCTACCTTGGAAGACTTGACCAATACTCTATCCAACAAATAATTCGCTCGGGTCTAAAAGTCACATCTTTGGGTGCATCACAGTCTTGCGGGGGGAAAAATCTGTTTCATCCCGTGTTGTCTCATTACCCTGCAAGAAAAAATGTAAGTATCACTAGATAAGCCTAAAAGCCTAATGTAAGGGCAATTGAGACTACTCCCAACCATATTATTTATGTTCCACCAAGGAATCACAAAACGTATGTTAGGTACCCCGTGACAGAAAAATGACGTCCATTCCTCTTCATTCTTGTGCTTGTAAAGGATTCGACGTCCAGGGAATGTACGTACTTTAATAGCCTCAATATTTTGTTGCTGATCAACTATTCGCAAACGCTCCATGAGCCAAATCTAAAAAAAAAATCAGTTTTTACACGAGCAGGTGGCACGCGCATCAGAATAAGTTGTGCGCGCCATCCGCGCGCAGCGCAGAAGATTGCGCTGGACATACCAGTGCAACTTCATGGCTTGCGCTAAAAAAACGACGAAAAAAAACTTACGTGTAATCGGAGTGGACTTCCCGTGAAACCATTTTCGTTAGGGTCTCCTCTAAGGCGATTCAAGCATAAAATGGTTTCTGCCAAAGCCAAAGGAGCGGGTAAATGACATCCCTCTCTTTGCTTTACTACGAACACCATGGAATAATCTCCATATTCTTTGCCTGTCCTAAGTAAACAATTGACAACAAGACAATAGCATAAAGCACGAATTTTAAAGCGTTGTTTAATCATGTTGTCACGAGGGGCGACGAAATGTTCAATAAAATGAATTAAATTCACGCCTTCTTCAGTTCCAATATTGGTCATATCATTGTCGGACAAGTCGAAAAATCTTTGGAACATAGGTATGGGATCCGACAATGGGAGCGAATAAGTCACAGGGAGAGTATTTGTAGGGAAGCCTAGCAAGGCCTCGAACTCACCAGGAAGGGGAATAATTTTGTCCCCTTTAAATAAAAAGAGATGGCGGTTGGAGTCCCAATGGTTAGCAGCGGCATGAAGGAAATCAAAATTAATCACTAATTGCATATAATTCAATAGAGGGTCTAGGTGATAAATTTTGAAAGCTATTTTGTCCTCATTTGAAAGGGAGGTAATCCATTGCTTCAAACGCTGTTCAAAGGTCTTCACCATTGTTCAATGTAAAAAAAGGGGGGGGGAGAGTAAGAAATTAGAGAGATTTTTCTTTTTAGTTCTTATAATATTACTAAGCGAATGAATGCGAGATAATAAAAAAACCTACACAAAACCGTGGTTAAATAGACTCGAGAGGGGCATATTTTCGGCAATTTTTCGCCCAAAGGAAAGTTCACAAACAGGAGGCGCGCTCAACTCATGAGTTGCGCGCGACATGCGCGCGCAACTATATCACATGCGCGCGCTAGCCACGCGCAACTCATCCAGTTGCGCGCGTCTTCTCTATCGCCACATGTGGTTTAGGTTTATCTCCGTATTTTGGCTTACATAATGACGAAATCTTAAGACTAATCATACGCTTGCCTTTTTCTAACTCTTGTGTCCCTTTTCTTTCCTTTCTATTTGTTTTCTTTTTTATTTTATTTTATTATTTTCTTGTTCTTATTTTCCTTCTTCCTTTTTTCCCCTATTTTCTATTTTCTATTTTCCTTATTTCCTTTTTAGTCTCTTTTTTCCTATTTTCCTTTCTTTTGTTATTTTTTTCGAGGGGGGTAAGTCGGGAACCCTTTCCCTCCCTCGGAAATTTTTTTGCTTCTTTTCTTTTATATGCGTACACATGGAAACAAAAATTAATAATAATTATATTAATGACATATACAAAAAAACAAAACAAAATTATGTGTACATTTGTTTCCTTAAAATATAACAAATTGTGTACAAAAGGATCAGGGTGCTCTGCGAGTGCTAGACGGTTGTTGTAGCCTGTACATCCTACAAAATCCCAAAACGAAGATTAATACATGAAATGTAATAACTTCGTCGAAAAAGAAAAGAAATGAAACTTACCGCAATCATCCGATGATCACGGCATGACAAAGTCACGAGGGCCCTCGGATAAGCAGCTCGGAAAGCACGTATAGTCCTCACCATGTCGTTCACGGTCTCCCACGGAACCAGTTCCAAGAATACAAGGACAATTAGTAAATAAATGTATATGAATCAAAAATAGAAATATTTGAAGTACATATACAAAAAAAAGACATACCGACTCAACCGTGTCAGGAATGAACGGTATCCCTTCATCATCCTCCGCTGCTGGATCTCACGAATTACCGACCCTACAACATGGTATAAGTGATCTCCGCTGTAGGAGGCTCCCAACCGCCTAGCTCGACCCGCTAAAAAATAATAAATAATAATAAATAAAAAAAAGGGGGTCAAAGTTCCGAAAAATAGATAGAAACAAAAAAAAAATAAGAAAGAAGAAAAAGAGAGAATTGAGATACTAACCGGAAAAAAAACTGGGAAAGGAGTCAGCTTGGATGCAATGAAAGCCGGATAAGGAGCATCCGGCAGCACTAGCTGATCCGTTGAATAACCAAGGATCGCCTGAGCTCGATCCTCGGTCGACAGCAAATCCGGACGTAGCATCTAGATCGGGGGATCCACAGGAACCACAGGATCCTCTTATGAATGCTGCCAGAGAACGCGCTCGCCTAAAAACCAAGCGTCTGTCCTCTGAAGTATCGGGAGTCCCGAGTAGAGAGCCCGGAACCGGCAACGAACCATGCCAGACTGGATATCCTCAGGGACTCCGACGATCAAACTCCAAGGACGGAGATCGATCTAATGCAATAACATGAAAATCATCAAAACAAAATAATAATATGTAAAGAAATATACACATGTGTTGTCAAAATGCTCACCGACACACGGGTCGCCGAAAGAATCCTCTAGCGAAATACGTCGGCTGAAGTAGCTCGCCTTTTCCTAAAAGTAGCCAGTCGATGGTCGATAGGAAAGCAAGCAGCCCCGAGCACCCTAGGGGCTAGGAAAGGCAAGAACGATATCCCCAAGCCTAAACAAAGGAGAAACGGCTTAAAAAGAGAAAAATAAATAATAAAAAGTTAAAAGAAAGTTTAAAGTACATACCTCAAGGATACGACTATGCGATGTAAGGGAGATCCGAGGCACCTCAGTAGCTGCCGCAGGATCCACTACTCGGGTAGCCTTGCCCATAGCTATAAGCATACGGGCATACGACACCTCCGCCCAGTTCAGGTTACTTACCTGCCCCAAGCCTATGATGCAAGTAAGTAACCCGATAGGAAAACGCTCCCCCTGATCACTCAAGAGAGTGACGGAAAGAATGTGGGCAACGTATATCCGAGCCAGCTGCTCAGGTGTACACTGCCGGTCAACCTCGTTAGCCAACAACTCGTCATAAAGAATCGAGTACGGACAAGATTGAGGATATACGTGAAGGGTCGCCGCCAGACGATCCCCCGCGAGATCCCTCAATCTCAAGTCTTGCCCCGTTACGACCTCTATAACTCCAGGCTCACCTACAAAAGGAAAACCCGTAATCATAGAGAATTTGTAAGGGGTGACCGTCATCTCTCCCCACGGAAAGTTAAAAGTGTTGGTGGAATCCCACCAAAACTCCAACAATCCGCGGAGGAAAGCTGACAAAGCAAACTGACTTTACCTGAAAGCTCCACAATCTCCTTTACCTCATCGGGTAAGCTCTCAAAATGATTCCGCAGGTCACCAGAGCCGTATAGACGCATGCTAGACTCACTCTAAAAAAAAGAAGAGAAGAGAGAGAGCTAAAATTATAAAAAATGGTTATTAAAAGAAAAGAAGGAAAGTAAAAAAAGAAGGCGAAAGAAACTCACGATGTCGCGCCACTCTCGAACCGAGACGTGATGGTCTAGATCCCACTTAAGGACCCTAGGGTCCTAGTTGGGAGGAGCCTCCCAGATCACATCCTCCTCGCAACGTCTATCAGCAACGGTGCGTCGCTCTCGAACCTCCTCACGATGCCGGGTCACCCTCTTTCGAGGGCGAACTACCTCATCAGGACCGACTAGAATCTCCTCAGCGTCGACAAATGGAGGCGAATCCATGCTATGATAGACGAGATTTCTCTATTAGTAAATCGAATGTCACACAAAAATCGAGGGTGAACTACCTGCAGTCAAACTCAGTAAATGGGGGCTTTTAACACCCACAAAAGCCATCCTATACCAGTTTCAACTTAGCATTCAAGGGATTATGTTTCAAAATCTCAAAGAATAAACTATTCCAAGATGAATAATAGTTACATCATCAACACACTTATCGTCTACCAAACAATCTTGAAGTTCGAATATGGCAAAAACAAGCTAAGTATACACTTTGCGTCATTTCTTCAATTTCAAAATTTGCACAATGTGAATTATGAAAGTAATACTAGTTCTAATACTACAATCTACTTCATAATCAACAAGTATAACCAAAATGAGCAAGAAAAGCAACAGATTCAAGCAAAATTCAAACAAAAAGAGCAAGAACGAACTTAAACAAAGAAATGCTCATACAAGGTTCAATACTTAACCATTTTTCATGAAATTTGTTGCAAAATACTCCTTAAACATATCATAACAACATGGAACAAACAATTTCAAGAATTATACACCGAATTAAAAATCTCCAAATTCAAAATTTGGGGTTTTATGATTCGAAAAACGCTCAAATGCCATCCAAGAATGAACGAATTCAAGAAAAAAACTAACATTGGATTATGGAAAATGTGAATTAAGAGCGAGATTGGCTTCCTTTAGCTTTGAAAATCGCAAAAAATGAAGCTCTTTAAAGTAAAAAATGGAGGAAGGAAGGAGAGAAAGAGCAAAATGAAAAATCGCATTCACTATTTTCTTTTTGCTGAACTGAGTGTTGCGCGCAACTCCGGAAGTTGCACGTGACGTAGCAGCGCAACTCAGAAAGATGCGCGTGCCTAGCCAGCGCGACCCTCTAAGTTGCGCGCATATACTGGTCACTAAAATGACCGGTATCCGGTTTTTGATCCGTTTGTTCTTTTTTTTTCAACGGTTTTTGCTCGTTATTAGACGTAATGGCGCGCAAATTATCAGAATCATTTTTAATTGCTTTGTATTTGTAGTTTATTTTCTTCTTTGATAGTTCTTGCATTGTTTTGCATGCACACCGTGCTTTGTGCCTTCCCCTAGCATACGTTTTGAACGTTTTTCGTAAGCGTGCCTTCAAATGTTCCGTGGTGGTGCTTTACGTAAAAGCTCCTATAGACAGGTTTGTCATTTTACTGTACTAACATTATAAGTGTCCGTGGTGGTGCTTTACGTAAAAATGCAAATGGCGTAACATATAGCGCGAAATTGTACGGCGTAGGTGTTGCTTAAAATTTCACCTTAGCCCAAGATTTGCGAGATCTACCTCTCGGAACTAAAAGGTAGACTATTTATTGTAGGTGTTACCTCACGAGTGGACAGGCGTGCCGAACCTTCGGGAACAGGCACTTCTTGAATGGAAGAAAATACAGTAGTTAGTGAGCTTACTAACTTACCGAATAGTTAGGGTGTCCGTCCACCCCCTTTATAAAGAGCAACGAGACAGTGTCGCACCCATGTAGTCACGTGTCCCCAGTCTTGAGACACGTGTACTCATCTTGTGGACAAAACTGCTAAGAGAATTGCTGACTTTCTTCCCTTTCACTAGATTTGGATATATGCCTCCAGTCCTGAGACATGTATTTCTATCTTGTAGACATCCGGTTCGAATACCGGACCCGACTCAAATGCCGGACCCTTTTCGGTTCAAATATCGAAAACCCTTTTTCATTCTTTTTACTTTGTTAAAGTCAGGCTAAAGTTTCAATGACATATCGAGGGACTTTGGACCAACGATGACATGATTGAGAGGAAAATCATCCCCTTTTATTCTTTCTAAAAACCGATCTCTTCTCATGACTTGACATCACCTAGAATACATTTACTTGTAAAAGTATTCTACAATTTCAAAGAATCAATCTAGATTCTTTAGTGTGTTAATACTAGGGAAAACTTTCTCTAGCCTTAATAGCTACTTGTTCAAACACTTAGCAAACCGAGGACTTTTTCGATATCCTTAAACATTATTGAAAGATTCTCTAACCTTAGAGAACTTTGTAGAATGAGTCTCGGATTTTTCCTTGACTACATTGATCATCGTCTATCCTAGACTCGATCAAAGTGGAGGCTAACTGTAGACATCTACTTTTGGCCTCCTGTCCCGACAGGAAGTGCAATGACAATAAATAAAGCCATCTTCGTGTTGGATCAAAGTGAAGAAAACTTATGGATAACTGGTTAAGCCACAAAACACAAAAGACAAGCCCGAATAAAAGAATAAGGCCAATACAAGGTCCAATTAACTAAACCCAATCATAATTTGGCTTAAGCCCGTGCTTAAAACCCAATAATGATGGATTTAGGAGCGTCTAGGTTAAAATTTAAGTTGCCGCGAAAAATGTCGCGCGCATCTCACAAAGTCGCGCTCAGATGTCGCGCGCAACTTATTCAGTTGCTTGCAGCACTCCGCACAACTTCTAGAGATGCGCTCGCGAAAGATTCAGAATATCAAAATATTGGAAATCGAATCTTACCATAGAGCTGCGCGCAAGACAAATAACTACGCGCATCATCCGCGCGCGACTTATTCACTTACGCGTGACAAGGGTCCAATAATAGTGTAGTTGGAATAGGCTCGAAAGAGCTTTCCAACGATATGTTATAAGCCCAATTCCAATGAATAATGAGGAAATTGTGGCCAAATTACTAAATTGGGCCCGGTTTGATCTTTATATGCGGCCCAATGATCTAGAGGAGGGCTTATTATGAATTATCATTCCTAATGCAATTATGATGATATAGTCTTCTAGAATCTTCTAGAAGGTCCTTTTGAATCCTAATGGCATTAGGATTGATTATTAAGTTTTATGAGTTTTATTTGGAATAAAAGAAGTGTTTTAAATAAAATTAAGATTTTACCCCTCGTACGGACTTTTACGCTTAATTTTATCATAAAAAAAAAAAGAAAACGTGTAGAAAATCTCCTACAGTGCCGAACGCCAGGCTGTCGCCTAGCGACAGACCCTATCGCGCGGTGACAAGGGTTGTTGTGGCGACAGAGGCGTGTTTTATTCCTCTTCAAACTCTGATTCTTTTTTATCTAATCCGGATTGTTTTCATTATAAATAGTGTCCTTAGACCTCCGTGTTTAATCACCAACTCTCATCAAGAAATTCTTGATACTCTTTCTCTCTTTTTCTAAACCAACTTTTCACAAACAAAATTCTGCATTCACAAGATCTAGACACACCTAGCCAAATTCGAAGTTTCCTTCGCCCTAAACGTGAAAGTTTTGGTATTTCTGAGGGTTTGGTCCCAAATCTCTATTTCAATTATTTAATTTAATTCTTTAATTTTATATTTTCCTTGAAGTTACTAACGTGTGTATTTTGTTATTAGAAAGAGATACGAGGCATCCAACTAAGTGGTTTAATTGTTTAATTGATATTATGATATAAAAATCATGTTTAAATTGTTATTTTGATTCCTAGTATCATGTTAGGATGTTTTATTTATTCCTAGTATGATGTTTAGAGTAATAACTAACAATTCCTAATATCAAGTATGATTGTTATGATGCTTCCTATTTCTTTCCTAATAACATGCTAGCATAATGTTGGGGTTAAAGCTTTGATTTTTGATGCTTAGTGACATGCTAGGGTTTGTTATTAATCTTGTTAGTACCATGTCTAGGATCTTGCTATTATTATGCTTTATTGTTAACATGATTATTTTAATTATTGTTATTATAATTATTATGATTATGACGATTATTATTTTGCTTGATTATATTTATTGTTATTGCTTGATCACGCCTTTTATGCATCTTTAAAAGGAATTTGTACTTGTAATCACGCTTAATAAGAGAATTAATAATCTTGTTAGGTTAATATGGTTATAATTCAAGTGATCACCAATAATAGATTTATTTGTGCATTAATATTCAACCAACATAGATTAAACACATTTAGGGTAAACCTAATGATTGCATGTTAGTCAAAAATCGCACATGAATACGAGAATATTAAAGTAGAGGCCTATTATTAGGTCTTTTAGATTGGATTTGTACCTTTGTCCTCGAACTTCCAGTCTTGGTTCCTAGACCTATTGGAGTTAACGATCTCTTGCATCGTTAAGGGGTGTAACCTTCACCCTGTGAACGGTTTACAAGTTCCTAAAACTGGTTGGCGACTCTTTTGCTCTAGCTTCCTTCTCTTTGGACGCCACCATGCTTAAGTTTATGATCACAGTGGGGTTCAAGTTTGGGGTAATGCTTGAAATATTCCCTACAGTTTTTGGCGACTCCACTGGGGAGGATTTCTATTTTAATTCCTGAAATTTATTTTAGCAATTATTTAGAATGAGTAGATGAGACTTAAAAAGTTCTTAGTATTTCATGTGCGTAATTTTGATCAACATTATTATCATATGCATAAAAAAAAGTTTCTCATTGGAAAGACCATCTGTAATGATTAAAAAACATAGGATTTTTACACGTATAGGAAATTTGAGGAATAACATTCACAACTAGAATCGAAATAATATTGCGAAAACTTGAAAATTCTAAGAACACAGACAACTGCTGAGGCATGTAGGAAATGGCGTCTAGAAAATAGAGCCTGTCGCCGAAGATATGGCTCTATCGCCGAGCGACAATTATGTCGCTTGGCGACAGGGCTCATATCCTGGTGACAGACCCTGTTGGCTGGCGCTGCATTCTTTCGATACCGAGCTAGAAATATGCCTTCTTGTTTTGACCAGTTCTAGCACTGTTGGCTCAATTCTACTTCCTGATTGAGTTTTTTCTCACTTTTTTGAAATCCATATGTGTTCTACATATGGACATAACCCTCTGGGAATTCATGGTCCATCTACCTGATTGAACGCTCTGAGCAACAAAAGGTACATCCGAGAATGTTGAATTCACCAAACCATGGAAGCAAGTTAACTCGCGGGGTCCCATCCACACGCGCCAACCCTTCCAAAGGTAATGAGAACTAACTTGGATAATCTCTAGTTAGAGAGCGAGACTTGAACGCATAATATCTTCCTTTTGCACAAAAGTGAAAAACCAAACAAGCAACATTGCGTCATGCATAAGTATAGCACACTTAAACATTGGGGATTGGCTCATTGACTAAGGGCTTCCAACACTAGGCTTCTATCCCGAAATCAATAACAATCATCCCACCCATATCGCCAACAAAATGTTGGGAGGACAATGTCATAGGTCAACTCGTTGAGTGATTGATTTGTGCGTCGTTTCTTAAGATATGGTACCTTGGATACCCAAGCCCTTTGACCTTAGACTAGCAATACGTGAATCTTTACTTGTGGCATGCTTATGTGATTATGTGACTATATGCAACGTGTTAGGATAGTCTTCTTTTTTTTTCTTTTTAGATTGGTCTAGGTTCCCAATTACGAACGTCTCTTCGTAATTTAGAGTCATATTCTAAGGGTAACATAAAAAAAAAAAAATAGAACAATGCAAAAAAAAAAAGAAAAGGAAAACAAAAAAAAAGTGCTCGAATTAAAAAAAATCATACGAGCAGGTAGCGCGCAATTCACTGAGTTGCGCGACCCCTCCTAGCGCAAGTTATTTTGTTGCGCTTGACAGCCGCGCGCAACTGAATCACTTACGCACGCCCACTGTACCAATCAATTTTGATTTTTTCAAAAAACAAATTGACTCGTCAAAACAATATCTTTATTCATGAATTGTTAAGGGCGATGTTATCCGTTCAAATATATCTTGCGTCATTTTATTTTTTTTCTTTTTCTTTCTTCCCCTTCTAATAAAGCGTAACGGTTTACTTATTCTTTCGTACTTTTTTTAGGGTCGGTTTCCAATCTTGGGAAAGAACACTCCCGGGCACTTGGCTTCTACGTTTACCACCCAAAGATCAATCCCTTTCAAACCATTTTCTTTTGACAGTTAGTCCTAGTCCAACAACAATGTCAACCATTGAAGAATTTCAAGAGGAGATTCTTCGTTTGAGAGAGGAAAGGGCTCAAGAAGCCGAAGAGAAAAGAATTAAGAAAATTGAAAAGGCTAATAAGAAAAATGTTGAAGCCTTAGCCTTGCAAGAAAATATGGAACAATTATCCATCAAAGAAAAGTCGTTGGAGAAGCTAGTTCTTCGTTCTACAATGGGGAACAAGTACTTCGACGCAGAAAAGTTTTCTCCTTCCGCAGGACTTGCTTTACCAGAAAAGTTCGTAGCTACGGACTTGCCAATATTCAAGGTGACCAATAATCCACAAAATCATTTAATGTGTTTTACTGGCACCATGGCATTAAAGGGAGTTGATCCTAAGCTTTATGCTTTGACTTTCCCTTTATCTCTAGACCCAATCGCAAGAGAGTGGTACTATGGGCTAGATCCAAAATTCAAGGCAACATGGGAAGATGTACTTTCTGCTTTCATTACCCAATATGAGAGTAACGTAGAGTTCAAATCCACGCTACGTGAACTCGAAATGTTAAAGCAAGGCGACGATGAAGGTTTCCTTGCTTTCTATGGTAGATGGCGAGAAAAGGCGGCCCACCTTGCCCAAAGGCCACCCGAACTCGAATTAGTACAAAAATTCATTGACAACTGTCATAAAAAGTACAACAAACATCTACGTTACCTTGGTTTAGACACTTTTCAAAAGGTCTATTCCATGGCTACTAGGATTGAAGATGATCTTGCTAAAGAAAAAGCAAATAAACCCCATCATCATCATCAACCTAAAAATTACTACAAGAAGGGGAATTATAGCACATCATCCTTTATTGACGTATTTACGACCACCACGCAATACAATAACACAAATCAATATAATGATCCTAGGAAAAGATGGACAAGACAAAGAAAATTTACTCCATTTCTTGTGAGCTATAAAAAATTGGTAGAGAAATTAAATAAAAAAGGTTTACTTGCACCAATAGGACCAACACCACCCACTCCACCGGAAAGAAGATTTGCTATTGGGATGGTAATGCTTATTGCGCTTATCATAGAGGCAATGGACACGATACTGAACGTTGCTTTGTCTTAAAGCATAAAATACAAGATTTGGTAGACGATGGGAGAATTCCCACGCTTAAACCTAATAATAATGCATCCCCCTTAGGGGTGTTTCACATCAATGAGGACCATATGGGAAGCGATATGTTCAATCCTTTGAACTATATCACACCTATAGGAGAACCTCTATCCACAATACTAATAGGGGCAACTAATGAAGTATGTGGACTATGGGACGATGACTTTCAAGACTTACATGTCTCTAAGTATGCCGCCGTCCCACCTCTAACTTGTTTACAAAATGAAACAAATGGAGCGCTTGATTGGGATCATTTCATGGGGAAGTCACAAGACTTATCAAATCTCTCCTTGGATGAACAATGACATCAAGCTCAACTCAAGGAACATCTTGTCATGGAGGCACGCTCAAAGCCTCTAGAAGAAAGTTGGTTTATGAGTCCTACAAGTAATTAAAACGAGATAGATCATCTAACTCGTTCTGGGCGAGTTTACCAAGCACCACCACCAAATGGATCTTCGACCACACAAAATCAAACTCAAGGTCAAATGAAAAATACAATACCACCTCCACTTGAGGTGGAAGATCCATTGGTCAAACAACTTCGTCAATCCAAGGTGAATGTTAGCATTTGGGAACCCCTAAGTACTTCTAAGGAACATAGGAATTCCCTTATGAATGCTCTGACGGCTTTGTCTATAAGCACAAACACAACCCCTCAAGATCTTGTTAGCTTTCTTGCTAGCGAGAAATCTAAAAAATCAATCATTTTCACTAATGTTGATTTGCCTTCAAAAGACACTACACACAACAATGCATTATATTTAACTACGGGGTGCAAGGGATACAACATCCCTCTAACTTTGGTAGACAATGGGTCTGCCGTAAATGTTTGCCCATTGCGAATTGCAAAATACTTAGGCCTTAATCCAGAAAAAGATTTTCAATCAACCACACAAAGCATTAGGGCCTATGACGATTCGAGAGGGTCGGTGTGTGGAACTGTTAAGCTACCAATTACCACAGGCCCAATACAAAAGATGGTTTAATTCCACGTTATGGACATAAAACATACATTCAACCTTCTACTTGGACGTCCTTGGATACATGAGCTTGGTGCAATACCATCCTCACTTCATCAAATGATTAGGTTGAACTATCAAGGGTTTCCTATGACTATACATGCTTCTCCACTTAAAATACCAATAAATGATCAATCACTCTTAGAAATAAATCACGATAATGATGAAGAGGACATGTGGGGATTTGCCGCAGAGCCAATCTACACAATAGAAATGGAAGAAGACTTGGAAGAACCTTTCAATCTTGATCCATATTCCACCCGGATAGTAAACAAAATCTTACTCAAGAATAGTTACTTTCCTGGGATGTCTTTTGGAATAGGAATGAGAAATCTTTCTTACTTCCTATCCCATAGAAAAGCTTCTCCTTTAGATGGGGATATAAACCAACCAAAGAAGAATTGAAGTCTCACGATGCAAAAACAAAGCACGTAAAGACAACAACAAGAAAGGGATAGTCACTTTACTCTCGTCCTACAAACAAACCCTTAATGGACAATTCATTAGGGAGGGAGAAGACTACCCATGATATGACTTTCCAGAACCACTAGTTTTGGAAGGAATCAAGAAGCCTGGATTCAAAATATTTCACGATTGCTAATTATTGGATTACAATTTTAGTATCGTTAAATCAAAATACCCAATTCCAGGGTGCTATGATAGGCAAGCATTTAACTTGCTATTTAGACTAGAACAAAATCATGTCGCTGCGATGAACAATCAAAATGCCATCCCAGATGAAGCTTTTGACCCAACTTCATTGATCACCCCTTCTAATGAAACCTTGGAGCATGGGTGGAGGAAATCTTTCAAGTGGACCGATCACAAAGGTGATAAGCTGGAAATCGTCACAGGCGAAGGGAAGATGTTTGAAGAATCGGATGACGAATCTATTATAGACTCTGGGGAAGCTGAGAATCTAGGCCTTGTGGCAATTACTGAGTCTTTATTTTCTAGTTATAAGGATGAAGATCCCAAAAATGATTCTTCTCTTAATGTAATTTCTTTTGATTATAATAATATGAGCTCTACTTCCTAGTATATGCCTTCTATTGAATCTTTCGAATGTTATAACAATCAATCTATTGAAGATATTAATAAGTTGGGTGAACTAATGAAGGAACGAGAACAAAACAACCCTATCATTGAAGAAACTAAAACAATCAATATAGGAACTAATGAAAACAAAAGAGAAGTCAAAATTGGCTTAACTCTAGATCCGGAAGAGCGATCGACCCTCATATTGACGCTTAAAAAATTCGAAGACGTGTTTGCTATATCATACAAGGACATGCCTGGAATTGATAGGGAAATTACGGAACATACCATTCCCTTGAACCCTATCTCTAAACCAGTAAAACAAAAACTTCGACGAATGAAACCTGACGTCGTGTTAAAAATTAAAGAAGAAGTACAAAAAAATTGGACGCAGGTTTCATTCGCGTATGTAATTATCCAGAATGGGTAGCGAACATCATCCCAGTCCCTAAAAAGGGTGGACGAGTTCGCATGTGTGTCGACTTTAGGGACCTTAATAAGGCTAGCCCTAAAGACGATTTTCCTCTACCACATATTGATATATTGGTAGATAACAAGGCTGAACATGCGATGTTATCCTTTATGCATAAGGATACGCAGGTTACAACTAAATTTAATGGAAAAAGAAGACGAAGAAAAGACATGCTTTATCACCCCTTGGGGTACGTATTGCTATACAGTCATGCCATTTGGTTTAAAAAATGCAGGAGCTACGCACCAAAGAATAACTACGACTCTCTTGCATGATATGATGCATAAAGAAATAGAAGTGTATGTGGATGATATGATAGAATGGGACATATAAAATCTTTACGCAAATTTTTCACTAGCATAAAAAAATACAACATGCGATTAAATCCACAAAAATGCGCCTTCGGAGTAACTTCCGGTAAGTTACTCGGATACGTAGTAAGCACTCGCGGTATTGAGATCGATCCCTCTAAAATAAAGGCAATTGTTGACATGCCTCCCCCTCAAACAAAAAAAGAAATTAGTGATTTCCTTGGTAAACTGCAATACATTAGTCGATTTATCAACAAATTGACTATGACTTGCTAGCCAATATTTTTAAAAAATGAAAAAGAGGAAAAAGATGAAAGGGACGATCAATGCTAAAAGGCCTTTTAGAAAATCAAATATTATCTCAAAAGTCCACCAATTTTAGCACCACCTATACCCAAACTACCTCTTAGGCTATACATTACAGTTACAGACACGGCCACGGGCGCCATGTTAGCACAAGAGGTAGAAAAAGTCGAGCGTGCAATATATTGCATAAGTAAAAAATTCATCCAATATGAAACGAAATATAGCACCTCAGAAAAGACAAGTTTAGCATTAGTGTGGGCAACTAAAAAATTACGACATTATATGCTACCACACACGCACTACTCATGTGATTTCTCAACAAAATCCGATAAAGTATTTGTTTGAACAACCACCTATACAAGGAAGAATATCCAAATGGTTGGTGATGTTGGCCGAATTTGAGTTAAAATATATTCCAGAAAAATCAATGAAGGGAAAAGTAATTTCCGACTTTTTGGCTCAACATCCAATTCAAACAAGTCATGCAGAAACTACTCATCTTCCGGATGAAGAGATTCTCATGACACAAGATGACAAATGGGTAATGTACTTCGACGGTGCATCCAACCAAAAGGGATGTGGCGTAGGAGTATTACTTATAAGTCTAGAGGGAGCACATACTCCAATCTCTGTCAAACTAGACTTTGAGGTTACTAATAATGCCGCAGAATGAAACGTGCATTATTGGAGCAGCAACTAGCATAGGTGTGCAAAAATTAGAGGTATATGGAGATTCAAGTTTGATTATAAATCATATACAGAAAAAATGGAAAATAAAGAACTCCACAATGATATTATACCAAGCACACCTAGAGCAACTCATCGAGCATTTTGAACATATTGACTTTAAATATCTCCCAAGAGATGATAATCAATTTGCCGATGCGCTAGTAAAATTAGCCTCAATGATCAACATTCCAGATCACTTGAATATGATGCCATTAAGCGTTGATAGAAGAGAAGAACCATCATATTGTAACGCAATAGAGGAAATAAATGACATCGAAGGAAACAATCACAATCCTTGGTATGATTATATCCTCTAATATATTACTCATGGCACATATCCCGAAAATGCTTCATCGAAAGACCAACGAGCCTTACGAACACTTGCGGCTCAATACAGTCTATTAAATGGTCAATTATGCAAAAAAGGACCTAATGGTCAAAGTTTATTGTGTATAGACCAACCCGAAACCACACGCCTTATGGAGAATACTCACAAAGGTGTTTGTGGACATCACATGAATGGTAAAATGCTTGCAAAAATAATTTCACGACAAGGGTACTATTGGTCCGCTATGGAACATGATTGCATACAATATGTCAAAAAATACCCAAAGTGCCAAATGTTTGCTAATTTACAACACCTTCCACCATCCGAACTATATAATCTCACTTCCCCTGGCCCTTTTCAACTTGGGGAATTGACATAATTGTAAAAGTCTCTCCAACAAGAGCAGGAGGGCACGAGTACGTATTGGTAACCATCGATTACTTCACCAAGTGGATTGAGGCTGCTTCTTACGTGAATATCACTTCTAAACATGTCGCAAAGTTTCTCGAATGAAACATATTTTGTAGATATGGAATTCCACATGAACTAATTAGTGATCAGGGATCTCAATTCAAAGCTGAAGCCGAGACCCTCTTAACTCGTTATAAAGTAAAACATCATCACTCATCCCCATACAGACCTCAAATGAATGGAGTTGTAGAATCGGCAAATAAAAATATAACAGTCATCATTAAGAAAATGGCAGAAAATTATAAAGACTGGTCAAATAAACTACACTTCACACTATGGGGTTATAGAACGTCTATACGAACATCAATAGGATTAACTCCATACTCCTTAGTTTTTGGAATGGACGCAGTTCAACCAGTTGAACTGGAAATACCATCCCTACGCATCGTACTCGAAAGTAAGCTATCGGAAGCTAAATGGGTAAGAGCGAGGTATGAGGAGCTTTTATTGCTCGATGAACGACGATTAAGAGCTTTGAACCATGTACAAGTCTACCAAAGGCGCATTGCGTGTCATTTCAATAAAAGAGTAAAACCCAGAAATGTAAAAGAAGGTGGCTTTGTACTAAAAGAGGTTAGAGGTCCACCTACCGATCCAAGAGGGAAATTCAAACCTAATTGGATAGGTCCCTACCATGTAATTGATATCCTATCAGGATGAGCCGTCATATTAATGGACATTGGAGGAGATGAAATTCGCCAATTAATAAACATTGATAGACTTAAGAAATATTACATATGAAATCCGGATTAACTCGTTCATTCATACAGCTAACTTTAATTAGCATTCAATTGAAATATTCTAAGTGTTATGCATTTTATCGAATGATATGATAAAATACACAACACTTGAGGGGATAATTTAGAAATGATAAACCGTTCTAAGCGTTCAGATTTTTTATCGAACTTCACGAAAAAAATCTTCACACTTGGGGGGGGGGTAATAGCGCAGAAAAAAAAAACTTTTTTTTCGAAACACTCGTATTACACGTGTCGCGCGCAACTGGAATAGTTGCGCGCGGATGTCACGCGCATCTCATTTAGTTGCGCGCGACTGGTTCGTGCAACCTTAGATGTTGCACGCGCCACCTGATCGTAAACTACGAACTCGGACTTTTTTGTTTGAACGAAGTTGGAACTTCTACTTACGATAAAAGGAGGGTGTTTTGTGAATATAAACATGTACTCGGAAAATATAAAAATTAAACTTTGATTTAATTCTTTTCAAACAAAGTTTGATTAATTTTTTCATTAAATTTCTACCTAAGGAGTTAAAGAAAAAACAAAAATAAAAAATATACATAATAAAAGAATTAGAACTACGCAATAACCTGATTTCGTGATACGAATACGTAGGCAATCTATATGATTCGGTCATATCAAAATATCAAAACATAAAGCTCATTTTTATTTCATTAAAATTCAAAACAAAAGGAGACATTGTTGAACTAGATCATAAATAAAGAAAAGGGGCATAGTAGTGATTACAATTTATTCAAAAACAAAAAAGAGAGAGAGAGAACACAATGAAATTTTGTAACACTCTAAGGCTTCACTATATCCTCAATTGTCACGGATAATGGAGGAGTAGTTTCCATCGCAGTATTTTCAGAAACCTTAGAGCTTTCTCCTACTGTCTTCTTCTTGACCAATACATTGTTCTTTTAATTTAGGAATAGGATCCTTTTCAACCCTTTTTCCCTTTTACGAAGCTTTTGTTAGAGTCCTCTTTCGAGTTTGTTGCGAAGGTTCCTTGATTATCACACCTTTTTGTGCGGGTTTGGAGGGAGCTTTCCTTTTGGATTCCTTCAAACGCGCCTTAGGAGATGAGAAGTCCAATTTTATTCTCACTCTTTGTTTTGGCCACTAGGAGGGGTAGTGGTGGCCGAATGCATTAAAGGCTTAGGTGGATTGCGAGCCGTGGCAGTTTGATATTGAGATCGGGCCTTGTTTAATTCGCCCGTATCCGCCGCATTCATCCAAGCTTTATAAAAGGAAGATAATACAATACTCGCAGTAGGACTTTGTACTACCCACCTTGGAAGACTTGACCAATACTCTATCCAACAAAAAATTCGCTCGGGTCTAAAAGTCACATCTTTGGGTGCATTACAGTCTTGCGGGGGGAAAAATATGTTTCATCCCGTGTTATCTCATTACCCTGCAAGGAAAAATGTAAGTATCACTAGATAAGCCTAAAAGCCTAATGTAAGGGCAATTGAGACTACTCCCAACCATACTATTTATGTTCCACCAAGGAACCACAAAACGTATGTTAGGTACCCCGTGACAGAAAAATGACGTCCATTCCTCTTCATTCTTGTGCTTGTAAAGGATTCGACGTCCAGGGAATGTCCGTATTTTATTAGCCTCGATATTTTGTTGCTGATCAACTATTCGCAAACGCTCCATGAGCCAAATCTGAAAAAAAAATCAGTTTTAACACGAGCAGGTGGCACGCGCATCAGAATAAGTTGTGCGCGCCATCCGCGCGCAGCGCAGAAGATTGCGCTGGACATACCAGTGCAACTTCATGGCTTGCGCTAAAAAAACGACGAAAAAAAACTTACGTGTAATCGGAGTGGACTTCCCGTGAAACCATTTTCGTTAGGGTCTCCTCTAAGGCGATTCAAGCATAAAATGGTTTCTGCCAAAGCCAAAGGAGTGGGTAAATGACATCCCTCTATTTGCTTTACTACGAACACCATGGAATAATCTCCATATTCTTTTCCTGTCCTAAGTAAACAATTGACACTAAGACAATACCATAAAGCACGAATTTTAAAGCGTTGTTTAATCATGTTGTCTCGAGGGGCGACGAAATGTTCAATAAATTGAATTAAATTCACGCCTTCTTCAGTTCCAATATTGGTCCTATCATTGTCGGACAAGTCGAAAAATCTTTGGAACATAGGTATGGGATCCGACAATGGGAGCGAATAAGTCACGGGGAGAGTATTTGTAGGGAAGCCTAGCAAGGCCTCGAACTCACCAGGAAGGGGAATAATTTTGTCCCCTTTAAATAAAAAGAGATGGCGGTTGGAGTCCCAATGGTTAGCTGCGGCATGAAGGAAATCAAAATTAATCACTAATTGCATATAATTCAATAGAGGGTGTAGGTGATAAATTTTGAAAGCTAATTTGTCCTCATTTGAAAGGGAGGTAATCCATTGCTTCAAACGCTGTTCAAAGGTCTTCACCATTGTTCAATGTAAAAAAAAGGGGGGGGGGAGAGTAAGAAATTGGAGAGATTTTTCTTTTTAGTTCTTATAATATTACTAAGCGAATGAATGCGAGATAATAAAAATCCCTACACAAAACCGTGGTTAAATAGACCCGAGAGGGGCATATTTTCGGCAATTTTTCGCCCAAAGGAAAGTTCACAAACAGGTGGCGCGCTCAACTCATGAGTTGCGCGCGACATCCGCGCGCAACTATATCACATGCTGGATGAGTTGCGCGCGTCTTCTCTATCGCGACATGTGGTTTAGGTTTATCTCCGTATTTTGGCTTACATAATGATGAAATCTTGACGAAATCTTAAGACTAATCATACGCTTGCCTTTTTCTAACTCTTGTGTCCCTTTTCTTTCCTTTCTATTTGTTTTCTTTTTTATTTTATTTTATTATTTTCTTGTTCTTCTTTTCCTTCTTCCTTTTTTCCCCTATTTTCTGTTTTCTATTTTCCTTATTTCCTTTTTAGTCTCTTTTTTCCTATTTTCCTTTCTTTTGTTATTTTTTTCGAGGGGGGTAAGTCGGGAACCCTTTCCCTCCCTCGGAAATTTTTTTGCTTCTTTTCTTTTATATGCGTACACATGGAAACAAAAATTAATAATAATAATATAAATGACATATACAAAAAAACAAAACAAAATTATATGTACATTTGTTTCCTAAAAATATAACAAAATGTGTACAAAAGGATCAGGGTGCTCTGCGAGTGCTAGACGGTTGTTGTAGCCTGTACATCCTACAAAATCCCAAAACGAATATTAATACATGAAATGTAATAACCTCGTCGAAAAAGAAAAGAAATGTAACTTACCGCAATCATCCGATGATCACGGCATGACAAAGTCACGAGGGCCCTCGGATAAGCAGCTCGGAAAGCACGTATAGTCCTCACCATGTCGTTCACGGTCTCCCACGGAACCAGTTCCAAGAATACAAGGACAATTAGTAAATAAATGTATATGAATCAAAAATAGAAATATTTTAAGTACATATACAAAAAAAAGACATACCGACTCAACCGTGTCAGGAATGAACGGTATCCCTTCATCATCCTCCGCTGCTGGAAGGATCTCACGAATTACCGATCCTACAGCATCGGTATAAGTGATCTCCGCTGTAGGAGGCTCCCAACCGCCTAGCTCGACCCGCTAAAAAATAATAAATAATAATAAATAAAAAAAAGGGGGTCAAAGTTCCGAAAAATAGATAGAAACAAAAAAAAAAATTAAGAAAGAAGAAAAAGAGAGAATTGAGATACTAACCGGAACAAAAACTGGGAAAGGAGTCAGCTTGGATGCAATGAAAGCCGGATAAGGAGCATCCGGCAGCACCAGCTGATCCGTTGAATAACCAAGGATCTCCTGAGCTCGATCCTCGGTCGACAGCAAATCCGAACGTAGCATCTAGATCGGGGAATCCACAGGAACCACAGGCTCCTCTAATGAATGCTGCCAGAGAACGCGCTCGCCTAAAAACCAAGCGTTTGTCCTCTGAAGTATCGGGAGTCCCGAGTAGAGAGCCCGGAACCGGCAACGAACCATGCCAGACTGGATATCCTCAGGGACTCCGACGATCAAACTCCAAGGACGGAGATCGATCTAATGCAATAACATGAAAATCATCAAAACAAAATAATAATATGTAAAGAAATATACACATGTGTTGTCAAAATGCTCACCGACACACGGGTCGCCGAAAGAATCCTCTAGCGAAAGTCGTCGGCTGAAGTAGCTCGCCTTTTCCTAATCGTAGCCAGTCGATGGCCGATAGGAAAGCAAGCAGCCCCAAGCACCCTAGGGGCTAGGAAAGGCAGGAACGATATCCCCAAGCCTAAACAAAGGAGAAACGGCTTAAAAAGAGAAAAATAAATAATAAAAAGTTAAAAGAAAGTTTAAAGTACATACCTCAAGGATACGACTATGCGATGTAAGGGAGATCCGAGGCACCTCAGTAGCTGCCGCAGGATCCACTACTCGGGTAGCCTTGCCCATAGCTATAAGCATACAGGCATACGACACCTCCGCCCAGTTCAGGTTACTTACCTGCCCCAAGCCTATGATGCAAGAAAGTAACCCGATAGGAAAACGCTCCCCCTGATCACTCAAGAGAGTGACGGAAAGAATGTGGGCAACGTATATCCGAGCCAGCTGCTCAGGTGTACACTGCCGGTCAACCTCGTTAGCCGATAACTCGTAATCAAGAATCGAGTACGGACAAGACTGAGGATATAAGTGAAGGGTCGCCGCCAGACGATCCCCCGCGAGATCCCTCAATCTCAAGTCTTGCCCCGTTACGACCTCTATAACTCCAGGCTCACCTACAAAAGGAAAACCCGTAATCATAGAGAAGTTGTAAGGGGTGACCGTCATCTCTCCCCACGGAAAGTTAAAAGTGTTGGTGGAATCCCACCAAAACTCCAACAATCCGCGGAGGAAAGCTGACGAAGCAGACTGACTTTACCTGAAAGCTCCACAATCTCCTTTACCTCATCGGGTAAGCTCTCAAAATGATTCCGCAGGTTACCAAAGCCGTATAGACGCATGCTAGAGTCACTCTAAAAAAAAAAGAAGAGAAGAGAGAGAGCTAAAATAATAAAAAAATCGTTATTAAAAGAAAAGAGGGAAAGTAAAAAAAAAAGGCGAAAGAAACTCACGATGTCGCGCCACTCTTGAACCGAGACGAGATGGTCTAGATCCCACTTAAGGACCCTAGGGTCCCAGTTGGGAGGAGCCTCCCAGATCACATCCTCCTCGCGACGTCTATCAGCAACGGTGCGTCGCTCTCGAACCTCCTCACGATGCCGGGTCACCCTCTTTCGAGGGCGAACTACCTCATCAGGACAAACTAGAATCTCCTCAGCGTCGACAAATGGAGGCGAATCCATGCTATGATAGACGAGATTTCTCTATTAGTTCATTTTTTCCTAAACTAATAATCGTGTTCTAGATCCATTTCGGTAGCATAACGGCTGCCTATAGGACAAAACACAAAAATCGAATGTCACACAAAAATCAAATGGATGTTATTGGTGATAGGACAAATCGAATGTCACACAAAAATCGAGGGCGAACTACCTGCAGTCAAACTCAGTAAATGGGGGCTTTTAACACCCACAAAAGCCATCCTATACCAGTTTCAACTTAGCATTCTAGGGATTATGTTTCAAAATCTCAAAGAATCAACTATTCCAAGATGAATAATAGTAACATCACCAACACACTTATCGTCTACCAAACAATCTTGAAGTTCGAATATGGCAAAAACAAGCTAAGTATACACTTTGCGTCATTTCTTCAATTTCAAAATTTGCACAATGTGAATTATGAAAGTAATACTAGTTCTAATACTACAATCTACTTCATAATCAACAAGTATAACCAAAATGAGCAAGAAAAGCAACAGATTCAAGCAAAATTCAAACAAAAAGAGCAAGAACGAACTTAAACAAAGAAATGCTCATACAAGGTTCAATACTTCACCATTTTTCATGAAATTTGTTGCAAAATACTCCTTAAACATATCATAACAACATGGAACAAACAATTTCAAGAATTATAGACCGAATTAAAAATCTCCAAATTCAAAATTTGGGGTTTTATGATTCGAAAAAACGCTAAAATGCCATCCAAGAATGAACGAATTCAAGAAAAAAACTAACATTGGATTATGGAAAATGTGAATTAAGAGCGAGATTTGCTTCCTTTAGCTTTGAAAATCGCAAAAAATGAAGCTCTTTAAAGTAAAAAAATGGAGGAAGGAAGGAGAGAAAGAGCAAAATGAAAAATCGCATTCACTATTTTCTTTTTGCTGAACTGAGTGTTGCGCGCAACTCCGGAAGTTGCACGTGACGTAGCAGCGCAATTCAGAAAGATGCGCGTGCCTAGCCAGCGCGACCCTCTAAGTTGCGCGCAGATACTGGTCACTAAAATGACCGGTATCCGGTTTTTGATCCGTTTGTTCATTTTTTTTTTCAACGGTTTTTGCTCGTTATTAGACGTAATGGCGCGCAAATTATCAGAATCATTTTTAATTGCTTTGTATTTGTAGTTTATTTTCTTCTTTGATAGTTCTTGCATCGTTTTGCATGCACACCGTGCTTTGTGCCTTCCCCTAGCATACGTTTTGAACGTTTTTCGTAAGCGTGCCTTCAAATGTTCCGTGGTGGTGCTTTACGTAAAAGCTCCTATAGACAGGTTTGTCATGTTACTGTAATAACGTTATAAGTGTCCGTGGTGGTGCTTTACGTAAAAATGCAAATGGCGTAACATACAGCGCGAAATTGTACGGCGTAGGTGTTGCTTAAAATTTCACCTTAGCCCAAGATTTGCGAGATCTACCTCTCGGAACTAAAAGGTAGATTATTTATTGTAGGTGTTACCTCATGAGTGGACAGGCGTGCCGAACCTTCAGGAACATGCACTTCTTGAATGGAAGCAAATACGGTAGTTAGTGAGCTTACTAACTTACCGGACAGTTAGGGTGTCCGTCCACCCCCTGTATAAAGAGCAACGAGACAGTGTCGCACCCATGTAGTCACGTGCCCCCAGTCTTGAGACACGTGTACTCATCTTGTGGACAAAACTGCTAAGAGAGTTGCTGACTTTCTTTCCTTTCACTAGATTTGGATATATGCCTCCAGTCCTGAGACATGTTTCTCTATCTTATAGACATCCGGTTCGAATACCGGACCCGACTCAAATGCCGGACCCTTTTCGGTTCAAATATCGAAAACCCTTTTTCATTCTTTTTACTTTGTTAAAGTCAGGCTAAAGTTTCAATGACATATCGAGGGACTTTGGACCAACGATGACATGATTGAGAGGAAAATCATCCCCTTTTATTCTTTCTAAAAACTGATCTCTTCTCATGACTTGACATCACCTAGAATACATTTACTTGTAAAAGTATTCTACAATTGCAAAGAATCAATCTAGATTCTTTAGTGTGTTAAGACTAGGGAAAACTTTCTCTAGCCTTAATAGCTACTTGTTCAAACACTTAGGAAACCGAGGACTGTTTCGATATCCTTAAACATTACTGAAAGATTCTCTAACCTTAGAGAACTTCGTAGAATGAGTCTCGGATTTTTCCTTGACTACATTGATCATCGTCTATCCTAGACTCGATCAAAGTGGAGGCTAACTGTAGACATCTACTTTTGGCCTCCTGCCCCGACAGGAAGTGCAATGACGATAAATAAAGCCATCTTCGTGTTGGATCAAAGTGAAGAATACTTATGGATAACTGGTTAAGCCACAAAACACAAAAGACAAGCCCGAATAAAAGAATAAGGCCAATACAAGGTCCACTTAACTAAACCCAATCATAATTAGGCTTAAGCCCGTGCTTAAATCCCAATAATGATGGATTTAGGAGCGTCTAGGTTAAAATTTAAGCTGCCGCGAAAAATGTCGCGCGGATCACACAAGTTGCGCTCAGATGTCGCGCGCAACTTATTCAGTCGCTTGCAGCACTCCGCACAACTTCTAGAGATGCGCTCGCGAAAGATTCAGAATATCAAAATATTGGAAATCGAATCTTACCATAGAGCTGCGCGCAAGACAAATAGCAGCGCGCATCATCCGCGCGCGACTTATTCACTTGCGCGTGACAAGGGTCCAATAATAATGTAGCTGGAATAGGCTCGAAAGAGCTTTCCAACGATATGTTATAAGCCCAATTCCAATGAATAATGAGGAAATTGTGGCCAAATTACTAAATTGGGCCCGGTTTGATCTTTATATGCGGCCCAATGATCTAGAGGAGGGCTTATTATGAATTATCATTCCTAATGCAATTATGATGATTATAGTCTTCTAGAATCTTCTAGAAGGTTCTTTTGAATCCTAATGGCATTAGGATTGATTATTAAGTTTTATGAGTTTTATTTGGAATAAAAGAAGTGTTTTAAATAAAATTACGATTTTACCCCTCGTACGGACTTTTACGCTTAATTTTATCAAAAAAAAGAAAACGTGTAGAAAATCACCTACAGTGCCGAACGCCAGGCTGTCGCCTAGCGACAGACCCTATCGCGCGGTGACAAGGGTTGTTGTGGCGACAAAGGGGTGTTTTATTCCTCTTCAAACTCTGATTCTTTTTTATCTAATCCGGATTGTTTTCATTATAAATAGTGTCCTTAGACCTCCGTGTTTAATCACCAACTCTCATCAAGAAATTCTTGATACTCTTTCTCTCTTTTTCTAAATCAACTTTTCACAAACAAAATTCTGCATTCACAAGATCTAGACACACCTAGCCAAATTCGAAGTTTCCTTCGCCCTAAACGTGAAAGTTATGGTATTTATGAGGGTTTGGTCCCAAATCTCTATTTCAATTATTTAATTTAATTCTTTAATTTTATATTTTCCTTGAAGTTACTAACGTGTGTATTTTGTTATTAGAAAGAGATACGAGGCATCCAACTAAGTGGTTTAATTGTTTAATTGATATTATGATATAAAAATCATGTTTAAATTGTTATTTTGATTCCTAGTATCATGTTAGGATGTTTTATTTCTTCCTAGTATGATGTTTAGGGTAATAACTAAAAATTCCTAATATCAAGTATGATTGTTATGATGCTTCCTATTTCTTTCCTAATAACATGCTAGCATAATGTTGGGCTTAAAGCTTTGATTTTTGATGCTTAGTCACATGCTAGGGTTTGTTATTAATCTTGTTAGTACCATGTCTAGGATCTTGCTATTATTATGCTTTATTGTTAACATGATTATTTTAATTATTGTTATTATAATTATTATGATAATGAAAATTATTATTTTGCTTGATTATATTTATTGTTATTGCTTGATCACGCCTTTTATGCATCTTTAAAAGGAATTTGTACTTGTAATCACGCTTAATAAGAGAATTAATAATCTTCTTAGGTTAATATGGTTATAATTCAAGTGATCACCAATAATAGATTTATTTGTGCATTAATATTCAACCAACATAGATTAAACACGTTTAGGGTAAACCTAATGATTGCATGTTAGTCAAAAATCGCACATGAATACGAGAATATTAAAGTAGAGGCCTATTATTAGGTCTTTTGGATTGGATTTGTACCTTTGTCCTCGAACTTCCAATATTGGTTCCTAGACCTATTGGAGTTAACGATCTCTTGGATCGTTAAGGGGTGTAACCTTCACCCTGTGAACGGTTTACAAGTTCCTAAAACTGGTTGGCGACTCTTTTGCTCTAGCTTCCTTCTCTTTGGACGCCACCATGCTTAAGTTTATGATCACAGTGGGGTTCAAGTTTGGGGTAATGCTTGAAATATTCCCTACAGTTTTTGGCGACTCCACTGAGGAGGATTTCTATTTTAATTCCTGAAATTTATTTTAGCAATTATTTAGAATGAGTAGATGAGACTTAAAAAGTTCTTAGTATTTCATGTGCGTAATTTTGATCAACATTATTGTCATATGCATAAAAAAAAAATTTCATTGGAAAGACCATCTGTAATGATTCAAAAACATAGGATTTTTACACGTATAGGAAATTTGAGGAATAACTTTCACAACTAGAATCGAAATAATATTGCGAAAACATGAAAATTCTAAGAACACAGACAACTGTTGAGGCATGTAGGAAATGGCGTCTAGAAAATAGAGCCTGTCGCCGAAGATATGGCTCTATCGCCGAGCGACAATTATGTCGCTTGGCGACAGGGCTCATATCCTGGTGACAGACCCTGTTGGCTGGCGCTGCATTCTACCGATACCGAGCTAGAAATATGCCTTCTTGTTTTGACCAGTTCTAGCACTGTTGGCTCAATTCTACTTCCTGATTGAGTTTTTTCTCACTTTTCTGAAATCCATATGTGTTCTACATATGGACATAACCCTCTGGGAATTCATGGTCCATCTACCTGATTGAACGCTTTGAGAAACAAAAGGTACATCCGAGAATGTTGAATTCACCAAACCATGGAAGCGAGTTAACTCGCGGGGTCCCATCCACACACGCCTACCCTTCCAAAGGTAATGAGAACTAACTTGGATAATCTCTAGTTAGAGAGCGAGACTTGAACGCATAATATCTTCCTTTTGCACAAAAGTAAAAAACCAAACAAGAAACATTGCGTCATGCATAAGTATAGCACACTTAAACATTGGGGATTGGCTCATTGACTAGGGGCTTCCAACACTAGGCTTCTATCCCGAAATCAATAATAATCATCCCACCCATATCGCCAACAAAATGTTGGGAGGAAAATGTCATAGGTCAACTCGTTGAGTGATTGATTTGTGTGTCGTTTCTTAAGATATGGTACCTTGGATACCCAAGCCCTTTGACCTTAGACTAGCAATACGTGAATCTTTACTTGTGGCATGCTTATGTGATTATGTGACTATATGCAACGTGTTAGGATAGCCTTCTTTTTTTTTCTTTTTAGTTTGGTCTAGGTTCCCAATTACGAACGTCTCTTCGTGATTTAGAGTCATATTCTAAGGGTAACATAAAAAAAAAACAAAAAGAACAATGCAAAAAAAAAAGAAAAGGAAAACAAAAAAAAAGTGCTCGAATTAAAAAAATCATACGAGCAAGTGGCGCGCGCAATTCACTGAGTTGCGCGACCCCTCCTAGCGCAAGTTATTTTGTTGCGCTTGACAGCCGCGCGCAACTGAATCACTTACGCACGCCCACTGTACCAATCAATTTAGATTTTTTCAAAAAACAAATTGACTCGTCAAAACAATATCTTTATTCATGAATTGTTAAGGGCGATGTTATCCGTTCAAATATATCTTGCGTCATTTTATTTTTTTTCTTTTTCTTTCTTCCCCTTCTAATAAAGCGTAACGGTTTACTTATTCTTTCGTACTTTTTTTAGGGTCGGTTTCCAATCTTGGGAAAGAACACTCCCGGGCACTTGGCTTCTACGTTTACCACCCAAAGATCAATCCCTTTCAAACCATTTTCTTTTGACAGTTAGTCCTAGTCCAACAACAATGTCAACCATTGAAGAATTTCAAGAGGAGATTCTTCGTTTGAGAGAGGAAAGGGCTCAAGAAGCCGAAGAGAAAAGAATTAAGAAAATTGAAAAGGCTAATAAGAAAAATGTTGAAGCCTTAGCCCTGCAAGAAAAGATGGAACAATTATCCATCAAGGAAAAGTCGTTGGAGAAGCTAGTTCTTCGTTCTACAATGGGGAACAAGTACTTCGACGCAAAAAAGTTTTCTCCTCCCGCAGGACTTGCTTTACCAGAAAAGTTCGTAGCTACGGACTTGCCAATATTCAAGGTGACCAATAATCCACAAAATCATTTAATGTGTTTTACTGGCACCATGGCATTAAAGGGAGTTGATCCTAAGCTTTATGCTTTGACTTTCCCTTTATCTCTAGACCCAATCGCAAGAGAGTGGTACTATGGGCTAGATCCAAAATTCAAGGCAACATGGGAAGATGTACTTTCTGCTTTCATTACCCAATATGAGAGTGACGTAGAGTTCAAATCCACGCTACGTGAACTCGAAATGTTAAAGCAAGGCGACGATGAAGGTTTCCTTGCTTTCTATGGTAGATGGCGAGAAAAGGCGGCCCACCTTGCCCAAAGGCCACCCGAACTCGAATTAGTACAAAAATTCATTGACAACTGTCATGAAAAGTACAACAAACATCTACGTTACCTTGGTTTAGACACTTTTCAAAAGGTCTATTCCATGGCTACTAGGATTGAAGATGATCTTGCTAAAGAAAAAGCAAATAAACCCCATCATCATCATCAACCTAAAAATTACTACAAGAAGGGGAATTATAGCACATCATCCTTTATAGACGTATTTACGACCACCACGCAATACAATAACACAAATCAATATAATGATCCTAGGAAAAGATGGACAAGAGAAAGAAAATTTACTCCATTTCTTGTGAGCTATAAACAATTGGTAGAGAAATTAAATAAAAAAGGTTTACTTGCACCAACAGGACCAACACCACCCACTCCACCAGAAAGAAGATTTGCTAATTGGGATGGTAATGCTTATTGCGCTTATCATAGAGGCAATGGACACGATACTGAACGCTGCTTTGTCTTAAACAATAAAATACAAGATTTGGTAGACGATGGGAGAATTCCCACGCCTAAACCTAATAATAATGCATCCCCCTTAGGGGTGTTTCACATCAATGAGGACCATATGGGAAGCGATATGTTCAATCCTTTGAACTATATCACACCTATAGGAGAACCTCTATCCACAATACTCATAGGGGCAACTAATGAAGTATGTGGACTATGGGACGATGACTTTCAAGACTTATATGTCTCTAAGTATGCCGCTGTCCCACCTCTAACTTGTTTACAAAATGAAACAAATGGAGCGCTTGATTGGGATCATTTCTTGGGGAAGTCACAAGACTTATCAAATCTCTCCTTGGATGAACAATGACATCAAGCTCAACTCAAGGAACATCTTGAAATGGAGGCACGCTCAAAGCCTCTAGAAGAAAGTTGGTTTATGAGTCCTACAAGTAATTAAAACGAGATAGATCATCTAACTCGTTCTGGGCGAGTTTACCAAGCACCACCACCAAATGGATCTTCGACCACACAAAATCAAACTCAAGGTCAATTGAAAAATACAATACCACCTCCACTTGAGGTGGAAGATCCATTGGTCAAACAACTTCGTCAATCCAAGGTGAATGTTAGCATTTGGGAACCCCTAAGTACTTCTAAGGAACATAGGAATTCCCTTATGAATGCTCTGACGGCTTTGTCTATAAGCACAAACACAACCCCTCAAGATCTTGTTAGCTTTCTTACTAGCGAGAAATCTAAAAAATCAATCATTTTCACTAATGTTGATTTGCCTTCAAAAGACACTACACACAACAATGCATTACATTTAACTGTGGGGTGCAAGGGATACAACATCCCTCTAACTTTGGTAGACAATGGGTCAGCCGTAAATGTTTGCCCATTGCGTAAATGTTTGCCTTAATCTAGAAAAAGATTTTCAATCAACAACACAAAGCATTAGGGCCTATGACGATTCGAGAGGGTCGGTGTGTGGAACTGTTAAGCTACCAATTACCACAAGCCCAATACAAAAGATGGTTTAATTCCACGTTTGGACATAAAACATACATTCAACCTTCTACTTGGACGTCCTTGGATACATGAGCTTGGTGCAATACCATCCTCACTTCATCAAATGATTAGGTTGAACTATCAAGGGTTTCCTATGACTATACATGCTTCTCCACTTAAAATACCAATAAATGATCAATCACTCTTAGAAATAAATCACGATAATGATGAAGAGGACATGTGGGGATTTGCCGCAGAGCCAATCTACACAATAGAAATGGAAGAAGACTTGGAAGAACCTTTCAATCTTGATCCATATTCCACCCGGATAGTAAACAAAATCTTACTCAAGAATAGTTACTTTCCTGGGATGTCTTTTGGAATAGGAATGAGAAATCTTTCTTACTTCCTATCCCATAGAAAAGCTTCTCCTTTAGATGGGGATATAAACCAACCAAAGAAGAATTGAAGTCTCACGATGCAAAAACAAAGCACGTAAAGACAAAAACAAGAAAGGGATAGTCACTTTACTCTCATCCTACAAACAAACCCTTAATGGACAATTCATTAGGGAGGGAGAAGACCACCCATGCTATGACTTTCCAGAACCACTAGTTTTGGAAGGAATCAAGAAGCCTGGATTCGAAATATTTCACGATTTCTAATTATTGGATTACAATTTTAGTATCGTTAAATCAAAATACCCCATTCCAGGGTGCTATGATAGGCAAGCATTTAACTTGCTATTTAGACTAGAACAAAATCATGTCGCTGCGATGACCAATCAAAATGCCATCCAAGATGAAGCTTTTGACCCAAATTCAATGATCACCCCTTCTAATGAAACCTTGGAGCATGGGTGGAGGAAATCTTTCAAGTAGACCAATCACAAAGGTGATAAGCTGGAAATCGTCACAGGCGAAGGGAAGATGTTTGAAGAATCGGATGACGAATCTATTATAGACTCTGGGGAAGCTGAGAATCTAGGCCTTGTGGCAATTACTGAGTCTTTATTTTCTAGTTATAAGGATGAAGATCCCAAAAATGATTCTTCTCTTAATTTAATTTCTTTTGATTATAATAATATGAGCTCTACTTCCTAGTATATGCCTTCTATTGAATCTTTCGAATGCTATAACAATCAATCTAATGAAGATATTAATAAGTTGGTTGAACTAATGAAGGAACGAGAACAAAAGAACCCTATCATTGAAGAAACTGAAACAATCAATATAGGAACTAATGAAAACAAAAGAGAAGTCAAAATTGGCTTAACTCTAGATCCGGAAGAGCGATCGACCCTCATATTGACGCTTAAAAAATTCGAAGACGTGTTTGCTATATCATACAAGGACATGCCTGGAATTGATAGGGAAATTACGAAACATACCATTCCCTTGAACCCTATCTCTAAACCAGTAAAACAAAAACTTCGACGAATGAAACCTGACGTCGTGTTAAAAATTAAAGAAGAAGTACAAAAAAATTAGACGCAGGTTTCATTCGCGTATGTAATTATCCAGAATGGGTAGCGAACATCATCCCAGTCCCTAAAAAGGGTGGACGAGTTCGCATGTGTGTCGACTTTAGGGACCTTAATAAGGCTAGCCCTAAAGACGATTTTCCTCTACCACATATTGATATATTGGTAGATAACACGGCTGAACATGCGATATTATCCTTTATGCATAAGGATACGCAGGTTACAACTAAATTTAATGGAAAAAGAAGACGAAGAAAAGACATGCTTTATCACCCCTTGGGGTACGTATTACTATACAGTCATGCCATTTGGTTTAAAAAATGCAGGAGCTACGTACCAAAGAATAGCTACTTGCATGATATGATGCATAAAGAAATAGAAGTGTATGTGGATGATATGATAGAATGGGACATATAAAATCTTTACGCAAATTTTTCACTAGCATATAAAAATACAACATGCGATTAAATCCACAAAAATACGCCTTCGGAGTAACTTCCGGTAAGTTACTCGGATACGTAGTAAGCACTCGCGGTATTGAGATCGATCCCTCTAAAATAAAGGCAATTGTTGACATGCCTCCCCCTCAAACAAAAAAAGAAATTAGTGATTTCCTTGGTAAACTGCAATACATTAGTCGATTTATCAACAAATTTACTATGATTTGTGAGCCAATATTTTTAAAAAATGAAAAAGAGGATAAAGATGAAAGGGACGATCAATGCTAAAAGGCCTTTTAGAAAATCAAAGATTATCTCAAAAGTCCACCAATTTTAGCACCACTTGTACCCAAACTACCTCTTAGGCTATACATTACAGTTACAGACACGGCCACGGGCGCCATGTTAGCACAAGAGGTAGAAAAAGTCGAGCGTGCAATATATTGCATAAGTAAAAAATTCATCCAATATGAAACGAAATATAGCACCTCAGAAAAGACAAGTTTAGCATTAGTGTGGGCAACTAAAAAATTACGACATTATATGCTACCACACACGCACTACTCATGTGATTTCTCAACAAAATCCGATAAAGTATTTGTTTGAACAACCACCTACACAAGGAAGAATATCCAAATGGTTGGTGATGTTGGCCGAATTTGAGTTAAAATATATTCCAGAAAAATCAATGAAGGGAAAAGTAATTTCCGACTTTTTGGCTCAACATCCAATTCAAACAAGTCATGCAGAAACTACTCATCTTCCGGATGAAGAGATTCTCATGACACAAGATGACAAATGGGTAATGTACTTCGACGGTGCATCCAACCAAAAGGGATGTGGCGTAGGAGTATTACTTATAAGTCTAGAGGGAGCACATACTCCAATCTCTGTCAAACTAGACTTTGAGGTTACTAATAATGCCACAGAATGAAACGTGCATTATTGGATTAGAAGCAGCAGCTAGCATAGGTGTGAAAAAATTAGAGGTATATGGAGATTCAAGTTTGATTATAAATCATATACAGAAAAAATGGAAAATAAAGAACTCCACAATGATATTATACCAAGCACACCTAGAGCAACTCATCGAGCATTTTGAACATATTGACTTTAAATATCTCCCAAGAGATGATAATCAATTTGCCGATGCGCTAGTAAAATTAGCCTCAATGATCAACATTCCAGATCACTTGAATATGATGCCATTAAGCGTTGATAGAAGAGAAGAACCATCATATTGCAACGCAATAGAGGAAATAAATGACATCGAAGGAAACAATCACAATCCTTGGTATGATTATATCCTCAAATATATTACTCATGGCACATATCCCGAAAATACTTCATCGAAAGACCAACAAGCCTTACGAACACTTGCGGCTCAATACGGTCTATTAAATGGTCAATTATGCAAAAAAGGACCTAATGGTCAAAGTTTATTGTGTATAGACCAACCCGAAACCACACGCCTTATGGAGAATACTCACAAAGGTGTTTGTGGACATCACATGAATGGTAAAATGCTTGCAAAAATAATTTCACGACAAGGGTACTATTGGTCCGCTATGGAACATGATTGCATACAATATGTCAAAAAATACCCAAAGTGCCAAATGTTTGCTAATTTACAACACCTTCCACCATCCGAACTATATAATCTCACTTCCCCTGGCCCTTTTCAACTTGGGGAATTGACATAATTGTAAAAGTCTCTCCAACAAGAGCAGGAGGGCACGAGTACGTATTGGTAACCATCGATTACTTCACCAAGTGGATTGAGGCTGCTTCTTACGTGAATATCACTGCTAAACATGTCGCAAAGTTTCTCGAATGAAACATATTTTGTAGATATGGAGTTCCACATGAACTAATTAGTGATCAGGGATCTCAATTCAAAGCTGAAGCCGAGACCCTCTTAACTCGTTATAAAGTAAAACATCATCACTCATCCCCATACAGACCTCAAATGAATGGAGTTGTAGAATCGGCAAATAAAAATATAACAGTCATCATTAAGAAACTGGCAGAAAATTATAAAGACTGCTCAAATAAACTACACTTCACACTATGGGGTTATAGAACGTCTATACGAACATCAATAGGATTAACTCCATACTCCTTAGTTTTTGGAATGGACGCAGTTCAACCAGTTGAACTGGAAATACCATCCCTACGCATCGTACTCGAAAGTAAGCTACCGGAAGCTAAATGGGTAAGAGCGAGGTATGAGTAGCTTTTATTGCTCGATGAACGACGATTAAGAGCTTTGAACCATGTACAAGTCTACCAAAGGCGCATTGCGTGTCATTTCAATAAAAGAGTAAAACCCAGAAATATAAAAGAAGGTGGCTTTGTACTAAAAGAGGTTAGGGGTCCATCTACCGATCCAAAAGGGAAATTCAAACCTAATTGGATAGGTCCCTACCATGTAATTGAAATCCTATCAGGATGAGCCGTCAGATTAATGGACATTGGAGGAGATGAAATTCGCCAATTAATAAACATTGATAGACTTAAGAAATATTACATATGAAATCCGGATTAACTCGTTCATTCATACAGCTAACTTTAATTAGCATTCAATTGAAAGATTCTAAGTGTTATGCATTTTATCGAATGATATGATAAAATACACAACACTTGAGGGGATAATTTAGAAATGATAAACCGTTCTAAGCGTTCAGATTTTTTATCGAACTTCACAAAAAAAATCTTCACACTTGGGGGGGGGGGGTAATAGCGTAGAAAATATAAACTTTTTTTCGAAACACTCGTATTACAGGTGTCGCGCGCAACTGGAATAGTTGCGCGCGAATGTCACGTGCATCTCATTTAGTTGCGCACGACTGGTTCGTGCAACCTTAGATGTTGCGCGCGCCACCTGATCGTAAACTACGAACCCGGACTTTTTTGTTTGAACGAAGTTGCAACTTCTACTTACGATAAAAGGAGGGTGTTTCGTGAATATAAACATGTACTCGGAAAATATAAAAATTAAAATTTGATTTAATTCTTTTAAAACAAAGTTTGATTAATTTTTTCATTTAATTTCTACCTAAGGAGTTAAAGAAAAAACAAAAATAAAAAATATACATAATAAAAGAATTAGAACTACGCAATAACCTGATTTCGTGATACGAATACGTAGGCAATCTATATGATTCGGTCATATCAAAATATCAAAACATAAAGCTCATTTTTATTTCATTAAAATTCAAAAAAAAAGGAGACATTGTTGAACTAGATCATAAATAAAGAAAAGGGGCATAGTAGTGATTACAATTTATTCAAAAACAAAAGAGAGAGAGAGAGAACACAATGAAATTGTGTAACACTCTAAGGCTTCACTATATCCTGAATTGTCACGGATGATGGAGGAGTAGTTTCCATCGCAGTATTTTCAGAAACCTTAGAGCTTTCTCCTACTGTCTTCTTCTTGACCAATACATTGTTCTTTTAATTTAGGAATAGTATCCTTTTCAACCCTTTTTTCCTTTTACGAAGCTTTTGTTAGAGTCCTCTTTCGAGTTTGTTGCGAAGGTTCCTTGATTATCACACCTTTTTGTGCGGGTTTGGAGGGAGCTTTCCTTTTGGATTCCTTCGAACGCGCCTTAGGAGATGAGAAGTCCAATTTTCTTCTCACTCTTTGTTTTGGCCACTAGGAGGGGTAGTGGTGGCCGAATGCATTAAAGGCTTAGGTGGATTGCGAGCCGTGGCAGTTTGATATTGAGATCGGGCCTTGTTTAATTCGCCCGTATCCGCCGCATTCATCCAAGCTTTATAAAAGGAAGATAATACAATACTCGCAGTAGGATTTTGTACTACCCACCTTGGAAGACTTGACCAATACTCTATCCAACAAAAAATTCGCTCGGGTCTAAAAGTCACATCTTTGGGTGCATCACAGTCTTGCGGGGGGAAAAATATGTTTCATCCCGTGTTATCTCATTACCCTGCAAGGAAAAATGTAAGTATCACTAGATAAGCCTAAAAGCCTAATGTAAGGGAAATTGAGACTACTCCCAACCATACTATTTATGTTCCACCAAGGAATCACAAAACGTATGTTAGGTACCCCGTGACAGAAAAATGACGTCCATTCCTCTTCATTCTTGTGCTTGTAAAGGATTCGACGTCCAGGGAATGTCCGTACTTTATTAGCCTCGATATTTTGTTGCTGATCAACTATTCGCAAACGCTCCATGAGCCAAATCTGAAAAAAAAAAATCAGTTTTTACACGAGCAGGTGGCACGCGCATCAGAATAAGTTGTGCGCGCCATCCGCGCGCAGCGCAGAAGATTGCGCTGGACATACCAGTGCAACTTCATGGCTTGCGCTAAAAAAACGACGAAAAAAAACTTACGTGTAATCGGAGTGGACTTCCCGTGAAACCATTTTCGTTAGGGTCTCCTCTAAGGCGATTCAAGCATAAAATGGTTTCTGCCAAAGCCAAAGGAGTGGGTAAATGACATCCCTCTATTTGCTTTACTACGAACACCATGGAATAATCTCCATATTCTTTTCCTGTCCTATGTAAACAATTGACACTAAGACAATAGCATAAAGCACGAATTTTAAAGCGTTGTTTAATCATGTTGTCTCGAGGGGCGACGAAATGTTCAATAAATTGAATTAAATTCACGCCTTCTTCAGTTCCAATATTGGTCCTATCATTGTCGAACAAGTCGAAAAATCTTTGGAACATAGGTATGGGATCCGACAATGGGAGCGAATAAGTCACGGGGAGAGTATTTGTAGGGAAGCCTAGCAAGGCCTCGAACTCACCAGGAAGGGGAATAATTTTGTCCCCTTTAAATAAAAAGAGATGGCGGTTGGAGTCCCAATAGTTAGCTGCGGCATGAAGGAAATCAAAATTAATCACTAATTGCATATAATTCAATAGAGGGTCTAGGTGATAAATTTTGAAAGCTAATTTGTCCTCATTTGAAAGGGAGGTAATCCATTGCTTCAAACGCTGTTCAAAGGTCTTCACCATTGTTCAATGTAAAAAAAAAGGGGGGGGGGGGAGAGTAAGAAATTGGAGAGATTTTTCTTTTTAGTTCTTATAATATTACTAAGCGAATGAATGCGAGATAATAAAAATCCCTACACAAAACCGTGGTTAAATAGACCCGAGAGGGGCATATTTTCGGCAATTTTTCGCCCAAAGGAAAGTTCACAAACAGGTGGCGCGCTCAACTCATGAGTTGCGCGCGACATCCGCGCGCAACTATATCACATGCTGGATGAGTTGCGCGCGTCTTCTCTATCGCGACATGTGGTTTAGGTTTATCTCCGTATTTTGGCTTACATAATGATGAAATCTTGACGAAATCTTAAGACTAATCATACGCTTGCCTTTTTCTAACTCTTGTGTCCCTTTTCTTTCCTTTCTATTTGTTTTCTTTTTTATTTTATTTTATTATTTTCTTGTTCTTCTTTTCCTTCTTCCTTTTTTCCCCTATTTTCTGTTTTCTATTTTCCTTATTTCCTTTTTAGTCTCTTTTTTCCTATTTTCCTTTCTTTTGTTATTTTTTTCGAGGGGGGTAAGTCGGGAACCCTTTCCCTCCCTCGGAAATTTTTTTGCTTCTTTTCTTTTATATGCGTACACATGGAAACAAAAATTAATAATAATAATATAAATGACATATACAAAAAAACAAAACAAAATTATATGTACATTTGTTTCCTAAAAATATAACAAAATGTGTACAAAAGGATCAGGGTGCTCTGCGAGTGCTAGACGGTTGTTGTAGCCTGTACATCCTACAAAATCCCAAAACGAATATTAATACATGAAATGTAATAACTTCGTCGAAAAAGAAAAGAAATGAAACTTACCGCAATCATCCGATGATCACGGCATGACAAAGTCACGAGGGCCCTCGGATAAGCAGCTCGGAAAGCACGTATAGTCCTCACCATGTCGTTCACGGTCTCCCACGGAACCAGTTCCAAGAATACAAGGACAATTAGTAAATAAATGTATATGAATCAAAAATAGAAATATTTTAAGTACATATACAAAAAAAAGACATACCGACTCAACCGTGTCAGGAATGAACGGTATCCCTTCATCATCCTCCGCTGCTGGAAGGATCTCACGAATTACCGACCCTACAGCATCGGTATAAGTGATCTCCGCTGTAGGAGGCTCCCAACCGCCTAGCTCGACCCGCTAAAAATTAATAAATAATAATAAATAAAAAAAAGGGGGTCAAAGTTCCGAAAAATAGATAGAAACAAAAAAAAAATAAGAAAGAAGAAAAAGAGAGAATTGAGATACTAACCGGAACAAAAACTGGGAAAGGAGTCAGCTTGGATGCAATGAAAGCCGGATAAGGAGCATCCGGCAGCACCAGTTGATCCGTTGAATAACCAAGGATCTCCTGAGCTCGATCCTCGGTCGACAGCAAATCCGAACGTAGCATCTAGATCGGGGAATCCACAGGAACCACAGGCTCCTCTAATGAATGCTGCCAGAGAACGCGCTCGCCTAAAAACCAAGCGTCTGTCCTCTGAAGTATCGGGAGTCCCGAGTAGAGAGCCCGGAACCGGCAACGAACCATGCCAGACTGGATATCCTCAGGGACTCCGACGATCAAACTCCAAGGACGGAGATCGATCTAATGCAATAACATGAAAATCATCAAAACAAAATAATAATATGTAAAGAAATATACACATGTGTTGTCAAAATGCTCACCGACACACGGGTCGCCGAAAGAATCCTCTAGCGAAAGTCGTCGGCTGAAGTAGCTCGCCTTTTCCTAATCGTAGCCAGTCGATGGCCGATAGGAAAGCAAGCAGCCCCAAGCACCCTAGGGGCTAGGAAAGGCAGGAACGATATCCCCAAGCCTAAACAAAGGAGAAACGGCTTAAAAAGAGAGAAATAAATAATAAAAAGTTAAAAGAAAGTTTAAAGTACATACCTCAAGGATACGACTATGCGATGTAAGGAAGATCCGAGGCACCTCAGTAGCTGCCGCAGGATCCACTACTCGGGTAGCCTTGCCCATAGCTATAAGCATACGGGCATACGACATCTCCGCCCAGTTCAGGTTACTTACCTGCCCCAAGCCTATGATGCAAGTAAGTAACCCGATAGGAAAACGCTCCCCCTGATCACTCAAGAGAGTGACGGAAAGAATGTGGGCAACGTATATCTGAGCCAGCTGCTCAGGTGTACACTGCCGGTCAACCTCGTTAGCCGACAACTCGTCATCAAGAATCGAGTACGGACAAGACTGAGGATATACGTGAAGGGTCGCCGCCAGACGATCCCCCACGAGATCCCTCAATCTCAAGTCTTGCCCCGTTACGACCTCTATAACTCCAAGCTCACCTACAAAAGGAAAACCCGTAATCATAGAGAAGTTGTAAGGGGTGACCGTCATCTCTCCCTACGGAAAGTTAAAAGTGTTGGTGGAATCCCACTAAAACTCCAACAATCCGCGGAGGAAAGCTGACGAAGCAGACTGACTTTACCTGAAAGCTCCACAATCTCCTTTACCTCATCGGGTAAGCTCTCAAAATGATTCCGCAGGTCACCAGAGCTGTATAGACGCATGCTAGACTCACTCTAAAAAAAAGAAGAGAAGAGAGAGAGAGCTAAAATAATAAAAAACGGTTATTAAAAGAAAAGAGGGAAAGTAAAAAAAGAAGGCGAAAGAAACTCACGATGTCGCGCCACTCTCGAACCGAGACGTGATGGTCTAGATCCCACTTAAGGACCCTAGGGTCTCAGTTGGGAGGAGCCTCCCAGATCACATCCTCCTCGCGACGTCTATCAGCAACGGTGCGTCGCTCTCGAACCTCCTCACTATGCCGGGTCACCCTCTTTTGAGGGCGAACTACTTCATCAGGACCGACTAGAATCTCCTCAGCGTCGACAAATGGAGGCGAATCCATGCTATGATAGACGAGATTTCTCTATTAGTTCATTTTTTCCTAAACTAATAATCGTGTTCTAGATCCATTTCGGTAGCATAACGGCTGCCTATAGGACAAAACACAAAAATCGAATGTCACACAAAAATCAAATGGATGTTATTGGTGATAGGACAAATCGAATGTCACACAAAAATCGAGGGCGAACTACCTGCAGTCAAACTCAGTAAATGGGGGCTTTTAACACCCACAAAAGCCATCCTATACCAGTTTCAACTTAGCATTCAAGGGATTATGTTTCAAAATCTCAAAGAATCAACTAATCCAAGATGAATAATAGTAACATCACCAACACACTTATCGTCTACCAAACAATCTTGAAGTTCGAATATGGCAAAAACAAGCTAAGTATACACTTTGCGTCATTTCTTCAATTTCAAAATTTGCACAATGTGAATTATGAAAGTAATACTAGTTCTAATACTACAATCTACTTCATAATAAACAAGTATAACCAAAATGAGCAAGAAAAGCAACAGATTCAAGCAAAATTCAAACAAAAAGAGCAAGAACGAACTTAAACAAAGAAATGCTCATACAAGGTTCAATACTTAACCATTTTTCATGAAATTTGTTGCAAAATACTCCTTAAACATATCATAACAACATGGAACAAACAATTTCAAGAATTATAGACCGAATTAAAAATCTCCAAATTCAAAATTTGGGGTTTTATGATTCGAAAAAACGCTCAAATGCCATCCAAGAATGAACGAATTCAAGAAAAAAACTAACATTGGATTATGTAAAATGTGAATTAAGAGCGAGATTGGCTTCCTTTAGCTTTGAAAATCGCAAAAAATGAAGCTCTTTAAAGTAAAAAATGGAGGAAGGAAGGAGAGAAAGAGCAAAATGAAAAATCGCATTCACTATTTTCTTTTTGCTGAACTGAGTGTTGCGCGCAACTCCGGAAGTTGCACGTGACGTAGCAGCGCAACTCAGAAAGATGCGCGTGCCTAGCCAGCGCGACCCTCTAAGTTGCGCGCATATACTGGTCACTAAAATGACCGGTATCCGGTTTTTGATCCGTTTGTTCATTTTTTTTTCAATGGTTTTTGCTCGTTATTAGACGTAATGGCGCGCAAATTATCAGAATCATTTTTAATTGCTTTGTATTTGTAGTTTATTTTCTTCTTTGATAGTTCTTGCATTGTTTTGCATGCACACCGTGCTTTGTGCCTTCCCCTAGCATACGTTTTGAACGTTTTTCGTAAGCGTGCCTTCAAATGTTCCGTGGTGGTGCTTTACGTAAGAGCTCCTATAGACAGGTTTGTCATTTTACTGTACTAACGTTATAAGTGTCCGTGGTGGTGCTTTACGTAAAAATGCAAATGGCGTTACATATAGCGCGAAATTGTACGGCGTAGGTGTTGCTTAAAATTTCACCTTAGCCCAAGATTTGCGAGATCTACCTCTCGGAACTAAAAGGTAGACTATTTATTGTAAGTGTTACCTCACGAGTCGACAGGCGTGCCGAACCTTCAGGAACAGGCAATTCTTGAATGGAAGCAAATACGGTAGTTAGTGAGCTTACTAACTTACCGGACAGTTAGGGTGTCCGTCCACCCCCTTTATAAAGAGCAACGAGACAGTGTCGCACCCATGTAGTCACGTGCCCCAGTTTTGAGACACGTGTACTCATCTTGTGGACAAAACTGCTAAGAGAGTTGCTGACTTTCTTCCCTTTCACTAGATTTGGATATATGCCTCCAGTCCTGAGACATGTATTTCTATCTTGTAGACATCCGGTTCGAATACCGGACCCGACTCAAATGCCGGATCCTTTTCGGTTCAAATATCGAAAACCCTTTTTCATTCTTTTTACTTTGTTAAAGTCAGGCTAAAGTTTCAATGACATATCGAGGGACTTTGGACCAACGATGACATGATTGAGAGGAAAATCATCCCCTTTTATTCTTTCTAAAAACCGATCTCTTCTCATGACTTGACATCACCTAGAATACATTTACTTGTCAAAGTATTCTACAATTGCAAAGAATCAATCTAGATTCTTTAGTGTGTTAAGACTAGGGAAAACTTTCTCTAGCCTTAATAGCTACTTGTTCAAACACTTAGCAAACCGAGGACTGTTTTGATATCCTTAAACATTACTGAAAGATTCTCTAACCTTAGAGAACTTCGTAGAATGAGTCTCGGATTTTTCCTTGACTACATTGATCATCGTCTATCCCAGACTCGATCAAAGTGGAGGCTAACTGTAGACATCTACTTTTGGCCTCCTGCCCCGACAGGAAGTGCAATGACGATAAATAAAGCCATCTTCGTGTTGGATCAAAGTGAAGAATACTTATGGATAACTGGTTAAGCCACAAAACACAAAAGACAAGCCCGAATAAAAGAATAAGGCCAATACAAGGTCCAATTAACTAAACACAATCATAATTAGGCTTAAGCCCGTGCTTAAAACCCAATAATGATGGATTTAGGAGCGTCTAGGTTAAAATTTAAGCTGCCGCGAAAAATGTCGCGCCCATCTCACAAGTTGCGCTCGCGAAAGATTCAGAATATCAAAATATTGGAAATCGAATCTTACCATAGAGCTGCTAGCAAGACAAATAGCAGCGCGCATCATCCGCGCGCGACTTATTCACTTGCGCGTGACAAGGGTCCAATAATAATGTAGTTGGAATAGGCTCGAAAGAGCTTTCTAACGATATGTTATAAGCCCAATTCCAATGAATAATGAGGAAATTGTGGCCAAATTACTAAATTGGGCCCGGTTTGATCTTTATATGCGGCCCAATGATCTAGAGGAGGGCTTATTATGAATTATCATTCCTAATGCAATTATGATGATTATAGTCTTCTAGAATCTTCTAGAAGGTTCTTTTGAATCCTAATGGCATTAGGATTGATTATTAAGTTTTATGAGTTTTATTTGGAATAAAAGAAGTGTTTTAAATAAAATTACGATTTTACCCCTCGTACGGACTTTTACGCTTAATTTTATCAAAAAAAAGAAAACGTGTAGAAAATCTCCTACAGTGCCGAACGCCAGGCTGTCGCCTAGCGACAGACCCTATCGCGCGGTGACAAGGGTTGTTGTGGCGACAAAGGGGTGTTTTATTCCTCTTCAAACTCTGATTCTTTTTTATCTAATCCGGATTGTTTTCATTATAAATAGTGTCCTTAGACCTCCGTGTTTAATCACCAACTCTCATCAAGAAATTCTTGATACTCTTTCTCTCTTTTTCTAAACCAACTTTTCACAAACAAAATTCTGCATTCACAAGATCTAGACACACCTAGCCAAATTCGAAGTTTCCTTCGCCCTAAACGTGAAAGTTATGGTATTTATGAGGGTTTGGTCCCAAATCTCTATTTCAATTATTTAATTTAATTCTTTAATTTTATATTTTCCTTGAAGTTACTAACGTGTGTATTTTGTTATTAGAAAGAGATACGAGGCATCCAACTAAGTGGTTTAATTGTTTAATTGATATTATGATATAAAAATCATGTTTAAATTGTTATTTTGATTCCTAGTATCATGTTAGGATGTTTTATTTCTTCCTAGTATGATGTTTAGGGTAATAACTAAAAATTCCTAATATCAAGTATGATTGTTATGATGCTTCCTATTTCTTTCCTAATAACATGCTAGCATAATGTTGGGGTTAAAGCTTTGATTTTTGATGCTTAGTGACATGCTAGGGTTTGTTATTAATCTTGTTAGTACCATGTCTAGGATCTTGCTATTATTATGCTTTATTGTTAACATGATTATTTTAATTATTGTTATTATAATTATTATGATTATGACGATTATTATTTTGCTTGATTATATTTATTGTTATTGCTTGATCACACCTTTTATGCATCTTTAAAAGGAATTTGTACTTGTAATCACGCTTAATAAGAGAATTAATAATCTTGTTAGGTTAATATGGTTATGATTCAAGTGATCACCAATAATAGATTTATTTGTGCATTAATATTCAACCAACATAGATTAAACACGTTTAGGGTAAACCTAATGATTGCATGTTAGTCAAAAATCGCACATGAATACGAGAATATTAAAGTAGAGGCCTATTATTAGGTCTTTTAGATTGGATTTTTACCTTTGTCCTCGAACTTCCAGTCTTGGTTCCTAGACCTATTGGAGTTAACGATCTCTTGGATCGTTAAGGGGTGTAACCTTCACCCTGTGAACGGTTTACAAGTTCCTAAAACTGGTTGGCGACTCTTTTGCTCTAGCTTCCTTCTCTTTGGACGCCACCATGCTTAAGTTTATGATCACAGTGGGGTTCAAGTTTGGGGTAATGCTTGAAATATTCCCTACAGTTTTTGGCGACTCCACTGGGGAGGATTTCTATTTTAATTCCTGAAATTTATTTTAGCAATTATTTAGAATGAGTAGATGAGACTTAAAAAGTTCTTAGTATTTCATGTGCGTAATTTTGATCAACATTATTGTCATATGCATAAAAAAAAGTTTCTCATTGGAAAGACCATCTGTAATGATTCAAAAACATAGGATTTTTACACGTATAGGAAATTTGAGGAATAACTTTCACAACTAGAATCGAAATAATATTGCGAAAACTTGAAAATTCTAAGAACACAGACAACTGCTGAGGCATGTAGGAAATGGCGTCTAGAAAATAGAGCCTGTCGCCGAAGATATGGCTCTATCGCCGAGCGACAATTATGTCGCTTGGCGACAGGGCTCATATCCTGGTGACAAACCCTGTTGGCTGGCGCTGCATTCTTTTGATACCGAGCTAGAAATATGCCTTCTTGTTTTGACCAGTTCTAGCACTATTGGCTCAATTCTACTTCCTGATTGAGTTTTTTTTCACTTTTCTGAAATCCATATGTGTTCTACATATAGACATAACCCTCTGGGAATTCATGGTCCATCTACCTGATTGAACGCTCTGAGCAACAAAAGGTACATCCGAGAATGTTGAATTCACCAAACCATGGAAGCGAGTTAACTCTCGGGGTCCCATCCACACGCGCCAACCCTTCCAAAAGTAAGGCTTCCGCACGGTGCATCTGGACTCATAATCATGAACCCTCTTTGACTTACCCATATCCTAAACTTTAGAGAACTAGAGCCATGGTTAGGTTGCAAACTTATTGCATCATATTGTCCCTACTTGACTACTTGTGCATACTCTATGTGTTTTTCCTAACTGTTTGTTTAACTTGTGTTTCAGCCTAAATAAATTGATTAATTGCTAAAAGACTTTGCCTAATTAATTAATTAACTAATTTGAGTAATTAAAGTTAATAAATTAATAAAAAATGCTTGGTATGACTTTAGGCCTGTCCTGTAGAGTAAAAATACTAAAAGCAGTCCCAGATTAATGTTCTAGTAATGGCACAAAAATCTGGGCTGCGGCGCCAAACGTAGCTGTGCAACGCCGTGCGACAATCCTGTCATCTGGTGCTGCACTACAGTGTGCGGCGACAGTCCCGTTGCTTTGGCGACGGTTCAGATTTTTGCTCCAGTCATCACGACGAGTCTAATTAAATAGTCTATTAATCAGTTTGGTTATTTTGTTAATGGCAGTAACTGTATTTAGTCCTTAATTGAGTCTAAACACTTAGTCTCATGGTCTTAAACACGAGTCTTAACATGTCACCTACACTCACTAGTCTTAGCAACACTTTGTATATGTCACCATGACCATGTCTTAGGTTCATGCATGAGTCATTTTCCGTCATTCGAGAGGGGGGGGGGTCCAATCTATTACCATTCTCTTCCACATTCTCTTCCATGTTGAATAAAGCTTGAGTAAAAAATAATAAAAAAAAACTTATCCCTAATTTCCCTTTCCACAGTACTTGGTCAAGGAGAGAAAGGCGATTAATCAAAGACAACACCTTTATTCAAGTTCAACTTTTTGATAAACCGATTCGTCAAAAGAGAAAAGCTAAGAAGATAATGGCAGGTCAAGAAGAAGTCAATGAGCTTAAGAAGAAAATGGTTGACGTGACTGAGGTGTTGAAGGCTTTAACCCTTCAAATCAATGACCATGTGAAACAACAAAAAATGGAGCTCATGCAAGAAAGCTTGAGTAAAATGTCTAGTGACTATAGATTCCAGGTCATAAGCTCACAAGGGGTCTCAATGGACAAGGAGATTCTTCACAGAAGTTCAATGCCAATGACATCCCTAAGTTTAAGCCAACTGACAATCCTTACTTTCATTTAAAGGTCCTTTGAAACTGTAATGAACAATAAAGGGATTGATAAGAATATTTTTCACTCTTTATTCTTGCTATCTCTTGAAACCATTTGTCAACATTGGTTCTTCTCCCTTGATAAAGAGAAGACCTCTACCTGGGATTGAATAAAAAATGCTTTCATTGGTAGATATAAGTGTAATATACAAATTGAAACCGACCATAGATAACTTGAGATGCTAAAACAAAAAGAAAACGAAGGGTTCACTTATTTATTTAACAAATGGAGGGAAACTTCTGCTAATATGGTTAAGGTTCCTACCGAAAAAGAGTCTGTAAGGATGTTCATCAAGAACCTTCAAGAAAAATATGCAAAGCACTTAAAATACCAACACAACTTTAATACTTTCAAGGCATTGACATTGAAGATGACATTGAAGATGACCTTCTGAAAGACAATAGTGCTAGAGGAAAGAAGAACGACCATCCTTCTTCTTCCTCTCCCATTAACAAAATACCTGCTACAAATACCTCTAAACCACTAATCCAAAGGTTGAAAAGATTGTTCACTCCACTTGGTATTAGTTATGAAACAGCTTTCGAAAAGCTACACCACAAAGGATTAGTCATGCCCAATAGGACCTATCAAAGACCTAGTCCCAGAAGCCAGGCCACATAAGTGGGATCCTAATAAACATTGCAAGTATCACCAAGGAAAGGGTCACGACACTAAGGAGTGTTGGAAACTCAAAAGAAGCTATTCAAGACCTAATTGATAACAATAAAACTTTCGAGATTCTAGCCATCAAAGGAGATCAAACATCCTTCTATCCTTCACTCCTTATCACACCTGTAGGTGAGCCCATGATCGAGATAGCTTATATAGACTAAATTGATGAAGTGGCATGATTGAGGAGGATGAAGAATTTTCTTAGATAATACCGGGGAAAATTTGTCAAGTCTAAAAGAAGACGTTTGAAAACTGCAAGATGTCGTTGTCATGATCTTGAATGTGGTAGAAGGACTAGAAAATCAAATGATGGTAATCGAACAAAATATTCACCAAGGATAAAATGAAGAACTCAATGCTTCTAAGCCACAGTCAAAACGGACCATTGAAGAATACACACCAATAGAAATGACTTATGATGAAGCTTTTGACTATCTTCATGATCAAAGTCTCATTCATCCCGTTGGCCCCAGTCAAGACCCACCACCTGAAAAAAGATCTCCCAATTGGGATCCAAACTCTTATTGCAAATATCATAGAGGCCATGGTCACACCACCGAAAAGTGTTTTGCCCTCAAGGATCGCATTCAAGACCTCATATCATCAAATCACCTTAACACTACTAAAAAATAAGGTTTTTGCGACCGCCTCTAACGGTCGCAAAAAATAGCAAAAACGGTCGCAATTTATAATTGCGACCGTCAACGGTCGTAAAGGGGTGGTCTTTATTTACTTGGTCGCAAAAAAAAATTATTACGACTGTTTGACGGTCGAGATTTATTGCGACCGTTTTTATTAATTTCAACGACCGCAACGGAAACGGTCGTAAATATAAACAAGTGCGACTGGTAAAAGAAGCGGTCGCAATTTTGGAAATTAGCGACCGCTTTTGGCCGTCGCTAAAAAAATAAATAAAATAAAATTTGCCTTCATCCCTGCTCTTCACAACTACGCCCCCCACCACCCAAGCCAACTCCACCCACTGCCCCTTCCCAGCCAACCACCTTTACCAACCACACTGTACACCTTGAAAACACCACACATCCACCATGAAAACCCCAACTAGCCACCACGAAAAACCCCAGCCACCACATATATTAAAATCAATCAAAATTAACGAAATTGATATTAACGAAAATGAAACCCAAAAATAACAATAATAACAAAAATCAACCAAAACACAGATAAAATAAAAAAAAAAAAAAAAAAACCGAATTAAAATTAAACAAAATCAAACATTAACCGAAAAAAGAACGAAAAATTCAAACATAAAATTAAACAAAAATAACTAAATTGAAATTAACGAAAATGAAACCCAAAAATAAGAAAAACCAAACAAACCAGCAAAAATCAACCCAAACACGGATAAAATCAAACCCAAAAAGAAAAACAAAAAAATCCAAACAAAAATTAAAATGAAAATTAAAAAAAAAAGGCTAAATTTGAATGGATAAAACATGGAATTCGAATTAATAAAAGTAATAAACCACAAAATCGAAAATAAAACAATTATTAAACCAAAATCAACAAAAAAAATCAAACCCGAAATAAAATTACCAATAATCAACCCAAAATTCGAAACGAAAATCAAACATACTCAGTAATATTAACAAAAATCAAACAAAAAAAATCGCCAAAAAATTATACCCAAAAACAAAAAAAAAACCCACAACAATTAAACCAACAAATTCGAACAAAAAATCCATCAAAAACGAAATTAAACCCTCATAAATCGAAAACAAACATAAATTAAACCCACCTTTATTAATATTTTTTCCTCTAATGGTTCATATGGTCGAATTCGACAACAAAAACTCCAGATCTGGAATTTTTATGGTCGAATTTGACCATTAACACCATAATTCGTTTGTTACTCGTTGAATTTATGAAAATTTGTTTATTGCTCAGTTAAGAATCACCAAAGAAGATTAATTAAGGCAACTAGCATTGGTGTAAAAGAGAACGGAGGTAAGAGAAGAACAGGATAAAGGAAAAGGAGAAGAGGAAAGAGATCGGGGATAAGAGGAGACAGAAGAAGAAGGGGAAACTGATTAGGGAAAGAAGAGGAGAAAATAGAGAGAAGGTAGAGGAGAGAGGCGTGAGAATTGAAAAAAATGAGAGAGGGGAAGTGGAGAGGTTGTATGCTTATTAGGGTTAAGGTGTGCTTCTCACCCCTTTTATATTACCCTTTTTTTTTTAAAAAAAATAGATCTTTTGCGACCGGCATTAGCGGTCGTAATTTTGCGACCGACTCTCAAACGGTCGCAATTGTAGAAATTTTCGACCGACTCTCTCAAACGGTCGCAATTATAGAAATTTGCGACCGACTCTCAAACGGTCGCAATTGTTGAAATTTGCGACCGACTCTCAAACGGTCGCAATTGTCGAAATTTGTGACCGCTACTAATGGTCGCAACAACATTATTTTTATTTTGAATTATTTTTGACATGTATTTTATTTTGAAAAACTATTTAAATGCCTTTGCGACCGTTTTATAACCCAAAAACGGTCGCAAATTTAATATTCTGCGACCGTTTTCATGTCGGTCGTAGAAAAACGGTCGCAAATTGGCCGAATTTTAGTAGTGTAACATTCCTTTTAGCAACAGGAAAACCAAGAATAGTAACAATAATAACAGTGGCTGGAAAGGAAAGAAGAACGACAATCCTTCTTCTTCCAAAACTACCTACTCGAACAACGTTAGCTTGGATGAGGTCCTTTCCATGAACAAACGAGAGCAAAAGAGAACCTTTACACCTATTGGCATAAGTTATGACACATCATTTGATCGCCTTCATGCTAAAGGTCTCATAACTCCCATTGGACCTATTCAAGATCCCGCACCTAAGAAGAGGTTACCTAGTTGGAATCCAAATGAACACTGTAACGATAGGTCATACTACTAAGAGTTGTTGGAAGATAAAATAGATCATCCAATATCAAATTGATAATAATAAACTTCCCATACCTCTAAACCGAAAGAAGTTTGAGTGATAATAAAGCATAAGACACGAGGCGAGCTTCAACGACAAGATTTCGTGACCTCTTTTTCTTTTTTTTTCCATTTCCCAAATAAGTCTAGCAATATGCACCCTTTTTATTTTCCTTAGATTCTTATTTTGTATGTTTCTTTCTCCCTTTAATAAAATGAGAATTTTTTTCCTTGCATATGATCATTTTATTACATCGCTTAAAAAAAAAATCATTGTCGAACTAAGCACAAGGTATACCAATGATTTGAGGCACCCCTTGTAGCCACATCATATGATCTTGACCCCTTCAAATATACAATCCTTTTTGGATAAACCACTTTGAGCCTCATTTAACGATAGACCTTTCTTTCTTCAACCCACATCTACCTAACCTTGGGATGGGACAGTGTGCAACTTACGCAATTTTAAAAAGGCTTGAGTGACTTCAAAATATTAAATAAGCAAAAAATAAATAAAAGTGTACAAAAGGGAAAGTGTTCCAATATCATTGATATAAACATGTCTTTGATATGAACACGTCTCAGATTGCGTCTCTTATCGAGTGCTCGGTACCGTGCCTGAGAAACATGAATGCCAAGTGAGTGATATACCGCATGATCGGGATTGCCCACGCTTATAAAAATAAAAAAAGAAGAAAAAAAAGAGAGCAAAAAAAAAAAAAAAAAAAAAAAAAAGAGCTCAAAAGTGAGAACCCTCAAGCATAATAATACAAAGATTCAAAAGCAAGTTTGCACACCTTGGGGGCTTATCTAGGGTCTTGAGCCTTTTATCCCTTTCTTCTCCAACCTTTAGCCTAACCACGTTACAACCCTTAAAAAGACCTTTTTGAGGTATACACATACTTGTGCGAGGTTCGGCTAGAGCTACGTTCGGCCTGATTCCTAACAGATACGTTGGCAACCTCACATCGAGGTGCGGCCATAATAAAAATCCATTCATATTTACATTCATAATTTATCATATCTAGGAATTTTCAATGCTCATCCCTTTTTATTTAGAGATAGACTTGGGGGCTTAATCCCTACATTATTAACTTACCTAGCCTAAAGAGTCACCATCATTTGACTCTTCTTGAAATAATATTTTCCCACACACTTAGCCTTACGGCCTAACTTTAGTGTCACTTTCACACACATCACAGATACATGACCAAATATACTTCCCTTAGGAACCCTTTGTCATGAAATATTAACACTACGCTAAAAGCATGCCTTGTCATATCAAAATCGCGTATCACTCATTGTATCACAAAGTACGAAGTGCTTAGCCTCCGTGCCAAAGTTACCCAAATACTTTCATCATGGAGTCAACAATTGAGATGGCCTAGGATGAATTAATACTTGCACCTTGAGAAATAGTATCAAACAACATTAGACTAAGCTCATTCAACATGCACCATCAAAAACTTCGATTCTTTTTTGTGTCTTTCTTTTTCGGGAGAAAGTCAATACCCTCCACAAAAATGACGGAAATTTTTTTCTTTTTCGCATTTTGAGTCAAACACATCACAATACAATGCACACACGGGTCATGAGTCACACATGTCAATTCACCTTGGGTTAACCTCAAGTCAGTCAGTCACGTTCAGTTAACCTCAAGTCAGTCAATAAGTCATAGGTTAACCCTAAGAAAAAACATCAAGCCTTAGGTCAACCCTAAGAAATGCACCAGCAAAGTCTTTTGACAATCTTTTGATTTTTACAAGATACAACTATTCAACAAAGCTCTTGTTCGCAGCCAACCGAACAATCGCAACAAACATTCAAAGTATCAAAGCTCTTTTGTTTAGAGACACGTGAACATATCAAAGCTCTTTTGTTCAAAGACGCGTGGACATATCAAAGCTCTTTTTTTCAAAGACGCGTGGACATATCATCAAAGCTCTTTTGCTTAGAGACGCGTGGACATATAATCAAAGATCTTTTGTTCGGAGACGCGTGGACATATCACAAAAGGTCTTTTGTTCAGAGTTGCGTGGACATATCCAAAAATCTCCATTGTTCAAAGATGAGTGATCATCAAAATAGCAAGATGACGTTCCCTAGCTTGTGGAAGGTTGTCACAACGGCAAATGCAACAACAAATCGGTTACCTTCAGAGACGTGTGCTCAACGGTGCAAGATACGCGTTTCTCAACTCTCTATTCTGTTTTAACTAACGATAGTTTGCAGGTATCGGCATTACAAGAATGATTTAGGATCGCAGAATGTTATGAATCATTCTCCGTCCCTATCACTACTTTGACTTTTGTTTTTGAAACGGGCGTTTCTCCAAACTCAGTCAAAGTGGGGGCTTCTATAGACACCCATTTGTGCCTCCCCAAAATACCAAACCCGGTGATGAATACCTTTCACGTCGAATATTAGTGTATTTAGTTTAGTTTGTTCCATAACAAGGGTCCAATAATAGTGTATTTTAATTAGGATTAAAAAGAGCTTTCCACGACATATTATAAGCCCAATTCCGATGAATAATGAGGATGTTCTGGCCAAATTACAAAACTGGGCTCGGTTTGATCTTTATATATGGCCCAATGATTTAGAGGAGGGCTTATAATGAATTATCATTCCTAATGCAATTAGGATTGATTGCAGTCTTCTAGAATCTTCTAGAAGGTTCTTTTGAATCCTAATGGGATTAGGATTGATAATTAAATTTTAGGATTGATACGATTTTACCCCTCGTACGGACTTTTAAGCTTAATTTTATCAAAAAAATAGAAAATGTGTAGAAAATCTCCTGCAGCGCAGAACGCCAGGCTGTCGCGCGGCGACAGGGGCTGTTGTGGCGACAGAGGCGTGTTTTATTCCTCTTGAAACTTCGATTATTTTTAATCTAATCCGGACTGTTTTCATTGGAAATAGCATCCTTAGACCTCCGTTTTTATCACCAACTCTCATCAAGAAATTCTTGATACTCTCTCTCTTTTTCTAAACCAACTTTTCACAAACAAAATTCCGCGTTCACAAGATCTACACACACCTAGCCAAATTTGAAGTTGCCTTCGCCCTAGACGTGAAAGGTTTGGTATTTTTTAGGGTTTGGTCCTAAATCTCAATTTCAATTATTTAATTTAATTATTTAATTTTATATTTTCCTTGAAGTTACTAACGTGTGTATTTTGTTATTAGAAAGAGATACGAGGTATCTAACTAAGTGTTTTAATTGTTTAATTGATATTATGATATAGAAATCATGTTTAAATTGTTATTTTGATTCCTAGTATCATGTTAGGATGTTTTATTGCTTCATAGTATGATGTTTAGGGTAATAACTAAAAATTCCTAATATCAAGTATGATTGTTATGATGCTTCCTATTTCTTTCCTAATAACATTCTAGCATCATGTTGGGGTTAAAGCTTTGATTTTTGATGCTTAGTGACATGCTAGGGTTTGTTATTAATCTTGTTAGTACCATGTCTAGGATCTTGCTATTATTATGCTTTATTGTTAACATGATTATTTTAATTATTGTTATTATAATTATTATGATTATGACGATTCTTATGTTGCTTGATTATATTTATTGTTATTGCTTGATCACGCCTTTTATGCATCTTTAAAAGGAATTTGTACTTATAATCACGCTTAATAAGAGAATTAATAATCTTGTTAGGTTAATATGGTTATAATTCAAGTGATCACCAATAATAGATTTATTTGTGCATTAATATTCAACCAACATAGATTAAACATGTTTAGGGTAAACCTAATGATTGCATGTTAGTCAAAAAGCGCACATGAATATGAGAATAATAAAGTAGTGGCCTATTATTAGGGCAGGTTTTTCTCTTTTAGATTGGAATTGTACCTTTGTCCTCGAACTTCCAGTCTTGGTTCCCAGATCTATTGGAGTTAACGATCTCTTGGATCGTTAAGGGGTGTAACTTTCACCCTGTGAACGGTTTACAAGTTCCTAAAACTTGTTGGCGACTCTTTTGCTCTAGCTTCCTTCCCTTTGGACACCACCATGCTTAAGTGTATTATTACAATGGGGTTCAAGTTTGGGGTAATGCTTGAAATATTTCCTATAGCATCCGTCCCAAAGACACTCTGGAACGAGGTACAAGCCAGGCGGGTACAAGCTGACCCTCTGGTCAGCCAGAAGGGGAAACCCTTACGGCAAGCGAATCCGCCCTAGTCACCCGAGATAAACTCATGAAATTCATGACTAGTTTTAAGGATGAAATCAAGTATCTGATCACCAAGAGCAGGGCTAGCCCAAGCAAGGGTCAGTCGACAAGAAAGACTCCTCGAGGGAGGAGAAAGCCAATCAGGGACAGGCAGCCAACTCCTTATCCAAAGGACAAGGCGTCCGGGACCCTTGATTGGTCCAAGATTCATCTAACCTAGAAGAAGAAAAGACACGCTCGCCGGGATGAACAGCCGGTGGGTAACAAAAAATCTACTCCTGATGCCCGGGAAATCATCACCCGTAAGAGAAGTCAACAGATGTCTGAGTCAGCCTCTACTTCGAGCTTTCTAGACAGCTTCAATACATGCGGTAATACCGTCCACTCTAGCCCTCAAATGATCGAGAATGCACCGTATGTCCCCCTTATGGTCTACGGCCAATATTCCCCTCATTTCATGCAGCCAGGCGGCATACAACATCCAACCTTTAGACTGGCAGCTTCATCTGCTCAAACTTGGTGAACAAAAATCTGCGTTCACCAAGGAGATAACCGAAGCCGCACAGCCGACCAAGGTTAAGAATGTGTTAGTGGGTGCTTATAATGGCACCACCAACCCGGAGGACCACCTCATGGCCTACTTCAACATGATGCACATGTAGGGGCTGAAGGACGCTATGTGGTGCCTGTGCTTTCCGGCTACATTGAAGGGCATTGCCCAACAATGGTTTGGAAACCTGCCAGCTGGGTGCATCGATAGCTTTAGGAAGCTTGCTTTCCTGTTTACCTCCAACTTCTCGATGAACATCCCTGCCAAAAAGACAAGTCTCTACTTGAGCACCATCCGGCAGGGAGATAGAGAAGGACTTCGATCCTATGTCAGGCGGTTCAACCTGGTGAGAATTTAAATCTTGGGGTTGTCTGACGAGGTAGCATATAGAGACTTCTTCAAGGGTCTGAAGGACGGGTAGAACTTTAAGTTCGACCTTGTCTTTAGGAGGGTTTTTACCCTTCAGGAGGCATTAATGGAGGCGGAGAGCTTTATTCAAGCTACCGACCTCTATTCGACTAGCTATAAGTCAGACTCAAAGAAGTCCGACAAATAAAAGGAAAGTCGGTCTGCTCAGCCGGTTTAGAAAGCTGAAGAGAGAAAAAAGAGAAAGGAAGTTTGGGCGGTTGAGAAACCTGATCAACCGTCCAAAAAGAAAAAGAAAGAATTCAAACCGTATGTTTTGCGGTATAAATTCAATAAAGATTGCTACACCATCTTTACAGAGGTGAAGGACCAGCTGACCATTGAAAACCCGAATCCGATGAAGAGTTCCGTTCAGTCGCGGAACAAGAATAAATTTTTCCAATTCCATTAGAAGGTGGGCCATGACACCAACGACTGCTATAGTCTCAAGCGGACGTTGGACCGTCTGGCTGACAAGGGCTTGTTGAAGTCCTATATCTTGAAGTCTAAAGCGGCTAATAAGATGAATCCAGGGCAGTCGTTCAAAACTGTCCAGCCTACTAGTAGTTCGGATACTGACAAGGATACGGTCTACACAATAGCAAGAGGATTCGCAAGCGGTGGCCGACCATCCGGGGCACCAAGGATAATATGAAGAGGATGATCCATTTAGTTGATGATGGCCAAGTGTCCTCAAGCGGAACATTCCCAGATGTCCTCATCCTAAAAAGGATCGGGACAAATTTCGCCGACCATTTGACGAGCCGATCGTCATTGAATGCAAGGTCGCCAACCAGCTGGTTGGCCGGGTCCTCATAGACACGGGTAGCTCTTGTGCTCTCATCATCTACAATTGTCTATCTAGGCTTAATTACAAGCGGTATGGTTTACACGACGTCTCTCACCCATTAGTTAGCTTTGTGGAAGGGGTGGTGCACCTAGTCAAACAAATAGACATTCCCATCCGGCTGGGGGAGAAGGGACAAGGGCGGCACATGGTCGTCCAGATCTTGGTAGTTAAAGAGCTGACTGCCTATAACATCATTCTTGGCCGACCCACTTTGAACGAGTACAAGGCCGTCATCATCCCAGCTCTCATGCTTCTAAAGTATGAAAGGGATGATGGCATTGTTGGCTCCCTCAACGAGGATCAAAAGTCGGCAAGGGAGTGCTATCTCTTAGACGACAAGCCAACTGTTGTCACAGCCGGTCAGCTGAAGGAGCTAATAGACCTTGACGATGTTAAGGACCCTAATTCACCCCCTCCAGCAGCTGCAAAGAAAAAAAAAACTGAAAAGATGGTGGAGGTGTAGAAGGAAAAGAAATTGCAATCACTGACCCGGGAACGGTCATATGATCTCCGTTCCAAGCCGACTGGTGAGCACATTGAAATTCCTCTGGACGACATCCGTCCAGAGCGGACGGTTAAGGTGGGGACGGCTACCTTATAAAGGCTTGGTGCCGACTTGCACCACCTACTGAAAGAATTCAAAAACATCTTTGCCTTTGAAGTGGAGAAGATTCCAGGCCTCAGCCCGGATCTCGCAGTCCACAAACTTGTCATGGATCCAAAAAAATCTCATCCGAAAAAAGAAAAGAAACCACGGTGACGAGAGAAGTCAGACGGCTGCTGCCAAAGTAAAAACATTGTTGGACACTATAGGGAGTATTTCAAACATCACCCCAAACTTGAACCCCATTGTGATGATACACTAAAGTAAATTTGCGTCCAAAGGGAAAGAAGCTAGAGCAAAAGAGTCGCCAACAAGTTTAAGGAACTTGTAAACCTTTCATAGGGTGAAGGTTACACCCCTTAACGATCCAGGAGATCGTCAACTCCAATAGGTCTGGAACCATGACTGGTTGTTCGGGGATGAAGGTACAAATCCAACCTAAAAGAGATTGAACCTACCCTAATAATAGGCCTCTAATTTATTCTGATCGTATTCATATGCGCTTTCTAATTAATGTGCAATCATTAGGTTTACCCTAAACCTATTTATCTATGTTGGTTGAATATTAATGCACAAAAAAACTATTATTGGCGATCACTTGAAATATAATAATATTAACCCTAAACAAGATTATTAATTATCTTATTAAGTGTGATTACAAGTACCAATTCCCTTTAAACATGCATAAAAGTTGTGATCAAGCAACATAATAATCATAACAATTATAATATTAATTAAAATAATCATGTTAAAGCATAATAATAGCAAGTTCCTAGGCATGATACTAACAGGATTAATAACAAACCCTATCATATCACTAAACATATAAAAATAAAAGCTTTAACCCTAACATGATACTAACATGATATTAGGAAAAGAAAATAGGAAGCATCGCAGGAATCATAATAATCATATTTAATATTATAACCTTTTTCATAAACATGATACTAGGAAACAAAACGCGCTAACATGATGCTAGGAACCAAAATAACAATCAAAGCATGATTTCTATATCATAATACCAATAAAATAAATTCAAGCACTTACTTGGATGCCTCGTATCTATTTCTAATAACAAAATACCCGCGTTAGTAACTTCAAGGAAAATAATAAAATCATTAATTAAATTAAATAACTGAAAGAGAGATTTGGGACCAAACCCTCAGAAATTAAAACCTTTCACGTCTAGGGTGAAGGCAACTTTGAACTTGGCTAGGTTTTTCTAGATCTTGTGAATGCGGAATTTTGTATGCAAAAGGCTAGTTTAGAAAAGAGAGAGAGAGAGAATATCAAGAGATTCTTGATGAGAGTTGGTGATTTTTGATGATTAGAGAACGAAGGTTTTAGGAGGCTATTTATAGAGAAAATCAGTCGGATGTGATAAAAAACGAATCAAAGTTTCGAAAAGAATAAAACACGATCGCAGCGCCAAACGCTAGAGACTAATGCCAGATACCAGGTCTAGTGCCAGACGCCAAGCCTGGTGTTTAGGGTAATTTTACCCCGCCACGTGGTCCAATCAGAGGATGACACATGTCAGCCCCAAGATGGTCCAAAGTGGACCTATCCCTGCTTGACACGTGTCACTCCAGAAACCAGGGGGAAAATGGCGGCCTTCAGGCCCAAATCCCTCGAAATCCGCAATGCGGCGCAGCCCACTAATGATTAGGGTTCAATGACCTAATTAGGGGCACAAATCCCGAGGACCCTATAAATAGGGAGATTCCCCTCTTTTGGAGGGCACGTTTTACCATTTATTACAAACTGTCCCTGTGATAGAGACATTTGAGCTTGGAATCCGAGCAGATACCCACCTAGATTTCCGCATCTTTTTCTCTCCCTTCAAGTTACTAACTTGTTCGTCAGAGGCGGAGCACCACCCAACCGGTGTCTCCGTTTGTTTTGCAGGTACAGGCCGCACCGGACCAGTCTTTGTGTTATAACTCTCCCGAGGGACAAAAATACCCAAAACATTTGGCGCCATCTGTGGGGAGAGTACCTCGAAGATGGTTCAAGAGTCTGTACCACCTCCTAACCGCCTGGGCGATGACCCAGAAGTTTTTACAGACCAGGAGGATGAAGATCCTCAAGTCGAAACCTATACAGCCGACGATGGCTCTCTAATAACCAAGCGCATCCGGCCTAGAGAGACTCTGGAGCGGGGTTCCTCCCAGGCGGGTGCAAGTCGACCCGCTGGGAAGCCGGAAGGGGAAACCCATACGGCAGCTGGATCATCACCTTTCACCAGAGACGAACTCATAAGATTCATGACAAGTTTCAAGGGTGAAATTAAAGAATTGATCACTAAGAGCTGGGATGGCCTAAGTAGGGGTCAGACGGTCAAGAAGACTCCTCAGGATAAGGGGAAGTCAGTCAGAGAACGGCAACCCACTCCTCATCCAAAGGAGAAGGCAGTCGGGACCATTGATTGGTCCAAAATTCTTCTACCTAAGAGGAATACCAACCATACCCGCCGGACCCAGCAGCCGGTGGGAAGTAAAAAGTCAACTCTTGATGCTCGGCAGATCATCAACCAGAAGAGAAATCAAAAGTTGTCTGAGTCAGCTTCTACGTCGAATTTTCCAGACAGCTTCAACAATACTTCTGCAGGGAATGCACTTTCCTTGCATGAGAGTCAGACAGGCGGTAATACCGTCCACTCTGGCCCTCAGATGATCGGGACTGAACCATATATACCCTCTCAGGTCTACGGTCTGTACCCACCTTACTATATGCAGCCGGCACTCTTCGGAGGTTAGGCGGCATATCACAATGTCCAACCACTAGACTGGTAGCTCCGTCTGCTTCGCCTGGGTGAACAACCTTCTGGGTTCACCCGGGAGATAACCGAGGCGGCACAGCCGGCCAAGGTTAAGAATGTATTAGTAGGTACCTATGATGGTACCACCAACCCGGAAGATCACCTCATGGCTTACACCAACCTCATGTACTTACAAAGGTTGGATGATGCCACTTGGTGTCGATGCTTCCCGGCTACGTTGAAGGGCATTGCCCAACAATGGTTTGGCAATTTGCCAGCCGGGTCCATTGATAGTTTCAGGAAGCTTTCCTTCCTGTTTGCTTCCAACTTCTCAATGAACATCCCTGCTAAGAAAACAAGCCTGGACTTGAGTACCATTAAGTAGGGGGAGAGAGAAGGGTTGCGCTCCTATGTCAGGCGGTTCAATCTGATTAGAATTCAGATTCAAGGACTGTCTGAGGAGTTAGCTTTTACAGACTTTTTCAAGGGTCTGAGAGACGGGTCGACTTTTAAGTTCGACCTAGTCAAAAAAAGTGCTTTATCTTTACAGGCGGTCCTAAGGGAGGCGGAAAGCTATATTCAAGCGACCGACCTCTTTTCGCCTGGTAATCAGTCGGACTCTAAGAAGTCTGACAAATAGAAACACAGCCAGCCTGCTCAGCCGACCAAAAATAAAGAAGAGAGCAAGAAAAGAAGTTTGGGCGGTTAGTGACTCTGACCAGCCGTCCCAGAAGAAGAAGAAAGAATTTAAACCGTACGTCCCTAAGTACGAGTTTAACAAGGACTGCAACTCCATCCTCATGGAAATTAAGGACCGGCTGTCCCTAGAGTAGTCAAATCCAATGAAAAGTTCCATTCAATCAAGGAACAAAAACAAATTCAGCCAATACCATGAGGAAGTTGGCCATGACACTAACGACTGCTTCAGCCTTCAACGGGCGTTAGACCGTCTGGCTGACAAGGGGATGCATTTCTAAGTCCCCAGCCAGGGCAAAGAATAAGAGGAAGGGTTAGTCCTCCAAGACTACCCGCAGCCTGCTAGTAGCTCGGATACCGACAAGGAGCCGGTCTACACAATAGTAGGCGGGTTCTCATGTGGTGGCCCTACCATCCGGGGCACCAAGAGCCATCTTCGAAAGATGAATAAAGATGATGATGAACAGGCGTCTGCAAGCTCCTCCTTCCCAGACGTCCTGATCACTGAGAAGGACAGGGGTAGCGTCCGCCGTCCGCATGATGACCCGGTCATCATTGAATGTAAGGTTGCCAACCTGCTGGTTGGACGGATCCTTATTGACACCGATAGCTCATCAGACATCATCAGCCTCCGGTGCCTACAAAAGCTGAAATACAATGTCAGCAGCATGCATTCGGTTACTCATCCCTTGGTTGGTTTTGGGGGTGGGATGGTCTACCTAGCCGGAAGAATTGACTTACCCATCCGGCTGGGAGAGAAAGGCCAGGGACGACATGTTGTCGTCAGGTTCTTGGTCGTTGAGAAGTTGACCGCCTACAACATTTTCCTTGGCCGGCCAACTCTCAACGAAGCCAAGGCGGTAATCATCATGTCTCTCATGCTCATCAAGTATGAGAGGGATGATGACTCTGTTGGTTCCTTGAATGGGGATCAGAAGACGGCCCGAGAGTGATATCTCTTAGCCGTTAAAGATACTGTGGCCCCAGGCGACCAGGAACCAATAGTCCTTGACAATTTCAAGGATGCCAACCCAGTACCTTCCCCACCAGTAGTCGGGAAGAAAAGAAAGTCACCTTTACTGGTGGAGGTGAAGAAAAAGAAAAAATAGCAATCACTGACCGGTGAACGGTCAGACGAGCTCCGTCCCCAACCGGCTGGTGAAAACATTGATCTCGTTCTGGATGACAGCCGTCCAGAGCGTACTGTACAGGTTGGGACGGTTGCTCATGCTACTCTAGGTGCAAGCTTGCACCTTCTGCTTGAGGAATTCAAAGACATTTTTGCCTTTGAAGTGGAAGAGATGCCAGGCGTCAGCCCGGATTTCGCTGTCTACAAACTCGCCGTGGACCCCAAAAAGAAGCCCATCCGACAAAAGAAAAGAAACACGGTGAGGAAAGAAGTCAGGCGGCAGCTGCCGAAGTCAAAAAGCTGCTAGAAGCCAGGTTCATTCGGCCTTGTAATTTCCCCGACTGGTTGGCCAATGTGGTCCTTGTTAAGAAACCGAATGGGACCTGGCGCATGTGTGTTGATTACACATACCTCAACAAGGCGTGTCCTAAGGACAGTTACCCACTTCAAAAGATCGACAGTCTGGTCGACTCTACAGCCGGTTACGCCTTGATGAGATTTATGGATGCCTATTCTGGCTTCCATCAGATACCCCTCTGGAAGAAAGATCAAGACGGCCTTCGTCACTGATTTGGGGTTATTCTGTTATACTGTGATGCCGTTTGGCTTGAAAAATGCGCCTGCCACTTTCCAATGGATGATTAATACGGTCTTCATTAATCAAATTGGGAGGAATGTGGAGGCGTACATTGATGACATAATAGTCAAATCCAAGCAACAGGCGGATCACCTTGCTGATCTCCGAGAAACATTCACCACCCTCAGGCGGCATAAGGTCATGTTAAACCCCAAGAAATGCGTCTTTGGTGTTGAGTTTGGGAAGTTTCTCGGATTTTTTTATTGATCAAAGGGGGATAGAGGCTAACCCCGAAAAGATACAGGCGGTGATTGACATGAAGTCACCCCGTTCTGTCAAGGAAGTTTAGAGACTCACTGGTTGCCTGGCCTCCTTGGGGAGGTTCCTCATCCGGTCAGGCGACAAATGCATTTACTTCTTCCAAGCAATCAGGAAGAAGACCAGGTTTTAATGGGGAGACAATGCTGAGACGGCATTCCAGAAGTTAAAAGATCACTTGCATTCTCTACCTAGGCTGGTCAGTCCTTTGCCTAGGGAGACGCTGTACATGTATCTAGCCGTCTCAGATCATGCTCTCAGTGTCGTTCTCCTTGCTGAGCGAGACGGCGTTCAGCTCCCGGTTAACTTCATTAGCCATGTTCTCAAAAATGCTGAACTCCGGTACCCCATGGTTGAAAAGTTTGACCTTGCTTTGTATATGGCATTCAAAAAGCTGAAGCCTTACTTTCTGGCACATCCGGTGGTGATTTACACCGACCAGCCACTCAAGCGGCCAATGTCCACCTTAGAGTCATCCGGGAGAACGTTGAAATGGGCTATTGAAATGCAAAGTCTTGAAATCACTTACGAACCAAGAAAGGCAGTGAAAGGTCAAGCGTTTGCCGACTACATTGTTGAAATGACCCGTCCGGTGGCTCAGGATAATCTTAATCAAGTATGGAAAGTGTATGTAGACGGGAGCTCTACAAAGAACAGCTGTGGTGCAGGCGTAATCTATGAATCTCTGGAAGGAGATAAATATGAGTATGCACTACGGTTCAAGTTTCAGGCCTCTAACAATGAGGAGAAATATGAAGCCCTGAAAAATAGGCCCGTATGTGTAACGCGGCAGGGGCAATGAAAATTGACGCCTACTCTGATTCACAGTTGGTCGTTAGCCAGTATGAGGGAAAATATGAGGCAACTCATCCGACTATGATCAAATACCTTCAGGAAGTCAAAGAAGAGGCTGGGGCACTTGAGGAATTTAGTCTAAATCAAGTGCCTAGGTCGGACAACAACCAGGAGGATGCATTGTCAAAACTGGCATCTTCCGCTTGCCATGATACGCCTCGGTCAGTCTTTTGGGAAGTACTTGGAAAAAGAAGCATATGTGAAGATCCCATTGAAACTCTTGACCAAAGCTCTACCTGGATGGATGACATCCGGGCCTATCTTTCAGACGGTTCACTTCCTAATTCGCCACAGGAGGCAGTCGTCCTGAAGAAGCGAGCTGCAAGCTTTGAGTTGAGAAATGGAGAACTCTCCAAGGCGGGGTTTCTAAAGCCTCTGTTGGAGTGTGTCACCCCAGAAAATGGGAAGGAAGTTCTCAAAGACTTGAACTCGGGATTCTGCGCCTCCCACATAGGCGACAGCTCCCTAGTCGTTAGAGCCAGACGACGTTATTTTTGGCCCACTCTTGAGACAGACGCCAAGGAGTTGGTGAAGAAATGTGACAGGTGCCAAAAATTTGGCAAACTTATTCACCGTCCGGCTACTGATCTGACAGCCATCCACAAACCAATCCCGTTTGCAAAATGGGGCATGGACATTTTAGGTCCTTACACGCCTGCTCCAGGCAGAAAGCGCTACATCTTGGTGGCTGTGGATTATTTCACCAAGTGGGTGGAGGCTGAGGCAGTTGAGAACATCAAGACCTCAGACGTAATTTCCTTCATCTTGAAGAACATTATCACCCGGTATGGGGTGCCTATGTCTATGGTGTTTTATAATGGTCCTCAGTTTGAGACGCCTCAGCTCAAAACTTGGTTAGAAGATCAAAGGATCTCGAGCTGTTTTGCATCAGTCAGCCGACCCCAAGCAAACGGCCAAGTTGAAGCCTTCAACAAACTAATTTCAGACGGCATTAAGAAGAAAATTGAAAGAGTCGGTGGCTCGTGGGCGAAGAGTTAATCCATGTCCTATGGGCCATCCGGACAACAGCAAAGGGGGAAACCGGTGAAACCCCATTTCTCATGGTTTACTGTGCTGAAACCGTCTTGCCCATTGAACATTACGAGCCGGAACGTACCGTCTGGAAACTCCAGACGGCAGACGCCTGCCTAGAACTTGGAATGTAGACAATTTGAAAAAGTACTACTTCTGAGAATGTAAATTTTTTTGAAAACAATAAGTTAATTAATGAGAATTCAGACTTTGTTTTCAAAATTGTTCTTTTGTTTATTGATTATCCGCCTGGGTAATACTCAGACGGATTCATCATTTAACTAACTAAGTTTGATACTTAGTAAAGGTTATAGTTGTTTGACCGCCTGGGTAATACTCAGATGGATCCTTTGTTTATTTAACTAAGTTTGATACTTGGTATGATTAAATAATTGCCTTTTCGTCTGGGTAATACCCAGACGAACTTTTTTGTTTAACCAACTAAGTTCGACGCTTAGTGTAAATTCAATGTTGTAATAACGCTCGGCCAATGCTCCGATTAAAAACTAAGCACAAAAACCCTTAGTGGCTATACAACCGGTCTTAAACAAGACCAAAGGCTAAAATGGTCGGATGGTTGCTTATTTTATAAAACTGCATGTCCCAACATGGACAAAAGGCGTCCGGCGACACCCCTCCGTGTGCAATCGTCGCAGAGAACAAACTATTTGTCGGTTCTACATACCTATGCAGATGGCAAAAATTGAACGACCGAATTGGTCAACCATAGTCGTCTGACTAGAATGATCTGTGAAGAACGATCAAGTTACCGAATGTCGGATGCCCTAGGGCATAAGTTAGTCATCGGATGAAGTTCTCACTTAGGTTATTTATTCTAAAGTTGCACTTTCTATCCCAATTGGGGCAAAAGAGTTGTGCAATGGCTATGCAATCTCTACCAAGACGAAGAAAAACCGTTTGGTTAGTGACTGGAACGCCTGTTGGTGTACGGTTGTGCACTTGGTTTGGGGCAATCACGATTGTGATAGATTGACTTACGAACGTATCATGCTCTTTGTAGCATCAGACATTCCCAAGTCAATCAACCAGCTCAATTTGAAACCAACCACACAGCCGTCCAGGGGCAAGGACAGCCGACTTTTAATAAGTTAGGCAAAAATCAGACATATATGCACAAATGCAAAAATTGAAATCCAAACACAAATGCAAAATGATTAAAACCAACTAAGTCAGTGCATTCATTAAGAGTCCACCCAACCAAACGGTTGTAGTGGATCAAATGTTAACCGGACCCCGTCCGGGAGAAGATAGAAATTGTTGATTAACCCGGCTCCTCAGCCGGTAAATACAAGGGTACTCGGCACGCAGGCAGGAAAAGCAAGTTTTTGGCATACTACCGCAGATTAAAGAAAAAATAAAAAAAGAGTTGGCATACTGCCGCTGAAAATCACTACTGGCCCACAGGCGGCTTCTCCTGGTCCACCTTCTCTTCCTCATCATCTGAGGGAATCTCATGCGCTTCACCAGGACCGGGTAGCCCAGGCGTTGAAGGACTCAGGCTCTTGCTCTCCTTTCTCTCTCAAGTACACCACGTCCTCGGCGTACCTGTGAGCCAGTGCCCAGATGCCATAATCCTTGTCTGGGTACAAGGAAGCCAAGGTGATCTTCATTCTGGCGTCGCTGTTAGCATTGCTTTCAGCAACCAGGCGGTTTTTCTCCGCCTCCAGAGTTGCTGCAAAGTTTATCTCAGCCTGGGCAGCCTCCTTCTCCAGCTTCTCAACCTTGGCTTTCAGGTTGGTGTTTACTTTAGAAACACCTTGGAGTGTGTCAAGGTCCACATGGGCCTTCTTGAGCGCCTCGTCAGCTTTCTTGAGGTCCTCATCCGCCTTTTTCTGAGCCTCCTCCCCCTTCTTTTGAGCTGTCTCAGCCTCGCTCACCCGCTGGTTGGCCGACTTCAGATCCGCCTCCAGCTGCTGGTTTTTCGACGCCTGTGTCATTGTGATTACTTTAGTTTCAAGTTCATTTACGATAGTAAAGTATAAAGAAACATTATCAGCGTCTGTGGCGGACTTCTTGGCCCTTTTTACCTCTTCCCGTTTGCGGGTATAAGGACACTTGAGCCCATCTACCCGTAGCAGAGCATGCAAAAGCAAATGAAGTTAGTATTGCAGGCGGAGTAAAGCACTTAGAAGTTTTATTTAGTAACTTACCTCAGCCTGAAGGGACAGGATTCGTTCCAAATTGAACGTCTCTATCCCAGGGATATCGTTCTTGTCCTTCCTGCTTACCGCTTCCAGCATGGCCTTAGCATGCCTCTGGACGTCTGGCCAGCGAGGAGATTGATCTGCACCATAATCAACAGGTGATGAGTGCGAAATTAAGGCAGCACCTATCTGTTGCCGACCGTCTGAGGATGACGTCTGTTGGGAGTGGGATTTCACTCGCAAAGGCCACCCCAGCTCAGGCGGGGATTCAAATGGGTTCTTACCTTCAGAGCCAGCCAAGTGAGAGCCGCTTGCAGGCATGGTGAACCCCCCGGTTGCTGATAGGGGGTGGACGAGGTCGAGGCCCAGACTGCCGCCTATCTCTCATTTCGCCCCCCTATCCGCATTTGGTTATTCCCGGCTGAGGCGCCAGGAGTTAAGGCGCTTGGGTGTCTTCTTCGTTTGCAACATGCTTAATGCTTTTTCTGCAAAAAGAAAAAAATTTGATCAATACATCATCAAGCAATTCTGATACAAAAGTACTACAGGCGGATGTGAACTCGGGCGCATACGTTTGGTAAACATGTTTCCTAGCCCGCATGCGGCTAAGAAACACTAGTCCCTGAACCAGGCGCTCTTAGGGATCCAGTTCTTGGGGACTTTTATTGTCTCCCTGGTTGACAAGGTTGCGTCTGTGAGGCCGAAAAATTCTGCCTCAATTATTTTTTCGAAGTCCTCATCCGGGATCCGGGGAAGACAACACTTCCGGCCCATCAGTTCGGGCTTCGTATTGTATTGGCGGAACTCGTAGTTCTCCCGCCTGCTGAGAGCCGACAATAGGTAGAACCTGTGCTTCCAGCCATCAAATTTAGAGACCTTGTCTAAGGTCATCATGTATTGGGGATACGTGGTTAAAGTGTACCACACCCTCCAGCCGCCTGGGCTTCGACTAAGATAATGCATCTTAGCAAAAGCTTCCCAGCCAGGATGGAGCCCCTAGAGTTTGCAGGCGGTAACATACCCCAAGATGTTTGCCCAAAAATTGGGGGTAAGTTGCCAGACTCCGAGGCCGTAGCCTCTCAATATCGCCTTCACCGCCTGGTGAAGGGGAAAGCGAAGACCGGCCTTGAACGCCGCTTCATAACGACCCAAGTAGTTGTTGGCGTTCTGTTGATCATCTTCCCAGGCGATGGTGCCGTCCTCAGGTGGCACTCTGATTTTGTACCCATCTCATAACGGGTGCATTTGTTTAAATCTCTTTAAGTTGTCCTCCATGTGACTCCTGTCCTTGGCTGAGACGTGGATTTTGAAGGGGTCGTCCTTCTCACTCCACTTCTTCTTCTCCTCCTCCTCAGTGTCTTCAAGGGGTGGCAAAGGAGGCGGAACTGCCGCTTTTCGTCTCCTCCTCATTTTGTGGCAAAGGAGCTGAGACGGCTTCATCGCCGCCTTGGTCGCATTCATCCAAAAAGGAATCTGCGGGAGTTGAAGGGGCACGCGGAGGGGATCTCTCCAGAGCCATCTTGTTTCTCTTACCAGACGCTTCTCCCTCAGGCGTTTGGTCGCCTGAGCCCTTGCTTTTGTAGTCCGGATCGGGGGCCGTCTGCATAGTCCGAGCCATTGTGTCCTGCACAGACACGTAAATGGTCGGAATCCAAGCAAAAGGGTGGTCCCAACACCCCGAGACGGCACTCCAGGTCCTAGACTCAGCCGTCCCTGGTGACCGGCTGGACTCTAACCTATGCTATGTCGTGTGTGTTGGTGACGCATCCATTTATTGCAAGAAATATGTACAAGCGGTGAAACATGAAAAAGAGCTGAGAGAAGCAGAGACGGTACCTTTAGATTTGATATCTGAAGAAAGGCGGGTCCGGCTGGGTTGACGAGAACGAGTTTTCGTACTTGCACTTGACTCACACGGCTGACTTCTGCTCTCTCAAAGTTCTCTCTCTTGAAAATTTTTTTGTAAACGTACAAAATTATGAGGGTAAACGGCTATATATAGAGGGTAAATGTGGGGGCATCTCCGTAATTTACTCAGAAGTTGAACGGTTACTCTTTGGCGGTAAAATTACCACCAACCAGAGCGTGACACGTGTCACAGATGCCACGTGGTGTGCCACGTCACATCTGTGAGGGGCAAATGTTTAGGGTAATTTTACCTCGCCACGTGGTCCAATTAGAGGATGACACGTGTCAGCTTAGGATGGTCCAAAGTGGACCTATCCCTGCTTGACACATGTCACTCCAGAAACCAGGGGGAAAATGGCGGCCTTTAGGCCCAAATCCCGAGAAAGCCGCAATGCGGCGCAGCCTACGAATGATTAGGGTTCAATGACCTAATCAGGGGCACAAATCCCAAGGATCCTATAAACAGGGAGATTCCCGTCTTTTGGAGAGCATGTTTTACCATTTATTCCAAACTGTCCCTGTGATAGAGACATTTGAGTTTGGAATCCGAGCAGATACCCACCTAGATTTCCACACCTTTTTCTCTCCCTTCAAGTTACTAACTTGTTTGTCGGAGGCGGAGCACCACCCAACCGATGTCTCCATTTGTTTTGTAGGTACAGGCCGCACCCGACCAGTCTTTGTGTTGTAACTCTCCCGAGGGACAAAAATACCCAAAACACCTGGCGCTAGGCGCTGGTCCTGTCGTCAAATGTTGGAAACAAATTCCCACTCGTTTTCTTAATTTGATAAAATTTAGCAGTACGAGAGGGAAAAATCGCATTTTCCTTAAAAACACTTTTTTTTTTATTAAAACTCTAAAAAGTCAACTAAAGTCAATTTATCAATGCTAATTAAATTAGGAATGAAAAGAGCCTTCTAGAAGAATCTAGAAGATTTTAATCAATTCTAATCACATTAGGAATGATAAATCAATATTAGGCCCTCCTCTAGATCATTGGGCCGCATATAAATATCAAACCGGGCCTAGTTTAGTAATTTTGCCATAACTTTCTCATTATTCATCGGAATTGGGCTTATATTATATTGTTGGAAAGCTCTTTTCAAACCCAACCCACTTACACCATAATTAGACCCTTTCCATGGACCAAACCAAACTAGATTGGCTTTTTTCTTAAAATAGATTTTCAAAAATAGAGAGAAAGAAAAGAAATAAAAACTAACCGCAACACTAGACTTTCCACACTTTCACTTCATTCGATTATGATTCGATGTGATAGGTATTCATCACTGGGTTTGGTTTCGGGGAGACACAAATGGGTGTCTACAGAAGCCTTCACTTTGACTGAGTTTGGAGAAACACAAGTTTCGACAACAAAAGTCAAAGTATCGATAGGGACGGAGAATTATTCAGAACGTTCTGCGATCCTAAATCATTCTTGTAACGCCGATACCTACAAAACAAGCATTAGTTAAACAGATAAAAGAGTTAAGAAACGTGTATCTTGCACCGTCGAGCACACGTCTCTAAAGGTTACTGATTTGTTGTTGTTATTGTGACAACCTTCCACAAGTTAGGGAATGCCATCCTGCTGTTTGTTTTGACGATCTTCTACAAGCTAGAGAATACTGCCCGAAGACTGCTACGCCTGTAACAGCCTCCAATTCCGCCGTGATAGACTTCTACAAGCTAGAGAACCCCATCAAAGATTGCTTCGCTTGAAACGATCTTCATTTTCCTTGTGACCATCTTCCGCAAGCCGGGGAACACGATCAAAGATAACTTCACTTGAAATCACCTCCTGCTTTTGATAACCTTCCGCAAGCTAGGGAACGTTGTCGAAGATATCTTCGCTTGAAGTCATCCTCATTTGTTGCGATAATATTCCGAGGAAATTTACCGAAGACCAATGCTTGTTAATCCTTAAAAACTCGCTTGAACTTTTCTTCCGTTGTGCCAGTACGTCGGCGCTTTTGCTACTTGTGAACCATTATGTCGGTGCCTCCGCTTTTTATGAACCATTACGTTGGTGCCTCTGCTATTTATGAACCATTACGTCGGTGCCTCCGATGAGCCAATGCTTAGCGCTTTAAGCTAAGTGAGACGATCATTCATCAGGCTGATCACTTAATGTGATTGTAATCGAGCCGATTACTAAGTCATGTTAAATTGCTTAGAGGGGCTAACTGGCGTATCAAGGAACCCAAAATATTTTGTAAGAGGTCGAAACAACCATTTTGAAAAGTTGAACGTTTTGTCACCGCTGAAACGTTGTTGGCGCCACAATTTGGCTTTGGCGCCAAACGCTGGATCTAGCGCCAGGAGCTGAACACTGGCGTTAGACGCCAAAGCTGTCGTTTGGCGCCAGAGTCAGGAATTCCGTATATATTCCTTTTTTTCCTCATTTCGCCGCTGCTGCTGCTTCTTCTACGAAATTCGCCGCAGAACTTTATCTTGCTCGTTCTTGCTCGTTTCTCAACCAAATTTTGCTCAAATTTGTTGCAAATCAAAGCTTTTTTCATTTAATTTCCCGATCTATGTAAGTTTTCGTCAAACTCACCCAGGTTTTTTATGAATTTGACATTCTTGTTCACAAATTTTTGAAAAATTCAAACCTTAAATTGCTTAATTCGCTTTGTTTCTCAAATATTATGCCACGAAACTGCTTAATTATGTTTATATATGGCCTTGGGAGTATTTTGAGACTTGTTTGACTTAATTTGGTGAAGAAACGAACAAATCACCATTGTCGGACCTCTTAAGGTCGAGAAGACAATGTGGCTTGTTCTTGATGTTTTTGCTAGCAATTCTTGTCCAATTTGTCACAATAATTATTATAGTATTGCAAGAAATTGTTTGGATGTTTGAAAAATGCCGTATATGCTCATATTGAAATTGTGCTCTGTTTTAGTACTACGTACTCTGTTTTTTGCAAACATAGTATCATGTAGTTAGGCGAACTTTAGATACTATAGAACCTTAATTTATGTTTATTTTGCACAATGTAGTATGGCTATACATCGAGATTTGGGTTCACAGTCCCGAGACACGTGACGGGAGCATGAGCTCGTAGAGGAGGACGCCGACCCATCCACTTCTCTCGGTCCCCTCCCTTAGTGGGATGAGCGGACTTTGTACTTCTCCCCCGACCACCACATTTCTGAGAGGGTGTGTCGTGGGATTACTGCCAGTGGGACACGTTGCCATGGTTCGGGCAACGATACCGTGGGCAACCTGTATAGGATGTTCATCAGCGTCGACGGAGAGCTGAGACTTCTCTAGGAATCTTATGGGCTGACTGCCCAATTCGAGGCCGCAGAGGCCATGATTTTTTCCGACAGGGGTCACCGCGTGGCTCGCTGTAATCCCCCGTATTTTTAAATATATTATAAATGAAATTATATTTTATTTATAATATTTATTTGTATTTTGTCCGGAATTTAATTTCAAAAGTTTCAATTTTTAATTTGGGTCGAAAATTATTTTGGTAAAATTTTTTATACATACCTTCATTCTATCATTCATGTCCAAACAAACAAAGCCAAACTCATCTTACATACTTAATTGGCCCATTATTTTTATGAAGTTCATTACTCTTACTTACCCTAAAACTATCTCCCCTACAAATACCCCATACATCCCATAATGTTTCCCACACAAAAGGTTAGTCTTATTTTCTTTCCCTTTTCTTTTCTTTATTTTTATTTTCCTTTATTTATTTTCTTTGTTTTTTTTTTCTTTTTTTTTCTTTTTCTTTCTTTTTTCTTTCTTTCTTCTTCCTCCTTCACGTGAGGGAATCCTCACTGCCGCCCACCTTCTTCCTTGTGCTGCCGCCAACCACCACACGCCTGCCGCTTGCCTAACCTCTGGCGACGCTCCACCCAGCCGGCAGCCACCTTCTTCCTCCTTCCTCCTTTGTTTCATTATTTTGCTTAATGTTAATATAATTGTTTTGGGTTTTGATTTTAGTATAAAGATTATATTTTTAGTGTCAAATTATATTTTGATGATATAAAGATTATAAATTTCAGATTATATTTATGTTACAAATTTTCAGATTTTATAATTTTAAAACCTAGGGTTCTAATTTATTGAAATCGGGATTTTAGGGTTCTAATGAGCAATTAAATTGGGTCTTTTGTTTCTATTGAATTTCTAATGATTAATTAAGCATAAAAACATGTTTTTAAGGAAGTTTTAAGAACTTTTAATCTAAATTATATTGCTGGAAATTTGGTTAAGTATTAATTTATTGTTGTTGGTTGATTTCTAGGAAGTGATTATTTCTTAGTAGACTTTTAAGTGATTAAAAGTGGCATAAAGGATTGTTTACACGAGGTACGTACATGTCTACTTCGTTGTAAGTAGTATCATGTTTAGGTACCGAAAAGAAAAGAACTTAGTTTCATGTTTAGAGAACACTTGGATGAAAATTGTTTGGTTATATATTTAATTAATTCATGTGCTTATGTTTATGAGACATGTTTTGGTGAATTGATTATGTTTGTATGGAATTATGGATGCAAGCATGTTGAATTATATTGGATTAATTGTTTGTATGGAATGTTGATACAAGCATAATTTTATTGGATTGGTTTGTTAACCACAATTGGATTATTAAAGGATTGGAATTGAATGGTTTAAGTGGAATGAATTTATTAATTAGTCCACAAGGTTGTTATTAATTTTATTTATTACTCAATCATGACTTGTTAGTATGTTGAGTAAAGGTGGATTAAGTCTAATGGCTAGGTGAGTTGACTATGTTCAACAATTTGGATAATTTGGAAGTTTAATGGAATTAAGGGTCAATTTGTGATGTGATCACCGTTGTCCTAAGTAAGATTAAAAGTGAATTGATGTATGATTTTTATGTATGGTCTACTTGATTTGGTGGATTGGACAACCTCGTCTATTGCTTACTCCAAACTAAATTAATTAAATTAAATGTAAAGAGTCAAGTGTTTGGATTTTGTTATTAAGTATGTTGAGTCAATTAAACTTGTTTAAGGGTGGAGTCTTGATTAATGAATTCGAGTTCTATGTTCATTTACTTTAATTAGTTAAGCATGCTAGGTTTTGTGCATTGTAGTTTGTATGTACTCAGCTTTGCTGATTGCGTACTTTTGTATGTTTTCTTTTGGTCCAGGCCTTCACCTTTCAATGACCCTGTGATGATCCAATTATTACACTTGTATTATTGGGGAGCAGTATTGCACAGGTTAGCTTGTTGATGTGAATTTTGGGGATTTGACATACGCATTGTCAAGGGATTGGTGTGATTGAGAGTATTCGTTCTTTGTGTTGAACTTATTTATGTTTTACTATTTTAATTATGTTTTGGGATTTTGAATATTGGTTTGGTTTAATAAGGGCCTTTATGGTTCCAATTTGTAAGCTTTGACGTATTGGTTTTCTAAATTATATTATTTTAAGATTTAATTGGATTTCCGCTGCAATACTTTGATAAAGCCTTAACATTTTAACACGTGGCGGTAACATGTCAATGGTTCTCCTCTATTTTTATTTAAAGTAAGTGGTTTGAAAAAGGGAGAATTATTGGGGTGTTACAAAGTGGTATATGGGAGCTTTGGTTAGATTTAATTACCACAAAAGCCAATTTTAAAGTTTTTAATTAGGCGCCTAACGTTTTAAATCTAATGAGTTTTATTTAACTACCTTTTTTAAAGTTAACTTAGGTTTTCAAAAATAATTCTATTCTATTATATTTATTTCGGAATTTATTAAAAAAATGTATTTATTGTTTTATATATTTTCTAATTATTTAGTTATTTTGAAATAATATGAATTTAATTATTTATTTTATTCCTAACTTGTGTGCTTATTTTATTTAACGGTGAGATTTGGGTAGCTTTAGAAAGGGTGTATAGGATAGATTATTTCTTTCTATATGCATTGAAATTAATTCTTTTGTCTTTTTATTATTGTATGAAGTGATTATGCAAGTTATTTAATTGTGTTGTTTTATCTAAAGGTGCTATTGTGATCACCTAGTATCATGTTTAAGGTTTAAAGAATGTAATATGGAATTATATGTGATGATTTTGTGCTACATGATATGTGTAAATTAACATTATGCGAAGCATGTAATTATGTGATTATTATAATGTGTTTATTTAATTGTATTATTTACTTAATTCTTGGATTTTGGAAGGGATATAATCAAGGGAATTATTTTATTTATTTTCTTATGCATAGGAATGATTAAAATTAAATAATCATTTCCTTTAAAGTGACTTATTAAGGGCGATTGTGTGGTCGTGTCCACCTTTCTACCTTAATATATATATTTGATGATTATGCATGTAATTTATTGAGCAAGTGAGTTCTTTTGTGTTGATGTCGGCCTAAGAGCGTGTTACGCTTCCAGGCAGAGAAGGAGGATGGCTAACAACGATACTTTAGATGATGCTATTAGGCTACTAGCTCAGAACTTGAACCAAAACTGCAATGATAATCCTGATCCTATGGGTGAGATGTTTAAGAAGCTTGCCTAATTCAAGCCACCATACTTTGAGGGAGATGGACACCCAACTTTTTTGGAGAATTGGTTTTGGGAGTTTGATAAGATTTTTGCTGCTTTGAATTGCCCTGAGAATATGAGAGTGGATCAAGCTGCCATGTATTTGAAGGAAGAGGCAGATATTTGGTGGAAAGATAATGGAAACGTGCATCGTGCTGAGGCTAATTTTGGTTAGGAGACATTCAAAACCAAACTAAGGGAGAAGTTCTATCCACCATTCTTAAGGAAACAAAAGGCTCAAGAGTTCATCAATCTGCAAATGAACAATATTTCGATTACAGAGTACTATAACAAGTTTATGAACTTGTTGAGGTTTGCTCCTGAGGTAGTCCCTACTGAGGAGTTGAAGGCTCAAAGGTTTGAGCAAGTTTTAACTAAGAAGTTACAAAAGGACTTCGCTGGAAAGACATTTAAGACTCTTGATAGGTGTATGGGAGAGCAGCGCACTTATACGATCTGAATGTCAGGAGTGCACCTGAGAGTGGAAGTGTTGGAGAAAAGCGTAAGGATTTTGGAAATTCGAGTGACCAAGGTAACTCCAAGAAGCCAAGGAACGAGAATTTCCAGAATAGGAATGTTCAGATCAATGGAGGGTCATCTAGAACTAATGGCCAAGCTGAGAGACATTACAACTACAATAGATGTGGCAAGGATCATCCTAGAAAGGATTGTGATGGGAACTTGGTTGTGTGTAGATTCTGTAACAAGAAAGGTCATAGGGAGTTTGAGTGTTTCTCCAAACTAAAGCAACAAGGGAATGGGAACAAGTTTACTCCAACAAGCAATCAAGGAGAGAATTCAAATGGTCATAATAGGAATGGAAAGATCGAAAATTTTGGCAACAACAACTCCGGGAATCAAGGAAAGAATGTCACTCCAGGTCGTTTGTTTGTGATGAGCAAAACAGAAGCTGGAAGGTCTTCTGGCGTTATCACTAGTAATTTTTCTATTCATTCTATTTCTAATAAAGCTTTATTTTGTTCTAGAGCCACCTATTCTTTTATTTATAGTTCTGTTGTGAAACAATTAGGACTAGTTGAACCGAATCCGATTGACTTGCCTATTAATTTACCTACTGGTGGGTTTACATTTGAGGATTGGAGAGACTAATTTTCCATCTGATTTTATAGAATTTGAGTTGGTGACCTTGATGTCATTTTGGGAATTGATTGGTTGACCACTTATAAAGCTAAGATTAATTGTGAGATACAGAAGGTTTATTTAAGGAGTCCTTTGGGAGAGACTGTGTCTTACAGACGTTTTGGGAAACCAAATGGTATTGGGATTATTTCTGCAACGAAGTTGTCGAAACTTGTAAGTAAGGGGTATCCTTTGTTCTTTTGTTGTGTGCAAGACTTGGAAATGAGTAGTAAGATGAATGTGAAAGATATGCCAATTGAGTAAAAATTTTGGATGAATTTTGCGAAGAAGAAAGATAGGAGAATGAGGTCGTGCTTTGACTATAGGGAGTTGAATAATGTTACAGTAAAGAATAAGTACCAACTACCCTGGATAGATGATTTGTTTGATCAATTGAATGGAGCTAGTGTGTTTTCCAAGATTAGTTTACGTTCGGGGTATCATCAATTAAGAGTGGATGATAAGGATATACCTAAGACTGCTTTTAGGTTTAGATATGGGCACTATGAGTTTAAAGTTATGTCTTTTGGGTTGACCAATGCACCTGCAATCTTTATAGACTTGATGAATCGAGTATTCCATGAGTGAGTTGGTAGTTGTTTTTATTGATGATATTTTGGTATACTCGAATAAGTGAGGAAAAATAAGAGCCCCTTGAGAGGCCGAGGATTATATGAGAAAGAGAAATCCTGAGTTATTTAATAAGGTTAGTTACAAGGGCGTAACTCTTGTTATTTGGGGGAGGGGGTAGAATGCGTATAATTTCGCGCTTCTTGCCCTATTTTATGCTATTTTGTGGTGTTTTCATGCTTTCCATAGCTATTTTATTGTTTACGTATCTAGTGAAGTACGTAAATTAGGATGGTAAAAAGGAATTAGTGTCGATATTATGACACAATTGGAATTCCAACAACATAATTTTGAAAATTTTGAAAGGATTTTATGCAAATGTTTTGCAATTTAAGAGATTTTGTGCTTAGTTTGGGGACGAAACTTCTTTTAAGAGGGGTATATTGTAATCCCTTGTATTTTTAAATATATTATAAATGAAATTATATTTTATTTATAATATATATTGTATTTTTCCAAAATTTAATTTCAAAAGTTTCAATTTTTAATTTGGGTTGAAAATTATTTTGGTACAAATTTTTATACATACCTTCATTCGATCATTCATGTCAAAACAAACAAAGTCAAACTCATCTTACTTACTTAATTGGCCCATTATTTTTATGAAGCTCATTACTTCTACTTACCCTAAAACTTTCTCCCCTATAAATACCCCATGCATCCCAAAAATTTTTCCCACACAAAAGGCTAGTCTTATTTTCTTTCCCCTTTATTTTCTTTATTTTTATTTTCCTTTATTTTATTTTCTTTCTTTTCTTTTATTTTCTTTTATTTCTTTTTCTTTCTTTTTTCTTTCTTTCTTCTTCCTCCTTCACGTGAGGGAATCCTCACTGCCGCCCACCATTTGCCTTGTGCTGCTGCCAACCACCACGCAGCTGACAGCCGGTCGCCTTACCTCCGGCGACGCTCCACCAAATCGGCAGTAACCTTCTTCCTCCTTCCTCTTTGATTCATTAGTTTCCTTAATGTTAATATAATTGTTTTGGGTTTTGCTTTTAGTATAAAGATTTTATTTTTAATATCAAATTATATTTTGATGGCATAAAAATTATAAATTTCAGATTATATTTGATTAGGGGATTTTGCTCCCACCGATCGGAATGCGCCACGTGGGCCAATCAGGTCCTGCCAAGTGTCCCCCAGTTGGAACTGTCAGGGCTTGCCACGTGGCACGCACTTATTCGTCCACCTTGGACCTATTATGTCATGACACGTGGCATACTCCATGCCTAATGGAGAAACCGGCCACCCAAGCCCAACTTCCGAGGGAAGCCCAATCAGCCCTAGGTTAACCTAAACCTAGGATTGGCACGTTTCCCAAGGTTATAAATACCTCCCTTAATCCTCATTAAGGAGGGGATTACATATTAATTACAGAGATAATAGGCTGATCACGCTAACAAAGCAGATTACGCTAAAAACTCACATTAAACACTCTCACCTAGAGAGATCCAATCACTTTAATTTCCGCATTAATTACTCCTTAATCAAGTACTAACTTGACCGTTGGAGGCGGACCTCCCACCACCAGGAGTCTCCGTTGTTTTGCAGGTACAGGCGTCCGGTTCTAGTCTCGGTATTGTAACTCTCCCGCAGGACATCAGAAAACCCCGAAACATTTGGCGCCGTCTGTGGGGAGAGTACTTCTGAGATGGCATCCAAGTCTGTACCGAACCCTGAAGAGAGGCGTCCCCTAGACGACCCTCAAGTTCAGTCGGACCACGATACTGAGGATGAATTTGAAGTTGAAGCTCACACAGCTTCAGACGGGACCTTAAGGGCCCGACGTACCCGTCATACCGAAAGGAGGGAACGGGAACATCTTCATACAGGAAGCGAGCCAACAGGCGCACCGCCTATTCGGCAACAGCCGACTGATGGGTCTGCTCCCATCACAAGGAACGAGCTCATGACCTTCATGAGGGACTTCAAGGGAGAGATTCAAGAGTTGATCAACAAGAAGCCGCCTGCTCTGGTCAAGGAGCAGTCGGCTAAGAAACCCTCCACTTCACTGAAGAGGAAGCCAGTTCAAGGGCGAGAGGCGACTCCTCATCCTAAATCTAGGAAGCGGGAGCCACCTGCCCTTGATTTCACAAAATTCCGTTTTCCTACAGGAAATAAGAAACCTGTTCGTCATATTCAGGCGGACGGGTCGAAGCAAACATTCACAGACGCTCGGCTACTGCTAGAGATGAAGAAGAGTGACCGATTGTCAGAGTCGGCCTCTACTTCAAACTTTCAAGACAGTCTGCGAAATGCCTCGATGAGGCATACTCATTCGTATCATGAGAGTCAGTCAGGCGGCACCTCCCGTCAGTCCGGCTTTCATAGCGACCAGGCGGTACCAAACTTACCATTTGTGCCGCAACAACAGTATTTTTTGCAGCCACCTCCGTTTGGTGGACCTGCAGAAAAAAACGTCCAACCTTTGGACTGGCAGCTACGGTTGCTTAGACTTGGTGAACAGCCGTCGGCCTTCTCCAAGGAAATTACTGAAGCCGCTCAGCCGGCCAAAGTGAAAAATGTATTAGTAGGCGCCTATGACGGCACTACTAACCCAGAAGACCATCTTATGGCCTTCACCAACCTGATGTACCTTCAAGGGTTGGATGATCCCACCTGGTGCAAGTGTTTCCCAGCGACTCTCAAAGGAATCGCACAACAATGGTTCGGCAACTTGCCGACTGGTTGTGTAAATAGCTTCAGGACGCTTGCTTACTTATTCACCTCCAACTTCGCCATGAACATCCCTGCAAAGAAGACGACCCTTGATTTAGGAATAATTCAGCAGGGCGAGAAGGAGGGGCTTCGTTCTTACATCAGGCGTTTTAACCTGATGAGAATACAAATTCAAGGGTTACCGGATGAGGTAGCCTATACTGACTTTTTCAGAGGTCTCAAGGACGGGTCGACCTTCAAATTTGACTTGGTCCGAAAGAGGGTGGCGACTCTTCAAGAGGCCTTGATTGAAGCGGAAGCCTATATACAGGCGACTGATCTTTGTAGTACGGGAAGACAGTCGGACGGTAAAAGGTCCGACAAAAAAGAAGGACGACAGAAGCAGTCGTCCAACAAAGACGAGAAAAGGAAAGAGGTCTGGGCGGCTGATTCCTCTAAACAGCCGGCCCAAAAAAAGAAAAAAGAATTCAAACCATACTCCCCAAAGTATGCGTTTAACAAGGATAACCAGTTTATCCTAAAAGAAATCAAGGGACGTATCTCAATTGAGAAGCCGGTCCCCATGAAGGGGTCTGCAAACAACCGGAACCAAGATAAATTATGTGCTTATCATGATGATGTTGGTCATCACACCAATGATTTCATCAGTCTCATGCGGTATCTGGACCGCCTGACTGAGCAAGGTGATCTTGACACTTATGTCAAGAAATCTACGGGGAACACTTCCTCAAAAAAGCAGTCGGCCAAAAAGAAACAACAGGACGACAGCTCCGATACAGATGATGCAGTCGTCTACACCATTGCAGGCGGCTTCTCAGGAGGCGGCCCCACTATTAGGGGCAACAAAGCCAATATCTGGCGTTTAGATGTAAATTCCGTTCACCAAGAACGGCCGTCCAAATATTCATTTCCTGAGATTGTCATCACTGAAGAAGATCTAGGAGGGGTAAGAGGGCCGCATGACGACCCTATCGTTATTGAATGTAAAGTGGCCAACCAGAGAGTTGGCCGAATCCTCATAGATACCGGAAGCTCCTAAGATCTCATCAGTAGCAAATGTCTGTCGAAACTAAAATATCAGACTGATTGCATACATCCGGCCTCCCACCCTTTAGTAGGGTTTGGAGGAGGAGTCGTCCACCCAGTGGGACGAGTGGATTTACCCATCCGTCTGGGCGAAAAAGGGGAAGGACGACACATGGTAGTCCGTTTCCTGGTAGTAGAAGAACTCTCGGCTTACAACATGATTCTGGGACGACCAACCCTGAATTATTCCAAGGCTGTTATAATCCCATATCTAATGTTGCTCAAGTTTGAGAGGGATAATGGAACAGTCGGCTCCCTAAGGGGAGATCAGAGGATGGCCCTAGAGTGCTATCTCTCGGATGTCAAGCCCACTGTTATGGCCACTGGGTCAAGTCGTGAAAAAACAGACCTTGACAATGTCAAGAAGAGTGCGCCTGTTCAAGAAGCAGGCGGCAAGAAGAGAAAGGCATCCCAGACAGGGGCCGCAAGAAAAGAAAGAAAATAGCAATCATTGGCAGAGGAGCGGTCGGATGAGTTCCGCCCTCAGCCGGCTGGTGAGCATACGGACCTGATCTTAGACGACTCACGTCCTAATCGAACAGTCAAAGTTGGGACGACTGCTCTGAGAGACCTTGGTGACGACTTTCACAAACTATTGAAAGAATACAAGGACATCTTTGCATTCGAAGTCCATGAAATGCCAGGCATTAGTCCTGATCTGGCGGTACATAAACTGGCCGTGGATCCAAAAAAGAAGCCGGTACGGCAGAAGAAACGAAACCATGGCGAAGAAAGAAGTCAGGCGGCAGCCGCCGACGTGAAAAAATTACTTGATGCAGGGTTCATTCGGCAATGTTACTTCCCAGACTGGGTTGCAAATGTGGTGCTTGTTAAAAAGCCGAATGGCACCTGGCGAATGTGTGTAGACTACATAGACTTAAACAAGGCCTGCCCCAAAGACAGTTACCCTCTGCCTAAAATTGATAATCTGGTCGACTCAACAGCCGGCCATGCTTTGATGAGCTTAATGGACGCCTACTCTGGTTTCCATCAAATTCCTTTATGGAAGAAAGATCAGGAGAAGACGGCCTTCGTCACTGATCAGGGGTTATACTGTTACACGGTCATGCCGTTTGGTCTTAAGAATGCTCCGGCTACCTTCCAGCGAATGATAAACACTGTGTTCTTTGATCAGATTGGGAGAAATGTCGAGGCATACATTGATGATACGATTGTCAAGACTAAACTTCAGAAAGATCATCTGTCGGACCTTCGAGAAACTTTCGCCACACTCAGGCGGCACCATGTCATGCTCAATCCCAAGAAATGTGTATTTGGGGTTGAGTCTGGGAAATTTCTCGGATTCCTTATCAATCAGAGAGGAATAGAGGCGAACCCTGAGAAGGTGCAGGCGGTCATTGACATGCAGTCGCCTCGTACCATCCGAGAGGTTCAGAAGTTAACAGGTTGTCTGGCGGCCTTGGGAAGATTTCTAAGCCCGATCAAGCGACAAATGCCTATACTTTTTCCAGGCAATTAAGAAGAAGGCAAGGTTTGAATGGGGGCCGGATGCTGAGGCCGCCTTCCAGAAATTGAAAGTTCACTTGCATTCCTTGCCGAGGCTGGTCAGCCCTTTGCCCAAAGAAGTACTCTACATGTACCTGGCCGTCTCTGATCATGCGTTAAGCGCTGTTCTCCTTGCTGAAAGAGACGGCTGTCAGCTCTTGGTCTACTTTTTCAGTCATGTACTGAAAAATGCCGAGTTGAGGTATCCCCTAGTGGAGAAATTTGGTCTTGCACTCTTCATGGCTGTTAGAAAATTGAAGCCCTACTTTTTGGCACATGCAGTCGTCGTGTATACAGACCAACCTATCAAGCGGCCACTGACCATCATGGAGTCGTCAGGCCGAATGATAAAATGGGCCATAGAAATACAGAGCCTCGAAGTTACTTTCGAGCCTAGAAAAGCAGTGAAGGGGCAAGCCTTTGCTGAATTTATTGTTGAGATGACTCGTCCTCCTGACTCTCAAGTTCCAGACCAAGTCTGGAAGGTATATGTGGACGGAAGCTCTACTTCAAATGGTTGTGGAGCAGGCGTCATATGTCAGTCGCCAGAGGGCGACAGGTACGAGTATGCTTTACGCTTCAGTTTTCAGGCCTCAAACAATGAGGCAGAATATGAAGCTTTACTAGCCGGGATCCGCATGTGCAAGGCGGCAGGGGCAAGAAAAATAGACGCCTGTTCCAATTCACAATTGATAGTGAGTCAGTACAATGGCGAATACGAAGCAACCCATCCGGCCATGATCAAGTATTTACAGGCGGTCCGACAAGCAGTCGGCTCCCTTGAGGATTTCCATCTGATCCAAGTGCCGAGATCAGAAAACAACCAGGCGGATGCACTGTCAAAATTAGCATCATCCGCCTCCTCTGATACTCCTCGAACTGTTTTTTGGGAAGTAATGGAGAAGAGAAGCATCGAGGAAGACCCTATTGGAATCCTAGACAGAAGCTCAACCTGGATGGATTCAATCAGGGCATATCTGACAAACGGTACACTGCCGGATGATCATCAACAGGCGGCAGCACTGAAAAAACGAGCCACCAGTTTTGAAATAATAAAGGGAGAACTTCACAAAAAAGGGTACCTTCAACCCTTCTTAAAGTGTGTTACTCCAGAAAAGGGACGAGAGATACTAGACGATCTTCAATCTGGTTACTGTGCTTCTCATATAGGCGGTAGGACGCTTGCTCAACGGGCAAGGCGACAGGGCTACTTTTGGCCTACTTTAGAAGCAGATGCAATGGAGATGGTGAAAAAATGTGACAAGTGCCAAAGGTTTGGCAAGCTAATTCACCGTCCGGCTACTGACCTCACTACCATTCGTAGCCCACTACCGTTTGCTAAGTGGGGCATGGACATTCTGGGTCCATATACGCCTGCTACAGGCGGAAGGAGGTACATACTTGTTGCCGTCGACTACTTCACTAAATGGGTAGAGGCGGAGGCTGTAAAGGGAATCAAGACGAAGGATGTAATTTCATTCATTTGGAAAAATGTCATCACTCGGTTCGGGGTTCCCATGTCTATGGTTTTTGATAATGGTCCCCAATTTGAGACGCATGTTCTCAAAAGCTGGTTGGGTGACCAAGGAATTGCACACTACTTTGCATCTGTCGGTCGTCCACAAGTAAACGGCCAGGTAGAAGCCTTTAATAAAGTCATCTCAGACGGTCTCAAGAAAAAGATTGAACGAGCCTATGGGCGGATGAATTACCACATGTTCTCTGGGCCATTAGGACGACTGAAAAAGGGGCGACTGGAGAAACTCCATTCCTCCTAACTTATGGTGCGAAAGTTGTTCTTCCAATAGAACACTACGAGCCGACTCTTCGAGTAATGCTATATGACGAAGAGGCAAACTGGGAAGCCATGCGCCTGGCATTAGACTCACTTCCTGAAAGGAGGGGCAATGCTGTCTTGCGCCATGAAATTTACCGCCTGATCATACAACAAAAAAGTACACAGGCGTCCACTCAAAGTGGGGGACTTTGTACTTAGAAAAATGGAAGCAGTTGGTAGGGCTAATGAGTCTGGCAAACTAACTCCCAACTGGGAAGGACCCTACCGAATCTGTGAAGAAGTCAGGGACGGTACCTACCGTTTGGAAACACCAGACGGACAACCGTTGCCTCGAACTTGGAATGTAGATAATCTTAAGAAATATTTCTTTTGAATGATGTAAATAGTCAAGAGCTACTTAATAAAAGTTTGCATACTTACTATTCAATTTTGTACTAAGAGGGGCACGCCTACTAACAAATAGTCGGCTACTCTCCATGTTTAAATTCTTACTTTAGAGGGGCATGTCGTCTGCACCTTTACAGTCGGCTACTCTCCATTTAGTATTTTACTCTATCTTAAGAGGGGCAAGTCGTCTGTACCTCTACAGTCGGCTACTCTCCATTGAGTATTTTTACTCTATCTTCAGAGGGGCATGCCGTCTGTACCTTTACAGTCGGCTACTCTCCATTGAGTATTTTTCTCTCGCCATAGGGGCATGCCGTCTGGACATATAGTCGGCTACTCTCTATAGAAGAGGGCCGACGGGTTCCAAACACACAGCCACCCCCCTTATACTTAGCTAAAAAGATTAGAGCCTGGCCGACCCTGTGCCTAACAGGCGGCTACCCTCCTTTTACTTAGCACCTACGTTCATCAAGAACTTACCAAGACCACAGGCCGAATGATCAGACCAGGCGCCAAGCCAACTGATCCAATCTTCAAAACTAATACGACCTGTCCCAACATCATTGCAGGCGTCCGGCGGCATCCCCTTGGATGAAATTCGTCGCAGAGAGCAGCTCCCTTTTGGGTGGAACATTGCTCTATAAGCTAATTACACGGCACCTATACGACTGCCCCCAAGGGCAACCACGTAGCAGTTTTTGAGACAAGGATAACTCTATCACTAACCAAACCAGTGGTAGCAGTTGACATCTGAGTCAGATGACCGCCTGTATTACTTGGTATAAATGCAGGGGGTACCTCTTGAGTTAATAGCCAACAAACATTGGCGAATCAAGGGGTCTAGCCGGCCTCCGCCGCCTGGTACCTCTACTTCTCAAACAAGAGTGACGGCGACTGAGTAACACCAACGTTAACTCATAGTCACTCCCTCAAACTTGGTATGGAACTTAAAAGGTTTGAGTAGACCTTATTCCTACTAGGTAACCTCTTGAGTTAATAGCCAACAAACATTGGCGAATCAAAAGGTTCAGTCGGCCTCCGCCGCCTGGTACCTTTACTACTCAAGCAGGAGTGACGGCGACTGAGTAACACCAAAGTTAATTCATAGTCACTCTCTCAAACTTAGTATGGAGCCTAAAAGGTATGAGTCGTCCGCCTGTTTTTAGCAAACAGGGGCTCTCAACCACTACTCCTGCTAGGTTAACAACTTATGAGTTAAAAGCCAACAAACATTGGAGAATAAAAGGGAACAACCGGTACCCACCGCTTGATACCTCTACTACTCAGTTCCTTGGCAACTACGTAACAATCATGTTTACTTGGTCAGACCACTTTCCTACTTGGTTAAATTTACAAATGACAGGACCGCCTGCCTAAAAAGGGTCCAGTCTTTAAAATAGTTCGAATACGGATTGGATAAATGGCCGACTGATCGTCTAACCTAGAAATAGACAACCAGTCGTCCAGGGGCATAGGCGGCGTGACTAACTATCCGTACCTGTCTGCAACTATCGGCCATGTAAAACAGTCGGTATAGTGAACAATTGGATATCAGAATATTCAATACTTAGATAAATTTGAAGCAAAACAAAATTCATTAAAAAGAAGCCGGTCATTAAAGACCGGCAAAATTTTCAGAGCCCCAGCCCCTGGCCGGGTAATTACAAAACAAACGGCACGCAGGCCGTAGAAAGAAGACATAAAGCTTAAGAAGGGGGCAGATCTTCAATATTAGCAGATGCCGCCTGGTCAGCACTCTTCTTGCTGGACTCGGCTTCAGCTGCATCCTTTTTTGATGCATTACCCCCAAGCGGCACAAGCGCCACTACCGGCTCCTCCTCCTCCAACGCTTCCTCCAACGCCTCTTCCTCAGCAGCCGCCAGGATCTCTTGATTATATGTATCAGAACACTGGCGGTACGTTTTTTCCCATGAGGCAAAGTCGGCATTGGGGAAGAGGCGGCCCCAAGTCATGCGCTGGATTTGAGCAGAGTCTTCCATCATCTCCCGGACCAGCTCTTTCTTCTCTTGCTCGGCCTTTTCCGAGAGCTCCTGAGTAAGACTCTTCTCCTGGGTCACCAGGCGTTCCTTTACGTTGGCCAAGGATTTCTCCAAGGCTTCGTAGGAGTACATCTTTAGGCGAAGAGGTTTCAGCTCGGCCTTGAGATTGGTGATGGTCGCCTCCAGCTCGCCATTCCTCTTCTGGGCTGCCTCTAACTGAGCCCGAATAGCGGCGGTAGCCTGCGCCTGATAATAAAGAATATCAATGGTCAGAACTTCATTTTGGGCAATTTGAAACATTGCCTTATCACAGTCAGAGGCGGCCATAGCTTTTGCAGCCTTTACCTCTTTGTTCTTCCGGTCAAGCGGCTTGCGAAGGCCGTTCACTCGGAGCAAGGCCTAAGTAAAAAGGAACAGGCGTCAGTTTCCAAACAAAAAGAAAACAGGCGACCTGGAATTCAAATACTCAAAAATATGCTAAGTATACCTCAGCAAGGACCCCTGCAATCCCGTCTAGGTCAAGGGTGCCGACACCCCTGACCGCCTCCCTTTCAGCTGGAGGAACGACCGTGATCATAGACTTGGCCACCTCTACCAAGTAAGGCTCCTGAGGGCCGGCTGCATCAAGCACAAACAAACGGATTAGACCTAGTAAAAAAGGGGAGCAATTCTAAAAATTTACAAGGACAACTTCATACTTCTAGGTGGCCCAGCTGGAGTTTTAGAACAAGTGGCCGGCTGTTTCTCAGCCGCCACATGTTTCCTGGCAGAACCAGGAGAGCTCGCAACAGCCATCCTCCGGGCCTTGGGGTCCGGCTGTTGGGAAGAAGAAGCTCTTGGAGCACCCGTCAAAAAAAAAAAAAAAAAAAAAAAAAGAAAAAAGTCAGTATATGCATAAACAACTCCAAAAAGAGGGTGAAAGGTTCGAAGCCCACCAAGGGTGCCCCCTTCTTGGGGGAGTCGGTTGAAGCTTGTTGCATGATGGAGGCCCGCAAAATGGCCGCCGCAGTCTTGGAGGCGGTAATTTTGCTCATGGCGTCCGCTGCAAAAACAAACAGCAAAGTTAATAAAAGTTATAACAAAAATGCACGGAACAGTAGAGTATTCGACAGGCCGACTACCTCTTGAGGACCAACTGTTGAGGCCACAGGCGGCCAAAAAGTACTCGTCGTAGAGCCATTTGAAGCTCGGGACGCAGTGCAAGAGTACTTGCTCTCGTACCCCTGAAGTAGAGTTCACCTTCGACTCTACTTTAAAGAGTCCTTTATCAAGGATCTCTTTCTTAGCCTTGGGGGGGAACAGGCGGCATGCTACGGCCGCCTGCAAGAAGGGGCAGATTCCTGTTCCACCTATTGAAGCGCTTGTTCAGCTCTGTGTCTGAACTCTCAATGATGAGGAAGGTGCTCCGCCAGTCCTTCCATTTGTTTGCTTTACCTCTCGTCATGAGGTAGCCCCTGTGGCTCGTCAATTGATACCAGCCGGTACCGCCTGCCTTAGGGGTCCGGCTGAGATAGTTCATGTGGGCGAAAGCCTCGAAGCTCGGCTCCACCCCGTGCAGTTCGCACCCGGCCACATAGCCGAGTACGTTGACCCAGGAGTTCGGGGCTAACTGCCATAACCCCAACTCATACCCATCCAAGATCCGCTGAACAGCCGGATGTAGTGGGAAGCGCAGCCCAGCCTTGATGGCCGCCTCGTAGCAGCCAAAGCAGGCGCTATCATAACTGGTACCAGCCGGCCAGACGACTGTGTCTTCTAGATTCGGCACAAACACTAAAAAGTCGGGGCCCATTGTGTGGTTTGCGATAAAGCTCTCCACTTTCTCTTGCATGGCCGTGATCCGGCCCCGGGGTACCGTGCAGTAGTAGGGGGTATTTTGCTCTCGGTAAGAGGCGGATGGCTCCGCCCAATTATCTCCCTTCTCAACTGTGTGAGAAAGCCTCGCCTCTTGCAGGCGACTGTTTTTCTCTTCTGTGTCCAGAGAAGCATGGCCAGAAGAGCTAGACTCGGAATCGTCCTCTGACGAGTCCGAAGAGGACGACTCCTCCCCTCTCCCGGAGGGGCCCGCCTTCTCTCCTTTAAAGGGAGTAGGAGAGAATGAAGAATTGTCAACTGAGAAATGGGAAGGGGTCACTTTGATTCCTCCCTCAGAGCAGCCGGCTTTCAAGCCGCTTTGTTTCACTTCCACATCTGGCGCCTGGTCAGATGTTTCACTAATCGGCACCCTGCGGGAGGAGCCGTCTGAATTTGAGATCCGGGCAGTCTTTTTTGTTCTGGCCATCATGCTCTGCATTGACACAGATACAGTCGGACTTTGTATAAAGGGCAAAGATGGGTCCGGAAAAGGGCAGGCGGCACTCCTAGTCCTAGATTCAGCCGTCCCCGGTGACCGACTGATCACTAACCTAGGTCGTGTCGTGTGCTTCCGTGGTGCCATTTCAAAAAAAAAAAGAATAAAATAAAAAGAAAATTAAGAGTAAGAGAACCGACAGTTACCTGAACGAGTGACGATTGATGAAGTTCTGAAAATCCTTTGCAGACGGCTTGTCAGAGCAGGCGGTAGGCAGAAAAGTCTAAAATGTCAGAGCAAGTTCAGGGGTCCGAATGTTCTCTCACAAAGTTCTCAAGTGTGAAAATGACTGAAGCCAACATTCCTTTATATAGGCGAAGTGAGAAGGCGAATGGTCACTTCCAGAATTCAAAATTTGGGCGGGAGAATCTCTCGGCCCTTCGCCGAGTGACACCTGTAGCAGGCCGTCGCCTGTTATAGTTTGACACCTGTCACAGGTAACACGTGACCAGTCACGTGCCACCTGTGAGGGGCAAATGATTAGGGGATTTTGCTCCCACCAATCGGAATGCGCCACGTGGGCCAATCAGGTCCTGCCAAGTGTCCCCCAGTTGGAACTGTCAGGGCTTGCCACGTGGCACGCGTTTATTCGTCCACCTTGGACCTATTATGTCATGACACGTGGCATACTCCATGCCTAATGGAGAAACCGGCCACCCAGGCCCAACTTCCGAGGGAAGCCCAATCAGCCCTAGGTTAACCTAAACCTAGGATTGGCACGTTTCCCAAGGTTATAAATACCTCCCTTAATCCTCATTAAGGAGGGGATTACACATTACTTACAGAGATAATAGGCTGATCACGCTAACAAAGCAGATTACGCTAAAAACTCACATTAAACACTCTCACCTAGAGAGATCCAATCACTTTAATTTCCGCATTAATTACTCCTTAATCAAGTACTAACTTGACCGTTGGAGGCGGACCTCCCACCACCAGGAGTCTCCGTTGTTTTGCAGGTACAGGCGTCCGGTTCCAGTCTCGGTATTGTAACTCTCCCGCAGGACATCAGAAAACCCCGAAACAATATTTATGCTACAAATTTCCAGATTTTATAATTTTAAAACTTAGGGTTCTAATTTATTGAAATTGGGATTTTAGGGTTCTAATGAGCAATTAAATTGGGTCTTTTGTTTCTATTGAATTTCTAATGATTAATTAAGCATAAAAACATGTTTTTAAGGAAGTTTTAAGAACTTTTAATCTAAATTATATTGCTGGAAATTTGGTTAAGTATTAATTTATTGTTGTTGGTTGTTTTCTAGGAAGTGATTATTTCTTAGTAGACTTTTAAGTGATTAAAAGTGGCACAAAGGATTGTTTACATGAGGTACGTACATGTCTACTTCGTTGTAAGTAGTATCATGTTTAGGTACCGAAAAGAAAAGAACTTAGTTTCATGTTTAGAGAACACTTGGATGAAAATTGTTTGGTTATATATTTAATTAATTCATGTGCTTATGTTTATGAGACATGTTTTGGTGAATTGATTATGTTTTTATGGAATTATGGATGCAAGCATTTGAATTATGTTGGATTAATTGTTTGTATGGAATGTTGATACAAGCATAATTTTGTTGGATTGGTTTGTTAACCACATTTGGATTATTAAAGGATTGAAATTGAATGGTTTAAGTGGAATAAATTTATTAATTATTCCACAAGGTTGTTATTTATTTTATTTATTACTCAATCATGAATTGTTAGTATGTTGAGTAAAGGTGGATTAAGCCGAATGGCTAGGTGAGTTGACTATGTTCAACAATTTTGATAATTTGGAAGTTTAATGGAATTAAGGGTCAATTTTTGATGTGATCACCATTGTCTTAAATAATATTAAAAGTTAATTGATGTATGATTTTTATGTATGGTCTACTTGATTGAGTCGGCTATTAATTAAATTTGTAATCACATAAAGTGAAATATGGTTGAGCAATAAAACTGTGGAAAGCGTGCAATTCTAGAATATTGACAAATATGGGTTGGGGGTAGACGGTGGTAGCCCGTGGATTTCCGAGGCTTGTTTGATCAACATGTCCTCTTTTCTTTTGGTATTTACATTTTTATTTTATAATGAAAGTTAGATGGGATTCTAGACTAACTTTGTGAGAATGGAGTTGCGCCCATTCTTGTATTGCGCTAAACTTTTATTTTAAATGGTCATTTTGGACCAAAATGATTTGGTGGATTGGACAACCTCGTCTATTGCTTACTCTAAACTAAATAAATTAAATTAAATATAACGAGTCAAGTGTTTGGAATTTGTTAGTCAGTATGCTGAGTCAATTAAATTTGTTTAAGTGTGGAGTCTTGATTAATGAATTCGAGTTGTATGTTTATTTACCTTAATTAGTTGAGAATGCAAGGTTTTGTGGGTTGTAGCTTGTATGTACTCAACTTTGCTAATTGCGTGCTTTTGTGTGTTTTCTTTTGGTCATGGCCTTCGCCTTTCAATGACCTTGTGATGATCCAATTATTACACTTGTATTATTGGGGAGCAGTATTGTACAGGTTAGCTTGATGATGTGAAGTTCGGGAATTTCACAAACGCAATGTCAAGGGATTTGTGTGAATGAGAGTATTCGTTATTTGTGTTGAACTTATTTATGTTTTACTATTCTAAATGTTTTGGGATTTTGATTATTGGTTTGGTTTAATAAGGGCCTTTATGGTTCAAATTTGTAAGCTTTTACTTATTGGTTTTCTAAATTATATTATTTTTTGATTTAAGTTGGATTTTTGCTGCAATACTTTGATAAAGCCTTAACGTTTTAACATGTGGTTGTAACATGTCAATGGTTCTCCTTTATTTTTATTTAAAGTAAGTGGTTTGGAAAAGAGAGAATTATTGGGGTGTTACACTCGCGCCCTGGTGGAGTTCGTTTGGGACACCACCAACACTTTCCACTTTCCTTGGGGTGAGATGATGGTCACCCCAACCAACTTCAGTCTCATTACGGGACTGGAGTTAAGTTCTACTGCACTGTCGTTCGACAGCAACATCAGCGTCTACTCTCCTGAGGTTGATGAGTTGTTGGGTGCGATTGTTGGTTGGGCCCGTGCTGAGGTGGATTCCTCACAGTTTAGCGCTAAGGGTATTCGCCGGTTGACACTGGTGGCAGCTTTTGAGGATGATGCAACCTCCCGAGAGCAGCAGGTGCGCATATTTGCACTTATCTTGCTGTCAGGGACGTTTTCCCCTGACAAGGGTAGTAGAGTACTGCATTACTACCTGCCTGCAGTCTGTGATCTTTACATGATCGGGACTTATGAGTGGGCCAGCTTGGCCTATGCTGATTTTGTTCGAGCGTTGCGAGACTCGTGTCGACACCGGTCCTACACGGTGAACGCCGCTCTGTCCAGCTTCTGGAGAGTCGTAGAGGTATACTTTATCTCCTACAAAGTTTAGCTCTAAGCTTTTGTTAGCACTTGCTGATACTTTTTTGTCTTTTGTAGATCTGGTTCTACGAGACTTTCCTTCACTCGCGCTGGCGAGACCGTCGCCACGCGGGTTTCCCGTAAGCGCCTGCTGGGGAACCTCTCGGTATATTTTTTGCATAATTGAACACTTTTGTATTACTTTTGGTAGATTCTCATCTCAAAGGCATTCTTTGCGGAGCCTGATGTGCAGTACCGGCCGTGGAACGGCTTGATTGTCCCCGGGTTAGCTGCGCAGTACACTACTGAACGTCGCTACTTCTTATGGACGTATTGGGTGGTGGCATACCTAGGAGAGAGGGTTGCTATTCAGCACTCTTAGATGTTTTCGTCGTGCCTACTTCTCCGCCGCGTCACATATTCAACGACGCGAGGCTGCTCAGCATGTCGGAGAGGGCTAGTACCCCTTGGCGATCTCATGCGATCCCAGGGTAGTGCTATGAGGAGGAGCTGCTGCCATTGTTAGCTCCGGCCCCTGTTTTGTCTGAGGAGGCGTCGGTATGATTTTCATCTTTTACCTTTTGCTAAGTAGCCTCCAAGTGATATTTTACTGACTTTGGTTTATTTTTGTCAAGCTGGGCCTACTGAGTTCGTGCCCCCTCGTATGTCCATCCATTACTAGGGGACATACGGGCCTATTGAGGAGATGATTCCTACGGCTCCTAAGGATCAACGCTTCGTAGAGCAGTCGATTCCTCGCCACCCGACTTAGATGAGTTTATTTACTTGCAATTTGTTCACATCTGTCATGCATTGTTACTGACTTTATTTCTTTGACAATTCTCGCGCGAGGTGGTCACGGCGATGTCACGATGTATAGAAGTTTTCCTGAGCCAGCTCGTCCAGATGAGGAATGAGGCTACGTGTCTTCGCGCCGACGCTGTTCAAGAGGTAGTCTTTTCCTCTTTATTTCTACATTGTTATGTTTCTATTTTGATTGTTTCTGACTTGGTTTCTTCTTGCAGGGTCAGCCCATTCCTTCTTGTACCAGGACGAGACCTGAGGTCCGGAGAGAGCCGGCGAGGTCTAGCTCGAGGTGTCGCCGTACTGGTTCTAGTGGCCGGGGTGGTTGATCTGAGGTTGCCCGGATCGAGACGATGGAGGGCTCGGGCTCTTTATCTGAGGGCACACGTGCTGAGCAGGTAGGCCAGGGAGAGGCTACCTCGCCTCCTAGAGGTGGTGGGATGTACGAGTTCGGTTCGTCATCGCAGCAGCCTCCGCGGCCTCAACCTCTATCGGTTTATCAGGGCGACCTTGGGTGGACGGGTCCTGTATGAGTTTTCCTCCTCCCAGAGACTGCAGCTGGAGCTGGTGGAGAGCATACTCCTCGCACTACGCAGTTCTATGATATGATGGGCGTATCTCATCATCTCCATCCTCTAGCATCGTAGTTTGTACCTGTGTTTTTTTTTTACTTGTATAGAACTTTGCCTAATTGATTAGTTTATTAGACATATTTATATACACATATTATTATCTATTTATTATGGCTTTATTTATCTTGCATTTATTTTTCATTTTTATGTGCATATTTGTGTGTGCAAAGAATTGTGATAATTAATAATTTTGCGCAAAAATTCCGTCATTTTTGTTATTGACGGAGGGTATCCGACTTTCTCCCCCAAAACAAAGAAAAAATGAAAAAAATAAAAATTGGACTTACAACAAACTTGAAATTAAGTCTGGATAAAATCCGAAAAAGGAAAAAAAAAACGAAATTAATATATGAACTTAAATTATAAGGGTATAAGAAGGGATAAAATCGTAAAGCCATTGTTCAAGTTCGAATAAGCCAAAAAAACGCGGTTTTTGAATAGCTTTGCTGATAAGACACATCAGTGCCACGTGGCACCACGCGTTTTGCGTTGGCGCCAGGCGCTGCTGCTGACGATTGGCGCCAGACGACAAAATTGTCGTTTGGCGCTGAAGAGCGCTGACTCTGAATCCTTTCCAGATTGAAACTATATCGACGTTGTGTATAAATATCCCCCTGATCTGCCGAATTTCTTCATAATTTCAGCAAATTAAACAGTCTTAGCTTTTTAAAAAAATAATCATGTCTTTAGTTACTAAGAGTTTTACCAACTTCCCACGTGAATGGTGTCGGTCTTTAACTGCCAAAGAGAGAAAAGCACTAGAATTTTTTCATATGGGAGGTATCTATGGTGTTAGGGGGGTACATCTTGATATATAATTTATTCAAACCACCTTAGAATATTGGGATACGGATACTCATTGTTTTAGACTAGGGTGTGATGAAATTAGCCCTTTACCGGAAGAATTCGGTGCTATCTTAGGCTTCCGTTTATTAGATCTTGCGGTAATCCCTAGAATAAATGAATATTGTTATAAAGATTTTGAGTGCTTCTTTCATTTAAGAGACAAATATCTAACCAATATTGTAGATGGTAGAATATTTAATTTGAAAGAATTTGTACGCCATTACTTTGATAGACCTTATCCTGAATCTTTTCATGTTTATAGAAGAAGGGCTTTTCTCTTTTGCATGCTTAACCAATATCTTCTCACTAGTGGTCGAACTAATGAGGGCCAAGCGATCATCTCAACTGTTTTGGAGCAAATCGAAACATCTTTTGGTTTGAGGCTCCATCGAAGTATAAAGTCCAAGTATCATCTTCTGTGACCATCAAGTCTTCGCTGGAAATTCATTGTTGTGTATTAGCGTTGAGTCTTCTATTGGAAAATCTGCTAGGAAATCTGAGACTAGAGATACTTTGATAGCCTTTTGAGGCATGAATCTTACGTTGAACAAGGCTAAGTTGACTATCCATCTTGATATGCGTCCATTGAGTGTAGACTTTTCGAATAGATACTTAAGTGGATCCATTCGAGAAACTACAAAGACTGTATGCACGAGCATGTAATGTCTTAAATTTGTTGTGGCCCACACCAATGCGAGGCACAATTTCTCAAGCAGTGTATAGCGTAATTCATACTCGAGCATCTTTTTGCTTAGATAGTAGATTGCATTTTCTTTACCTTCTACTTCTTGTGAAAGTATAGCTCCCATTGTCTCCTTGGTGACTGTTAGGCACAACCTAAGAGGTATTCCTAGAAGTGCTGGTGCTAATACGGGAGGATTTGCGAGATAGTCTTTGATCTTTTCAAAAGCTTTTTTACACTCATCGTCCCATATTACTGGTACATTCTTTTTGAGCTTTTTTAATATTGGTTCACATATTGTTGTTAATTTCGATATGAACCTACTTATATATTGCAACCGGCCAATAAATCCTCGAATTTGTTTCTCGGTTTTGGGCGGTGGCATTGACATGATTGCCTTGATCTTGGTTGGGTATATCTCTATTCCTCTAGAGCTTATGACATATCCCAAAAGCTTGCCTGAGGTGACTCCAAAAGCACACTTGGATGGATTCAACCTCATGTTGTATTTCCTTAACCTTTCAAAGAATTTTCTCAAGGCTACTTGATGTCCTGGGCGATCTTTTGACTTCACAATCATATCGTCCACATATACTTCAAATTCTTTGTGCATCATGTCATGGAGTAAGGCAGTCGCTGCTCGTTGGTAACTAGCACCCGCGTTTTTCAACCCGAATGGCATTACCGTGTAACAGTAAGTACCCCATGGTGTTATGAAGGTTGTTTTCTCCAGGTCTTCTTCTGCCATGAGAATCTGATTGTATCCTGCGTATCCATCCATGAACGAGATAAGTGCATGATTTGTTGTATTATCTACTAAAATATCGATGTGTGGTAAAGGGAAGTCGTTCTTTGGACTTGCCTTATTTAAATCTCGATAGTCGACACACATTCTTACCCTTCCATCCTTCTTCGGAACTGGGACGACGTTGGCCACCCATTTGAGGTATTTGGATACCCTGATAAAACCTGCAGTTATTTGTTTTTAAACTTCTTCTTTTATTTTAAGACCTACGTCGGGTTTCATTCGACGGAACTTTTGTTTTACAGGTTTCATTCCTTGAATTAGTGGTATAGTGTGTTGAGCTATTTCGCTATTAATACCTGGTATATCTTCATATGACCAAGCAAATACATCAATAAATTCTTTAAGTAGATTAATTAAATTGGTTCTTTCTTGTTCATTAACCTCTTGGTTGAATCATTTGAGATATCAACCGTCCGAGTTTCCTCAATTGTCAGTGTTTTCTTTTCAAATGTTTCCATTGCTTTAATAATTTCTTTGTCACTTTCATTGTTAGTTAAGCAATGCTCGTCATCTTGGGTTAAAGAAAAACACGAGGAGTAAGCAGAAGAAGACATATTATTGAATTCGAAAATCATTACATCAAAAAGGGAGATGTCCTCATGGACTTGATTACTAACTATCCCTAGGAGAAGAAATAGAATAAGGAAGGGGTGCTACAACTAAGGACTTGGATGACTCTACGGGAAAAGGACTCTGACTCGGATGACTCTTCAAACATCGGTCCTTGCCCTGTCGTTATGGAGATTTTCCTTCCACTTGGAGTAGTCACCTTGACTGTCTTGTGCCACCCTTGTACTGATCCATCTGCTGGAGTGATGATCTTTGAGGGGTCAAAGTTCTCACTTTTTAGGACCGTTTGGATGAGCGAGGAGTTATCCTCTATGTATCTCGGCTCATATTTTTCTCGCCCAGATAATAATCCCATGACATTAAAGTCAAAGCATGGGGGTGCTTTCTCCTTGTGGATAGGAGTTGGGATTTCATCTAGAAAGTAGCAATCTAAGAAAATTTAAAATCCCGATTGCCTTATGCCATTCACAACAAAAGGTTCGTGAAATTCATAGCATGGATAGTCCTCTCCTTCTTTTATGAATTGTCCATTGAGAGTAAGAGGATACTGATCCATTGGGATTGCTTTCTTTTGGATGCGAGCGTTCCTACATGCCTTAGACCTTTCCTGGGCTCGTTTAAGATCTTCCCGAGTCGATTCAAAACCAAGTCCAAAAGTATCTAACTTAGAGAGGCCAGGTAATTCTAGCTATTATGTTATTCCCTTCTTCTTTCCTAGAGTCATTTAAGGAAAATGCCCTTGTTTCTTAAGAATAGCATTTATCGTCATATTGGAGTGGGGGTCGTGGAAAAGAGGGGTCCTTTCATCCTCCTCTATTAAGGAGACCTCTTCATTAAAGCCCCACAAGTCTTCATCGTCTTCATCATGCTCCACGTTAATGATTGGATTTTCCACAGCTTTAATCCTCATGGGTGAAGCATCGATTGTGATAGGGATTCCTCCAACTATGGCTTTTACCTGTGAGTGGAGAGACGAAGGGACGGCCTTTAGGTCATGAAGCCAAGGGAGTCCCAACAATAAGTTGAATGAAGCTTTAACATCTACCACTTGAAAGGTAGTAGCATGATCTATTGCTCCCGCCGTTATATTCATGGTAATCTTACCAAGAGCTTTGACGACGAGTGTTGTCATAAGCTCTTATTCCTTGTGTTGACGGGGTTAAATCTTCATCCCTTATGCCTAACATCCACGCAGTTCTGAGTGGACAGACGTTAATTGCCGATCCATTATCTACAAGAGTCATTGGGACGCTCATTGAAGAAGGATTGTCGTTCTTCTTGCCTTTCCAGCCACTGTTAGAGTTACTATTAGAAGCTTTTAGCTTAGCCAGGTCATAGACGGCCTTGAAGGTATGTAGATTATTTTGATACTTCAGATGCTTGGAGTACTTCTCTTGAAGGTTCTTGATGAACAACCTCACAGACTCTTTCTCACTTGGTACTTCAATCATCCTAGCAGAGGTTTCTCTCCATTTGTTGAAGAAAGAAGTGAAACCTTCATTCTCTTTCTACTTGAGTATTTCAAGTCTTTTATAATCAGTTTCAACTTGAATGTTGCACTTGTACCTATCAATGAAAGCGTTTACTATTGATTCCCAAGTAGAGGTTCTCTCTTTGTCAAGGGAGAAGAACCATTGTTGGCAAACAGTTTCAAGAGATAGAGAAAATAAAGAGGGAAACACTTTCTTATAAATACCCTTAATACTCGTCATTGTTTCAAAAGCTCTTAGATGAAAATAAGGGTTGTCAGTTACCTTGAATTTCGGGATGTCGTTGGCATTGAACTTCTGCGGAAGAAGCTCCTTGTCCACCGAGACCCCTTGTGAACTAATGCCTTGAAATTTGTAGTCACTAGATAGCTTGCTCAAGCTTTCTTGCATGAGGTTCATCTGTTGTTGCTTCATAAGGTCATTTTAATTTTGAGGATTAAAGCTTTCAACGCCTCAGTCACATCAGTCAATTAGTTCCTAAGTTCATTGACTTCCTCATGAGTTGCCATTATCTTCTTAGCTTTTCTTTTTCGAGTGATTGGTTTGTCAAAAAGTTGAACTTGAATGAAAAGGTTGTCTTTGATCAAACGCCCTTCATTTATTGACCACGCGCTGTAAATTAAACCATTTATTTTAATGACTTGACTCAAAATTGACTTTGACTTTACGGGTTTATAAAGAAAAAGAAAAAAGAAAAATAAGATGTATATTTTTAGAAATCAAGTATAGGGTTCAAACAAGTGGTTTAATTGGAGGATTAATATCCTACTTACCCCCCTAAAAAAATGATGGAAAACTCGCGCATACAAGACTCTCTTAGACATGGTCAAAGTGTACATACGTATTAGTGTGTTCTTTATATGGTGAGTTCAAGTGACATGCTTTGACTCTTGTGTAAGACCATGGGACTTAGTGCCTAGACTCAATTAAGGACTTAACTAGGTATTATTATTGATAAAAGTAATCGAATTCATTAGCAAACTGTTTAATTAGACACAAAGTGATGACTCGAGCAACATACCGACTTGTCGCCAAAACAAAAGGACTCGCGCCGCACTCTGTAGTGTAGCGCCAGACGACAAAGCTGTCGCTAGGCACTAAACTCCGCAATGTGGCTCTGCAGTCCAAATCGCGGTGCCATTGCTGGAACGTTGATCTAAGACTGCTTTCGGTATTATTACTCTACAGGGTATGCCTAAAGTCGTACTAAGTCAATTCTGATTAAAATATTAGACTTTGTTTACTCAAATTAATTAATTAATTAATTAGGTAAAGTTCTTTAAGTCATTAATTTATTTAATCTCAACACAAGTCAACAAATGGTTAAGAAAACATAGTATATGCACAACAATTAATGCACAATTAGTCAAGTAGGCACAATATGATGCAATGAGTTTGCAACCTAACCTTGGCTCTAGTTCTCTAAAGTTCGGGATATGGGTTAGTCAAAGAGGGTCCATGGTTAATTGTCCGGATGCACCGCGCGGAAGCCTTACCTTTTGAAGGGTTGGCGCGAGTGGATGGGACACCGCGAGTTAAAAACTCACTTCCATGGTTTGGTGAATTCAACATTCTCGGATGTACCCTTTGTTGCACAAAGCGTTCAATCAGGTAGATGGAGCATGAATTCCCAGAGGGTTATATCCATGTGTAGAACACATATGGGTTTCAGAAAAGTGAGAAAAACTTAATCAGGAAGTAGGATCGAGCAAACAGTGCTAAAAACTGGTCAAAATTAGAACGCATATTTCTGGCTCGGTATTGGAAGAACTAGGCGCCAGCGAATAGAGGCTGGCGCAGCGATTTAGCTTTGGCGCCTAGCAACAGGAGTGTCGTCTGGCGCCAGAGTCAAATTTGCGGCGACAGACTCTGTTTTCTGACGCTAGTTCCTACATGCCTCAACAGGTTTATGTGCTTGATAAAATTTTCCAGTTTCGCGCAGCATTATTTCGATCCTAGTTGTGAAAAATATTCCTTAAATTCCCTACGTGTAAAAATCCTATCTTTTTAACTTATTAAGGATGGTCATTCCAATGAGATCTTTATTATGCATATGACAATAATGTTAATCAAAATTACGCACATGAAATACTTAGAACTTTTAGACTCTCATCCATTCATTCTAAATCGTTGCCAAAATAAATTTTAGGAATTAAAATAGAAATACTCCCCAGTGGAGTCGCCAAAAACTGTAGGGAATATTTCAAGCATTACCCCAAACTTAAACCCCATTGTGATCATACACCAAAGTACGGTGGCGTCTAAAGGGAAAGAAGCTAGCGCAAAAGAGTCGCCAACAAGTTTTAGGAACTTGTAAACCGTTCACATGGTGAAGGTTACACCACTTAACGATCCAGGAGATCGTCAACTCCAATAGGTCTGGAACCATGACTGATAGTTCGGGGATAAAGGTACAAATCCAACCTAAAAGAGATTGAACCTGCCTTAATAATTAGGCCTCTACTTTATTCTGATCGTATTCATGTGCGCTTTCTGACTAACATGCAATCATTAGGTTAACCCTAAACCTTTTTATCTATGTTGGTTGAATATTAATGCACAAATAAAACTATTATTGGCAATCACTTGAATTATAATCATATAAACAATAAATAAGATTATTAATTATCTTATTGAGTGTGATTACAAGTATCAATTCCCTTTAAACATGCATAAAAGGTGTGATCAAGCAATAACAATAAATAAATCAAGAAACATAATAATCATAAAAATTATAATAATAATTAAAATAATCATGTTAAAGCATAATAATAACAAGATCCTATGCATGATACTACCAAGATTAATAACAAACCCTAGCATGTCACTAAACATATAAAAATCAAAGCTTTAACCCTAACATGATACTAACATGATATTAGGAAATGAAAATAGGACGCATTGCAGGAATCATAATAAGCATATTTGATATTATAACCTTTTCCCTAAACATGGCACTAGGAATCAAAACGCCCTAACATGATACTAGGAACCAAAATAACAATCTAAGCATGATTTCTATATCATAATACCTATAAAATCAATTAAAACACTTATTTGGATGCCTCGTATCTCTTTCTAATAACAAAATACACGCATTAGTAACTTCAAGGAAAATAATAAAATCATAAATTAAATAATTGAAAGAGAGATTTGGGACCAAACCCTCATAAATTAAAACCTTTCACGTCTAGGGCGAAAGCAACTTCGAACTTGGCTAGATGTTTCTAGATCTTGTGAATGCGGAATTTTGTACGCAAAAGGCTAGTTTAGAAAAGAGAGAGAGAGAGAGAGAGAGAGAGAGAGAGAGAGAGAGAGAGAGAGAGAGAGAGAGAGAGAGAGAATATCATGAGATTCTTAATGAGAGTTGGTGATTTTTTATGATTAGACAACGAAAGTTTTAGGAGACTATTTATAGAGAAAATCAACCGGATGTGATAAAAAACGAATCAGAGTTTCGAAAAGAATAAAACACGATCGCAGCGCCAAATGCTGGAGACTAACGCCAGACGTCAGGTCTAGCGCTAGACTCCAAGCTTGGCGCCAGGCGCTGGTCCTGTCGTCAGACGCTGGAAACAAATTTTCACGCGTTTTCTTAATTTGATAAAATTTAGCCATACGAGAGGGCAAAATCGTATTTTACTTTAAAACACTTCTTTTATTCTAATTAAAACTCTAAAAAGTCAACTAAAGTCAATTTATCAATGCTAATTAAATTAGGAATGAAAAGAACCTTCTAGAAGAATCTAGAAGACTATAATCAATTCTAATCACATTAGGAATGATAAATCAATATTAGGCCCTCCTCTAGATCATTGGGCCGCATACAAATATCAAACCGGGCCCAGTTTAGTAATTTGGCCATAACTTCCTCATTATTCATCGGAATTGGGCTTATAATATATCGTTGGAAAGCTCTTTTTGAACCTGACCCAAATACACCATAAATGGACCCTTTCCATGGACCAAACCAAACTGGATTGGCTGTTTTCTTAAAATAGGTTTTCAAAATTAGAGAGAAAGAAAAGAAATAAAAACTAACCGCAACACTAGACTTTCCACACTTTAACTTTATTCGATTATGATTCAACGTGAAAGGTACTCATCACTGGGTTTGGTTTCGGGGAGACACAAATGGGTGTCTACAGACGCTGGGTTCATTCGGCCATGTAACTTCCCCGACTTGGTTGCGAATGTTGTGATTGTAAAGAAGCCGAATGGTACCTGGCGTATGTGTGTTGATTACACAAACCTCAACAAGGCATATCCAAAGGACAGTTATCCGCTTCCAAAGATCGACAATCTGGTCGACTCTACATTCGGTCATGCCCTTATTGAAATGTGTTACCCCAGAGAAGGGGAAAAAAGTTCTCGAAGAGTTGCATGCGGGATACTGCGCCTCCCACTCAGACGGCAGATCCCTAACCCTCAGAGCTAGGAGGCATTATTTTTGGCCCACTTTGGAGTCAGATGCTATGGAATTTGTTAAAAAATGTGACAAGTGTCAAAGGTTTGGCAAGCTCATCCATCGCCCAACTACTAATCTGACGGCAATCCACAGCCCAGTCCCGTTGGCTAAATGGGGCATGGACATTCTAGGTCCGTATACGCCTGCACCAGGCGGAAAATGCTATATTCTTGTGGCTGTGGACTATTTCACCAAGTGGGTGGAAGCGGAAGCGGTCAAAGGCATCAAGACAAAATATGTCATCTCCTTCATATGGAAGAACATTATCACCCGGTTTGGGGTACCTATGTCTATGGTATTTGATAATAGACCGCAATTTGAGACGCCTCATCTCAAAACTTGGTTGGGAGATAAAGGGATCTCACACTGTTTTGCATCAGTCGGCCGACCCCAAGCAAACGGCCAGGTTGAAGCCTTCAGCAAACTCATCTCAGGCAGTATTAAGAAGAAAGTTGAAAGAGTCGGTAGTTTATGGGCTGAAGAGTTAATTCACGTCCTGTGGTCCAACCGGACAACAGATAAAGGGGAAACCGGCGAAACCCCATTCCTAATGGTTTACGGTGCTGAAGCCGTCTTGCCCATTGTGCATTTTTTTTTTTTTTGGTAAATAAGATTTTATTACCAAAGAAAGAAAGTTACAACTTACAAGAGCTAAGTTATAACTACCACCAAAACACCACAAGACCTGAAAAAACAGGCCAACCCCAAAAACCAGTTCTAAATCCTATCCTAACCACCTTCTAGGAAGGGTTCTAGGAAGGGCCTAGAACAAACTAGACTCAGATTTTCAGCCACCTTCTAGGAAGGGTTCTGGAAACCAGGACCAGACAACAACACTAGCAACAAAGTACAAGATATGAAAGTGCATTACATGCCCTCTAGGCCAAACAAACACCAAAACCAAAGCCCGAAGGCAAAACAAAGACAATAACTACGGAACCCCTAAAAGCAAAGGAAACCGAAGCTACAACCAACAAGCAACAACCAACCCAAGAGCAGCAAAAGCAGCACCCCAGGGACAGCAACCAGACACCAACAGAGCTAGACAGCAACTGAGCCAGCTGCTAACAACAGCAACCAGGACATCACCACCAGAAACCAACAACAAGGTAACAACAACAGAGCAGCAGCAAGCAGAACAACATCAATCCACCAGCTGCCACCTAGAGCAGCAGCAGCAGCAGCTAGGAACAGCAACCAGAACCACCAGCTGCCACCTAACCACAGCAACAAAACAGAGCAGCACAAGCACTGCAACAGCAAAACAACAGCAACAGAGCAGGACCAGCACTACAGTAGCACAACTGCAACTTACAGCAGCAAATCCAGCAACAACACACAGACAGCCCAAGCTGCAAAACAGCAGAACCCGAAAAGCAGCAGCTAGAAACCAGCATAGCAGAACCTGAAACAGACTGCAGCAGTAACAAAGCAACAGCAGAACAGAAACAGGAATACAGCAGCAACACCAACAACACACTACTACAGCAACAACCAGACTGCAACAGCACAGGACAGCAACAGCAACAGAATAGAGCTGCTGAAAAGCTGCCCTCAACCAAAACAGACAGCTACAACACCAAAATTCAGTGAATCAAAAGCAGCTTCTTGTCTGTTCCTTTACACCTAACAACAACATGATAAATAATGTCATGAAAGACAGTTTCTAAAGGTTTACAGTCACCCGTAAACATCAGACTATTCCTTTGCAGCCATATCCTATAGATAGCCTCAGCAAAAACATAGAGTATACTCTACCCTTGCTGCTCGACTTCCTACAATTCTTAACTATGCATTGTTGTTCAATGTGAAAAGGTTGAACTGCTTTTTTCACATCAAGAAGCTTCAAAATCTGTTCCCAAATAGTCTTAGAATAAGGACAGCAGAAGAACAAGTGAGAGACAGATTCACAAGTATTCTGGCAGAAAAAGCAAATAGGATCACAACTTGCATTCCACTTCACAATTCTATCCTTAGTGGCAAGTTTGTCAAGTAAAGCTAACCAAGTAATGAAAATACTCTTAGGAGCGGCTTGGTTATTGCAAATAATTCTTTTCCACCCTACTTTAGGAGCCTGAGGTCGAATCCGGGCATAGAGTTTAACAATACTCATTTTCCCATTTTTTATAATAGAGGACCAGCCACCAATATCATCAATAATATCTCTGCAAGTCAAGATTTTCTTCAAAACCCATGAGCATTTCTTGGGAATAGTGGCAGTCCAAATATTCCTATTGTTGAAATAATAGGTATGCACCCATTTCACCCACATATTGTCAGATTTGTGAGCAAGATCCCACAGAATCTTGCACATAGCGGCTTTATTCCAATCACCAAGAGAGGTAATATTCCAGCCACCACAAACCTTAGGAAGAGTCATATGATGCCAGGAGACAGGGGCCTTTTTTGCATAAGTGTTCTTCCCAGTCCAAAGGAAAACCCTGAACTTGGTTTCAATTTCCCTAAGAATCTTCTTAGGAAGAATGAAAATCTGAGCCCAATAAGCCTGAATACCAAAGAGAACACTTTTGATAAGCTGTAACCTTCCAGCATAAGACAAGTGTCTAGAAGTCCAGCAATCAATCCTAGCAGTAACCCTTTCAACCAAAGGCCTACACTGAGCAATAGTAAGCTTTTTAGAAGACAAGGGCACCCCAAGATGTCTAAAAGGCAAACTACCTCTACTCATACCAAGAACAGTTTGCAGCTGATCTTTATCATAATTAGAGATACCTTCAAAATAAACCTCACTCTTACTTAATTTAGCCACCAGAACAGAAGCACAAGAGAATTTCTGGAAAGCCTGCAAGAGAAGCTGAATAGAGGTGGAATCAGCCCTAGAGAAGAGGAGAAAATCATCAGCAAACATCATATGGGTAATACCTAACTTCTCACATCTAGGATGAAAATTGAAATTAGGATTCCCAGTCATTTCCTTAAGGCACCTAGAGAGGTACTCCATACAAAGAGCAAAAAGAAAAGGAGACATATGATCTCCTTGCCTAAGGCCTTTTTTGTAGAAAAAGGTTTAGCAGGAAAGCCATTAACCATCACAGAGTAAGAAACAGAGCAGACACAAGTCATAATCCATTTTACAACATAATAAGGGAAACCAAGCTCTTCTAAAACAGTCTTCATAAATGGCCATTCAACAGAGTCATAGGCCTTTCTCAAGTCAATCTTGATCATGCATCTAGGAGAAACAAACTTATGAGAGTAGCATTTGATCAATTCAGTAGCCTGGAGAATATTGTCACCAATGTGCTTACCCGGGATAAACCCGGCTTGAGCATCATCAATAACAGTCCCCACCACTTTAGAAATCCTGTTTGTGAGAACTTTGGAGATCAGCTTGTACAACATGGTACAACAAGCAATAGGCCTAAACTCTCTGACATAAGAAGGATGCTGAACATTAGGCACTAAGGTGATTGTAGTAAAATTCCACTGCTTAGCTATGAAACCAGTCTCAAAGAAAGAGAAGATAGCAGTATAAATATCAGTTTTGATCATAGGCCAAGCCTTTTTGAAGAAAACAGCATTAAAACCATCGATTCCAGGCGCCTAAGCATCTCCAATGTGAGCTAGAGCACTATCAATCTCAGAAGTAGTAACCATAGAAGTCAAAATATCAATAGAACTAGAGCTGAGTTGAGAACCTCTCCTAATAGTGGCTAAGTCAACAGCAGGGAGAGAGCTATCACTAGAACCAAGGAGCCCTTTATAGAACCCCACAATCTCATTTTCAATAAGAATAGGATCTTTCAAAAGGACATCATCTTTAGTGAAGATAGAATCAATTCTATTTCTACCTTGCCTGTGCTTCATAACAGAAAAGAAGTAGTGAGAACTGGAATCCCCTAGCTTAATCCAATCAACCCTAGATTTCTGCTTATAAATGGACTCTTGGATATTCATCCAATGCTTCACCATAGATACAGCTTCAGCCTCTTTAACATGAAGGTCAGAATTAGAATAATCTACAGCAAGCTGGTCCTGAATGGCTTTCAAATAGGCAAGAGCCACATCCACTTTCTCATCAACATTAGCAAAATACTTAGTGTTTAGATCTTTTAGGTTCTTTTTGACGGATTTCAAATTCTGCCAAATAGTAACCATAACAGAACAACCTGTAACACTATGCAAGCTTTTTTCCATAATGGAACAAAAATCAGCATGATCAGCCAGGCAATTAAGAAACCTAAAAGGTCTCCCCTTAGTAGTAGCAAACCTACTCACTTCAACCAAGAGAGGGTTGTGGTAAGAAAGGAGAGGAGGAAGATAGATAGATTCAACATGAGGGAACTTGCTCAACCAAGCCTGATTCACAAGCCCCCTATCAATCCTTGTAGCAATTCTAGTATCACCATGACCCTTATTAGACCAAGAGTAAAAAGAACCTTTACTCTTAAGCTCACCAAGATCAAGATTGTCAACAAAACTTCTAAAATGATTGACCTCATAATCAAGTGAAAGCATTACCATTAACTCTATCATAAGAATTGAGAACAGAATTAAAGTCACCAATAACAAGCCAAGGCCCAGAAACAGCTCCAAAACTGGAAATACCATCCCAGAGAGGCAACCTATCATGAATAGAGTGTAAGCCATGCACAAAGGTACAGAAAATCTGATGATGAAGATCCTTGGAGTTAATTTGGACATGAATGAACTGCTCATGAGAGGAGATGACTGAAAGATTAACCTTGTCATGAAACCAGCCAACCCATAGTCTACCCCTATGAGAAGATGAGTAGTTACAAAACCAAGACCAAGAAGATCCAAATTTCTTCTGAAGCTTAACACTCTTATCACACTTCACTTTAGTTTCCATAATACCAACAACATCCACACACTGTTCAGCTAGCAGTTTCTTAAGAGAAACTACTTTGCAGGGATCATTTAAACCCCTAATGTTCCATGATAGGATAATCATGATCCCAGAGGGGGAATACCATCACCCCCGATAGGAACAAGTTCTCCAGCACCATCTCCATCCTTAAGCAGGGTAGCATAAGTGTTAGAATTAGGAACACTAGTAAAGACAGGAGGATTACTATGACTTCTTTGCTTCCTTCCCACCACTATCCAATCATCATCAGAATTATCTTGCACAGTAGTTGGAGCAGAAGTGAACACACCATTATTATGCATAGAGCCATTACCCCCAGATTCAGGTACACTAGACCCAGGTGCAGGAACAGTAGCAGGTTGGGGCTTAACAACCCACACCTTTTGCTTAGGCTGCTCCTTAGAAGCCACCTGCTTCTTTTGAGGCTGAACCTTCCTAGCACAGTCATGGCCTACTTTGTTACATTTGCTACAAAAGGGGGGTGCCCACTCAAAAACAACTTTTTGTTCAATCAAAGCACCATCTGGGCTTTCAAACCAAATATTCTTGGGTAAAGTCTTAGTTACATCAACTTCAATGAGCAACCTAGCAAAGGAGACCCTCAACTGCTTTGAAGTACACTCATCAGCACATAAAGGAACTCCTAAGACACTTCCCAGTCTGCTCAGGGTGTCCACACCCCAACAATTCAAAGGTAAGTTAGGTAATTTCACCCATATAGGAATAGTTCTCAAAACCTCAGCATGAAAGTCAAATTTCTCAGACCAAGGCTTAACAATAGCCGCCTTACCAAAGAACATGTGTGGACTAGCATTAAGAACAACATTCATATCATCAAAGTTTTGCATTTTAATCAGAAAGTAGCCATCATCATGCAAAAAAACATTAGGTTTAGCTACAACATTCAAATTTTCAGCAATGTATCTATGAACAGCAGCTATAGTAGGATAATAGCCTATGACATAGAAAATTACAGAATTCTTCCACTTAAGATTACCTTCTGTAATTTCGGCTTGTTGTAACATTGCAATAGATTTGCCATCTTTCATCATAGGAGCTACAAAAGAAAGGGTCGAACCCTTAGCAGTGAGCTTAGCAACGCCTGGCTTAGGAGCGGGAATATTTGGCTGAGGAGGGACCACATCATCCTCCAAAGAAACCGGGTCAGCACTTGGAGCAGAACCGATCCCAGAAACTAATGGAACAGTAACAGGGCCTGCTGTCTCTGGAATTCGCAGCACTGAGCCAAAATTAAGGTCAGGATTACCTTCATCCACCATAGTATCACCTGATAAAGCACAACCTGCATTAAGTTCCGACGAAGAAGCTCGGAGATCCAATGAAACAGTGGATCTGGGCACTGTTTTATTGGCTTTAATTAGACGCCATGAAAATCCTCAAGTGCTTTAAGCTCAGCTCTAGTAATCTTCTCAGTTGAACGACTCAAATGAGAAGGAGGAGTAACCAGCTCATCAGGATCCTCATCAATTTCTGGAATCGAAGAAGAACCCGCAAGCCTAGACACATTTAACCTATTAACACCAGCATTCAATAGAGATTTAGAAGCATGAATCAAGTTGTTTGAGGGTTGAGGAGTAAATTGCTTCTTCTTTCGAGCCATTGGAACCGATTAAGCTGAAGAAAAACCAGAAAAATCAGATCACCATGGAAGGAGAGAAAAGAGAGAAAAGTTAACGCAAGTCAACGCCCCCCATTGTGCTTTATGAACCGACTCTACGAGTCATGCTATATGATGAAGAGGCAAACTGGGAGGCCATGCGGCTAACATTGGAATCACTCTCGGAGCGCAGGGGAAATGTCGCCTTGCGTCATGAGATTTACCGTCTGAGAATGACTCGTGCTTACAATAAGATAGTGCAAAAACGGCCCTTGAGAGTTGGGGACTTTGTGCTACGTAAAATGGAGGCAACCGGTAGGGCCAATGAGCAAGGAAAGCTAACTCCTAATCAGGAAGGTCCTTACTGGATTTATGAAGAAGTTAGAAACGGTACGTACAGCCTAGAAACTCTAGACGGCAGGCAGCTACCTAGAACTTGGAATGTAGATGACTTTAAAAAGTACTACTTCTAAGGCCTGTAAATTTTTGTAAATAAAAAGCCTACCAATGAAAAGTTGCTTTTTGTTTTCAATATTGATTTAATTGCTTTGTATATATGCATGCGCAATCCAAGTTAATGTCTGTTGAAAACACAGACGAACAACAAATCGAATAAGCTAGGTTAAAACTTATTGGCTAACATGATATTTATATTAGGACCTCCATTTGGGCAATGCACAGGTGGACTTTTAAAAATGAAATTAAACTAAGTCAGAAGACCTAGTGGCAAAAAATAAAATTAAAACTGAGGCCAATGGCCGGATGCAGCATTGTTTTTATAAATTTGTCTGCTCCTATTAGAGTTTGGCATCCGGTGACACCCCTCCGGATGTTATCGTCGCAGAGGGCATTTTATCGTTTGCTCTAACAGCATATGCAGACAAAAAATATTGAACGACCAAAATGGTTAACTCATAGCTGTCTGACCAAAATAGTCTAAAAGAATGATTAAGTTTAAAACCGAATGTCAAGAGACATCAGCCGGTAAATTACCGAAGTTCTCTATTAGACTATTCAACGAAGTTGTACTAGTTGCCCCAATGGGGCAGGCGATTAAGTTACAATGGATAGAAGATGTCCCAGACGGCCTTTAAGCTGACTGAGATCCATCAAACAGGCGGACAACATGTCCCCTGTTCCATTGACCGCTAAACGGTAATCACCCTCCTAGCTAGCAACGAAATACCAGTTGCCCCAATGGGGCAGGCAATTGAAGTACAATGGGTTGAAGGTACCCCAGATGACCTTTAAGCCGTCTGAAGCCCATTAGATAGGCGGACAATGTCCCCTATTTCATTGATCGCCAAACGGTAATCGCCCGTCTGGCTAGAAAAAAATCCTATGTGAATACCCGGATTGGGTACAACGGCTGTTGATTAACAGATGTGTATGTACTTGGTTTGGGGCAATCACTACTGTGATTGATTGACTTTGAAACATTCCATACTCTTTAAAGTATCAAACATTCCAGTCAATCAATCATACAAATATCGAAACCAATCACACAGCCGCCAAGGGCAAGAATAGCCGGTATACTGTCTGAATTTGCCACATGCTTTAAAAAGATAGGCAAAAATTTCAAATTGCAGAATACATATGCATAAATTGAAATAAAATAAAATTTCATGAAGCCGACTTAGTCGGAAAATTTTCATTCAAAGCCGGCAAAAGGCCGGATAAATATTGTTAACCGGATAACATCCGGGAGAGGAGAATAATTGTTACCCGACTCCACAATCAATAAAAACACAAATACTCGGCAGCAGTACGGAAAGATCTAAATACCATAAAAAAACATGGCATATTGCTGCTGAAAACATTAAGGCTAAGGTTGGGCCGCCTGGTTATCCGGATGTTGGACCTCCTCGTTTGTAGCCGCTTGGATCTCCTTGGGGTTCTCCTCGTCCAATTGGACATCAATGGCTTCCCCTTCCCAGGGAGCTCTTTGGTAGGCTCCTCTAGCTCTCTGTTCACCCAGGCGGTGAAGAACACGGGCTCTGGCTCACCCTTCTCCCTTAAATAGACTACGGTTTCAGCATATTTGAAACCATAGACCACATGCAGTAGTCATTATCGGGATAAAGGGAAGCCTAGGCGATTTTCATCCGGGTGTCCGCATCCTCTTCATTTTCAGCAACCACCCGCTCCTCAGCCGCCTCAATGGTTGCCTCGAGGTTCTTCTGGACTTGCTCCGCGTCCTGCTTCAGCTTCTCAACCTCTACCTTCAGGTTAACATTCTCTTGAGAAACACCCTACAAGGTCTGGAGGTCTTCCTCCGTCTTCTTGAGTTTTGATTCAGCCGTGGTGGGTTTTTCCTTTGCCTCCTCTAGAGCCTGCTTGAGACCCCTAACCTCCTTCGCCTGTTTCATCAAGATGGCTTTAGATTCAAGTTCACTAATTGTACACTCATATTCAGCAACATCTTGTGAATCCCTAGCTGATTTAATGGCTCTTTTTACCTCCTCCCTCTTCCGTGTGTATGGCCGCTTGAGTCCCTCAACACTGAGCATGATCTGTAAACACAAACGGTGTTAATCATGCGGGGTATCTTATGCTTAATTGAAGAAAAAGGGAATTAAGTGTACCTTAGACAGGAGAGCCAGGATCCGTTCAACATTGAACGTCTCGATGATAGGGATCGCATCCTTCTCCTTTATATGTACCGCCGCCAGCATGGCCTGGGCATGCGCAAGTCATCCGGTCATTGGGGGATTGATCTGCACCATACGTTAAAGGTAAGTGAGCTATATAGGCGGCACCAGTTTGATATCAGCTGCCTGACGAAGAGGTTTGTTGAGAGTCAGATTTCACTCGCAACGGCAAGCCCAGCTCAGGCGAGGATTCGAAGGGATTGATTTTACCTTCGAGAGCTTGTGGGTTTGCTCCACCCACAAGCGCAGAAAGGTCGGATGGGACTAGGTCAAAAAATCCCACTCCGAAGCCTCCTAAGGCAGTGTTCCTCCCCCCGATGCGGAGGCGATGCTTCCCAGAAGACCCCTTAAGGCCCGTCTTACTTGAAGTTGCTTTTGCAGACTTAACAAGTTTGACTGGAGTAGAGGCGGTATCCTTTGGGCCCCGTTTGAAGAGGTTTTTGGTGAAGGATTTTGGAGGTTCTCCACCCTACAACATAAAACTACGAGTTAAGCATCCGGTTGCGCTTGATAAAAAGTTAGGCTGTGAAAAAGGTATTTACCTTTGCCCTCAGTTTGGCAGCCTGGCCTTCGCCAGGTCCCTTCTAATTTGGGCGAAGGACCATTTTGGGGTCTTTCTTCAGCCACCATATTTAAAGCGTCTTCTGCTAAAAATAACAAACACATTAAATAAATTTTGACTAAGTAGCAGAAGTACAAGCGGCATTAAACCGGATGCCGGTGAAACGTACGTTTTGGAATCATGGTGCTGAGCCCGCAGGCGGACAAGAACGCCTCGTCCTTGAACCATGCGCACATGGGAATCCAATTATTAGGGACTTTGATTATGTCCCTGGTTGAGAAAGTCATCGGACGGAGCTTTAAAAACTTGGTTTCTATGATCGCATCATAGTCATCACCCGACATTTTGGGGAGGGCACATTTGTGACCCAAAATGTCGGGTTTCTTATTATACCGACGCATCTCCTGGTTCTCTCGCTAGGTTGGGGCAGACAGCAAATAAAACCGTGTCTAAGCTTCCATCCATCATATTTGGACACTTTGTCCAATGTCATCTGATATTTGGGAAGGGTAGTCAGAGTGTACCACGCCCTCTAGTCGCCTAGGTTGTGACTCAAATAGTGCATATGGGTAAAAGCCTGCCAGCTTGGGTTCAAGTTTTGCATCTCACAGGCGGCGACATACCCCGGTATGTTGGCCCATGAGTTTGGCGAGAGCTGCCAGACTCCTAAGACATAAGCCCTAAGAATGGCCCTCACCGCATGGTGAAGCGAGAAGCGGAGGCCTGCCAGGAACACCGCCTCGAAGCATCCAAAGTAAGCTTGGACGTTTGGCTGGTCATCCTCCTAGGAGATGGTGCCTAGTACAGGTGGCACCCGGATAGTATAACCTTTACCCAAGGGCCGCTTCTTTACAAAGCCCTCAATACCGCTTGACATGATCTCTCTGTCCTTAGCGGAAACATGAATGTTGAAAGGATCGTCTTTATCCTCCCACTTTTTTCTCTCCTCAACCTCACTATCCTCAAGCGGAGGGAGGGGAGTGTCACTATCTTCCTCAGAGCTAGACCCCGAGGAAGAGTCCTTGTCGTCTCCTTGGTCACCGGCTGACCCTGAAGTGGATTCTTCCCCGTTTCTATGTACAGGGTCAGCTTGATCGACTTCCATTTGGGAGACGGCCCCCTCACCGTCTCTACCCGCATACAAGATCGTGTCGCTGAGGGTTCTTGGGATTCCAGATGGGGAATACACCCCAGATTATTCATTACCCTGAGACCTCTCCACCAGTGTTACCTCATTAGACGGCACTTCCAAAGTACCGTCCCTTCGACGCCGTCTGGTGGCTGTCTATTTGGTTCTAGCCATCGTGTCCTGCACAGACACATAGATGGTCGGTTGAGGAGTATAATATTGCTCCATGCACCCAGAGCCGACACTCCTAGTCCTAAACTCAGCCGTCCCAAGTGACCGGCTAACTACTGACCTAGGCCGTGTCGTGTGTGTTAGTGATGAGTCCAGTTATTGAATGAATTAAAATAAATGAAATGAGTTGAAAGGGGTAGAGGCGGTACCTTACTTTTGTCTCTGAAAGGGGGGAAAACGGTGAGGTCCGACTGAGTCGCTGCAGAAGATGATCATACTTGCTTGAGGCACAGGCGAATGAGAACCGGCTGACGCAGGCGGGTGTAGGGAATAAATTCAAGCTTTAACCCCATAGCTTGAACCCCACTGTGATCATACACTAAAGTACGGTGGCGTCCAAAAGGGAAGAAGATAGAGCAAAAGAGTCGCCAACAAGTTTTAGGAACTTGTAAACCGTTCATAGGATGAAGGTTACACCCCTTAACGATCCAAGAGATCGTCAACTCCATAAGGTCTAGAACCAAATAAGGGTTCGGGGATGAAGGTACAAATCCAACCTAAAAGAGATTGAACCTGCCCTAATAATAGGCCTCTACTTTATTCTGATCGTATTCATGCGCGCTTTCTGATTAACATGCAATCTATAGGATTAACACTAAACCTGTTTAATCTATGTTGGTTGAATATTAATGCACAAACAAATCTATTATTGGCGATCACTTGAAATTATAATCAAATTAACCCTAAATAAGATTATTAATTATCTTATTAAGCGTGATTACAAGTACAAATTCCCTTTAAACATGCATAAAAGGTGTGATCAAGCAATAAATAATAAATATCAAGCAACATAATAAATAAAATCATAACAATAATTATTAAACTAAAATAATCATGATCATAATTAAAATAATAATAATCATAAATAAAATAATCATCATCAAAATAACAATAATAATATTCATAATCATCATAAATTATAACAATTATAATCATAATCATGTTCATGTTAATATTAAAGCATAAAAATAATAGCAAGATCCTAGGCATGATACTAACAAACCCTAGCATGTCACTAAGCAATAAAAATCAAATCTTTAACCCTAACACGATACTAACAATCATAAATAATAGGAAGAACATAGGAAGCATCACAAAAATCATATTTAATATTAAAATTACCCTAGACATGATACTAGGAATATCATAATAACAATGTAAACATGATCTCTACATCATAATAAATCAATTAAAACCATTAAAGCACTTACTTTGATGCCTCGTACCTCTTTCAAATAACAAAATACACGCGTTAGTAAATTCAAGGAAAATAATAAACAAACAATTAAATTAAATAATTGAAAAAGAGATTTGGGACCAAACCCTCATAAATTAAACCTTTCACGTCTAGGGCGAAGGCAACTTCGAATATGGCTAGGTGTTTTTAGATCTTGTGAATGCGGAATTTTGTATGTAAAAAATTATTTTTGAAAAAGAGAGAAGGAGATGGTGAATGATTAAGAATAAGAATTAAAGAGAATTGATGAGAGAATTAAAAACTGATTGTAGGTGATTATAATTGAAAAGCTCGTTGTTGATGAGAATCGGTGAGGATTGGTGAATGAAAACGGAGTTTTTAATACGTTATTTATAGAGAAAATCAGCCAAAAAGATAAAATAAACAAAACAGAGTCTGACGCACAAAAAACAGAGTTGGCGCAAACCCTGGCTAGCTGGCGCCAGGCACCAACACTAGCGCCAAGCGCCAATGGCTAGCGCCAGGCCTGGTTCTAGGCGCCAAAGCCCGGGTTCAGGCGCCAAGCCTAATTTTAACGTGTTTTCGAAAATCAGATAAGTTTGCCGTACTGGAAGATAAAATCATATAATTTCCTCGAAAATGCTATTTGATTTTGATTGAAACTCTAAAAGTCAACAAAAGTCAATTTATCAATGCTAATTCAATTAGGAATGAAAAGAACCTTCTAGAAGAATCTAGAAGACTAAAACCATTCCTAATTGCATTAGGAATGATAAATCATATTAGGCGCTCCCCTAGATCATTGGGCCGCACATAAGGCTCATACCGGACCCAGTTTAGTAAATTGGCCATAACTTCCTCAATATTCATCGGAATTGGGCTTATAATATATCGTTGGAAAGCTCTTTACAAGCCCCATCCAACTACACTACTATTGGACCCATATCATGGACCAACCAAACTGGATTGGCTGTTTTCTTAAAATAAGTTTTCAAAAGCAGAGAGAAAAGAAAAGAAATTAAAACTTTCCGCAACACTAGACTTTCCACACTTTCGCTTCATTCGATAATGATTCGACGTGAAAGGTACTCATCACTGGGTTTGGTTTTGGGGAGACACAAATGGGTGTCTACAGAAGCCCCCACTTTGATTGAGTTTGGAGAAACGCAAGTTTCAAAAACAAATGTCAAAGTAGCGATAGGGACGGAGAATGATTCACAACGTTCTGCGATCCTAAACCAATCTTGTAACGCCGATACCTGCAAATTAACGTTAGTTAACCAGATAAAAGAGTTAAGAAACGCGTATCTTGCACCGTCGAGCACACGTCTCTGAGAGTAACCGATTGTTTTGATGACCTCCTACAAGCTAGAGAATGCCATCCCGCTTGAAAACTGCTACGCCCGTAACTGCTTCCAATATAGAATATTGCTTCACCTGAAACTATCCTCCTCCGCTATGATAATATTCCCCATCCAAGGGAATACTATCGAAGATTATTTCTCTTGAAACAATCCTCAGTTGTTTGTGACAACTCTCCACAATCTAGGGAACGCCACCTTGTTGTTTCGATGTTCACTCGTCTCTGAACAAAGAGCGTCTTTTTGATATGTTCACGCGCCTCTGAACAAAGAGCTTCTTTTTTATATGTTCACACGCCTCTGAACAAAGAGCTTCTTTAGGATATGTTCACGCGTCTCTGAACAAAGAGCTTATTTATTATATTCTTTTTTAATATGAACTTCTAAATGATGTATCCACGCGTCTGAACGAAGAGCTTGATAATAGGATGCCCACGCGTCTCTGAGCAAAAGAGCTTGTAGGAAATGTCCCCGCGTCTCTGAACAAAAGAGCTTGATTGATATGCCCACGCGTCTCTGGAGCAAAAGAGCTTTTGAATGAAAAGTCCACGCGTCTCTAAACAAAAGAGCTTTGATGATATGCCCACGCGTCTCTGGAGCAAAAAATCTTGATGGAAATGTTCACGCGTCTCTGAACAATAGAGCTTCGGTACTTGAACGTTTGTTGCGATAATGTCTTGAAGAAAAAATTTTCGAAGAACAACGTCTGTCGATCTCTAAAGCTCGCCTGAACTTTATTTCTACTAAAACCAGTATGTCGGTGTCTCCGTGATTAGGCGCTTTAAGCTAAGTGAGACGATCTTTCATTAGGTCGATCACTTATTGCAATTGTAATCAAACTAACTACTTAATCATGTCAAATTGCTTATACGGGCTAACTGGCGTACCAAGGAACCCAAAATTGTTGTATGTGGTCGAAATCACCTTTCTGAGAGGCTTCGAGCTTTGTCGGTGCTGAAATATCTCTGGAGCCAAGAATTGGAGTAGGGTCTTCCCTATTCTGCTACACCTGTATTTTTTTTATTATAGAACTTTTCCAATCTCTTTAGCCATATTAGGGTTGACCTAAGGCTTAAGATTATCTTAGGTTTGACCTAAGGTTTAATGTTGCTTGACTCATCGACTTGACACGACTCAAGGTATAAACTTTACTCGTTGATTGACTGACTCGAGGTTGACTCGACTCAAAGTGAAATGACACATGTGTTAGACTCATGACCCGTGTGTGCATAGTGTTGATTATGCGACTCGAAAATGCAAAAAAGCAAAAATTTTCCGTCATTTTTGTGGAGGGCACCGACTTTCTCCCGAAAAAGAAAGACGTGAAAAAGAAGAAGAGAAGTTTGAAGATGCATGTTGAATGAGCTTAGTCAGATGTTGTTTGATACTGTCTCTCAAGGTGCGAGGATTAATCCATCCTAGGCTATCTCAATGGTTGACTCAATGATGAAAGTATTTGGGTAACTTAGGCGCGGAGGCTAAGCACTTCATACTTCTATGTAATGACAATTATAAGTGATGAGTGATGTGACAAGGCATTCTTCATCGTTATGTTAAGATTTCATGACAAAGGGTTCCTAAGGGAAGTATATTTGGTCATGTATCTGTGCGGTGTGTGAAAGTGACACTAAAGTTAGGCCATAAGAGCTAAGTGTGTGAGAAAATATATTGAAAAGAGTCAAATGGTGGTGACTCTTAGGCTAGGTAAGCTAATGATGTAGGGATCAAGCCCCCAATTCTAGCTCTAAATGAAAAGGGATGAGCATAGGAAATCCCTTGATATGATCATGGTGCAAGTGTGCGAATGTAGCATGTCACTAAACAATAAAAATCAAATCTTTAACCCTAACACGATACTAAGAATCATAAATAATAGGAAGAACATAGGAAGCATCACAACAATCATATTTAATATTAAAATTACCCTAGACATGATACTAGGAATATCATAATAACAAGGTAAACATGATCTCTACATCATAATAAATCAATTAAAACCATTAAAGCACTTACTTTGATGCCTCGTACCTCTTTCTAATAACAAAATACACGCGTTAGTAACTTCAAGGACAATAATAAACAAACAATTAAACTAAAAAATTGAAAAAGAGATTTGGGACCAAACCCTCATAAATTAAACCTTTCACGTCTAGGGCGAAGGCAACTTCGAATATGGCTAGGTGTTTCTAGATCTTGTGAATGCGGAATTTTGTATGTAAAAAATTAGTTTTGAAAAAGAGAGAAGGAGATGGTGAATGATTAAGAATAAGAATTAAAGAGAATTGATGAGAGAATTGAAAACTGATTGTAGGTGATTATAATTGAAAAGCTCGTTGTTGATGAGAATCAGTGAGAATTGGTGAATGAAAACGGAGTTTTTAATACGTTATTTATAGAGAAAATCAGCCAAAAAGATAAAATAAACAAAACAAAGTCTGACGCACAAAAAACAGAGTTGGCGCAAACCCTGGCTAGCTGGCGCCAGGCACCAACACTAGCGCCAGGCGCCAATGGCTAGCGCCAGACCTGGTTCCAGGCGCCAAAGCCCGGGTTCAGGCGCAAAGCCTAATTTTAACGCGTTTTCGAAAATCAGATAAGTTTGCCGTACTGGAAGATAAAATCATATAATTTCCTCGAAAATGCTATTTGATTTTGATTAAAACTCTGAAAAGTCAACAAAAGTCAATTTATAAATGCTAATTGAATTAGGAATGAAAGAACCTTCTAGAAGAATCTAGAAGACTAAAATCATTCCTAATTGCATTAGGAATGATAAATCATATTAGGCCCTCCCCTAGATCATTGGGCCGCACATAAGGCTCAAACCGGGCCCAGATAGTAAATTGGCCATAACTTCCTCAATATTCATCGGAATTGGGCGTATAATATATCGTTGGAAAGCTCTTGACAAGCCCCATCCAACTACACTACTATTGGACCCATATCATGGACCAACCAAACTGAATTGGCTGTTTTCTTAAAATAAGTTTTCAAAAACAGAGAGAAGAGAAAAGAAATTAAAACTTTCCGCAACACTAGACTTTCCACAATTTCGCTTCATTCGATAATGATTCGACGTGAAAGGTACTCATCACTGGGTTTGGTTTTGGGGAGACACAAATGGGTGTCTACAGCGGAAAAAATACCAAATTTGTGTTCACACACACGGACGGAAGGCGAACTCTCTCTCTCTCTCTAAAACTCTTTGACTTTATCTCTCTAGAATGTTTTGGAAACGTCCAAAACTAGGGGATAAAGTTAGTATTTATAGAGGGATAAATTTGAGGGTAATTTTGTAATTTTCCCAAAATGTGAAAAGTTAAAATTTTCCAGTAAAAAAATATCCTTTATTTGCCACCTATGGTAGAGTGACATGTGTCACAGATGCCACGTGACGCGCCACGTCACATCTGTGAGGTGCAAATGTTTTGGGTAATTTTACCCATGTCACGTGGTCCAATCAGACTTTGACACGTGTCATACCCTAGTTAGTCCGAATTGGGCCAATCCCCTTCTGACACGTGTCCCTCCTAGAACATGGGAGAAAAAGGCGGCCTTTGACAGCTAAAATCCCGAGAAAGCCGTAATTCGGCGCAGCCCAGAATGATTAGATCTGAGTGACCTAATTAGGGGCACATTTTCCGATGACCCTATAAATAGGGAGATTTCCCCCATTTTTGGGATATCTACAATTATTACAGCATATCCTACACTCGCTTACATCAGAGAATTACCTGATCTAGGAATCCGAGAAGGTCTAACCTTTATTTTTGCACTTTATCCCGTTTATCTTCAAGTTCTAACTTAATCGTCGGAGGCGGAGCTCCAACCACCCGGAGTCTCTGTTGTTTTGTAAGCACCAGTCTCTGATCTGTAACTCTCCCGAGGGACAAAAACACCCTAAACACAACCTAATGAAGCGGACGGACGCTCCTGTCTGACTCAAACTTACAAATTCAAAATGCTTCAATTGAGCCCAAGGCACTCGAACGAGTGGAAGTCAGAGGAGGCGGCCCATTTGGGACGAGCCACCCCCTCTGATGGGCAAATGTTTAGGGTAAAAAATACCCCCAAGTACGTGGTCCAATCCTATGATGACTCGTGGCCCAATAAATGGGTGACACATGTCACCGTAGGAAGATGACACGTACTATGCATAAGGAGAGCACCTAAAATCAAATGTCACAAAAGCCCCTTACATTAGGAGGCCCAAAAGCAACTAGAATGCCGCAAAACCGCGCCCCTAGAGGACACATGTCCTTCAATGATTGCGTAGCCAATCAATGGCCCTAAATTCTAGGTCACTTACCCTAAAGGGCACAAATCCCCACCCCTATAAATACCCTAATCATTGCTGATGGGAGGGGGGATTGTGACATAACATTTAATAGAGCACTAAAAGCTCCAACTTCTCTCTACTTTCTATATCTACATTTATTTCGTTTCTGGTCACTAACTTGATCGTCGGAGGCGAATCTCCGATTACCGGAGATTCGTGTTTTGTAGGCGTCCGCGTCCCGTTGCCAGATCAAAGAGTGACCAGTATCCTGAGGGATTCCAAAAATCACACGAAAACAGATGGAGTAACTTACTAACTTGAGCAAAATGTGCTTAGAATACTTGGTACTCCTTCGTATTATTATAAGTGTTACACTTTGACCAGCACATAGATTTAGACAAATTAATTGACTTAAATAAAATAAGAGATAAGTGGGGTAATTGGAGTATTAAAAATTGTTGAAGAAAGATAGTGGGGCTAATAGTTTATTGAAAAGGAATGAATGTGAGAGCAACGAAATAATAATAAAAAATTAAAAATTAAAAAAAAACTAAAAAAAAATAGTAGTGAGTTTAGGTGAGCACCATGAAAGAGAAATATATAATATTAAAATGTGTTTATTGTTAAAAAAATAAAAAAATAAAAAAAAGAAGTGTAACACTTGTTAAAACACGACCGCATTTGGTAAGTGTAACACTTATTTCAGTGAGTAATATAGCTTCAGCTTAATTTCAGTTCAATTCAACTCCAATCGATTTAGTTGAGTTCATAATTTTCTTTTCTCATAAACAATTCATTTCAGCTCTTTTAGTTCAGTTTATTTTAGTCCAATTCCAATCAGTTCAGCTCAATTCAGTAAACCAGAACAGAGGCCTAAGTTTTAACACGAAAAATTGTTAAAAAAGAGAGGACAAAGAAAACTTTTGGTTCCCTAATTTATTATTATTCCGAAACTACCCTTTTCTGTCACCTCAAGCATCACAATCTTTTTACATCCAAGTGCATGCCAACGGCTTTCTTTTCTAACAGCTCACCTCATGTCACTCAACTTCACTTTTGGGTATGTCCATGTGCTCACTTCTCTGTTATATGTCTCTTTTTACCATTTTGCCCTCACATTGTGGCCCCCGCTTTTAATTGGCTAAACTAAAGTTTGTTGATTTTCAATTTTTTTTTTTTTTTTTGGTTGGGAAATACAGCGCATGACCACGTGATTATGGGAATCGTATGTCTGAATTAAGAGGGCGTGTTTGTGTTTGGGATTGTGTTCTCTTCTATTCTCGTGCACTATAGCAAACACCTTTTTTTCCTTTTATTCCTACGTGTTACGTGAGGAACAAGAGTATTCCATTTTACTCCCTTTTTCTTTTGTCCTTTTATTATTCCCTTTTTTTTTATTGTGGTAAATTTGTCCTCTGTTATGCCATTCAAACTTCTTTTGGTTGACATTATTTATGTACTTGATGATGAATTATTCTCCGTAGTTATACTACTGCTTATGATTGTATTACTGGATCATGCTTGTTATTTTTCCATTTATTTACGAGTATATATACTGCATGCATCAGTAATAACCTAGTTTGTTCGGGAAATTCACTTTATAACTTTGATACCACGAGTTCGAGGAGACCTCTGGCGCATAGTTCCTATGGATTAAGAAATTTATAGGATGGTAAAAGTGTTAATAAATAGAAGTTGAAGGTGGGGCCTTGTATAGTTGACATGGAAAAGCATAACGGGGCAATATGAGTGTAACGAGCTTTGTTTGTAAAGCGGGAAAATCTAATTTCATTTAGTACTAAATTATTAGGGAAATTGATTTAGGGGAAACATTAATATTGTAGCATTTTCTCTCTTTCAAACGAGACATGCATCTGTACTTCTTGAACTCTGTTTAGCCTTCAAATTGCAGTCGTAGGGCTGATATGAGAAAAATGAGGACGTTGTCGGAGTTGCTTGGCGTTGATTTAGCCGAGGCGTTGAGTGAAGGCTCCAATTTAGGTTGCGAAAGAGCTTCAATTCGATAATGACAATGTACGTAGTAGATTCAATTAAATTTCATTTAATACATGGTTTTTTAGAAGAATTCAATATTTTGTGTCTTCACAACATAATTGATTTAAATTTTGCTCAACATTTAGGTTTGGAAATGCTAATTTAAAATGTTGAACGTGTGGATATGGAGAATTGTTAACAGAATGTGTCGTAGAAAATATGGACCTTTGATATTGGAGTTGATTGGATTTGTTTTATGTGTGTTGAGTTAAAGAATGTGTGTTGATGTTATTGATTGGTTGGATGTTGTATTGAATTTGTGTGTATTGTTTTGTGCCTTTATGTTTATTGTAGGGCTGTGGGTTTGATGATACTGTTGTGGGGCTAAATGGATCAAATGAAAGGGAGGGTAGTGTAGAATTTGGGAATGATGATATGATTGATGAAGATAAGGAAGATGGTGATGATGATGGTCAAGATGTTGAGGAAATCTGGTGTGAGGAAGAGGGTGAGGGTGAAGAAAATGGGGAATTTAGTTACGAGGAAGAGGTTGAAGATGGTATGGAAATGGAATATGAGGATGGTGGGGTATCTGGTGGAGGTGAAAATGTTGGGGGTTCCTCCTTTGTTACCCCCAAGAGGAAGGTAATGGTTGATACCTTTCTAGGGGAGGAAGAGGAACTGGAACCAACTGCCATTGGTATGGTGTTTGGTAGTTGGGATGAAGTTGATAGCTACTTCTGGAGGTATGCGAGGCAGGAGGGATTTGGCATTGTTAGAGCAACATCTGGTTGGGCTAAGGTGAAGAGTGAATTGGGAAATTGTAAGTTTTGCAAACATAGGAGGAATGCGAAGTGGACTTGTGAGTGTTATGGTGTACCCTCTAGGAAGCGAAAGGTTGATCCTCTTAAGGAAGGATTGGCGCAAGATGATGACTCTGTTAAAAAAAAGGAAAACAAAGAAGTGTTCATGCCCTGTGGAGTTGTATGCTAGTGTAAATGCGGTGGGGGATTGGATTATTCGCAAGGTTTATTTGGAACATAAAAGGTGTTTCGGGGTTTTCTGATGTCCTGCGGGAGAGTTACAATTTCGAGACTGGAACCGGACGCATGTACCTGCAAAACAAACGGATGCTCCGGATGATTGGAGATCCGCCTCCGACGGTCAAGTTAGTACTTGATTAAGGAGTAATTAATGCGGAAATAAAGGTGATTGGGTCTCTCTAGGTGAGAGTGTTAAATGTGCGTAATCCCGCTTAATGAGGATTAAGGGAGGTATTTATAATCTTGGGAAACGTGTCAATCCTAGGTTTAGGTTAACCTAGGGCTGATTGGGCTTCCCTTGGAAGTTGGGCCTAGGTGGCCGGTTTCTCCATTAGGCATGGAGGATGCCACGTGTCCTGAAATAATAGGTCCAGGGTGGACGAATAGGCGTGTGCCACGTGGCAAGCCCTGACAGTTCCAACTGGGGGACACTTGGCAGGACCTGATTGGCCCACGTGGCGCATTCCGATTGGTGGGAGCAAAATCCCCTAATCATTTGCCCCTCACAGGTGGCACGTGACTGGTCACGTGTTACCTGTGACAGATGTCGCACTGTGACAGGCGACGGCCTGCTACAGGTGTCACTCGGCGAAAGGCCGAGAGAATCTCCCGCCCAAATTTTGAATTTTGGAAGTGACCCTTCGCCTTCTCACTTCGCTTATATAAGGGAGTGTTGACTTCAGTCATTTTCACACTTGAGAACTTTTTGAGAGAACATTCGGACCCCTGAACTTGCTCTGACATTTTGGACCCTTTCTGCCTACCGCCTCCTCTGACAAGCCGACTGCATAGGATTTTCAGAACTCCATCAATCATCACTCGTTCAGGTAACCGTCGGTTCTCTTACTCTTAATTTTCTCTTTATTTTATTCTTTTTTGAAATGGCACCACGGAAGCACACGACACGACCTAGGTTAGTGATCATCCGGTCACCTAGGACGGCTGAATCTAGGACTAGGAGTGCCGCCTGCCCTTTTCCGGACCCATCTTTGCCCTTTATACAAAGTCCGACTGTCTTTGTGTCTATGCAGAACATGATGGCCAGAACAAAAAGAACTGCTAGGATTTCGAACTCAGACGGCTCCTCCCACAGGGTGCCGATTAGTGAAACATCTGACCAGGCGCCAGATGTGGAAGTAAACCAAAGCGGCTTGAAAGCCGACAGCTGTGAGGGAAGAGTCAAAGTGACCCCTTCCAATTTTACAGTTGACAAGTCTACATTCTCTCCTGCTCCTTTTAAAGGAGAGGAGGCGGGCCCCTCTGGGAGAGGGGAGGAGTCGTCCTCTTCGGACTCGTCAGAGGACGATTCCGAGTCTAGCTCTTCTGGTCATGCTTCTCTGGACACAGAAGAGAAAAACAGTCGCCTACAAGAGGCGAGGCTTTCTCACGCAGTTGAGAAGGGGGACAATTGGGCGGCGCCATCCGCCTCTTACCGAGAGCAAAATACCCCCTACTACTGCACTGTCCCACGGGGCCAGATCACGGCCATGCAAGAGAAAGTGGGGAGCTTTATTGCGAACCACACAATGGGCCCCGGCTCTTTAGTGTTCGTGCCGGATCCAGAAGACATAGTCGTCTGGCCGGCTTGTAATAGTTATGATGGCGCCTGCTTTGGCTGCTACGAGGCGGCCATCAAGGCTGGGCTGCGCTTCCCACTACATCCGGATGTTCAGCGGATCTTGGATGGGTATGAGTTGGGGTTATGGCAGTTAGCCCCGAACTCCTGGGTCAACGTACTCGGCTATGTGGCCGGGTGCGAACTGCACGGGGTGGAGCCAAACTTCGAGGCTTTCGCCCACATGACCTACCTCAGCCGGACCTCTAAGGCAGGCGGTACCGGCTGGTATCAATTGACAAGCCACAGAGGCTACCTCATGACAAGAGGTAAAGCAAACAAGTGGAAGGACTGGCGAAGCACCTTCCTTATCATTGAGAGTTCAGACACAGAGCTGAACAAGCGCTTCAACAGGTGGAACAGGAATCCGCCTCTTCTTGCAGGCGGCCGCAGCATGCCGCATATTCCCCCCAAAGCTAAGAAAGAGATCCAGGATAAAGGACTCTTTAAAGTAGAGTCGAGGGTCGACTCTACTTCAGGGGTACGAGAGCAAGTACCCCTGCACTGCGTCCCGAGCTTCAAATGGCTCTACGACGAGTACTTTTTGGCCGCCTGTGGCCTCAGCAGTCGGTGCTCAAGAGGTAGCCGGCCTGTCGAATACTCTGTTTTTCCATGCATTACTGTTATGACTTTTTATTAACTTTGCTATTTGTTTTTGCAGCGGACGCCATGAGCAAAATTACCGCCTCCAAGACTGCGGCGACCATGTTGCGGGCCTCCATCATGCAACAGTCCTCAACCGACTCCCCCAACAAGGGAGCGCCCTTGGTGAGCTTCGAACCTTTCACTCTCTTTTTGGAGTTGGGTTTATGCATATACTGACCGAGTGTTGTTTTGTTTTTGTTTTTTTTTTTTTTTTTTTTTTTTTTTTTTTTTTTTTTTTTAGACAAGCGCTCCAAGAGCTTCTTCTTCCCAACAGCCGGACTCCAAGACCCGGAGGACGGCTGTTGCGAGCTCTCCTGGTTCTGCCAGGAAACATGCGGCGGCTGAGAAACAGCCGGCCACTCCTTCTAAAACTCCACCTGGGCCGCCTAGAAGTATGAAGCTGTCTTTGTGAATTTAGACTTGCTCCCTTCTTTCCTAGGTCTAACTCGTTTGTTTATGGTTGATGCAGCCGGCCCTCAGGAGCCTGACTTGGTCGAGGTGGCCAAGTCTATGATCAAGGCCGTTCCTCCAACTAAAAGGGAGGCGGTCAGGGGTGTCGGCACCCTTGTCCTAGACGGGATTGCAGGGGTCCTTGCTGAGGTATACTTAGCATATTTTTGGTTATTTAAATTCCAGGACGCCTGTTTTTTGTTTGAAAACTGACGCCTGTTTCCTTTTACTTAGGCCCTGCTCCGAGTGAACGGCCTTTGCAAGCCGCTTGACAGGAAGAACAAAGAGGTAAAGGCTACAAAAGCTATGGCCGCCTCCGACTGTGATAAGGAAATGTTTCAAATTGCCCAAAATGAGGTTCTGACAATTGACATTCTTTATTATCAGGCGCAGGCTACTTCTGCCATCCGGGCTCAGTTAGAGGCGGCCCAGAAGAAAAATAGCGAGCTGGAGGCGACCATCAACAATCTCAAGGCCGAGCTGAGACCTCTTCGCCAAAAAATGTCCTCATACGACACCTTGGAGAAATCCTTGGCGCACGTTAAGGAACGCCTGGTGACCCAGGAGAAGAATCTTACTCAGGAGCTCTCGGAAAAGGCCGAGCAAGAAAAGAAGGAGCTGGTCCGGGAGATGATGGAAGACTCTGCTCAAATCCAGCGCATGACCTGGGGTCGCCTCTTCCCCAATGTCGACTTTTCCTCCTGGGAAAAAACGTACCGCCAGTGTTCCGATAGATATAATCAAGAGATCCTGGCGGCTGCTGAGGACGAGGCGTTGGAGGAGGAGGAGCCGGTAGTGGCGCTTGTGCCGCTTGGGGGTAATGCATCGAAGAAGGATGCAGTTGAAGCCGAGTCCAGCAAAAAGAGTGATGATCAGGCGGCAGCTGCTATTATTGAAGATCTGCCCCCTTCTTAAATTTTATGTCTTCTTTTCACGGCCTGCGTGCCGTTTGTTTCTATTTACCCGGCCAGGGGGCCGGGGTTCTGAATATTCGGCCGGTCTTTAATGACCGGCTTCTTTTTTATGCCAAAATAGTTCGTTTTTGTTTTGTTTCAAATTTGTTTGAGTATCGAATATTCTGATATCCAATTGCACACTATACCGACTATTTTGCATGGCCGATAGTTGCGGACAGGTACGAGATAGTTAGTCACGCCACCTATGCCCCTGGACGACTGGTTGTCTGTTTCCAGGCTAAGCGATCAGTCGGCCACTTTAAAGAATGGATTTCCTTCAACCAAGTAGGAAGGTGGTTTCCTACCTACCTTGTTCCAGGTCGGTCCAGGCCGAATGTTCCGCGCCACTTTTAATCTAGTGTGAACAGGCCAACTAAAATTTTTTAAGGAGTGACCAAGGAAACATAATTGTTACTAGTCGCCAAGTGACTGAGTAGTAGAGGTATCAAGTGGTGGGTACCGGTTGTTCGCCTTTATTCGCCAATGTTTGTTGGCTATTAACTCATAAGATACCAACTATTCTTATCCCAAGTAGTTCAGTCGGTTGGTTGACACGGATGGTTACTGCGAACACTTGTTTGACCTGATTAGTCAGTTAAGTGAGAGGTATCCTTGTCCGGGAAACGGCTACGTGGTTGTCTTGGTTAGACAGTCGTATAGGTGCCGTGTAATGATTTTATAGAACAATGTTCCACCCAAAAGGGAGCTGCTCTCTACGACGAATTTCATCTGGATGGATGCCGTCGGACGCCTGCTATAATGTTGGGACAGGTCGAATTGAATTTATATTTGGATCAGTTGGCTTGGCGCCTGGTCTGATCATTTTGGCCATGAGCCTTTGATAGTTCTTGGTGAACTGTGTTATGGGAGAGTAACCAGTTGTGTGGAACAAGCGGCGTGCCCCTCTTAAGTATGAATAAAAATTAAACAGGAGAGTAGCCGACTGTTTGTCAGTAGGCATGCCCCTCTTAGGTAAAAAAAGAAAATTAAACATGGAGAGTAGCCGACTTTTTGTCAGTAGGCATGCCCCTCTTAGTACAAAATTGAATGAAACATCAAACTTTTATTAAGTTGCCCTCGACTATTTACATTATTCAAAAGAAATATTTCTTAAGATTATCTACATTCCAGGTTCGAGGCAACGGTTGGCCATCTGGTGTTTCCAGACGGTAGGTCCCGTCCCTGACCTCTTCATAAATTCGGTAGGGTCCTTCCCAGTTGGGAGTTAATTTGCCAGACTCATTAGCCCTACCAACTGCTTCCATTTTTCTAAGTACAAAGTCCCCCACTTTGAGTGGACGCCTGTGTACTTTTTTGTTGTATGATATAGTCATTCTCAGGCGGTAAATTTCATGGCGCAAGACAGCATTGCCCCTCCTTTCTGGGAGTGAGTCTAATGCCATGCGCATGGCTTCCCAGTTTGCCTCTTCGTCATATAGCATTACTCGAAGAGTCAGCTCGTAGTGTTCTATTGGAAGAACAACTTCCACACCATAAGTTAGGAGGAATGGAGTTTCTCCAGTCGCCCCTTTTTTCAGTCGTCCTAATGGCCCAGAGAACATGTGGTAATTCATCCGCCCATAAGCCGCCTGCTCGTTCAATCTTTTTCTTGAGACCGTCTAAGATGATTTTATTAAAGGCTTCTACCTGGTCGTTTGCTTGTGGACGACCGACTGATGCAAAGTGGTGTGCAATTCCTTGGTCACCCAACCAGCTTTTGAGAACAGGCGTCTCAAATTGGGGACCATTATCAAAAACCATAGACATGGGAACCCCGAACCGAGTGATGACATTTTTCCAGATGAATGAAATTACATCCTTCGTCTTGATTCCCTTTACAGCATCCGCCTCTACCCATTTAGTGAAGTAGTCGACTGCAACAAGTATGTACCTCCTTCCGCCTGTAGCAGGCGTATATGGACCCAGAATATTCATGCCCTACTTAGCAAACGGTAGTGGGCTATGAATGGTAGTGAGGTCAGTAGCCGGACGGTGAATTAGTTTACCAAACCTTTGGCACTTGTCCCATTTTTTCACCATCTCCATTGCATTTGCTTCTAAAGTAGGCCAAAAGTAGCCCTGCCGCCTTGTCCTTTGAGCAAGCGACCTACCGCCTATATGGGAAGCGCAGTAACCAGAGTGAAGATCGTCTAGTATCTCTCGCCCCTTTTCTGGAGTAACACACTTTAAGTAGGGTTGAAGGTACCCTCTTTTGTGAAGTTCTCCCTTTATCATTTCAAAACTGGCTGCCCGTTTTTTCAGCGCTGCCGCCTGGTGATGATCATCCGGCAGGGTACCGTCTGTCAGATATGCCCTTATTGGATCCATCCAGGTTGAGCTTCTGTCTAGGATTCCAATAGGGTCTTTCTCGATGCTTCTCTTCTCCATTACCTCCCAAAAAACAGTTCGAGGTGTATCACAAGAGGCGGACGATGCTAATTTTGAAAGTGCATCCGCGTGGTTGTTTTCTGATCTCGGCACTTGAGTCAGATGAAAACCTTCAAGAGATCCGACTGCCTGTCGTACCGCATGTAAATACTTGATCATGGCCGGATGGGTTGCTTCGTATTCGCCATTATACTGACTTACTATCAATTGTGAATCGGAACAGGCGTTTATCTTTCGTGCCCCTGCCGCCTTGCACATGCGGATTCCGGCTAGTAAAGCTTCATATTCTGCCTCATTGTTTGAGGCCTGAAAACTGAAGCGTAGAGCATACTCGTACCTGTCGCCCTCTGGCGACTGACATATGACGCCTGCTCCACAACCATTTGAAGTAGAGCTTCCATCCACATATACCTTCCAGACTTGGTTTGGATCTCGAGAATCAGAGAGACGAGTCATCTCAACAATAAAGTCAGCAAAGGCTTGCCCCTTCACTGCTTTTCTAGGCTCGAAAGTAACTTTGAGGCTCTGTATTACTATGGCCCATTTGATCATCCGGCCTGACAACTCCATGGTGGTCAGTGGTCGCTTGATAGGTTGATCTGTATAAACGACGACTGCATGTGCCAAAAAGTAGGGCTTCAATTTTTTAACAGCCATGAAGAGTGCAAGACCAAATTTCTCCACTAAGGGATACCTCAACTCGGCATTTTTCAATACATGACTAACAAAGTAGACCGGGAGCTGATAGCCGTCTCTTTCAGCAAGAAGAACAACGCTTAACGCATGATCAGAGACGGCCAGGTACATGTAGAGTACTTCTTTGGGCAAAGGGCTGACCAGCCTTGGCAAGGAATGCAAGCGAACTTTCAATTTCTGGAAGGCCGCCTCAGCATCCGGCCCCCATTCAAACCTTGCCTTCTTCTTAATGGCCTGGAAGAAGTATAAGCATTTGTCGCCTGATCGGCTTAGAAATCTTCCCAAGGCCGCCAGACAACCTGTTAACTTCTGAACCTCCCGGACGGTACGAGGCGACTGCATGTCGATGACCGCCTGCACCTTCTCAGGGTTCGCCTCTATTCCTCTCTGATTGATAAGGAATCCGAGAAATTTCCCAGACTCAACTCCAAATACACATTTCTTGGGATTTAGCATGACATGGTGCCGCCTGAGTGTGGCGAAAGTTTCTTGGAGGTCCGACAGATGATATGTCTGAAGCTTAGACTTGACAATCATATCATCAATGTATGCCTCGACGTTTCTCCCTATCTGATCAAAGAACACAGTGTTTATCATTCGCTGGAAGGTGGCCGGGGCATTCTTAAGACCGAACGGCATGACCGTGTAACAGTATAACCCTTGATCAATGACGAAGGCCATCTTCTCCTGATCTTTCTTCCATAAAGGAATTTGATGGAAACCAGAGTAGGCGTCCATGAAGCTCATTAAAGCATGGCCGGTTGTTGAGTCGACCAGGTTATCAATTTTAGGCAGAGGGTAACTGTCTTTGGGGCACGCTTTGTTTAATTCTGTGTAGTCTACACACATTCGCCAGGTGCCATTCGGCTTTTTAACAAGCACCACATTTGCAACCTAGTCTGGGAAGTAACATTGCCGAATGAACCCTGCATCAAGTAATTTTTTAACTTCGGCGACTGCCGCCTGACTTCTTTCTTCGCCATGGTTCCGTTTTTTCTGCCTTACCGGCTTCTTTTTCGAATCCACAACCAGTTTATGTACCGCCAGGTCAAGACTAATGCCTGGCATTTCGTGGACTTCGAATGCAAAGATGTCCTTGTATTCTTTCAATAGTTTGTGCGAATCGTCATCCAGAACTCTCAGAGCAGTCGTCCCAACTTTGACTGTTCGGTCAGGACGTGAGTCGTCTAAGATCAGGTCCGTATGCTCACCAGCCGGCTGAGGGCGGAATTCATCCGACCGCTCCTCTGCCAATGATTGCTATTGCTTGTCTTTCCTTGCGGCCCCCGTCTGGGCTGCCTTTCTCTTCTTGCCGCCTGCTTCTTGAACAGGCGCACTCTCCTTGACATTGTCAAGGTCTGTTTTTCCACCATGTGACCCAGCGGTCATAACAGTGGGCTTGATATCCGAGAGATAGCACTCTCGGGCCATCCTCTGATCTCCCCTTAGGGACCCGACTGTTCCATTATCCCTCTCAAACTTGAGCAACATAAGAGATGGGATTATAACAGCCTTGGAATTATTCAGGGTTGTTCGTCCCAGAATCATGTTGTAGGCCGAGAGTTCTTCTACTACCAAGAACCAGACTACCATGTGTCGTCCTTCCCCTTTTTCACCCAGGCGGATGGGCAAATCCACTCGTCCCACTGGGTGGACGACTCCTCCTCCAAACCCTACTAAAGGGTGGGATGCCGGATGTATGCAATCAGTCTGATATTTTAATTTTGACAGACATTTGCTACTGATAAGATCTGAGGAGCTTCCAGTATCTATAAGGATTCGGCCAACTCTCTGGTTGGCCACTTTACACTCAATAACGATAGGGTCGTCATGCGGCCCCCTTACCCCTCCTAGATCTTCTTCAGTGATGACAATCTCAGGAAATGAATATTTGGAGGGTCGTTCTTGGTGAACGGAATTTACATCTAGCCACCTGATATTGTCTTTGTTGCCCCTAATAGTGGGACCGCCTCCTGCGAAGCCGCCTCCAATGGTGTAGACGACTGCATCATCTGTATCAAAGCTGTCGGCCTGTTGACTCTTTTTGGCCGACTGCTTTTTCGAGAAGGTGTTCCTAGTAGATTTCTTGACATAAGAGTCAAGATCGCCTTGCTCAGCAAGGCGGTCCAGATACCGCATGAGACTGATGCATTCGTTGATGTGATAACCAACATCTTCATGATAATCACAAAATTTTTCTTGGTTCCGGTTGCTTGCAGAACCCTTCATGGGGACCGGCTTCTCAATTGTGATCCGTCCCTTGATTTCCTTTAGGATAGCTTGGCTATCCTTGTTAAACACATACTTTGGGGAGTATGGTTTGAATTCTTTTTTCTTCTTCTGGGCCGGCTGTTTAGAGGAATCAGCCGCCCAGAGCTCTTTTCTTTTCTTCTCATCTTTGTTCGACAACTGTTTCTGTCGTCCTTCTTTTTTGTCGAACCTTTTCCCGTCCGACTGCTTTGTACTACAAAGATCAATCGCCTGTATATAGGCTTCTGCTTCAATCAAGGCCTCTTGAAGAGTCGCCACCCTCTTTCGGACCAAATCAAATTTGAATGTCGATCCGTCTTTGAGGCCTCTGAAAAAGTCAGTATAGGCTACCTCATCCGGTAACCGTTGAATCTGTATTCTCATCAGGTTAAACCGCCTGATGTAAGAACGAAGCCCCTCCTTCTCGCCCTGCTGAATCGTTCCTAAGGGTCGTCTTCTTCGCAGGTATGTTCATGGCAAAGTTGGAGGTGAATAAGTAAGCAAGCGTCCTGAACTTATTCACACAACCAGCCGGCAGGTTGCCGAACCATTGTTGTGCGATTCCTTTGAGAGTCGCTGGGAAACACTTGCACCAAGTGGGATCATCCAACCCTTGAAGATACATCAGGTTGGTGAATGCCATCAAATGGTCTTCTAGGTTAGTAGTGCCGTCATAGGCGCCTACTAATACATTTTTTACTTTGGCCGGCTGAGCGGCTTCAGTAATTTCCTTGGAGAAGGCCGACGGCTGTTCCCCAAGTCTAAGCAACCGTAGCTGCCAGTTCATAGGTTGGACATTCTTTGCTGCATGCCCACCAAACAGAGGTGGCTGCAAAAAATATTGTTGTTGCGGTACAAATGGTAAGTTTGGTACCGCCTGGTCACTATGAAAGCCGGACTGACGGGAGGTGCCGCCTGACTGACTCTCATGATACGACTGAGTATACTTCATCGAGGTATTCCGTAGACTGTCTTGGAAGTCTGAAGTAGAGGTCGATTCTGACAATCGGTCATTCTTCTTCTGCTCTAGCAATAGCCGAGCATCTGTGTATGTTTTCTTCGACCCGTCCGCCTGAATATGACGAACAGGTTTCCTCTTTCCTGGAGTAGGAAAGCGGTACTTTGTGAAATCAAGGGCAGGCGGCCCCCACTTCCTAAAGTTAGGATGAGGGGTCGCCTCTCGCCCTTGAATTAGCTTCCTCTTCCCTGAAGTGGAAGGTTTCTTAGCCGACTGTTCCTTGGCCAGAGCAGGCTTCTTGTTGAGCAACTCTTGAATCTCTCTCTTGAAGCCCCTCATGAAGGTCATGAGTTTTTTCCTTGTAATGGGAGCAGACCCATCAGCCGGCTGCTGCTGAACAGGCGGTGCGCCTGCTGGATCACTGAGTCCAGTTTGAAGATGTTCCCGTTCCCTCCTTTCGGTATGACGGGTGCGTCGGGCCCTTAGGGTCCCGTCTGAAGCTGTGTGAGCTTCAACTTCAAATTCATTCTCAGTATCATGGTCCGACTGAACTTGAGGGTCGTCTAGGGGACGCCTCTCTTCAGGAGTCGGTACAGACGTGGATGCCATCTCAGAAGTACTCTCCCCACAGACGGCGCCAAAATGTTTCGGGGTTTTCTGATGTCCTGCGGGAGAGTTACAATTCCGAGACTGGAACCGGACGCATGTACGTGCAAAACAAACGGATGCTCCGGATGATTGGAGATCCGCCTCCGACGGTCAAGTTAGTACTTGATTAAGGAGTAATTAATGCGGAAATAAAGGTGATTGGGTCTCTCTAGGTGAGAGTGTTAAATGTGCGTAATCCCCCTTAATGAGGATTAAGGGAGGTATTTATAATCTTGGGAAACGTGTCAATCCTAGGTTTAGGTTAACCTAGGGCTGATTGGGCTTCCCTTGGAAGTTGGGCCTAGGTGGCCGGTTTCTCCATTAGGCATGGAGGATGCCACGTGTCCTGACATAATAGGTCCAGGGTGGACGAATAGGCGTGTGCCACGTGGCAAGCCCTGACAGTTCCAACTGGGGGACACTTGGCAGGACCTGATTGGCCCACGTGGCGCATTCCGATTGGTGGGAGCAAAATCCCCTAATCATTTGCCCCTCACAGGTGGCACGTGACTGGTCACGTGTTACCTGTGACAGATGTCGCACTGTGACAGGCGACGGCCTGCTACAGGTGTCACTCGGCGAAAGGCCGAGAGAATCTCCCGCCCAAATTTTGAATTTTGGAAGTGACCCTTCGCCTTCTCACTTCGCTTATATAAGGGAGTGTTGACTTCAGTCATTTTCACACTTGAGAACTTTTTGAGAGAACATTCGGACCCCTGAACTTGCTCTGACATTTTGGACCCTTTCTGCCTACCGCCTCCTCTGACAAGCCGACTGCATAGGATTTTCAGAACTCCATCAATCATCACTCGTTCAGGTAACCGTCGGTTCTCTTACTCTTAATTTTCTCTTTATTTTATTCTTTTTTGAAATGGCGCATTCCGATTGGTGGGAGAAAAATCCCCTAATCAAAAGGCACATAGTCACTCCAAGAAAAGCAAGGGATGTTTCCATGTTTCGTAAGCATGAGTTGGTTGTTAAAAATAAGCATTTGGTTAAACAGGCCTGTAATGCCAAGAAGTCAAGGGTGAAAATTTCACAAACGTACAGTTGTATTGCTCGGGAGAGGAATGGGGTTGATCAGTTGGCCTTTACGCAAAAAGTTTTGGAGAATGCAGTTTCTGAGTTGAAGAAATTGGAGTTGATCGAGGGTGACGCAAATGGTATGATTGAGTATTTCCAAAAAATGAGTTCCGACAATCAGAATTTTTTCCACCTCTGTAGGTTTGGGAAGGATGGTGCATTGCAGGATGTTCTTTGGGTTGATGCAAGGAGTAGGGCTGCCTATGAAGAATTTGGCGACGTTGTATGCTTTGACAGTACGTATTTGACGAACAGATTCCATCTCCCATTTGTTGTCTTTCTTGGGGTTAACCATCATGGGCAGAGTATATTGTTAGGTTGTGCGTTGATTTCCCGTGAGACTGTTGAGACGTATGCGTGGGTGTTCAAGACTTGGCTGAATTGCATGAGTGATAAAGCTCAAACATCCATACTTACGGATCAAGAACCTGCCATTCGCAAAGCTGTTCATTTGGTCTTAAATCAAACATGTCACAGGTGGTGCATATGGCATATTTTGCAGAAGTTTGGAAAGTATCTTGGGAAGTTGGAGAAATAAGAAGAATTGAGTGATGAATTGGAAAATATAATATATGGGAGTTTAGTTCCTGAGGATTGATGATCATTGGATGGATGCAATTCAGCACTATAAGTTGCAAAAAAATAGTTGGCTTGAAGGTATGGTAGTTCTTATTTGGTTCTATAGTTTTAATTTGCATTATGGTTGTGTTTTAATTAATAGATATCTGGGAAAGTGTTTGATTTGTTCCTTACTATAATTTTTTGTTAATGATTTGTTCCTAACTTGGTGTTAGGTGTGGTATTTGAAGAATGTGAACTTATACTTTATGGTTGTTGTTGTGGTGATCATAGACTTAAAAGTATAGCTCTTATTACGAATCCCTCCCCCCTGTATATTCTAAATGCGTTGCCTGTTGCTTGTGTTGTATCATGTGTGTTTTATGCTTATAAAATGAAGTGCCATTTGTTGGGAATTTTGTTATAAAGTTAACATATTTTCTGAGCAGATTTGTACTTGGAAAGACATATGTGGGTGCCAGCATACTTGAAACATCTGTTCTGGGCAAGGATGAGAACAACTCAGAGGTCCGAGAGTTTTAATCATTTTTTTAAAGGCTATGTTGACAAGAACACCACTTTGTCAAAGTTTGTGCTCCAATATTGTGATGCGATGTAGATTAGAGCCGAAGCAGAAAGAATTGCGGACTCTAACACGCTTCGATATGTTCGGGAATTAGCAACAGCATTTCCTGCCGAGGAGGTGTTCCAAAAGTGCTATACGGACTCAAAATTCAAAGAAGTCCAGCAGAAGTGTAAAAAAATTTTGTATGTGCGTTGTATAGATCAAATAGAAATTTATGACAAACTTGTGGAGTACATTCTTGAAGATCGTGTTTGGATCAAGCCGAAGAATGCGAGGAAGGAGAGTGTAACGAAAATTCATAGATGTTACAGGGTTATGTATGATAGTAGTACATTTGAGGCAGTGTGTGACTGTAAGCATTTTGAATGCCATGGAATAATTTGTCGGCATATGATCTTTGTGTACGATCTTTCTGGTGTAGGTATAGTACCTGAGAAATACATTCTTCGCCGTTGGAGGAAAGATATGCAGAGAAAGCATACAAGAGTGAAAGTGGCATACCATGACCCTCTCAAGACAGATGAGGTTCGGCAGTACCACAACCTTATGGGGGCTTATGAACCGATTTTTTCTAAAGCAGCTTCCTATAAGGAGGTTGTGGTTGCTGTGAATGATTTATTGCAGTTGATGGACCTTAGAGTTGACGAGGTAATTGCTATGGACGAAAAAAAGCGAAAACAGGAAATGGAGGAAAATGTTAATGAACAACAACAACCTGAGGATGAGGGTGGGCGTGGGAAAGATTTGGTACTTACCCCTTCATTTGTGGGATAGAACAAGGTATCACATAACAGTGCACGTAACACAGCTCCTGTAACTACAAGTAGTGCTTTTCAGGGTAGTTGTGAAGGGTCTTTTGCTGATTTATCAGGTGCCATTCTTGATCTATCTGGTGCCATTCCTGACCAATCAGGTGTCATTCCTGATCCACCATTACCTAAGAAGAAGAATCACAGGACCACTAATAAAAGATATCCTTCATGCACGGAGAAAAAGGGAAAAGAAAAGGCAGCACGAGCTAAGAACGCAGCGAAGAAGCTAGCTGCTAAAAACAGCACCACTAGTGTCACATTGTCCAGCCATGAGTATATCAGGTCTGCTGGAGTGCACATGACAGACCTTGATGGTTCCATAGCAAACTTCACTTGTACTTGGTACGGCAGTTAATATGTAGACTACGTATGTTTTGGTTATTACTCTATGAATGTGATTGTGTAATATTCTTGGTAATATTGTAATTTGACATGATTTTTTTTTTATAAGCAACAAAAGTTATGCATGCTCTATAAGGTGGTATTGCTTAGGTACCGTTATGACTTATTACTTGACTACTTGTTATGTAATGGTACTTTATATTTACCCTTTTAACAATAGGTGTACTATTTTGTACCATTGAGGCTGCAGTTTTTATAATTTTCAGGAATGGTAATTTAATGTTCCATTTTTCCTCCCGCCTATGTATGAGTTGTGTACTTTGGTAATTGTCCTTAAAAATTGACAATGTGGCGCAATTTTTTAATTATGACAATTAACCATCTTAAGTATTATTATAATGTACTAACGTGAAATCACCCATGCCTACTTAAGGTATTGTACTGTAATATTAAAATAAATTAATGATCCACTCCAAGTGCAAAGTAAAGACCTACATACCACCATGGCACCTATGTGTCAATCATCGAATTGTACCCATGTACCCATAGATGTATACAACAGTGACTTACTACCGGTTTTTGGAGTTGCATATTAGGTTGGGTTATGAATTCGCATTGTACTTAAGTTTGGATCCCATAAATATATATATGAATTCATTTGGGGCCCTTTGATTCATGTAGTGTACCTTATTAACAGGACTTCATATGTACCATCAACGGTATGGTAGCATAACTCAGCAATAAAGTGGTATCATATTGTACTATCAGGGAGGATATTGTACCAACGTTGCAATGGATAAATAACCAAGGGTACCACTATCAGGGTTCGTGTGGATATAGGGTACCATTATTTACCCTATGACTCTTGTGTCAATGAAAATCGTCATTAAAGTAAGTTTAATGAATATTAAAGGACTCATTATGATTTTGTGTAACCTAGGAGGATAGGTTATATTCAGTCTAAGCACTCTAACAAGTTAAAATTATAATCAAATCTAATATTGGTAAGTTATAAACCGCGCTTCATGAACTACTCACGTAGTCAGACATAGTAGGTGAGGAACTCATTTGTACCCATATGTACTTGCACTTGGATAGTGAATTACGAGTTTTGTTGTAAATGAACATAACTTAAAATTGAATTTATAGAACTTTCCATAGTAACATTACATATTCAAATGGTTTTACAAATTTGGCTCAACCTTTTGGAAGTAAACAAATCAAAATGATCATGTACTTAAGTCCCTATAACATTTAGATGATGGACATGTCCTATATCAACCCAACGCTTTAATACTAGTATAGTTTTGTACCATAATTTCTTGTTAAGATACTTAACGGTACATTGTATTTGTTTATGAAATTGCTACTGTACCATAAGTGATGTGAAAATGGTAAGGCCCCACTGCTCATTTGGCGTGTAGACCAAACGTATTTTACCGCCATTTTTAATTTGTTCAAACCCCTTTAGTGTCTTGTGTATCTCAAATGATTTATTAGTGGAACTTAATTGTACCGCCACTAAAAATTAGGCCTGTAATGGTACTTTAAATGTACCGATGTACTGATAAATTTACCGCTTTGTGGTTAACAAGGGTTGGTGCCCCTTTGTTGATTTGGCGCGAAAGGGTAACGTGTATTGGCGCCATTTTTCTCCCTACCTTGTATTTTGTGAATGTATGAGTTTTTGTATTTTCAATAGTAAATAATTAAATTTATTATAAATATGTTTGTCATTTTTCCCAATTGACTCACCACTTATGAAATCAAACTTAAGCACTTTGTTCATGGAATCAAACACATCTTCCTCCTCGGTGCAGCGATCTATTAGGCAACCTGTTGCAACTGTTGAAATGTCATGGATATCGGCCAAAAATTGTTCTTGTTCCGGAGCGGGATTAAACTTGGTGGAGTTCCGGATATCAATGTCCGAGATGAATCCAATGAGGCCTTACTACAAATGTCGTCTTTTCGGCAACTGGGAATGGGTTGTCGATGGTGACCTCGTTAAAGACGGTCCTCCACCTAATATTGCTGCAATTGTTGAAAGGGTGGAGGTGTTGGAACACCATAATATTAATTAAGTTAAAATCGGGCTTACTCTGTTTCTCATAGCAGTTGTATTGTATTTAAAGTATTAGGCTTTATGGATGTATTGTGTTGTGATAAGTAATTATTGTCCATGATGAACTCGTTCAATTAAATGTATTTTGAATGCAATCATTTTAGTTGTTAGATCAATCTAATTATCCATTCAACACACCAACAATTTCATGTACAAAAGGTTATGTAGTCCATTACAATGCCCTACGACGAACGACTACTCCTTGATCCTTCAAAATATGAAATACTGGGGATTGGCTAAATAAATAAAAAACACTCCCCTACCAAATAATACTACTCCCATCATAGTGTTCACCAATCATACAAAATACTTTGATAAACCATAAGCTGAATTGAACTCTACAAAAGGGCAAATTTTTAAAACAGGGGGTAACAAACCAAAAAATTGAGAACTCTTGTCAACTTGAATCGTTCAATCCCAGTCATAAACAAGCCAAGGCTGTTCATTCATCATTTCATGGTCGCTTGATGCATACCCCCCTTCATAGTAGTCTGCTGAGTCAAGGCCTGTCTTGTTCTGAAACCGAGTTGTTGCTTCCTCAAGCCTTTTCACATACCATTTTGGGTAGTCGGTGTAGGTAAACCGCTCAGCTGTGATTAATTTCAAATGCTTCATTTCATCATATCCAGTCTCCGCCAACATTTGACTCCTAAAATGCATGCGCTCCTCTTCATCGTGTACTATAGTCTCGTAAGGATCCTCTTCAGACAGATTAAGCCACTCCATTGTGACGTTGACACGACCCTTTTCTTGATCAGCGCTGAAGTTTCGGCCTAGCAAAAGCAAACCGTACTCATCTGTGTCATTGCAATGTGTTTGCAGCAAGTACTCAACATGCTTATGCCACAGTGGAAGAGGTAGGAACAACTCCCAAAACTTGGTTAAGTAAGTGCCACATTATATGTATTGCAATCACTCTTTCAAGTCCTTTAAGAACTCTTTGAAATTGACAACAACAGCAATTTTGCATGCGTCAACGAGGTAGTGCATGCAAAAAAAAAATCTTCCTTCCTAAAAATTTGTTCCCTACCAATTTTAAAGAGGGTTAGGAAAGGGTACTCAGGGTGGAAATCTATCCTGAGTATGGGTTTTTCTAAACCACCACGTGCAATAGTAGCGGATTGATGGCAAAAAATCATCTCCCTACTCCTTCAAAGAAAGAACGAGTCCCTAACAACACCATTTGCATCATGGTAGCCCTGTTTTTTCCATTTTTCCAACTTTTCCATAACACCAGGTGGTGTGACAATGGTTTTATTTTCCTTTTCCTTTTTTTTCACCATAGTTGTATGTTTTTGGAGTTTAGAGTTATTAGTAACAGGATAAACAGAGAACTTTTAGTGGTTTTAAAGCCAAGGAATAGACATGTGTGTTAAATTGTAGACTTGGCTAAGTAAAATGGTAAAAAATATTGTAAAAAAAACCCCAGAAACAGAATATGCGCACCATTTACATTTGGGACTTTACTAGTTTGTGGTGGTAAAATAAACATACAAAGTGGTTGTATAATGTACCATTATGTTAATAATGGTGCACTCTGACTTTAGTCACTTTGTGTTTCTAACGAGTCTAAAAATTATAAAACGGTACATACTGCCCATTCTGCAGTACAAGTTACACCTAAAATGGTACATTGTAGTACTTCACCTTGGTTTTCGTTTTGACTATCATGGCGTGTTGTCAAGTCAGTACAGTCCCTAGGTGCGTAGACTATCAATCACGAATCTCCCAATAACAACTAAATAATTTATTTTATTTAATTATTATATGTACCTCTTTGTTGCAACATGATAGTTAATGGTATTATTACAACCTATGGAAGAACATATTTGTACCACATAATTTTAATATTGTTAATGTAACTTCCATTTTCCATAAAAGAGAGAGGCAGTGATACATTTTACCACCCTATATTACCACCCTACAATTTTCAGTAACCTTCTGTTTTGTGAGTTTTGTATGTATTAGAAAATTCAAATTTGATGAAAAAGAATTTTCCCGCTCTTGAAGGCTTGACCATATTATTCCACCTTGTTCTTCAATTTTAGAACTCTTCCTATCCTCTTCTCCAATCCCCACCCCTGCTTCAACCTTTTCACTCCAACAACATGAGTCAGTCCCTCCACCGTGCTTTCACCTCTGTAATGACACAAACGCCGACACTTGATGTTAACACATGCCACCCAGAAAATCCCATTATGTACTTTCAAAAATTACAAAGGGAAGATAATGAAATTAACATTAACCTTGTTGAATATTTCAAGGGGAATGATGAGCTGCTTAATGGGGTTAGCTACCCTACACAAAGCTTAAGAGCATATCTTCTTCAGTCAATGTGCTCGCCAACCGAATTCATGGTTGTGCCAGATGGGAGCCCTGTTCTAGGACATCTCCCACTGATCGAGGACTTGGTGGGTTCCTACAGTGAAGGGGCTTGTATCTTGTTGTATTGGATGCTCCAAGGGTTCTACTCCTCATCTACTGGGTTAACTATACCAAGCGATTTGGCTGAAGCAATTGACATGAAACCCATTCTCAACATCGAAACCACCCCAATTTATAGCTTTCCCATGAATTGGCGCCATATCTTTTTTGGATCATACACAGATACACTCCAAGTGATGTAAGTCGACATATCTTACACACAACTGAGGGTCCAAGTTGAGGGTTCCACACTGAAGCCAAAAGTCCAACAACATCTGCCTATCCGTAAACGCTATCAACGCATAAGTTACAGGGGAGAACACATTTCGTCCAGTGTTGATTCAGTTTTGGATCATGGATCCGTGGTTCTATTTTGGAATGCCCGAGGATGCACCAGGCCCTCGTTTGTTCAGCACTTCACAACTCTATTTGATAAGTTCAACCCTTTGATGTTCATCATTTTGGAAGCCCGAATATTTACCGAATCTACCACATATCTTATGTATGATCTACCTGGTTCGTATGAGGTGCATCACTGTGGACCTCAAAGAAGGCCAGGTGGGGTGTTGGTGCTGTGGAATCCGTCAGCTCTAATGGGCAACTTCTTGTACACTTCGGATGCCCCAACCGGGATGGTTTTGGATGTCGTTTTCAAGGTAATGTCTTCAATCACATTCATCCTAATTACTAGTTTTGTGTACCTTTATGGATGTACTGTGTTGTGATAAGTATTAGGTTGGGTTATGAATTCAACCTTTTGATTAAGTAATACTGAAGCCGTAAAATAGCACCACCACTTGATTTATTTCACTAGTTAACCTTTGTAATACAGTTATTTATACTATTAAAACTATAATAGCATTTACAATGTACCATTAACAATCATAAATCTCAGGGAAAAATATAAATGCAATTACATACTACATTTTGTATACCAGTATGAGAAAACAGTACTTATAAGTACCCTACTAAAATAAATAGCATATTACTGTACCATTTTGATTTAAAGGTACATGAATGTACCATTACTAATATTAATATGTGTGAATCTAATCCACTATTCCCTACTCACACATGTCCTTACGTTTGTATGTTTGTAGGCAAGGCCACCACCAGGCTACACTCCACGACGTTACCAGCCCCCTGTGGAGTTCAACAATGACCCGTATAGCTCCGACGAAGAGGCTGAACCAAGGAGCTATTTTTTTCAACTCCGGATTGGCTTTCGACGGCTCCTACCACCATTTGGGAATGGGCAAGGACCTATGCTGAAGAAAGAACGAGCTGAAGTGTGCACTGCTGAAGTTCCTTTGTTCCAGATTCGTAAACTAATAAACTGAACTGTTTAACTCGTATTTCTGAATTTTATGTATTTTGTAAGTCCTATTATCCTCAAAGACTTCTTTTAATTATCCAATGTAATGCTTAACTCGATTCCGATTCCTGCACTACCTCAAACTTTCCATTCGCAATGTTTTATTAATATTATTTTAATTTGTTATAATTGCACCAGCAGTATTTGCCCACAAACTGTAGTACCATTTAGGGACCTAAAGGCAAATATCATTCACAAAATGTACCATCACATAAAATAGAAGACATCATAATGTACCATTCAGATAAAATAGCACAATACAATGTGCCATTGACATAATAAAGCACAAAAGCAGTACCATGATCATGGATAATGGCACCCAAAATTATTGTTAATTGTACCATTTGTAGGACCAGTAATACTGCAACTTTAGTGACCAAATCACTGAGTGTTAAGTCCTAAGTCACCTGATAAAATACCAACTTATTTACAACACATAGTCTTCCTCCAACATAAATTCACAAACCCCAGAAACAGATAACAAGTAGTTTTTACATTCCTTAACACTTTGGTTGGAAAAATCAGTGAGAGCGATTGGTTTTCCTGGGAGCAGGTAGGATGCTTTCCAACTTTTCTTTCATTTCGTTCTCATCCGACAGAAGATCATCCAAGAAAAGGTTTTCCCTGGCCGATGAAATTTTTCCCTGCACATTATTTTAAACTATTAAAACAATTCTCAAGTAATCACCATCAGTTGACACAAAAATAAACATTTTCAGTTAATATGACTCACCAAACCAAATTTTGTAGTGAACCTACGGGCACAGAATTTGATACAAGCCAACATGAACACACCACAGTATGACCTGTCAATGTAGCAACCACAGGGTTTATTACATTACAAATTTTGATTTGCCCACAAAAGTCTATGTTAATGTAAGAGGATAATCATCTCACGTGTCAGATGGCTCCATCACTGATATTGTCGACCGTGTCCACTGCTTCATCTCACCAGTAGTCCACCCGGGATCACACACACTGAGCATAACATCAATGCCCCTAACCTAAAATTATAATATGATGTATTAGCACCACCACAGGGAAGCAGTTGCACAATTAATTTAAAAAAGAAGACACTGCAATACAAATTAGAAGTTCAATTATGCTTTCATGTTTGGCATAGGGATCTGGAAACAATGAGTCTATCATCCAAAGACTTCTCCCCTTCAAGTCAATATCAAGGCACCACCAATGGGAATCGTCCGGAGATTTAGGAGGGACTTCCAACACTGGTGTGAAAACCTATCCAAAACAGAAATAGGTAAACATCACATACCCCCTCTAAAGTTTTATGTTCGATGACAATTCTATTTAAAAACTTACAGTTCGAACATCGCATAATTTATGAACAAGCAATGCCTTCCCATACTTCTTAGCTATGTGCTCATCTTTGTTTTCATTTAGCATAATTCAATTCTACAAAATACATAACAACTCAACTATGATAATAAGTGGCTGGAACATGGGAAAAAATATTTCCATCACAAGAAAACTCACCGAGAAGCTCGGGTCAAGCATAATTCTCTTGCTTCTGTTCACGAACTTTTTTGTGGCCCAATGCTTGTTGTACAAGGCACTAACAGTGCGTACATATCCATCTCTTACCCGAGATCGTGGATGAACAACACCAAAACAGTCCCTCTGGGTGGCTGTATTTTTTTCGCAGCAAATCATCACCGGACCATGGCTACGGATGCAAGTGAAGGACATAATTCACAAAAGTATTAGGAACAGTCAACAACATTAGGGCAAAATTCATGATATCATAACCAAAGACTTATAATAAGGAGAGAATTCCCATCAGTACCTTAGAGGGTCACGGCTGTCTTTCCATCCGCGAACAAACTTCAACATTCGAGACTCAAAGGGTGTATGCCTTCGTGTACTTGGAGACTTAGCACACAGGGCTGCTTCAGTTGGTTTTACGGCCCGCTTTCGGTTACTGCCCATCCCCTCATCATCACCGGGTCCCGAGTTTTCCCCTTCAGATTCAGATGAATTCTCTGTCTCTTGTACTCCATTATCCACCCACACTTTCGTGCCCCTATGTCCAACCAACCCCACCACAACCTGTGAACAAGGGTTCTCTGCTGCAGCATCCTCATCTTCCGGCTCAGACTTATCGTCCTCCTCAGACTGAATTAAGTCCTTAACCCCCTTGATGTTACATTGATCACCAACCTTGTTGCCAGAAGTGACCTCAGTCTCTACATTTTCCGGAGCATTTTCAAGGCCCTTAGCCTGACCCATTTCATTGACATGGTCCTCACCCTTTTGAAGGCCCTGATCCACAGCATTATAACAACCAAGCCCCATATCCACACCAAGATCCACACCCTAGTCCACACCATCATAACCAGGATGGACCAAACCTCCAGCTTCATACTCATATCCCAAAGCAGCAGCATCACATACACTTTTAAAATCCCTATTATCTAAACTACCAACATTCCCTGTCTCTACTGCACTTTCATTTGCTTTACCATTATCTATTACCTCTATCACTTTGCTAGTACTAGAGCCAAAGCTCCTTGTCAATAAATCTCTCATAGACTTGACAGACTCGATGACACTATTCAATTTTACATCAACCACAGACATTAGTTGGGGAGTAACCCTCTCCACAACCTACACAAAGCCACAACACACCAACAAATTGGATTCATAGATGAAACTGCTTTTAAAGCAAACAAAGTATCAACAACAAATTTTAGGGCATACCACCGCGGTTATGTGATCCACATCACTCTTTGTTGTATCACGATCTCCTAATGGATGCACCTCACCATATGCTACATTCATTAACTACACCAATCATAAATTCATTGATACATGAACATCATATAACATCATATATCATCCTATTTGAAATACAACTGTATGCCATACATTTGTGCAAAAAATAAAATGTACCTTCATCTTCCCATAATCACCACTGGGAAATATGTCGGCATTAAGCGCATCCTTGATTTTCTTCGGAGTCCATACCGTAATCCTCGGCATCACTCCCCATTGCACCGGCACGCGCCTCAAATGGTCGATGTAAAAAAGCTAAATGACAGATATGCAGTAGTTGACATTAGTCAAAGATAAATATTAACAAAAAAAGGGTACAATGGAAACCAAGAGAAAACTAACCAACAAAAAGAGAAAGCACCCCCCAGACCCCGCAACATATCCTCTATTTGTGAATTACTTTTGAAACTTGTTTGCTGCACAGCAAAGCCAATCAAGAGTCCAACTGCACCAGTCATACTCCCCCGTTTCTTGGTACACTATCAAAGCTGGTGTCAATTTGCTTGCCAATTTGGTTGTGTTCGTAGTTGGACAAAGCAAATACCCAAGAACAACTATGAGAAAGCAATTCTAAAATGCAACTTCTCCGCTTCAAATCTTAGCGGTACCAATTGAGCATTACTATCCCACCTAAACAAAGCAGCCCCTGCAATAGGCACTGATATACTGTTCCCCTTAGCAAACAAACCCTTAATACGACTCACTTCAGCCTTCACATTATCATCATCCGGAATGTTCGACGGCAGTAATCTCGAACCCATCGGGATGCCAAGGACACACTGGATTTGAACAGGGCTAAGTGGAAATACATATCCATCCCCAAACATTATAGATCCATCACCACCAACTCTAGTCAACAGCCAATACGCAAATTTACGAGGAAAACAAGTTACCGGTATCTTTAACAGGCTCCCAAAACCCATTTCAGTTACAACTTTCTTCCTAAACTCATCAAACTGAACCACCAGATTTGCAAAAGCCTTTACACCATTCAAGTTGGGGGTCTATAATACATAAGATACAAGAAATACTCAGTGTACAATACTAAATCCATACAACAATGTACTACCAATACTTAGTCCAATTAACCTAGAAAGCAGAAAATTAACACTACCATCTAAATTAACATATAAATCACTTGGATTTGAAAAGCATATAAATTGATTCAAATAAGGTTATGGGACAATTATACTATAGTCCATGTGTTGAGGCATATGGAAACACAATTGCCAGAGAGGTATCTTAAAACAGATAACCACTTATAATTATATGACAAGGGAGGCACCCACTCGAAAAATAGCAAGGTAGGAGATATTAAATCAAACAGTTCCTTAGTTTCAAGTTTCCAACAGAGATATAACATCAAAATTATGTAAAACCTATACTAAAGCCTAGGAAGAAACCAACAAACATCTACGCACATCTAAATTGATACATAAACCAAAACATAAAATTTCTTTTACCTTCTGCGTTGTTCGAGATTGAGTTTTGATAACAACTCCTTTATGCATCACTCTTTGACCAAGATTCACATCTGACTCAACCTACATTAACATTTCATGACACCCAAATTTAATAATCATCCCTCACTTTGTATTCAAATTCATTATACAACTTTTTTAACACATACCTTTTCTCTTTTCAACTTTTTTTTACCAACCCCTCCTCCAGCTTTTCTCTTTCTATACTTAGCTTGTTCCTGAAGAAACTTTAGGAACATACCCTAGACTCTTGCTTGATTTACCAATTCTTCGTTCTCCTCTTCATCTGCATCATCTTCTGCATCCTCTTCAGCATCCTCTTCTGCATCCTCATCATCTTCTACTCCATCCTCATCATCCTCATACTCATCATATTCATCATCATACTCATTACTTGTGTCTTCCAGTTCCTCTTCCTCAAAGACTGGATCTTCTCTCACCTTCTTCTTCCCTTTGTTTAGACCCTTCTTGATAGGCACTACACCCTCTCCATTCCAACCTTTTAACTAACCCTACACATTACAGATAACATCAGCAAAAAAAATAATAAAAAATAAAACATAATTCAATACCATATAAATGATCCACACACAGACCCTCCTATTTATACTGCTAGAAGCAACTCTTGATACTTTCCTCTTCACCATTGCACAAAATACCCTGGAAAATAATAAAAATTACCACAATTATCAATAAAAACTACTTCACAATATACTCTAACATCTCTGGTAGAAACACTTCCAATGGATCAAAATTTACATACCATTACAACTACATAGTACCATACATTAACAAACAATACACCTCAAATGCAGCAGTTCCAAAAATTTTAAGCCTTTGCTCCAAAAATCCATATAACTAATAAAAAAACTACACTAATCTAATTAAGAAATAAACCAGAGTCAACTACAAGACTAGAGATGGAACTCTAATATAACACAAATGCCTCAAACCATACATAGTATAATTAAATTATAGAAAATAATCAGTTCCATATTTAAAACTACATTTACAACAATTCAATAAATTAATCATCTAGTAAGCAAATCCGCAAATTTTGCAGACACACCAGATGTAACCAACAACCTAAGAACAACCTAAAACCGCTGCCATAATAATAATACATGCTTCAGACCCCCCCGCCCCCTAAGTAGCAATGAAGCAATAACACAGTGGGTTGGAAATACGAATTAACTCATACAAGGAAATAATATCTCAACAACAAACCCAACAATTACAAAATCAACCATGCCAAACTAACAACAAGTAAACTATGCATGTTCAATTGAAATTAGTTAAAGCTATCAAAATTAAGCATGTGAACAATTTAACACATGAGAACAATTTTACACAATTTAACCCAAAAAACTTGTATCTCAGTGTTATTATGAGAACAATTTTACACAATTTAACACATAAGAACAATTTCACGCAATTCTATGAATATTATGAATGTAAACCCTAGAAACTAAGATGTACAATTCGAAACGAGTAATTGGAACCCTAATTCGCGAACTACCAACCACAACATGAAATCAAAATCACTCCACCCCTACGATTCCGAAAGTTGAAAAAAAAATATGGCAAATAATACATGGAAGCAGAGTGATACTCGTACCTAAAAAACGCGACAAATTCCAACAAAATCGCAACAACGGATGATGCAAACCGCCAACGCCGCACCAACACCAAAAATCCGGCAGCTCCGGAGCCTTTTCAGGGACGAAAGTGGGACAACTCCGGAGTTACAATTACTGGACAAAGTGAGAGAGAAAGAGGGAGTTTCAGGAGAGAGAGAATTTAGGAAGTCGAAATAAGAGAAAGAGAAGGTAATACCCTTTTCATATCCCCAATAAGCATCCCCGTAACATTTCAAATTAGAACGGGGTCAACATGAAGTCATATAACACAAACCAAGGAGCATTTCCAGAATTGCCCCCCTATATGCAACAAATGCATATAGGAACTATGCGACTAGTATCACTAGTTCGATAGCCCTACGAACTATATTTGCTTAAGAGTAGAGGAATTCCCTTATCATTATTCTCAAGCGTTGAATACTAATTACAAAGTTTTTTATTTTGTAGGATCTTTCATTTTACTTCTATAAGACTGCTATTCTGCGACTTGTTAAAAAATTGCATCTTTCTTTTTTGTGAATGTCAAATTCTAATAATAACTTTTATCACATGCAAATTCTCTTAATATTTAAGAGAAAATTTAGTGAAGTTCATTTTGTTGAAACCGCCTTAATTAATACGTAGTATACCACTAGTTTTTGGGCCCGAGCGATGCCCCAGGTTATTACATGAAACTAACTGATCAATTTATATATTGTAATTTATGATTTAATTTTCTTGTAATATATCATACATTTTATCATTTGCTACATATTAATATTTTGTATTCAAAGGATTACGTAAAAAATCATTTAGCTTGGTGGTAAGACATTTAGTTCTTGAATTAGAAGTTTCAAGTTCAAATCTTGTGGAAAAATCTTTTTTTTTTATAATTATTATGAGTGCATGAAATGTAATGAAAATCAATGTAAGAGAGAGTTACGTGGCATTATGAGTACTTGAATGGATGAGATGTCGTAGTAAGGGAGCTGGCATGACACGTGAACATTGTTAGAAATGCCTTTTAATACATTAATATAGATATAAAAATTTTATAAATAAATTTTCACAAATACAATCAAAATATATTCCGTACTGTGGTCAAATTAATACGTGGGAAATTGTATTTTATTACCCGTGGTAACAAATGCATTAAATATGTAACTACTCCGTTATAGAGTTGTCAAATCTATACTTAGTATTTAAAAAACAAACCAAAAAAGACATATGTCATCATTCTATTACACTTCCGTATCTTATTCTTCAACCCAATGTGCCACATGTCGTTTTACCTTTTTTATTTTATATTATACAATTTTCTTAACTCTTTCATTAAATACTTCATCTTCATCTCCCCTCTCTAATTCAACCTTTTTATTTTCTCTCTTTGATTTTAGTTCCTCCATCTTCTTTTTATTAAGTCTCATTTCAAATTAAAGTCCCAAATTTTTTATTTCTTTAATTATGTTTTCAGTTACATATTACACTCATAACTATTTATAGGTATTTCCTCACTCATCTCATGCAATTTTCTATGAACAAGTCGTGTATTGCATGGGCCAGAAGGCTAGTTAAACTATTAGATAAGGTCATGCATGTTGCTTCAAATTCATTTTGAGTTATTTTTAAATCATTTATCTGACCTCTTTTTGGATACATGTTTGGACATATTCAAATCAAATTCAAGATTGGTTTAATTCAAGTTTGGGTTGTGTCAATCAAAATGGATGAAAAACTTTTATATTTACCCGATTTATACTAATATTAGTGTACATTAAGCTATATAAGGGTACCTTTTAACTAATTTAAGGGTAACTTTTTTTTGTCTTATTTGGATAACTTTAAACATAATACAATTTTTTATATAAATAGACAACAAGAAAAGTTTTATAATGGTACTTTAATTACATTCAATCACTAATAATTGATTTTTAGTCATTTAAAATGTGATTCGTGTCGATAATTTTTATTTGTATTGGGTTACTTTTATGCATATTGGAATAACTTTTTTAATTTCAGGGGTAACTTTTGATCACTTTAGCCTATCTTTATAATGGATGTACTTTAATTATTGTACACCCGATTTTTAAAAAGTGTGTGAAATGAGATATAGAGTAGATTAATTTAGAAAATTTTGGTTCAGATCAAGTTCATAATAATAGAACTTAATATATACAACTAATTAAGTACTACAGTACTCCGTAAGATTTATTTCTATTGTTTTAGATTATGCTAGACCTGACAATCCTGACCCGACCCGAATGACTCGACCTGTAACCCGAAAGTTGACCCGAAAATGACCTGAACCCAAACTAACCCGACCCGATATAGAGTTGACCCGAACAACCGATGACCCGAAGTGACCCGACCCGAATGACCTGACCCGAAACCCAAACTTGACCCTATCCAAAATGACCGAAAATCCGAAGTGACCCAACCCGATTTTAACCCAAATTGATTGACCAGATCGACCCAACCCGTAGTGCCCCGACCGGAATATACCCGAATCCTAAGTGAATTGGGTGAAATAGTGGATTACTTAGTTTAGGGCTTCTTTATTTCCTACGTAATAGGTACTCATGTTTTTTTTAACGATTTTACTTTATTTTTACAACTATTTTTTTAAAGTAAATTTATTTTGGTGACTCGACACAAACTTGACCTGAATAGACCCGACCCGAATTGACTCGATCCGAATTTGACTCGACTCGAAATCGACCCGAAAATTGATCTTAAAAATTGACCTGACCCGAACAAACCCGACCCGAATTGACACGACCCGAACTTGACCTGACCCGAACATGACCTGACCCAAATTTGACCCGACTCGAACTTGACCCGAAGTGCTGACCCAATTTTGACTCGAAACCCGAATAGACCCGACTCGAGTCGAAACCTGACCCGAACATTTACTGAACCGACCTTGACCCGACCTGAATTGACCCGACCCGAACCCGACCTGAATGACCTGTTTGCCAGGTCTAGATTATGCTATTCACTTTTCATTTTATTACATTCATTTCTTTCAGCTCACTTTGTTTTATTTTATGTATGCCAACTTTATTTACCATATTACCCTTTTTACTTTTTAATAATTACATCTATTCATGTACTATATTTTACTTCCTCTGTTTTTTTTAGTTGACATCTTTTCTATTATCACGCTTGCCAACGCATGTTTTAACGATTAATATCTCTAATTATCAACGTTGTAAAATTATAAAAAGTTGATATTAATGAAATATACATTGAAACGATTCAAACAAGATCCCACATGAATAATTTATCATATCTATAAACCACAAAAGCGAGTCAAAGCGTGTTGTGTGAATAGTATAGAAGTCAAATGATGTCAACTAAAGAAAACGGAGGAAGTACTTTATTTACCTTTGCTTACACTCACCTACTTTTTTACATTTCTTATTTCACCTAATCCTTATTGATCTTATACCCCATTAATTTTTTATAAACATTTTATTAAATTACATATTTATGGAAAATGAGTACAACATAAAAAAAATATTGTGTTAAATATAAAATATGCTTAATTAATAATTATCTTCTATGGAGTTCTAAATAAGCAAACATATTTATAATATAATATTACTTTCATTTTTAGATGCATCACTGTTGAAATCCACCTAGTGTGTAACGTTGTTGTACGTAATGCTTGATTTAGCAAGGCTTTCTTAATAAATCCTATTGTTTTGTTGTTTAAAAAAACAATTGAAGTAAAAATTAAAATTTCAATTTTTACAAAGTGATTCATCTAAAAAACCTAAAGATGTAATAAGTTCATTATCTAAGCAAAACAAACATAATAAATGGGAATCGTTTTTTTAGAAAGTGATTCATCAAAATAAAAAAATGAAGATATAATTTTCTACTCATTAACAAAACAAATGGGAAAATTTTTTTAGAAAACATTATTTAATATTAACATGTTGTTTTGTTAAATTAAATTCTCAATGTATAACTCCCTCTAGCGGTCCGGCCTCCATTATTTAAGCAATATTGAAGTTGTCAAGTAGAGGTGATTATTTACGGGCTTGAGCGGGAAACGGGGCGGGCTTATAGTTCATTCTATGTCTAACGGGCATAATCTAGCAAGCCCAAGCCCTTTCTTCAATCGATTTCCACGATTCCACGAATAAAACTAGTGTCAACAAATATATATTAATAAAAAATAGTTTCGTGAAAGAAGAATAGAGTTGCTAGTAGTAAATTTTTTAATCATGGCATTTCTTCAAGCGATTTTCACAAATAATGCTAAAAATATAAATTAATTCCTAATATGCGTTGATATATTAAAAAAAAATCCTACATAAAGTCCACTCAGGCTCAGGTGGGTGTTTATTTTTTTATTAATCCGAAGCTTGAAACCGCATATGTCATTAGTGGTTTCATTATTTGAAAAGCCACGATAATGTCATTAGTGGTTCAATCAATAAAACAATGCTCAGATGAAATAAAGTCACAACTTAATTCATTCATTAGAGGTTCTTCTAGATATATAACCGCTAATGCCATTAAAGGTTCTATATGTAGAACCACTAACGCTATAAGAGGCTCTATGTAAGGAATCGCTATTGGTAATAGTGATTTTATTCAAGATAAAATCGTCATCGCCATTAACGGTTTTATACTCGTAAGGATTATAATAAAAATCGAGTATATAAAGAATTAATTTAAGTTTTAGCATTATAAATTCAGGGAAATAGCTCACTTTGTTCAAATAAAAAATGTGAACACTAAATGTAGACATCCCTTTTCAAAACTTGTAAGGCATTTTTTATGAAGAAATATAAAATTGGAAATATTTAGTGTATCTTGTATAGAACCCTAAAAAGTGTTTTGGCCAAGTCCATTGTCCTAAACTCATTGACCTGGAAATTATGAAAACACCCTTCATGATCCAGCCCATCATTAGTCATTGTAAAGTACAGAGTTGTCCTTTATTTGTCGAACTTCTGCCACATGAAAGTATAACTATAAATAGATCTCCAATCATTAATAATGATAACTTTTTCCTAATTCTCTCTCTAAATACTCTCTCTCGAAAGTACATTTGCTGACTTAAGCATTGGTGGAGCTTTTCCGGGTCAACCCCCCGGGCAACTAACTTCACTAGTAGAAAAATAGCAATAGACAGCGGTTCAAACCCGGTCTAAGGCACCGTTTTGAACCGGTTTCTATGTGGGGGGTGCCAATTACCCCCCTTTTTGGCACCAGTTCAAAACCGGTGCCCTAAACCAGTTTTGGCACCGGTTAACCGGTGCCTTTAATTATTTTGGCCACCGGTACCTAAAATAATCTCCCGCGTTAAATATTTTTGGTGGCAGCTAGTTTTGGCACCGGTTAACTAGTGCTTTTCCACTCAATTTTTTTTTTCATTTTTCGTGCAATAATATTTAAAAAACACATCCTTTTTACAGCAATAATAATAACCTGTAATACCATTAATAATATCAAATAAAATTATTAATAATATTACTATTATAATTACTAATAATAATATTATTATCAAATATTATAATAAGATACAAATAATATTAAAAACAAGAATTTATATATATATAGATATAAATATTCCCAAACGCAATACAATAAAAAAAATAAAGTGTTATATATATATATATATATATATATATACAATTGAAAGTAAGTAAATAATGAATAATAATATAGTTCAAAAGTTAACATAAATTTACAATTAAAATGCCATTTACATGTTGAAGGTGATAAAAGACGCCAACATGTCACGAACTTCATTAAACTCCTTGATTTTCAACGGACCATCCTTTTGGACCTTGCAAAACTTGAAATACAAAAAAAATTATGTTAGAATTAATTAATTAGGCAAAATAAGACGTATTTTATCAAATATGACCTATATGACTTCTATTTAGCCCATTTCCTACATTTCTTATCAAATGAACTATTTCTTTCTCATAACATGTCAATGTCACCTAGTTTTATGTGTCTTCGCCCTAAAATTGAATCAAAAAACATTTTATCAAGGTTTAAGGCGCTTTTTACTCAAAATGGCCCAAATATGACCTATATGATTTTACTTTGCCCATTTCCTACATTTCTTATTAAATGAAATTTATTTATCTCATAACATGACAATATTATCTAGTTATAGGTGTATAAGGAAAGAAATCACATCAAAAGAGCATATTAACACAAAATGGCCCAAATATGGCCCATATGACTTCTGTTCAGCCCATTTTTTTATCTTTCTTGTCAAATGACCTTTTTATTTCCCATTACATGTCAATTTTGGGTAATATTAGGTGTCTAAGAATAGAAATCACGTCAATATAGCATTTTATTAAGTTTAACAACGCATTTTACTCAAAATGGCCCAAATATGGCCTAACTTCTATGTAGCCCATTTCCTACATTACTTATCAAAAGAAATATTTGTTTCTCATAATATGTCAATGTCACCTAGTTTTATGTGTCTAAGCCCTAAAATTGAATCAAAAACACATTTTATGCTGGTTTAAGACGCTTTTTACTCAAAATGGCCCAAATATGGCCTATATGACTTTACTTTGCCCATTTTCTACATTTCTTATTAAATGAACTTTATTTATCTCATAACATGTCAATATTATCTAGTTATAGGTGTATAAGGAAAGAAATCACATCAAAAGAGCATATTAACACAAAATGGCCCAAAATATGTTCCATATGACTTATATTCAGCCCATTTTCTACCTATCTTGTCAAATGACCTTTTTATTTCTCATAACATGTCAATTTTGGGTAATATTAGGTGTCTAAGGCTAGAAATCACATCAATATAGAATTTCATTAAGTTTAACAACGCATTTTACTCAAAATGGCCCAAATATGGCCTATATGACTTCTATGTAGCCAATTTCCTACATTACTTATCAAATGAACTATTTCTTTCTCATAACAGTTCAATGTCACCTAGTTTTATGTGTCTAAGCCCTAAAATTGAATCAAAAGAGCATTTTTTAAGGTTTAAGATGTTTTTACTCAAAATGGCCCGAATATGACCTATAAGACTTTACTTTGCCCATTTCCTACATTTCTTATTAAATGAACTTTATTTATCTCATAACATGTCAATATTATCTAGTTATAGGTGTATAAGGAAAGAAATCACATCAAAAGAGCATATTAACACAAAATGGCCCAAATATGGCCCATATGACTTCTATTCAGCCCATTTTCTACATTTCTTGTCAAATGACCTTTTTATTTCTCATAACATGTCAATGTTGGGTAATATTAGGTGTCTAAGGCTAGAAATCACATCAATATAGAATTTTATTAAGTTTTAGGACTTACCTCATCAAGTTGTTGACTGTCCGTACAATGAATCACTATGTCAAGCATGAATCTCATCACATACAAAGCACAATCAAGTCCATTTTCTTCTTATGCGCACTAGTATATGACAAACAAATCACATCAGTGAAACATGCAAAGGAAATTAACAAATATTTACTAACATAGATTTTGAAGTAATCACAATATCAAGTAAATTACCAACGGTGACATCCATGTTGGACCCTGTGGAGCACGACAATGTAGCTTCTTCATAACACTGTAGTAAATAAATTACATTCAAATTTTCTTAGTCGTTTGACTACTAAATTATTTATTATTAGCAATAATCATCACTAGGTAGCTATATATATTTACTTTTGCAATATAGTCTTCATGAGCCACTTCTCCGATTATCGAGCTGAATCAAGGTGATAAATTGTGTTATTGGAATTACAAATCACCATGAGGCTCCAATGCTCCCTACATAAGTTCACAATAGACAAGAAAATTAATATTTAGGATTCAACATATAATGAGGCCAAATCGATTGAATTTGACATGGTTAGACTTACTCTTTATAACATGGGGCGAATATGAACTTGTCTCGCGCACGCGCTGATTCCTTATACTTTTCTCAACATAGTACAACACGTCATGGGGATTGCCTATGATTCTAGTAGTGGATAACTGCTTGGGGCATAACCACCCAACTTTACAAGGAGAATCAGTTTCAGTTAAGTGTTCCTGTAGTGCTCTGCGTGCATGAATATTGAATAATTAATCACATGTAGGATAATCACCATAAATTTGAATAACTTGAAAAAAGTGTAGATTATGTGGGCATTTAAGTACCTCATGAATGTTTGAATGAGGGAAATGTTAATCTTTGCACCACTTAGAAATTCCTTCACATCTTCTTTGCTGATCCATGCAACTGCATCCTCATCATAGTGGAACATTGTCTTAGGAAGTGGAACTTCCATGGGATCGACCAAATGACAAGAACGATTGTGAAGAAAGGTCATGTCAGTAGAGAGCGATTGAAGAACAATGTCTTCAACTAGTGGAGTAGGTTGCATGGGTGAACCTTTCGAAGAGTGCAACTTCGACGCTTGTTCACTCTTGGACCTTTGTTCACTTAGCTTCTTCTTAGGTTGATCAATTCTTTTAGGATTCTCCACCCTCTTTCTCTTTGATGTTTTACTTCCATGCGAAATCAAAAATAGTTTGAGAAAGAATAAGTTTATAATTTGAGAAATGAAGAAAATAGGCATATTATAAGTTATTTTAGCTTAAAATGGTTTTATTTTGATGAAATGGACCCATTAACATAGAAATTAGCTTCTTTTATGTAATTTCAACTCAAAATCACTTATAAATATGTAATTATGATATGGTTTGAGAAAGAATAAGTTTATAAGTTGAGAAATAAAGAAAATAAGCAAGTAAGAAGCCATTTCGGCTAAAAATGGCTTTATTTTGATGAAATGAACCCAAAAACTTAGAACTTAGCTTCTTTTATGTCATTTCAAGTCACAATCACTTATAAATATGTAATTATGAGATGGTTTTAGAAATAATAAGTTTATAAGTTGAGAAATGAAGAAAAGAGGCATGTAAGAAGCCAATTTGGGTCAAAATGGCTTTATTTTGATGAAATGGACCCAAAAACTTAGAACTTTGCTTCTTTTATGTAATTTCAACTCACAATCACTTATAAATATATAATTATGAGATGGTTTGAGAATGAATAAGTTTATAAGTTGAGAAATGAAGAAAATAGGTAAGTGAGAAGCCATTTCGGCTCAAAATGGCTTTATTTTGATGAAATGGGCCCAAAAACTTAGAAATTTGCTTCTTTTATGTAATTTCAACTCACAATCACTTATAAATATGTAATTATGAGATGTTTTGAGAATTAATAAGTTTATAAGTATATTCAAGATAATGAGTACACTTAGGCAATTTTAAACTACAAACATGTTAGTTTATATACAAAACAAAGGATTTGGGTCAAATACAAGCTCATTTATGCCATTTATGGTCATTTTTGCCTATTTATGCTCCTATATACATGATAACTAAACTATATTTGCAATTAAACCATTACTAACTTTTAATCAAACTACCTCAATCTGAAATTCCTTCGTTGTGGTTTGATCGCATATAACCTGCTTCCTTGTCTATGTCATTAGTACATCAGGTCTAGGAACAGTGAAAGGTGCAGAATCATCAAACGCATCATATTCTTCCTCATCCTCAACATCTCCAATGCCTAGGATTCTTCTTTTGTCAGCTAGCACTATAGACCATTTTGAATCGACTGGGTCAGTTACGTAGAACACTTGCTTAGCTTGAGATGAAAGGATAAATGGTTTCGCACTATCATTCAAGTGTCCAATATCTACAAGAGTAAAGTCCTCATATTTGACGTTACACCTGATATTATCAACCCACTTACACTTGAAAAGAGCAACCGTGAAGTCATAATAATCAAGCTCCCATATTTCTTGAATTCTACCATAGTATGACAACTCTGCATCGACAGGTGATTTATCCTTAGCACTTGCAAACTCCCTTGACGATGCCACAAGCATTACACCACTGTTTTGGGTGGAGGAAGATTTCAAATCACGACCCTCGGTCCAAAAAGTGTACCCATTGATGTCATATCCCTCAAATGAACGAACATCATCCCTAGGACCGTACGCAAGCCACCGTAATGTATCTGTCACATTAGTATCATCCAATCGACTCATTACTCGATCACGAAACCAATTAACAAACCTCTTATTATGCAACTTTATAAGTGCCCTTTCACATTTCGATGGAAATTCGTCACGCAAACTAGCCATGTGCTTGTCTAAATATGGGTGCACATCTGAAACATGGTGCAACACATAAAGGTGTGCTTGTAAGAACTGATCTCGGTCAGGAAACATTCGTTTAGACCTAATTGTGCCATAACCATCAAGTCTACCTTCATGTCAAGAAGTAGGAAGACCAATAGATTGAGCAAGGGATATGTAGTCCACCACAAAGTTACCTATCTCCTCACCCACGGTCCCTTGCATCATACTTCCTTCAGGGTGAGCCCGGTTCCGTACTTTATCTTGTAATGTACCCATGTGTTTCAAAAGGGTAGCCCCACCTCATGAACACTGGACCGCACAACTTAATCTCACGGACCAAATGAAGAACCAGATGAACCATTATGTCAAAAAATGAGGGTTGGAAATTAAAGACACCTAAAAATGTCTCCCCAAAACCAAACTCAATGATAAATAACCTTTCACCGCCACTATTGATCGGGTTTAGTATTTAATCCCGAGAGTACTTAAAAAAATCGTATTTTATTAAATTCATATTTTTGAAAGGTCTGTGGATCAGTCTAGGTGTTTGGTAAAAGCATAGTTTTAATTTGTTAATTAATTTTAAGCCCAAACCTTTTTATTTTAAAATTTTGTTATTTATTTTTGGCCCAAATATTTAATTTATTTTTTATTTTATTATTTTCTTATTTTAGCCCGAATAATAAAAGTCAGAAAAAAGCCCGAAATTATCAATCGACACTTAAAAAGCCGAAAGAAATTAGGGTTAAAAATGAATTTAGACGGAAAAATGGACTGGAACTGACCGTGTCACGGTACAGCCTGACCGTGTCACGGGAACCATTCCCGTCTGACGGTGGGACTTCCCGTGACACGGGAGGTCTGCCGTGACACGGGAAGTTCCGTGTCCTTTCCGCGTAAACCCTTAACGCGTTTTCAGTTCCGTTTTCTGAAAATTTCCCGCGTCACTCCAAAACTGACCGAGTCACGGGAATGTGTACCGTCTGACGGTACAGTCTAACCGTGTCACGGTACAGTCTGACCGTGTCACGGGATACTTTTTTAGGGTTTTTATCATTTTAGGGTTCCGTGTGCTCCCTCAGCACATTTCCCTATAAATACCCCCTCACTTCTGATGTACGGGGCGACCATAATTCAATTATTCTTATTTTCTCTCTTCTATGATATTAATCTAAACCCTAGCCTACCTTTTTTACTTCAAAATTCCTTCTTCAAGCACTCAAAGGAGTCCATATTTTACTCGAGGTTCTGTCCTTAAGCCAAGGCGTGAAAGGTAGAATCGTTTGAGGGTTTGGCCCCCAAAATCAACCTTATTTAATTTAATTTAATTTAATTTAATTATTGTTTTTATTATTTCCTTGAAGTTACTAACTCGTTTATTATTTTGTAGTTGCAAACAAACAGATTCAAAGTAAGGATCATGCCCTTTTTATTATTGTTATTTTTCTAACGAGTTTTATGTTGTTGGAATTATGATTAAATTGGTTTTTATATTTATATTGATTCTATTATTTATTTTGATCACCATATTGCATGTTTAAAGGGAATATGTAATTGAAAATCACGACTAATAAGATAATTTGGATAACCGGTTTAGGATCCTTTTAATCTTATTATTAATTGAAGTGATCACCAAATTTTTAGAATTATGTGTGCATTAATCTTAAACCAATTTAGTTAAATAATAGTTTGGAGCGAATTGAATTATTGTTTGTATGCCTTTGAGATCACAGGAATGCTTTTCAATACAAGAATCGAGTAGAGGCCAATACGGGCGAATGTTACTCCATGACTCACTTCATACCATCATCCCCGATCCTCCTTTCGTGGTTCCGAACCATATGGAGTTAATAATCTCGTGGATTATGAATGGGGTGTAACCTTCACGGGTCAATCGTTGTCCCTTATCGTGGTTGTCTTTTTATGATCCGTGAACGGTTTACAAGTTCCTTAAAAACTTGTTGGCGGCTCCCTACTTTATTTGTCCCTAATTGTAATGTCAATTCCCACTTCCTATGAGTGCCAAGCATATTCACAACATGCTTTTAACGTAGGCGCACTTCAAACGACGCCTACAATTTGGCAACTCCACTAGGGAGGATTCTTAATTATTTATTGATTTGAGTGATCGGTATTTAATTAAGATGAGTGGATGAGACTTGAAAGATTCTTGAAAAAATATTCCTGTGATTAATTTGGCATTTTCGCATCGGCATAGACGTTTTAACGTCGCATTCAGGTCTATCCCGTAGGAAAAATTGGATAACTTGGTTGCGCGCAAAAGCAAACAGGGCACCAGTCAGATTTTCTGATCGCCGTGTCACGGCAGAGTCTGCCGTGTCATGGTACAGTGTACCGTGTGACGGTACACTGTACCGTGACACGGGAATTTCTGCCGTGTCACGGCAGTCCTAAAATCAGTCCGGTGACCTATTTTCTTTTCTCACAGTCGACTTCCTTCGATTTTTCTGAAAAAACGTATGTGTTCTACATGCGTCTTAGCCCCAGGGGATTTAAGCTCTATCAACCCGAAAACGCTCATGGCAATAAGGGTTCATCCAAGTTATTAAATCCACCCAAACCATGGAGTCGAGTTCGATTTCATCACGAACTCGCGGAGCCGCCCGTTGGCATACACCCTCAAGGGAGGCTGCCTTGCTAACGCGTCCAAACCCTTAACCATGGTACCCTTTTGACACCCAATGCTTGACCAATAGTTGAACATAGATGTTGACTTTAGGTTGCGAACTTTTTTACATCATCGTGCCTAAATGCTATGTGTTTGTTCGGTGCTAACCCTAATGTGTTTGCTCTTTTTGTTTGACCCATGACCGAGGGTTTTTATTCTCACATATTAATTAGTACGGATTTAAAATCGATTAAAATCTGAAAAAAAAATCACAAAACTGACCTGGAACTGCGCACCGTGTCACGACATTTTCTGCCGTGTCACGGGGAACAGTGCCGTGACACGGTAAAGGCTACCGTCTTACGGTAGGCTTAACCGTGTCACGTCAGTCTGCACCGTGACACGGTGCCCAAGAAAACATCCCGTCAGTCTTTTATCTCGATTTTTGTGTCCAGTATTGTGTCGTGTTTAGTTATACGGTCAAAACACGCGTCTATAACCTCACTTAATCACTCACATGTCGTGTTTACACACTTTTTGCTTTAAGTCGTGCACCACTTTTTTTACCGTATTTTAGGAAAAGTCTTGTTTTTATGTCTGTTTTTTAAAGTCGGATGGTATCCTCCCTTTTAAAAATAAACAAGCAACGTTTCAAAATTATTTTTTAAAATAAAAAAAAAAATTTTGACCGTGACACGGGGAATTTATCCCGTCTGACGGGAGAAGTGTCCCGTGCCACGTCACCCCTTTTTAAAAAAAAAAAAAAAAAAAAAAAAAATTTGACCGTGACATGGGGAATTTATCCCGTCTGACGGGAGAAGTGTCCCGTGCCACGTCACCCCTTTCAAAAAAAAAAAATAAAATTTGACCGTGACACGGGAATTTATCCCGTCTGACGGGAGAAGTGTCCCGTGCCACGTCACCCCTTTTCAAAAAAAAAAAAAAAAAAAAAATTTGACCGTGACACGGGGAATGTATCCCGTCTGACGGGAGAAGTGTCCCGTGCCACGTCACCCCTTTCAAAACAAAAAAAAAAATTGACCGTGACACGGGAATTTATCCCGTCTGACGGGAGAAGTGTCCCGTGCCACGTCACCCCTTTTCAAAAAAAAAAAAAAAAAAAAAAAATTGATTGACACGGGGAATTTATCCCGTCTGACGGGAGAAGTTTCCCGTGCCACGTCACCCCTTTTCAAAAAAAAAAAAGCGTCAGTTTAGTCTTCCGTGTTAATGTGGTCCTCGCGTCAGTCATTTTGGTTATTGTTCACATGTCTAGCCATACGATCATACCACGAGTCTTATAACATCACTTGATCACTCACGAGTCAAGTATAGTCCACACACTTTCTTTATGTTCCGACTCGAGTCGTGCACCAGGTCGTTTATGATCTTATATTAGGTTCATGCACTCTTTTTTCGTCATAATAAAAAAAATGAGTGGAGTTTTCTCACCTGTTTTCAAATGTCTATTTTTTCCTTCCTTTCCTATCTTGAGCAATGAGTCAAACAATTAAGTGAATTATTTTATTTCACAGTACTTGTTCAAGGAACAGAGATAGATCAATACGGTTCGAGCCATTACCGCAACAATCTCTCAGATCTAATAGGCGTTCAAAGAGAACTTTGTCATCTCCGTTACTCATCACCTTTCAATGGCCACTAAAGAGGACATTGAGAACATCAACAAATCCATTGAGGCACTGTCTTCCATGATGCAAACCCTTACCACTAGGGTCACTACCATGGAACAAAACAAGGTCACTGTTTCCACCCTTGACAAACTGAAGGAACAAATGAGTAAGATTTCTGAGGATTTCACTAATGTGGAACGGCCTCCCACTCCTTTGAATGTGAAGGACAGACTCCCTGAAAAGTTCTCCACTGCTGATATTCCAAAGTTCAAGCCTACTGACAATCCAATATTCCATTTGAAGGCGTTCTCTACAACCATGGCTCTTAAGGGATTGGACGTAACACTCTTTCCTACGGTTTTCCCTCTCTCCTTAGAACATGCTTTCCAACAATGGTTCTATTCCCTAGATGCCAAGCGTACTGCGAATTGGCAAGATGTCACCGACAGTTTCATGAATCGTTACAAGTGTGTCTAACATTCAAACTAAAACTTCTGAACGTGAACTCTCCATTCTCAAACAGAAAGAGAATGAAGGCTTCACCGCTTACCTGAACTGGTGGAGGGAAACAGCTTCACTCTTGGTAGATCCTCCCAAAGAAAGAGATATGGTTCGCCTCTTTATTCAAAATCTGACTCATAAATATAGGGAACATCTCAAATTTCTTCCACTGAACACTTTCGAAGCTGTATATGACATCGACATCAATATCGAGGATGAGCTAATAAAGACTACTGGTAGTAACAATAATAACACTTGGAAAAACAAGAAGAACGACCATCCTTCTTCTTCGTCTTCTAGGAACGAAAATACTACCAACAATATAAGCCAAGTTGATCTCAACGAAGTGTTAGCTCTTGATACTCCATTGCCCAAGAAGAAAAGAATTTACACTCCTTTAGGAATGAGTTATGATGCGGCCTTTGATCGCCTTTACAGTCAAGGTTTGATCACCTTTACAGTCAAGGTTTGATCACACCTATTGGGCCATTTCCAGAGCCAAAACCTGAAGAAAGGAGCGCCAAATGGAATCCCAATGCCTATTGCAAGTACCATCAAGGAAGGGGTCACACTACGGAGCAATGTTGGAATTTGAAGGACGTCATTCAAGACTTGATGGATGCAAATAAACTTCCTATCCCTCCAGGCGGCAAGAAGTAATGAATACAAGGCACACAGATCCTTCATGCAAGATTTCATGTTTTTTTTTATTCTTTTGTTTCAACCCTCTCCCCCAATAAGTCTAGCATAGGTTCCCGTTATCCATGTTTACTGTCTATGTGTCATATTTCTTATCTTTTCCATCAATGAGCATTCCTTTCCTTTGCAATCGATCATCGACTTCATTTGCAAAATAAAAAATAAAAAAAAAATAAAATCAATTGCCGAACTAAACACAAGGTACACCAATGATTTGAGGCACCTTTGCAACCCATTCATTCCCCATTAACCATTCAATTACATATCCATTTTTTTCATCAACCACTTTGAGCCTCATCTAACGTTTGGCCTTCATTTCTTCAACCCACATTCACTTAACCCTAGGATTGGAAGATGTGTAATTGTATAACATTCATAAAGCAAGTAAAAATAAAAAGTAGCAAAGCAAAAATAAAACAATGTCTAAAGGCAAGTGTTCCAATGTCTTTGATATGAACACGTCTCAAATTGCGTCTCTCATCGAGTGCTCGGTACCGTGCCTGAGAAACATGAATGCCAAGTGAGTGATGGACCGCATGATCTGAGATTGCCTACATTGATTCACAAGAATGAAAAAAAAAAGAAGAAAAACATATATATTGAAAATAAACTTGCAAAATTCAAAATTTTCAAATTCAAAATTACACATCTTGGAGATTCTCTCGGGTCTTGAGCCTTTTATCCCTTTCTTCCTTAAACCATCAACTTAGCCACATTACAACCCTTGAAAGACCTCTTTGAGGTGTACATACACTTGTGCAAAGTTTGGTTAGAGCTACGTTCGGCCTGATTCCTAAAGGATACGTAGGCAACCTCACATCGAGGTGCGGCCAGATTCATATTCATATCCATGCATGATCGAGTCAAAGAATATCCAATGCTTATCCCTACCCATTTAGAGCTAGACTTGGGGGCTTGAACCCAAATCACATTAGCTTACCCAGCCTGAAGAGTCATCATCTCTTTCCATCTCCATAACCCTTGCAGCCAGCCTTAGTATCACATTCACACACTTCACTCACACATCCATATCCGTATCAATCATCCTTCCCTTTAAGAGTCCTTTATCATGAAATCTTGTTTCAACACTGTGCATGCTTCAAGACAACATTCAGTAGAAGAAACATTGTATACTTGCTTAGCTTCCTGACCTGAGCAATGTTCATTATTTCGCTTAATGTGCTAAGAAAAATTTATATATCAATGATTTTTAATCATACAAAGCATATCGTGCTTAGCTCCTTGACCTAAGCAACGTTCATTATGCAATAATCCCTGTACGTGCTTAGCTTCCAGACCTAAGTGACGTTCAAAATCACTTCTTTACACCATATATGATGTTTAGCTCCATGACTTAAGTTCATTCATCTATCGTGTCACATGATGTAATTGTCCTTAGCCTCCTGGCCTAAGAACATGCATCATGCATACATTATTTTCAGGACAAGCAATTCAATCCATACGATTTATTTCGTCTTGCTCAAGGAGGAATTTCAAAACTTCTTTCCTTTTTCATTATTTTATTTTGGGGAAGTTCAAAAACTTTTTCCAAGTTTTCATCGAAGGAAGTTCGAAAATAAAAGTTCAGTTTTCACATCTTTCTTTTTCGGGAGAAAGTCGATACCCTCCACTCATGACAAAAATTGACGGAAAATTTTTGCATCTTCATTTGCTTGTGTCTGCACACACACATATATACACACACACACACACACACTCACAAGTCATACACATGTCATGTCACATCAAGTCAAACTTGGTCAAGTTAGTGGTCAAGTCAATCACAGTGTATACGAGTCCATTGGCAAATTTATTTTTGCAGGTCTTATCTACAGCCCACGTCCGGGGACAATTGGACCAACTACAGCCCACGTCCGGGGACAAGCGGACCAACTACAGCCCACGTCCGGGGACAAGCGGACCAACTACAGCCCACGTCCGGGGACAAGCGGACCATCTACAGCCCACGTCCGGGGACAAGCAGACCAACTGCAGCCCACGTCCGGGGACAAGCGGACCATCTACAGCCCACGTCCGGGGACAAGCGGACCGCAATCATTTCATGACGCAAGGTTCTCGATACGCAGAGACTTACAATCTCATCATCTTTCAACTTTCCTCAGGCTTGGAAAGAGTTATCGGTGGATTTTTCTTCAAGTATAGAAAACTGCCAAGTCGGCTTTCCTCAGGCTTGGAAAGCGTTATCGGTGGATTTTTCTTCAAGTATAGAAAACCGCCAAGTCGGCTTTCCTCAGGCATGGAAAGAATCATTAGTGGATTTTTCTTCAAGTATAGAAAACCACAAAATTCCTTTGTCGGCTTTCCTCAAGTATGGAAGGCATTATCGGTGGAATTCTTCAAGCATAGAATAACACCAAATTCGTTCGTCGACTTTCCTCAGGCATGGAAAGTATTATCCGGTAGCTTTCTTCAGGCTTAGAAAGGTACCAAACTCTTCAGTCGGCTTTCCTCAAGCATGGAAAGCATTTCAACCAATGTCACTCAGTAGATTCCTTCAAGCATAGGAAAATACCAAACTCGTTTGTCACCGACACACTGGTGCCAGATATATATTCTATCCCTTTACTCTTTTATCTGTGGAATTAACATTTTTCTGCAGATATCGGCGTATACAGAGTGATTTAGGATCGCAGAACATCTTAAATCATTCTCCGTCCCTATCGACTACTTTGACTATCGTTTTCGAAACTAACGTTTCTACAAACTCAGTCAAAGTGGGGGCTTTTGTAGACACCTAAAAATGTCTCCCCAAAACCAAACTCAATGATAAATAACCTTTCACCGCCACTATTGGTCGGGTTTAGTATTTAATCCCGAAAGTGCTTAAAAAATCGTATTTTATTAAATTCATATTTTTGAAAGGTCTATGGATCAGTCTTGGTGTTTGGTAAAAGCATAGTTTTAATTTGTTAATTAATTTTAAGCCCAAACCTTTTTATTTTATTATTTTGTTATTTATTTTTGGCCCAAATATTTTATTTATTTTTTATTTTATTATTTTCTTATTTTAGCCCGAATAATAAAAGTCAGAAAAAAGCCCGAAATTATCAATCGGCACTTAAAAGCCGAAAGAAATTAGGGTTAAAAATGAATTTAGACGGAAAAATGGACAGGAACTGACCGTGTCACGGTACAGCCTGACCGTGTCACGGGAACCATTCCCATCTGACGGTGGGACTTCCCGTGACACGGGAAGTTCCGTGTCCTTTCCGCGTATACCTTGAACGCGTTTTCCGTTCCGGTTTCTGAAAATTTTCCGCGTCACTCCAAAACTTACCGTGTCACGGGAATGTGTACCGTCTGACGGTACAGTCTAACCGTGTCACGGTACAGTTGACCGTGTCACGGGATACTTTTTTAGGGTTTTTATCATTTTAGGGTTCCGTGTGCTCTCTCAGCACATTTCCCTATAAATACCCCCTCACTTCTGATGTACGGGGCGACCAGAATTCAATTATTCTTATTTTCTCTCTTCTATGATATTAATCTAAACCCTAGACTACCCTTTTTACTTCAAAATTCCTTCTTCAAGCACTCAAAGGAGTCCATATTTTACTCGAGGTTCTGTCCTTAAGCCAAGGCGTGAAAGGTAGAATCGTTTGAGGGTTTGGCCCCCAAAATCAACCTTATTTAATTTAATTTAATTTAATTATTGTTTTTATTATTTCCTTGAAGTTAATAATTCGTTTATTATTTTGTAGTTGCAAACAAACAGATTCAAAGTAAGGATCATGCCCTTTTTATTATTGTTATTTTTCTAACGAGTTTTATGTTGTTGGAATTATGATTAAATTGGTTTTTATATTTATATTGATTCTATTATTTATTTTTATCACCATATTGCATGTTGAAAGGGAATATGTAATTGAAAATCACGACTAATAAGATAATTTGGACAACCGGTTTAGGATCCTTTTAATCTTATTATTAATTGAAGTGATCACCAAATTTTTAGAATTATGTGTGCATTAATCTTAAACCAATTTAGTTAAATAATAGTTTGGAGCGAATTGAATTATTTTTTGTATGCCTTTGAGATCACGGGAATGCTTTTCAATACAAGAATCGAGTAGAGGCCAATACGGGCGAATGTGACTCCATGACTCACTTCGTACCATCATCCCCGATCCTCCTTTCGTGGTTCCGAACCATATGGAGTTAATAATCTCATGGATTATGAATGGGGTGTAACCTTCACGGGTCAATCGTTGTCCCTTATCGTGGTTGCCTTTTTATGATCCGTGAACGGTTTACAAGTTCCTTAAAAACTTGTTGGCGGCGCCCTACTTTATTTGTCCCTAATTGTAATGTCAATTCGCACTTCCTATGAGTGCCAAGCATATTCACAACATGCTTTTAACGTAGGCGCACTTCAAACGACGCCTACAGAAATACATCTCAAATTTGCACAGTCATAACCACATCTGCTTGCAAGGCATCTAGTGTACAAGGATCAAGCACTTTGCTACAAATTGTATTGAAAAATGAACAAAGGCTTGTAATCGCTTCCCTCACGTGTTTCGGTAGAATACTAGGATTGCAATCGGTAGAAATACTTGCATCATAATGTGACAATCATGGGTTTTCATACTTGTCAGCTTCAATTCTCCATTTAAGGTTACAAATCTTTTCATGTTAGATGAGTACCCTGATGGAACCTTAATGTCGTAAATACATGCACAAAACATATGTTTCTCTACCCTTGACAATGTATAGCAAGCCGGGGGTAAATAATTCTTTTCATCCTTCCCTTTACCCTAACTTTCTTCTTTGACGCATCTTTGGCCTTTCCCTTTCCCTTGCTCTTTTCCTTCCCTTTTTTCGAAACATTTTCATCTTCTTTTCTCGGTTCCTTCCCCTTTATAACCTTTTCTTGAGGCCACAATTCTGGACGAATCCCCATCTTTCAAATCTAACCGTGCACCCTTTCCGTCCTTTCTTTTGCCTTGGATATTCATAAGCGTTCCCAAAAGAGCATCACACACATTCTTCTCTAATGCCTTACATCAAGACAATGTCTAACGTCATGTTCTCTCCAGTACGGAGCTTCTAAAAGATTGATTCTTTCTTAAACAGAGCAGCTGAGACCACAGATTTTTCTGATTTTCCAAACACCGTTTGTATCCCTTTCACCCGAGCACAAATCTCAGCACCATTCAATGGTCTAGGCGCAGTATCCTCTTCCACTGTTCCATCAAAAGCCTTTTCCTACCTACGGTACTGGTGATCACGCCTAAGGAACCTTCGAGTCGGTAGGTAGACATCTTTGTGAAAATGAGTAAGGTATACGCTTGATGTGTCATCAATACATATGGGGCATGCTTTTTTCCCTTTGACCTTGTACCCACACAAGTTGCCATATGCAGGGAAATCATTCATGGTCCACATAAGGGTTGCATGCAATGTGAGCATCTCGTTCTGATGAGCATCGAAAACGGAAACCCCTTCGTCCCACATCTTTCTCAAGTCGTCAATAAGCGGAGCAAGTAAACATATATGTCGTTTCCAGGTTGCCTAGGCCCCGTTATTAGCAATGAAAGCATTACATACTTACGTTTCATGCACAGCCAAGGAGGCAAATTATAAATCACTAAAAGTACCGGCCATGTGTTGTGTTGGGTACTAAGAGTGCCAAATGGATTCATCCCGTCCGTGCACAACCCAAGCCTTAAATTTCTGACTTCATCACCAAATTTCTCAAACTTCATATCAATGTTCTCCCACTGTGGAGAGTCAGCTGGATGCTTCAGCATTATGTTTTTCTTTCTTCCCTCTGCATTCCACCTCAAGTTTTTAGCATCTTTTGGTATTGAGAACAGACGCTTAAACCTTGGAATAATGGGAAGATACCACAACACCTTAGCAAGAGGTCCCTCCGTACCAGGATTGTAACTCATGCGCTTGTAGCGCGACCGCTTGCATCGTGGACACTCCTGCAATTGTTCATACTCATTTCAATACAGAATACAGTCATTAGGACATGCATGTATCTTCTTATACTCCAAACCAAAGGGACACATGAGCTTCTTTGCGTAATAGTAAGACTTAGGAATTTCATTCCCATCAGGCAACATATCACTTAATACGGTCAACAAAGAAGTAAAACTAATGTCCGTCCACCCATGCTTCGACTTAATGTTTAAAAGTGTTAGCACGACCAATAGTTTGGAGTATTTTTTGCACCTAGATACAAAGGCTTTTTGGAAGCCTTCGATAATAACTCAAACACTCCACCTTCAACACCATGCAACATCTCATCCACTTGTTCATCCTCGACCACATCCGCCTGATCATCATCGACTCCATCCTCACCATTATCAATAATATAGTCATCATTCTCGTATTCCTCGTCCACACGAATCTCATTGCTTCTAACACACACATCATTCCGATCAAGATCCCCACTGTACTCTCCACTTTCTCCGTGCCAAATCCACACATGGTATAAATGCCTAAACCCACGACATAATACATGATCTCTAATGATTTCAACACTATCGACCACATTCACATTATTACAATCAACACAAGGACAATAAAGGCCTTTGCCACCCAGTTTGCGTTGATAAGATAAAGCCCTCTCGCAAAACTCTTGAACCCCATTCCAAAAATCCAATGTATCGCGTCTACCATACATCCAACCACGATCCTTCTCCATTTAGTAAATTGTCTCTAAACATATATAGCAACATATATTGAATAATGTGTAATTGCTACATATTTTATGTAAATCAAATTCAAGTACAAAACGTGAATATACCATTCATATAGTGAAAAAATGCATGTTTCCAAAGGGTTCTTATCACTCCAACCTAACCCATCCTTGAATGTCTACTCTCACTAGTGAATGTGTGCCAACTTTCCAATTTTAAGGAAAATCCGGCAGCATTTCCCCCTAGTTCTCCAAGTACACGATGTAGATAATTAATTACCCACATATGTACCCAGAGAACATAGTGAGGAAATGGTAAGCCAAGATGTTCCTTAAAATCGAAAAGAAAACATACATTCACCACCTAAGTGAGAGTACACATTCAAGAACAGTCTCAATCGGGGACTATTCAAGACTTTCTCCTAAAGAGAAAGCCTTGAACGGGTATCTAGGCATATGATGATGCAAGTATTCTATATATTGTTGTATTTATTTGCAATTAAACAATACACAAGTTGCAATTTCATGAATAAACTTTTATTAAATGGATAAATAGAAAGAAATATAGCTTAGTAAAGTTTATAAGTCATACCAATATAGCAACTACCCACTTGAGCTCATTATGTAGTCCTCAAGCTAAACTCGTGCTTCAATTCACAAATCTATTAAAAAAAACAATAAACAAAAATTAGGTTAAATATTATGTATGTACTATTTCTTTCTCATAACATGTCAATTCACTAATTTATTTATAAGCTAAAACACATCATTCATCAAACTAACAATTGCTAAACTATGTAGTCACTACTTTAATTCATCTAATTTATTCAAAATTGCTAAACTAACAAGGTTACTATTCTCTAATTTTTTTCAAAATTACCCATCAAAACAACTTAAAAGTAACGATTCACCCATTCCAAAATTCATCTACTTTAGTAACAAGGTTACTAATCTCTAATTTATTCAAATATACCCATCAAAACAACTTAATATTAACCATTTAAACATTCAAAAATTCAACTAATTTAATAACAAAGTTTCTAATCTCTAACTTGTTCAAAATAATCCATCAAAACAACTTCAAATTAACCATTAAAAGTAACATACCAAATTTCACCTATTTAAGTACCAAGATTAATATATATTCTATAATTAATTCAAAATTATCCACCAAAACAAATTAAATTAACCATTGAAACATAATAAAATCCAACTAATTGAGAAAAATCACTAATATTTTCACAAATTCCCAATAAAACAACCTAAAATTGAGAAAAATTGGAGTATAATTATATTCAAACCTAAATTTTAATTTGCAAACAATGATTCAACATGCAAAACACATTAATATAAGTACATAATTAGAAAATAATTGTGAAATAAAAAAAAGGAAAAACCTTGAAATTAGTGAGGAAATTAGCTCGGTGGTGGAGGAGGGCAGCAGCAGCAGGTGGCGCGGCAACCTTAGGGTAGCAGAAGCACGGTGGCGCGGCGAGCTTAAGGTGGTGGCACGGCTTAGCTTCAAGACCTTTACAACCCACTTGAAATTGAACAGAGAAAGAGAATGACTAGGGGAGGAAAACTCGGTCAGGGGAGAAAGAGAAGGGCGGGGCTGGTGGCCGGCGACGGTGGCGGCTTTAATGGTGGTGGGAAAATGGAGAAAGAGAGTGCAGTAAGGGTTTGGGCCCTCTCGAATGAAACAGTGAAAATGAAAGAGAGAAGGAAGAAGAAAGAAATTAAGGGCGGGCTTTTTTTTTTTTTAAAAGCACTGGTTTAGTGGCACCAGTTCAAACCGGTGCCCTTTTTATTTTTGGCACCGGTTTGAGCTGAACCGGTGCCTTTTCTCTTTGTTAAAAAAATCCGCCCATTTTTAGGCCGGTTTTTGCCATCGGTTTGGCTTGAACCAGTGGCATTAGGGGGCTGCCTATTTGTATTTTTCTACTAGTGCTTTCTCTTTTTTGCAGGCCGAACTCTCAGATATCAAGGCAGAGCCCCCGGACATACTCTTGCTAGGCCGAGCCGAAGGACAGTTGGACATGCATTGGACTTAGTCTCTAGAACATCTTGATATTATTGCCCCAATACCCCGAGGAGTATTCTGTTTCCATAAACAAAAAAGAATGGGAGATCATATAAGCAAGTCTTAAGATTCATAAGACAATTTAATCCATGTCATTATTAAGCTACCTCTATGTGAGAAAACTCATGACACATTGACTAACTTTTTGTCTTCTTCATTCATGGCTCGAAAAGAGATGCCACCTAATTGCAACAGAAATTATGTACTAATTAGACATGAACATGATCAATCCAATGAAAAAGCATGTTTATCCCATTAACAAGTGATAACAATACCATAATAACGTGGCCCCATCTGCTAATTTGAGGTCAAATGCATGTATCATTCAACTAAACCAAAGTTTACTCAAACAAAAATCATTTCATTCAAGGAACATAATGTTGCAATAACACCAATTTAAGGTTTGTAATTACAAGTTAGATTTAGGTAATCAAACATTGAATTTTTACTTTATTAAGATTTTGTGCTTCTAATTTGTAAGATTCTCTCTACGTTTCTTAAGTTTTTTTTTCTAAATGTTCATTTTTGTTTATCTCCCCATTTCCACTATAGCTGATACATAACCAGCCTTTTCTCTCTACTTCATTTCCTATATTTATCTACCCAAATCAATAAATAAATAAATAAATAAAAATAAAAATAAAAATCTACAAAAATTAGTAACTACGGAGTAGGTTACAAGCTAAGAAATACCGAGTATGTCATACTCGTGACTATCTTATTAAAGTAGATGAATAAAGTCTTCACAAACTTTTTAAAAAATCGGGTGTACAATAATTATTGTACATCCATTATAAAGATAACCTAAAGTGATTGAAAGTTACCCCTGAAATGAATAAAAGTTACCCCAATATGAGTTAAAGTAACCCAATTCAAATAAAAATTATCTACGCTTTATTAGTAAAGAATCGAATTTTAAATGACTAAAAATCAATTATCAGTGATTGAATGTAATTAAATTACCTTTATAAAACTTTTCTTGTTGTTGATTTATAGAAAAATTGTATTATGTTTAAAGTTACCAATAAAAAGACAAAAGGTTTCCCTAAAATTAGCTAAAAGTTACCCTTATACTGCTCGATGTACACTAATATTAGTGTAAACCGAATGTATACAAAACTTTTTGTGATTTGTTTGATTTTTTTATATTTTTTTTTTTTGTATTTATGTGCTAAAATTTGTTATATATTTAGATAAAATTCCTAATATTAAAAGATAATATATAATTTTAATTGATTTAAACTTTGCTTACATGACATTTGAATTATTTAATTTTAAAAGATATTAATAATCTCTTATTTAATTGGCTACAACAAAAAATTTTAATCTTACATAGCGCGCTGAGAAAATTAAATCCTACGTGACTCTTCAAAAACTCGGAAAAAAAACTCCCCTTTATATATATATATATATATATATATATATATATATATATATATATATATATATATATATATATATATATATATATAAATCGATGAAATGCATTTAAGAGATTTTCACACATTACATACTCATCAGTACTTCGTAGGTAGTAATAAGAGCAACCTTAACCATGAATAAATAAAATTGTTTGGTTACTATTTGAATAAAATAATGTAAAAAAAATTAGGTGATGGTGAATAGTGGGATGAACAAGTATGAATGGTTTGGTTTTCCAAACCATTCATGGAAATTGTTTGCCCATCCATGAGATTATAATATTATTATTTATGTATGTATTTTAATTTTTAATAATAGATAAATTGAGGTGTGGTAGGTGAATAGCAATATGAATACTTTTTTTTATTCATGGTTAAGAGGAGGATTTTGGAAATTATATGTTTGATTTATGTGTATGAGAGAGAAAGTATTTTTTTAATGAATAGTAACATGAACAATTATTTTTTTTTTGTTCATGAATAAGGATGCTCTAAGGGGGCTGTTTTTTCTTTTTTTTTAAAATTTTTCCGTTCCCTTAAATTTTTTATGTTTGCAATTATACGCTGTTATTAAGAAATTGTGTAAAGTGGAGGTTGGAATATTTCAATGATTGAAAGTACAATTTTATTGAAAAAAAAAACAATGTTGTGCATGTGGGGTGAAGAAAGTAGTGGAGAGAGGAGAGAGGAGAGAGAAAGTAACCATAAGTATTGAAAAACCGTTAAAATATTACAAAAAGTACAATAGCATATGGAAAAGTATGGACTTTTGAGTATTAAAATTTTAAAATAAGGGTAAATTTGTCCAAAATTTATGACTAAAAAGGGAAAGATATTACGAGTAAATAAAAAGAAAAACCTTAAATGAAAACTTAAAAAACATATGGGAACGGAGGGAGTACAAGGCAAATATAGCCTTTTATTTATATTGCTTTTATTATTATTAGGGTTTTTCTAAGCTATGCCCCTAAACTTTTTCGGTTTCTAAGTTGTGCCTATGTTTTTCAAACGTCTAAGTTGTGCCCTCAACCTCACTTTTTCAAATTAGCAATAACCTTAACATTAATTAACGGACGTTATGATTCATTAATTGTCGTTGCTAGTTACTTTTTAAAAACATTAAAAAAAAAAAAAAAAAAAAAACAATTAAATTCCCCCCATTGCAAAACCCTAACCCCTCCCCTAAACTCGCCGGAAAACCAGCCGGTACTCCACCTTAACCACCTACACTGGCCACCGGTACTGTATCTCCCCATCTCATCCACCCCGACCCCCTCTCTTTCCCCTGATCCCCGCTGCATCCACCTTCTTTTTCGAAACCCCGACCAACCGACCACCCTCATTCCTCCGTTAAAACCACCACGAAAAAACCCCCAACTCACTTTCCCACACCACGAAACAACGAGGGAGGGTCGTTTCCAGTTGGGGGAAAGGGATTGTTGGCGTTTCGTGGTGGTTGGTGGTCGATTTCCTAGCCGGGTTGTGTCACGTGGTTGTGTTCGTGGAGTATTAGGAAGGAAGTAGGGCGAAGGGGAAAGGGCGAGGGCTCGTCGACTGGAGGAATTGTCTGGGCGAGGGTGGGCAGTTGGTTGCCGGTGCGAGGGGTGGTTTGTTTTTTTTCTAATCATTCTTAATTAAGTTTTTATTATTTTTTTTTTATTTAAATATTTTTTTTAAAGTGTTAGACCAATTAGAACAAGACTCATGTCAAATTATTAACGCCACTTAACTTTAATTAACGAATATGGCTTGATTAGGGGATTTTGCTCCCACCAATCGGAATGCGCCACGTGGGCCAATCAGGTCCTGCCAAGTGTCCCCCAGTTGGAACTGTCAGGGCTTGCCACGTGGCACGCGCTTATTTGTCCACCTTGGACCTATTATGTCATGACATGTGGCATACTCCATGCCTAATGGAGAAACCGGCCACCCAGGCCCAACTTCCGAGGGAAGCCCAATCAGCCCTAGGTTAACCTAAACCTAGGATGGGCACATTTCCCAAGGTTATAAATACCTCCCTTAATCCTCATTAAGGGGGATTACGAAAAAACACATTAATTACACACAGTAATAACCGGCTGATCTCGCTAACAAAGCAGATTACCTACATTCAACACTCTCACCTAGAGAGACCCAATCACTTTAATTTCCGCATTAATTACTCCTTAATCAAGTACTAACTTGACCGTTGGAGGCGGAGCTCCCACCACCAGGAGTCTCCGCTATTTTGCAGGTACAGGCGTCCGGTTCCAGTCTCGGAATTGTAACTCTCCCGCAGGACATCAGAAAACCCCGGAACATTTGGCGCCGTCTGTGGGGAGAGTACTTCTGAGATGGCATCCAAGTCTGTACCGACTCCTGAAGAGAGGCGTCCCCTAGACGACCCTCAAGTTCAGTCGGACCATGATACCGAGAGTGAATTTGAAGTTGAAGCTCACACAGCTTCAGACGGGACCTTAAGGGCCCGACGTACCCGTCATACCGAAAGGAGGGAACGGGAACATCTTCAAACTGGAAGTGAGCCAGCAGGCGCACCGCCTGTTCGGCAACAGCCGACTGATGGGTCTGCTCCCATCACAAGGAACGAACTCATGACCTTCATGAGGGACTTCAAGGGAGAGATTCAAGAGTTGATCAACAAGAAGTCGCCTGCTCCAGTCAAGGAGCATTCGGCTAAGAAACCCTCCACTTCACTGAAGAGGAAGCCAGTTCAAGGGCGAGAGGCGACTCCTTATCCTAAATCTAGGAAGCGGGAGCCACCTGCCCTTGATTTCACTAAATTCCGTTTTCCTACAGGAAATAGGAAACCTGTTCGTCATATTCAGGCGAACGGGTCGAAGCAAACATTCACGGACGCTCGGCTACTGCTAGAGCAGAAGAAGAGTGACCGATTGTCAGAGTCGGCCTCTACTTCAAACTTTCAAGACAGTCTGCGAAATGCCTCGATGAGGCATACTCAGTCGTATCATGAGAGTCAGTCAGGCGGCACCTCCCGTTAGTCCGGCTTTCATAGCGACCAGGCGGTACCAAACTTACCATTTGTACCGCAACAACAGTATTTTTTGCAGCCACCTCCGTTTGGTGGACCTGCAGCAAAAAACGTCCAACCTATGGACTGGCAGCTACGGTTGCTTAGACTTGGTGAACAGCCGTCGGCCTTCTCCAAGGAAATTACTGAAGCCGCTCAGCCGGCCAAGTGAAAAATGTACTAGTAGGCGCCTATGACGGCACTACTAACCTAGAAGACCATCTGATGGCATTCACCAACCTGATGTACCTTCAAGGGTTGGATGATCCCACTTGGTGCAAGTGTTTCCCAGCGACTCTCAAAGGAATCGCACAACAATGGTTCGGCAACCTGCCGACTGGTTGTGTAAATAGCTTCAGGACGCTTGCTTACTTATTCACCTCCAACTTCGCCATGAACATCCCTGCGAAGAAAACGACCCTTGATTTAGGAACAATTCAGCAGGGCGAGAAGGAGGGGCTTCGTTCTTACATCAGGCGGTTTAACCTGATGAGAATACAGATTCAAGGGTTACCGGATGAGGTAGCCTATACTGACTTTTTCAGATGTCTCAAAGACGGGTCTACTTTCAAATTTGATTTGGTTCGAAAGAGGGTGGCGACTCTTCAAGAGGCCTTGATTGAAGCAGAAGCCTATATACAGGCGACTCATCTTTGTACGGTAAAACAGTCGGACGGGAAAAGGTTCGACAAAAGAGAAGGACGACAGAAACAGTCGTCAAACAAAGATGAGAAGAGAAAAGAGGTCTGGGCGGCTGATTCCTCTAAACAGCCGGCCCAGAAAAAGAAAAAAGAATTCAAACCATACTCCCCAAAGTATGCGTTTAACAAAGATAACCAGTTTATCCTAAAAGAAATCAAGGGACGGATCTCAATTGAGAAGCCGGTCCCCATGAAGGGTTCTGCAAACAACCGGAACCAAGATAAATTCTGTGCTTATCATGATGATGTTGGTCATCACACCAATGACTGCATCAGTCTCATGCGGTATCTGGACCGCCTGGCTGAGCAAGGTGATCTTGACACTTATGTCAAGAAATCTACGGGGAACACTTCCTCAAAAAAGCAGTCGGCCAAAAAGAATCAACAGGCCGACAGCTCCGATACAGATGATGCAGTCGTCTACACCATTGCAGGCGGCTTCTCAGGAGGCGGCCCCACTATTAGGGGCAAAAAAGACAATATCAGGCGGTTAGATGTAAATTCCGTTCACCAAGAATGGCCGTCCAAATATTCATTTCCTGAGATTGTCATCATTGAAGAAGATCTAGGAGGGGTAAGAGGGCCGCATGACGACCCTATCATTATTGAATGTAAAGTGGCCAACCAGAGAGTTGGCCGAATCCTCATAAATACCGGAAGCTCCTCAGATCTCATCAGTAGCAAATGTCTGTCGAAACTAAAATATCAGACTGATTGCATACATCCGGCCTCCCACCCTTTAGTAGGGTTTGGAGGAGGAGTCGTCCACCCATTGGGACGAGTGGATTAACCCATCCGCCTGGGCGAAAAAGGGGAAGGACGACACATGGTAGTCCGGTTCCTGGTAGTAGAAGAACTCTCGGCCTACAACATGATTCTGGGTCGACCAACCCTGAATAATTCCAAGGCTGTTATAATCCCATCTCTTATGTTGCTCAAGTTTGAGAGGGATAATGGAACAGTCGGCTCCCTAAGGGGAGATCAGAGGATGGCCCGAGAGTGCTATCTCTCGGATGTCAAGCCCACTGTTATGGCCACTGGGTCAAGCGGTGAAAAAACAGACCTTGACAATGTCAAGGAGAGTGCGCCTGTTCAAGAAGCAGGCGGCAAGAAGAGAAAGGCATCCCAGACAGGGGCCGCAAGAAAAGAAAGAAAATAGCAATCATTGGCAGAGGAGCGGTCGGATGAGTTCCGCCCTCATCTGGCTGGTGAGCATGCGGACCTGATCTTAGACGACTCACGTCCTGACCGAACAGTCAAAGTTAGGACGACTGCTCTGAGAGACCTTGGTGACGACTTTCAAAAACTATTGAAAGAATACAAGGACATCTTTGCATTCGAAGTCCATGAAATGCCAGGCATTAGTCCTGATCTGGCGGTACATAAACTGGCCGTGGATCCGAAAAAGAAGCCGGTACGGCAAAAGAAGCGGAACCATGGCGAAGAAAGAAGTCAGGCGGCAGCCGCCGAAGTTAAAAAATTACTTGATGCAGGGTTCATTCGGCAATGTTACTTCCCAGACTGGGTTGCAAATGTGGTGCTTGTTAAAAAGCCGAATGGCACCTGGCGAATGTGTGTAGACTACACAGACTTAAACAAGGCGTGCCCCAAAGACAGTTACCCTCTGCCTAAAATTGATAACCTGGGTCGACTCAACAGTCGGCCATGCTTTGATGAGCTTTATGGATGCTTATTCTGGTTTCCATCAAATTCCTTTATGGAAGAAAGATCAGGAGAAGACGACCTTCGTCACTGATAGGGGGTTATACTGTTACACGGTCATGCCGTTTGGTCTTAAGAATGCCCCGGCTACCTTCCAGCGAATGATGAACACTGTGTTCTTTGATCAGATTGGGAGAAACGTCGAGGCATACATTGATGATATGATTGTCAAGACTAAACTTCAGAAAGATCATCTGTCGGACCTCCGAGAAACTTTCGCCACACTCAGGCGGCACCATGTCATGCTCAATCCCAAGAAATGTGTATTTGGGGTTGAGTCTGGGAAATTTCTCGGATTCCTTATCAATCAGAGAGGAATAGAGGCGAACCCTGAGAAGGTGCAGGCGGTCATCGACATGCAGTCGCCTCGTACCATCCGAGAGGTTCAGAAGTTAACAGGTTGTCTGGCGGCCTTGGGAAGATTTCTAAGCCGATCAGGCGACAAATGCCTATACTTTTTCCAGGAAATTAAGAAAAAGGCAAGGTTTGAATGGGGGCCGGATGCTGAGGCCGCCTTCCAGAAATTGAAAGTTCACTTGCATTCCTTGCCGAGGCTGGTCAACCCTTTGCCCAAAGAAGTACTCTACATGTACCTGGCCGTCTCTGATCATACGTTAAGCGTTGTTCTCCTTGCTGAAAGAGACGGCTGTCAGCTCCCGGTCTACTTTGTCAGTCACGTACTGAAAAATGCCAAGTTGAGGTATCCCGTAGTGGAGAAATTTGGTCTTGCACTCTTCATGGCTGTTAAAAAATTGAAGCCCTACTTTTTGGCACATGCAGTCGTCGTGTATACAGACCAACCTATCAAGCGGCCACTTACCATCATGGAGTCGTCAGGCCGAATGATCAAATGGGCCATAGAAATACAGAGCCTAGAAGTTACTTTCGAGCCTAGAAAAGCAGTGAAGGGGCAAGCCTTTGCTGACTTTATTGTAGAGATGACTCGTCCTCCTGACTCTCAAGTTCCAGACCAAGTATGGAAGGTATATGTGGACGGAAGCTCTACTTCAAATGGTTGTGGAGCAGGCGTCATATGTCAGTCGCCAGAGGGCGACAGGTACGAGTATGCTCTACGCTTCAGTTTTTAGGCTTCAAACAATGAGGCAGAATATGAAGCTTTAATAGCCGGGATCCGCATGTGCAAGGCGGCAGGGGCAAGAAAAATAGACGCCTGTTCCGATTCACAATTGATAGTGAGTCAGTACAATGGCGAATACGAAGCAACCCATCCGGCCATGATCAAGTATTTACAGGCGGTCCGACAAGCAGTCGACTCCCTTGAGGATTTCCATCTGATCCAAGTGCCGAGATCAGAAAACAACCAGGCGGATGCACTGTCAAAATTAGCATCATCCGCCTCCTCTGATACTCCTCGAACTGTTTTTTGGGAAGTAATGGAGAAGAGAAGCATCGAGGAAAACCCTATTGGAATCCTAGACAGAAGCTCAACCTGGATGGATTCAATCAGGGCATATCTGACAAACGGTACACTGCCGGATGATCCTCAACAGGCGACAGCACTGAAAAAACGAGCCACTTGTTTTGAAATGATAAAGGGAGAACTTCACAAAAGGGGGTACCTTCAACCCTTCTTAAAGTGTGTTACTCCAGAAAAGGGACGAGAGATACTAGACGATCTTCACTCTGGTTACTGTGCTTCTCATATAGGCGGTAGGACGCTTGCTCAAAGGGCAAGGCAGCAGGGCTACTTTTGGCCTACTTTGGAAGCAGATGCAATGGAGATGGTGAAAAAATGTGACAAGTGCCAAAGGTTTGGCAAACTAATTCACCGTCCGGCTACTGACCTCACTACCATTCATAGCCCACTACCGTTTGCTAAGTGGGGCATGGACATTCTGGGTCCATATACGCCTGCTACAGGCGGAAGGAGGTACATACTTGTTGTCGTTGACTACTTCACTAAGTGGGTAGAGGCGGAGGCTGTAAAGGGAATCAAGACGAAAGATGTAATTTCATTCATCTGGAAAAATGTCATCACTCGGTTCGGGGTTCCCATGTCTATGGTTTTTGATAATGGTCCCCAATTTGAGACGCCTGTTCTCAAAAGCTGGTTGGGTGACCAAGGAATTGCAAACTACTTTGCATCTGTCGGCCGTCCACAAGCAAACGGCCAGGTAGAAGCCTTTAATAAAATCATCTCGGACGGTCTCAAGAAAAAGATTGAACGAGCAGGCGGCCTATGGGCGGATGAACTACCACATGTTCTCTGGGCCATTAGGACGACTGAAAAAGGGGCGACTGGAGAAACTCCATTCCTCCTAACTTACGGTGCGGAAGCTGTTCTTCCAATAGAACACTACGAGGCGACTCTTCGAGTAATGCTATATGACGAAGAGGCAAACTGGGAAGCCATGCGCCTGGCATTAGACTCACTTCCTGAAAAAAGGGGCAATGCTGTCTTGCGCCATGAAATCTATCGCCTGAGAATGACTAGATCATACAACAAAAAAGTACACAGGCGTCCACTCAAAGTAGGGGACTTTGTACTTAGAAAAATGGAAGCAGTTGGTAGGGCTAATGAGTCTGGCAAACTAACTCCCAACTGGGAAGGACCCTACCGAATCTGTGAGGAAGTCAGGGACGGTACCTACCGTCTGGAAACACCAGACGGACAACCGTTGCCTCGAACTTGGAATGTAGATAATCTTAAGAAATATTTCTTTTGAATGATGTAAATAGTCAAGAGCTACTTAATAAAAGTTTGCATACTCACTATTCAATTTTGTACTAAGAGGGGCACGCCTACTAACAAACAGTCGGCTACTCTCCATTGAGTATTTTACTCTATTTTCAGAGGGGCATGCCGTCTGTACCTTTACAGTCGGCTACTCTCCATTGAGTATTTTTACTCTCTTCAGAGGGGCATGCCGTCTGTACCTTTACAGTCGGCTACTCTCCATTGAGTTTCACTCTATCTTCAGAGGGGCATGCCGTATGTACCTTTACAGTCGGCTACTCTCCATTGAGTATATTACTCACAATAGGGGCATGTCGTCTGGACATATAGTCGGCTAATCTCCATAAGAAGATGGCCGACTGGTTCCAAACACATAGCCACCCCCCTAATACTTAGCTAAAAAGATTAGGGCCTGGTCGACCCTGTGCCTAACAGGCGGCTACCCTCCTTTTACTTAGCACCTACGTTCACCAAGAACTTACCAAGGCCACAGGCCGAATGATCAGACGAGGCGCCAAGCCAACTGATCAAATCTACAAAACTAATACGACCTGTCCCAACATCATAGCAGGCGTCCGGCGGCATCCCTCCGGATGAAATTCGTCGCAGAGAGCAGCTCCCTTTTGGGTGGAACATTGTTCTATAAACTAATTACACGGCACCTATACGACTGTCCCCAAGGGCAACCACGTAGCTGTTTTTGAGACAAGGATAACTCTATCACTAACCAAACCAGTGGTAGCAGTTGACATCTGAGTCAGTTGACCGCCTGTATTACTTGGGATAAATGCAGGGGGTACCTCTTGAGTTAATAGCCAACAAATATTGGTGAATCAAGGGGTCTAGCCGGCCTCCGCCGCCTGGTACCTCTACTACTCAATCTAGAGTGTGACGGAGACTAAGTAACTCCTATGTTAACTTATAGTCACTCCCTCAAACTTAGTATGGAGCCTAAAAGGTATGAGTCGTCCGCCTGTTTTTAGCAAACAGGGGCTCTCAACCACTACTCCTGCTAGGTTAACAAATTATGAGTTAAAAGCCAACATACATTGGCGAATAAAGGGAAACAACCGGTACCCGCCGCTTGTTATCTCTACTACTCAGTTCCTTAGCGACTAGGTAACACTAATGTTTACTTGGTCAGACCACTTTCCTACTTGGTTAAATTTACAAATGACAGGACCGCCTGCCTAAAAAGGATCCAGACCTTAAAATAGTTCGAATACCGATTGGATAAATGGCCGACTGATCGTCTATCCTGGAAACAGACAACCAGTCGTCCAGGGGCATAGGCGGCGTGACTAACTATCCGTACCTGTCTGCAACTATCGGCCATGTAAAACAGTCGGTCTAGTGAACAATTGGATATTAGAATATGGAATACTTAGACAAATTTGAGGCAAAACAAAAATTCATTAAAAAGAAGTCGGTCATTAAAGACCGGCAAAATATTCAAAGCCCCGGCCCCCTGGCCGGGTAAATACAAAACAAACGGCACGCAGGCCGTGGAAAGAATACATAAAGCTTAAGAAGGGGGCAGATCTTCAATATTAGCAGCTGCCGCCTGGTCAGCACTCTTCTTGCTGGACTCGGCTTCAGCGGCATCCTTTTTTGATGCCTTACCCCCAAGCGGCACAAGCGCCACTACCGGCTCCTCCTCCTCCAACGCTTCCTCCAACGCCTCTTCCTCAGCAGCCGCCAGGATCTCTTGATTATATGTATCAGAACACTGGCGGTACGTTTTTTCCCATGAGGCAAAGTCGGTATTAGGGAAGAGGCGGCCCCAAGTCATGCGCTGGATTTGAGCGGAGTCTTCCATCATCTCCCGGACCAGCTCTTTCTTCTCTTGCTCGGCCTTTTCCGAGAGCTCCTGGGTAAGACTCTTCTCCAAGGATTTCTCCAAGGCTTCATATGAGTACATCTTTAGGCGAAGAGGTTTTAGCTCGGCCTTGAGATTGGTGATGGTCGCCTCCAGCTCGCCATTCCTCTTCTGGGCCGCCTCTAACTGAGCCCGAACAGCGGCGGTAGCCTGCGCCTGATAATAAAGAATATCAATGGTTAGAACTTCATTTTGGGCAATTTGAAACATTGCCTTATCACACTTGGAGGCGGCCATAGCTTTTTCTGCCTTTACCTCTTTGTTCTTCTGGTCAAGCGGCTTGCGAAGGCCGTTCACTCGGAGCAGGGCCTAAGTACAAAGGAACAGGCGTCAGTTTCCAAACAAAAAGAAAACAGGCGTCCAAAAATTCAAATACTCAAAAATATGCTAAGTATACCTCAGCAAGGACCCCTGCAATCCCGTCTAGGTCAAGGGTGCCGACACCCCTGACCGCCTCCCTTTCAGCTGGAGGAACTGCCCTGATCATAGACTTGGCCATCTCTACCAAGTCAGGCTCCTGAGGGCCGGCTGCATCAAGCATAAACAAACGGATTAGACCTAGTAAAAAAGGGAGCAAGTCTAAAATTTACAAGGACAACTTCATACTTCTAGGCGGCCCAGTTGGAGTTTTAGAAGAAGTGGCCGGCTGTTTCTCAGCCGCCACCTGTTTCCTGGCAGAACCAGGAGAGCTCGCAACAGTCGTCCTCCGGGCCTTGGGGTCCGGCTGTTGGGAAGATGAAGCTCTTGGAGCACCCGTCTAAAAAAGAAGAAAAAAGTCAGTATATGCATAAACACAACTCCAAAAAGAGGGTGAAAGGTTCGGAGCTCACCAAGGGTGCCCCCTTCTTGGGGGAGTCGGTTGAAGCTTGTTGCATGATGGAGGCCCGCAACATGGCCGCCGCAGTCTTGGAGGTGGTGATTTTGCTCATGGCGTCAGCTGCAAAAACAAACAGCAAAGTTAATAAAAGTCATAACAAGAAATGTATGGAACAACAGAGTATTCGACAGGCCGACTACCTCTTGAGCACCGACTGCTGAGGCCACAGGCGGCCAAAAAGTACTCGTCGTAGAGCCATTTGAAGCTCGGGACGCAGTGCAGGGGCACTTGCTCTCGTACCCCTGAATTAGAGTCGACCCTCGACTCTACTTTAAAGAGTCCTTTATCAAGGATCTCTTTCTTAGCCTTGGGGGGAACCAGCGGCATGCTACGGCCGCCTGCAAGAAGGGGCGGATTCCTGTTCCACCTATTGAAGCGCTTGTTCAGCTCAGTGTCTGAACTCTCAATGATGAGGAAGGTGCTCCGCCAGTCCTTCCACTTGTTTGCTTTACCTCTCGTCATGAGGTAGCCCCTGTGGCTTGTCAATTGATACCAGCCGGTACCGCCTGTCTTAGGGGTCTGGCTGAGATAGTTCATATGGGCGAAAGCCTCGAAGCTCGGCTCCACCCCGTGCAGTTCGCACCCGGCCACATAGCCGAGTACGTTGACCCAGGAGTTTGGGGCTAACTGCCATAACCCCAACTCATACCCATCCAAGATCCGCTGAACAGCCGGATGTAATGGGAAGCGCAGCCCTGCCTTGATGGCCGCCTCGTAGCAGCCAAAGCAGGCGCTATCATGACTGGTACCAGCCGGCCAGACGACTGTGTCTTCTGGATCCGGCACAAACACTAGAAAGTCGGGGCCCATGGTGTGGTTTGCAATAAAGCTCTCCACTTTCTCTTGCATGGCTGTGATCCGGCCCCGAGGTACCGTGCAGTAATAGGGGGTATTTAGCTCTCGGTAAGAGGCGGATGGCTCCGCCCAATTGTCCCCCTTCTCAACTGCGTGAGAAAGTCTCGCCTCTTGCAGGCGGCTGTTTTTCTCTTCTGTGTCCAAAGAAGCATGGCCAGAAGAGCTTGACTCGGAATCGCCCTCTAACGAGTCCGAAGAGGACGACTCCTCCCCTCTCCCGGAGGGGCCCGCCTCCTCTCTTTGAAAAGGAGCAGAATTGTTAACTGTTAAATGGGAAGGGGTCACTATGACTCCTCCCACAGAATTGCCGGCTTTCAGGCCGCCTTGTTTCACTTCCACATCTGGCGCCTGGTCAGAGGTTTCACTAAGCGGCACCCTGTGGGAGGAGCCGTCTGAATTTGAGATCCTAGCAGTCTTTTTCGTTCTGGCCATCCTGCTCTGCATAGACACAGACAGTCGGACTTTGTATAAAGGGAAAAGATGGGTCCGGAAAAGGGCAGGCGGCACTCCTAGTCCTAGATTCAGCCGTCCCCGGTGACCGGCTGATCACTAACCTAGGTCGTGTCGTGTGCTTCCGTGGTGCCATTTCAAAAAATAAAAAGAAAATTAAGAGTAAGAGAACCGACAGTTACCTGAACGAGTGACGATTGATGAAGTGCTGAAAATCCTGTGCAGTCGGCTTGTCAGAACAGGCGGTAGGCAGAAAAGGTCCAAAATGTCAGAGCAAGTTCAGGGGTCCGAATGTTCTCTCTCAAAGTTCTCAAGTGTGAAAATGATTCAAGACAATCCTCCCTTATATAGGCGAAGTGAGAAGGCGAAGGGTCACTTTCAGAATTCAAAATTTGGGCGGGAAAATCTCTCGTCCTTTCGCCGACTGACACCTGTAGAAGGTCGTCGCCTGTTACAGTGCGACACCTGTCACAGGTAACGCGTGACCAGTCACGTGCCACCTGTGAGGGGCAAAAGATTAGAGGATTTAATGCGCCACGTGGGCCAATCAGGTCCTGCCAAGTGTCCCCCAGTTGGAACTGTCAGGGCTTGCCACGTGGCACGCGCTTATTCGTCCACCTTGGACCTATTATGTCATGACATGTGGCATACTCCATACCTAATGGAGAAACCGGCCACCCTGGCTCAACTTCCGAGGGAAGCCCAATCAGCCCTAGGTTAACCTAAACCTAGGATGGGCACGTTTCCCAAGGTTATTAATACCTCCGTTAATCCTCATTAAGGGGGATTACGAAAAAACACATTAATTACACACAGTAATAACCGGCTGATCTCGCTAACAAAGCAGATTACCTACATTAAACACTCTCACCTAGAGAGACCCAATCACTTTAATTTCCGCATTAATTACTCCTTAATCAAGTACTAACTTGACCGTTGGAGGCGGAGCTCCCACCACCAGGAGTCTCCGTTATTTTGCAGGTACAGGCGTCCAGTTCCAGTCTCGGAATTGTAACTCTCCCGCAGGACATCAGAAAACCCCGGAACATGGCTGTCAAAGGATATTATTGATAAAACATCGTGAGGTGGAAGACACAACTTATAACTTTGAAAAAGTATGGATACAACTTAGAAATTCAATAAGTTGAGGCATAGCTTAGAAAAACGCTTATTTTTTCAAACGGTCTGATTGAGGATTTGAGGGAAATCTAGTGTGAAAAGGGGAAAACAGTTGGCAAGAATAAGAGCTGGGAGGCGGCAGAATGCCAATTGCTTAGCATTCAGATTACATATTGAGTAAACGAAATCCAACGGAATAGCAAACTCAGAGGAATATAACTCAAATTGTATTACTGTACTAGAAAACACATTCCAACCTTTTGTTTGCTTTCTTTGACATTAGACACCTTAACTAATTATATTAATCAAATAAAACTGGCATTTCTGGCAACATGAACAAAGGAAGCCAATTCTACATACTATTTTAGACTTTTACACTTTGTTTGGATAGGAAGAAATGGAAGGAAAAGAAGAGAAGAGAAATGGAGGGAGACAAAATCTCTTATTTGGGTAAAAGATTGGGGGAAGGAAGGGGAAGGAGAGGGAGGGATCCATTTTCCCTCTCTCTTTAGTAACCATAATCTCTCTAAAATTGGAGAGATTTGGAGGGAAAATGGAGCTCACCTCCCCCTCCCTTTCTTTTCCCTTCCCTTCCTCCATTTTCCCTCCCCTTCTTTTCCTTCCTTCTTTGCTATCCAAACAAAGCGTTAGTCACCAAAATACAGAGTATTACGTATTAGAAATGTAATTAGGAAATGAGGCTACTAATTATAACGAGTATTTTTTTTTTCCAAGTAATACTTAATCTAGTGGTAAGAATTTCCTTACTCTTTCCCTCCACTCCTGCTAACTTCGCCTATGTGCTAGGTTCAGTTTTAGTGAAGGCTTTTTACTTGTTGATGACTTGATGTCCTTTTGTAACATGAATGCTGCCCTCAATGGGTTCAATACTGCTCTTTCGTTTCCTGTTGGACAGGGTTGTTGTACACCACCACCATTTTGGTTGTCTAGTCTCCATAGTATATAACTGGAAAATTGGTTAAAGTTGATAATGAGATTCTGGGTTCATTTTTTTCCTTCCAGAAATACCACATTTTGTATTGTTCATCGCTTCGTATCCAACTATGGGGAATTGAAGGTAATAATCTGGTTCTTGTCAATGCTGTTCAATCGTAATCTAGTTCTTATCAATGTTATTCAACAGTATCGATCAAGTTCCCTGAAAGATATGAAGTACGGAGTATAGCTTAAGCGGTTAGACCTTGAGTGTTTTCGTTACTTGTCTTCCCATTCTTTGAGAGCCCAATATGATTGAACTATGCATGAATACCCTTCCCTCGTATTTTTGACTCAAGCAAGTAGAAATCATATTCTCCAAGGATGAATTACATTAGGTCTATACTAGGAATCCAATCTAAAGTTCTCTGTACATTTAATGTTGGCTTTCAGCCTATCAGAAGAAATATGAGAGAAGAGGATGACAACCAATTTTATTTTATTTTATTTTTTTGGGTAAAAACCAAAATTATAAGTCAAATTATGACAGCATGTTGCAATAATTGATCAGCTATGGCCTCATTGTTTTAGTATGAGCATCTACATACAACCAAAAATGTAATCTAATGTGATGATACTCCAATATTTGCAACAAGATTCTGCGCAACTGCATCAATGAAGTCTTCCGTATTCAGGTAGTTTTCTCTAGTAACCCTGCACAAAGAATGGCACGAGCTAGTGAGCTGACTAGTCTAGAGAGAAGGTAAACAGCCACTAGTGGCTGCAAATTATGAAAGGTTTAGCAGACATTGCACCATGTAGGAAAGCAATGTATAAGAAGTTGCAGGGAAAACGAACTTCAGCAGAGAAGCTAACGGGAATAAAGATGGACATGACTCCGCACTTACTTTGGCCCATGAGCCAGTAAAGCCAGATCTTTGGTCATCTTCCCTGATTCAACGGTCTCTATGCATGCCGTTTCCAATTTTTGAACAAAGTCCAACAAGTTCTGATTTTCATCAAGCTTTGCTCTGTAAAGAGAATGCAAAAGAATATAAATATAAAATCAAAATTACTAATTGTTCTTCGGCCTATTGCCCTCAAGCCTTTTCAAATTCCAAGTTGTACCCCTCTTGTTGTCTAAATCGTATCCTCACCATTCACCTTCCTTTAAGCTAGTTGTTAGATTTAGTTTTATTTGGAAAGGCTGCCAAGGCTTCCTAACCAAAACAGCACCACCACCCAATGAACTTAATTTCTAAGCATCACCCAGGGGGAAGCAAGGAGAGATAGATTTAGAGAGGTCAGTGGAGAGAGATGGGAAAAGATGTAAAGGAGGGGTTGGTAATCATCGAGGAGGGGGCGGTGGTTGGGTTCAATTGGTGGCGTTGACTTTTCAAAACAGAGTTTTTTGAAAATGAAGAACAATTTTAAAAAACCCAATGGTAAAACATAGATATCGTGAAGTTGAAGGGTACAACTTAGAGAAGTCAAATGCTCCCTATTGAATTCGTATGAGTTTGAAATCTTTCAACATATTTTACTAAGAAATATAGCTGAGTAAACATAGCTTACCTATGCTCTAGTCCACGTGTCCAAGCAAATATAGAAGCAATACTATTAGTGCTTGTTTCTTGACCTTTCTGATGCAGCCGGAAGTGTCGTGTTACGGTCCCATGAGCAGCCTCTGCTTCTAAAGTTTTACCATCAGAAGACAGCTGCAAACAATGTGGCGATAAAAAATAATTGTCAAACAGGTTACATGGTACACACAACATAAAAAAGGTCAATATTTTACCAACCAGCACAGATGTCATTAAACCCAAAGACCCGAAACCTGCAAACAGGTACAAATGAAGCCAATCAAATTATCTGGACAATGATTTGATGAAAAAAACATCTAATTAACAACTCAAATGGAATTGCAAGATTACTAACAGCAACTAACATCCACAAAAACTCAAAGGCCTCCATACATTAAAAATATGTATGAATAAAAAATTAAAATCATTCTACTGTTATGTGATGTTACCTACATGGAATAATCCAAATACGATTGCCATAATGCCAGGGCCTCGGAGTTGGTTACAAGATAAAACTCAGTTGTGCAGCTAAAATCTCACAATTAAAGAACCAAATTCTTCCTCCGATCTAATACACTTTTTTAGCAAGTAACTTGTAACTTTTTTAGCACCCTGTCTTGGGGGGGGGGACTTTTCAAAGATATACTAACAAAAAGGTCTTACACTACAAGGAGGTTGTACTTGTAGCTATGGTTTCAGCGTTGCCTAATTCACTAATGAACTGCAATCCAAATAAAGACATTTAATACGTGTGTGGCACATTTTTGACTTAGCCCCGTTCTCTTCACCTTAAATATATTATATTAAGTAAAAATAATTTCAGTTCAGTAAAAATAAATTCAAGTCAATAAAATTAATTTCAGTTAAGTAAAAAAAAGTTTCAGTTCAGTAAAAATAAGTTCAGTTCAGCAAAATTCAGTTTTATTAAAGAAGAATTATAATAGAAAATCAGTAAAAATAATTTCAATTCAGCAAAAATAATTTAAGTTCAGTAAACATAATTTAAGTTCAGCAAAAATAATTTCAGTTCAGTAAAAATAATTTCATTTCAGCAAAATTAAGGTGAAGAGAACGGGGCCTTACTTAAACAAAACTAGGTAGCAAACTGTGGTCCTGTACCCCAATTTCCAACATTGATTTAGGTACACTGCCATGGTTTCAGGAGTTCAACTTCTAGATTAAAATTATAAGGTTATAACATCTATAAATATTCAGCAAAGCCACTCAAGCAAATCTTGAGGCTAGATAAGGAGCTGCTTGTTGCTTGATGAAATCTTGATCATCAGATATCCCGCGAAACCATTTATGTCATAAGAAATCTACCTCTCCTACAGGATACTCACCTTGTGCAAGTAAATCGCTCTGGACATCTCCATCATAGTTCTTACATGCCCAAACATATCCACCTTCACTTTTTAATGCATAAGCAACCATATCATCAATCAGGCGATGCTCATACCTGGATGAGAAATACTTATGTTTTAACAGACAATAAGACAGTAAAAAATCAAAGCAATTAACAATCATTGCAAACTCAAACTAACCATATTGAGTGTTCTTCAAATTTCAGCTTCCACTTCTCTTCATATACCTCCTGAAATATATCTTTAAACCTAGTGCAGTCCAAAAAGTTAAGAAATGTTTCAATATACAATATCAAGATCAATATTTATAAATAAAGGAAGAAAAAGTACGTATGCTATTTATTACCTTCCATCATACTTTTTGAGGATAGTATTTTTGGTACTCAAGTAAAGTGGCCACTTCTTTGCAAAGGCCAACGACATTGATGAATCAGCAAAAGCTCGGATTGACTGACAACCAAAAATAAGAAAACAACAAAGCAGAAAGTGTAAATGTAACTTGTAGAACTGCATTCTTTCTGTGTGCAACATAAAGCCTAGAGCAATAAGACATACCGAATCAATGTTATACATTGCCAATGCGACTCCAGGCCCTTTAAAGTCGTGTACATCAAGTTCCACATGATCCTTTCCATCCTCTGGGACTGCATGATATTAAAATCCACTTATCAAGGATTATATTATATTCTGTAGACAGTGATTTACCTGTGCTGCTTTCCTATTGAGAATTGACTATAAAATGCAGACACAATTAAAGAAAAGACAGGGTCTAAATTCATACCGAATACCAATTTAAGCTTTCCAGGACCTGGGATGAGTGTATCAGTGGCTCGATATTGATCACCAAAAGCATGTCTGCCAATACAAATGGGTTTTGTCCAGCCTGCAAAAGAAGCCAAAGGACATGAGTGACAGTGTTATGATTTAAAAGAGCATGAGGGTAAGAACGATTTGAAAGGCAAATAAACATACCAGAAACAATCCTTGGAATGTTCTTACACAAGATTGGCTCACGGAAAACAGTCCCTACAAAAACTACGGTTAATAATGCCTTCTTCAAAAACCAATCATATGCTAAAGAAATGTACAAACAAGAGCGGTTAAATAAGGAAACTGGGGGTGTAGAGAGAAGTGAAGAGAGAAAAAAAGAAAAGGATCAGGAAAGAAAGAAAAAGGGGGAAAAGGGATCCATGAGGCCCACATATTACATAAGCTGAGTTGGCCTACTGCCTTGCCAAGCACCAACTCACTAACAAATCAGTATCAGATTTGCCACCTAGGGTGCCTGGGAAGTTTTCAGAGAGGTAGCCAAAACAGAAAACTTTGGCAAACATGATTGGAAAAACAGGAGAGCAGTCAAGGAAAGTGGAAAGTAGTTTTAAGAAAAATCTAAAATTACTATTACTGAAATATAAATAAATATACTGTATATAATAATAATTAATGTTCAAAGTACTAAACGTTGACCAGAATAGGTAAACTTGTAACATTTATCTAGAACAAACAGGGTATCAAGGAAAATATATATCACAAAAAAGACAAATGTTGCAACAAACAACAGACAACAAAGCATGTTTTACATCACCAAAAATTTAAATCTACTCAAAGCTAGGAGGCAATAGCAAAAGTCAAACTCAAAATCTACATTGCAACATAACAAGGCCAAGTCGCACATATCTACTAAGCAGAAATTTAGTAATAATTTGATTACTGACCATCCAATATGTTTCTGATTGTGCCATTGGGACTTCTCCACATGGACTTCAGCCCAAATTCTTTGACTCTGGTTTCATCTGCAAGCCAAATTGATTAGATAATTTGGAAGCAAAGTTTTCTCTCATATCAATTATATTTATTTTGCCCTTTGGCAAAACAGAAATGTGACTTCCTCTAAAAAGAACAAAAAAAAAGAAGGTAACACAAGCCCTCCCACCTCTCAGTTTCTCCTCTAACTAATAACAAAAGCACCAAAAAGAAACCAAATATTCCTAAATCCTAAAGCCAATTAAGAGTTTGTTCAAAAACGATCATCAAAAATCTGGGATAAAGCAGTACAAAATCATGTACAAACAAATTTAAATTAACCAAAAGGAGAACACACAAGTCATTGAGGCATGACTTGCTGTGAAGCAATTGGATCCTACAGCCTAGGTGAAAGGCTCTTAAGAGACTTCATTTAGATAGGATAGAGTTTAGCCTTTTAGTGTACAAATTGAAATTAATGCAATGACTTTTTTCTGATTTTATTAATTTGTTATCCCAAAATATAGTAGCTCTTCCTTGAGATTCTGTAACGAATAGCAACAAGCCACTTGTCCTCCTCACTTACAGGTTGTGCAGGCGCCAAAAGAGACAAACCCAAAAAAGCAATAAGAGACAAGGGCTGAGCCACTACCAGAAAAGCAGGAAGCACCGAAGCACCAGACCAAGCAACCATTTTGAGGGTTGCAGGCAACAACTAATTTGGCAGCCAGGGAGAGAGACAAGCAGTAGTAAATGTAGCAATTAAGGCATGTACTTATATAGCCAGTAAACAATCTAGGGTAGTATTTTAAATAGGGACTTAAGTATTTTATTTTTTAAAAAAAAAACCACCACATCCACCCAGCACCGCCCCCCAGGCTATCCCCTTTGGCCGGCGCCACCCCCTCCCCTTCGGCCGGTGCCACCCCCTCCCCTTGCCGGCACAGGACCCAGCTAACTTCGATCACCGCCGTACCCTCTCTCAGCCGTCAACCCTCCCCCTCCCCCTCCCCCTCCCCCTCCCCCTTAAACTCCTATCTCCCCACCCCAAAACCTCCTTAACAGCAAATTAGCATCCTTGATCAATAGGTGCCAACTGCGGAAGTTCTAAACCGTCTAGTTTGAAAGATTTCCCGATGCATAGCAAACAAACTACCATCTAGTTTGAATGATTTCCAAACGCATAACAAATAAATTTAACAGCAAATTAGCATCCTTCTTCTGCAGCCGCTAGAATAAGAGCAACAGGGCTTTGATTGAATTACCCAAATGGAATTATCGATTGATTTCCAGTACCATTGTTAAGAATAGGGCTTCGCCATTGTACATGAGGGTGCCAGAGGAAGGGTTCGGCGGAAGAGTCGACGGGGATTGCGATGGCTGCGGTGGTGGCGGTTGTTCCGCTAGCTGAGCTTCTTGATTGAGGAGAGATCAGAAAAAGTTGAGATCAGAAAAATTTTTGAAGAGGGATCGTGATTTGGTAAGCATCGCCATTTTTATTGCATCTGAAATAGAGAGGCGAGAGAAAGTGAAGGTTAAATAAGAAGATGAGAGAGGAGACTGGACGACGGCCGGCGCCTGGGAGGCAGGAGGTTGGGTTGGCGTGCGTGGCAGTGTTGGGTGGCTGGTGGGTTTTTTTATTTTATTTTTTTATTTTCATTTTTTAATTTTTTAATCAATCATAGAAAGACACATTTCAACCGGTTGGGACTGATTTGGGCAGATGTAGTATAAAGTTGGGATTATTAAAAAATAATCAAAAGTTGGGATTATTTTGGGCGGACGGAGTAAAGTTAGGATATTTATGACAATTTTTTCTTACTTCAAATCCCAAGGAATATGGTACATATATTTCTCTCCTAGTTATTCATTAAGGAATGCTGATTACATATATATTTGACGTACCCTACATGCCTTATAAGCAATAAACAGAAGAACAAGATTACTCTCTATCTGATGATACATTTTACAGTTCCATTTTAAGAATGACCCCATTAATATTATAATACCTCTCTTCCCACAACTTATATAACCCCACTAATATTATAATACCTCTCTTCACATGCCCTATTTTATTCGATACAAAAATTACAACACTAACCTTTAACCTCATCTACCTTTTCAATGATTAAATATTGATGCAACCAATAATAGGCCTTTGGTTGTACAATATTAAAGATTGAAGACAATATTGATCAATGAGCATATGTTGTCTAGGTTTAGGAATTAAACCAAACATGAAACTAGGGCTTTTGTGCAGCATGAACCAGGATTTCAACCATGACTTTGGAGTAATATCCAGCTACTTTGCTACTGTTTTCGTTTCTTAAACTATTTCACGACTGTTTCATCCTAATTTACATTATATGTGAAGATAGATAGATGGCTTCCATGTAAGATTTACAAACGAACTATGGATCCGGAGAGACTTTATATGAAAAAAGAACAAAAAAGCAAATTTGGGAAAGATGCTGGATGTTTTAATGTTTCAAAAGAATAAAGCATCTGGAGTGATTTTAATGTTTAGAGTTGACTGAGAAACTTTGACAACGTATATTTTAGTGTCCCCATGAAATAGCATAAAAATTATCCAACCTCCCACCAATGAAAGTAAATTAAGATAAGTTGTTGGAATTATACATTACTTGTATTTTAAAAGTAAATGTAGACAGTACAGACAAATTAACCCAAATAAATAAAATAACTTAAAAAAAAATAAATAAATAAATAAATAAAAAAAAAACCTAAATTCTTGTGGAAAAGGCTAAAAGAGAATCTGAAGGGTAGATGAGGTATAGTGTTAGTCCAGAGGTTTAAGAGCTTTAAATGAACTTTAAACTGAGAAAATTGCTTTTGGTGAAGATGGATCATTAAATTAGAATGCAACTCAAGAAAATAGGAGATAATTAGACAGCTTCTAATCTTCTATACAACATGAAAGAGAGGTCAAATCACCTCATACACCAATCCACCTCAAAATTCTCCATGTAAAACATTACACCGTCATCATCACTAGACACTCAAAATGCAACTAATTCAATAGGGATGCAGTCCATTTTGCACAAGTCACCCTTGTATATATAAAGCAGAAATATGTAAAAATCATGTCACTTACTCCAGATATAATATTTGGTTAAGTAGAGTTGGTCAAAAGATAAATAATAGGACCGCATATTATGGATAATAAAGTGAAGTAACAAGATCAAATAAGGGGCACCAACAAAGAAAAATGAAGCATATACATAGGGTCGAGAAGGGGGGGGGGAGGGATAATTTATACTGAACTTACAATCTTCAAAATGAAGAGCTACCATGAAAGAATATGTAAGAACGACTGGGAAAAGCAAAGTTGAAATCATAATAGAAGTACTCATAAGAAAGCCATAGAAGTCAAATGAATTTTGAAAGCAAATTTTGATCCCTTTTAAATATTTAAAAAATATAATACCCCTTTGTTGCAAATAATAGTTAACGGAGGTAGTATATATATTTATACAGAGTAAAAAAAAAGGAAGAATTGTAGCATAAGGTTATATTCCAATAATCTGAAGTTGATTGTCATAAGAAATTTGTACATGTCTAAATAAAAAGACACCATTTGGGTTGTTTGAAGCTTCTAAAAGTACATCAATAAAACGTGAATTCAACACTATTTGATGGATATATGTACAACAAATATCTATGAAGTTAAGGTGAAGAGAAAAAAAAGACTATGTTCCAAAAGTCAAGATCATTATATATATTCTTAAGCAAACTACTCTACAAGTACAGATAAGTGATAAAAGAAATATTTTGAGGATCTCACAGTAGATGATGTAATGATTATAGTAACAACTAACTACAGCTAGGAATGGAAAAGGGATCTCAAAGTGCAAACGGTACTTATCTATACATTTCTTCAAGGTGGGAGGAATTTTAAAAACATTTCATTTTCACTTTAATAAGAAGTACTAAAATGAAAGAAAAACTAAAGACAAATTAGAGATCATATAGGAGCATGATTGTCGGTTCGCTCCCACATACTTTCACATTGCCTTATTAGATTTATCATCTTTGCATGAGCAAATTGAAACAGCAAAGAAAAAAAAAAAAGAGAAAAAGTGGGAATAAAGAGGATGAAATGATGGTCAATAAAGCCAGGAGTAGGAATTGAATATCAGTAGTACACTATGCGCCAATTAGGGATTTATCGAATTAAGGCAATTGATTTAGGGTTCAAATTCAAGCAAGCTCACATAAGTACTTGAAGGTTTTATCAAATTCTAGAGTTTTAGCTCATTTCATTTCTCCCTCTATGGCAGATGGGATGCAGCATCTCACTCTTCATCTAGCATGTCTATGTGTGCTTGGCCAGTTAGAACCATAGCACAAGGGTTATTTTTTTTTCTCTCTTTTTGTACTGATTATAGGAAAAAACAGAGAATTATTAAAAAAATTAAGATGGACAATTGCAATTCCATTACAACTCGACTCCAAGTTAATGAGATGTTGAGTTCTATATTACTTAGACTCGAATAAAGTGTCAAATTAGATACGGGTGTCTAAGCATCAGATTCACCCATTTTCTTGAAAAAAGTTGTGTTTTTAGTTAAAAATGAAGTGTCCAAGTGTCTGTGTCGGTGTCCGACACGAGTTGTGTCGACACGGACATGTAAGGTAAATGAAAGAGTCCGAATAACATAGGTTGAGTTGATGAGATGTTGTAAATGAAATATAAGAGCGATTGTTAGCTTGGTTATAAAAAATTTATCATTCACCTACTTGGATCCTGTCATCTTTGATCAACTTCAAATTAGTTGAAGTGAAGTTGTAATGTAACTCCAAAAGACTTGCATCATAGTTCATCTTCTTATGCATTGATATTTCTGTAGTTAGTTCTATTGAATTCTTGAGTCATCTGCATTCATGAAAGAATGTGGAGAAAGAAGGCAATTTTTTTGCAGAATTTCAAAAATAACAAATTTAAAGAAAAAAAAATCTCCACTCTAATATAATTGTATTATTTGGAGTTTCACGCTTACCAATGCATAACTATGACCATTAATATCTTTAATTATCTTTTCATAAAATTATTGATAATTTAAAAGTATATATCAACTACAATTTCTCTTACTTCTGAATCACATAAGATGGACAATGAGTGTGATTGGTGTAAAAGTCCAAAAGCTGCAATTACTGGAGAACGAAGGAAGTATTGTTATTTTCAAGAAAGTGTATGTAACAAAATATTCTCGAGTAGAAGTGCTAAAGGGCATATATTAATGACTATAAAATTACAAGCCATCCAATCATAATTTCTTTGTGAAATCCTTTATCTTTATACATAGCCTATAGGGTGGATGTCAACTCTGTAGTTGGCATGTTCATAGGGGAGGTACCCTGAAACCTTTTCATGTCCCTAACCTTAAACCAATGAAGCTCCAAAGAAACCTCTAATAAATGTCTTAGTAGTATGCATTTTGATAAAAGAAGTGTCATATCTTCCTAGAAAAGAATCTATGGACCATCAACATGTGAGTATGCAACTATGTAACTGCTCATAGTTCAAGCATTAAACTAGATCCAAACATGATTGCTTCAAACATGGAATAATCAATATACTACTTACATAGTTAAATACTTAAATGACACAGGAAGTGAACACTTTGATTGCATGAAACAAGTAAAGCCATTTGAACAAGCTGTAGTAACACTGAAATTAATAATCAATCCTTTTTTTTTTTTTTTGACGGGAATAATCAATCTTACTGAAATACATTTATCACATATCTTGACACAAATATGCAGGCCAAAGTGACATCTCCTCGTCACAGAAAATCAAAAGCCATGAGAAAACTAACCAGGAGTAATTGTGGCACATTTAATTGCAACATTATACCTGCACAAATAAAATTGTCATTGAGGTACACATGAGCAGCCTTTCACACAGACCTTGAGATATGTATAAGATTAACCTCAACCTCTTATATATATACACAAAGTGTAAAATATTTAGAAAATAACTATGTCAAAGAACAGTAAACTTATCCCTAAATCTCGAAAGGATTTATCAACAGAAATTAGCTGCATGAAATCTGATTTCAAGCCAAGGAAAGTCAACCTTAAATGAGCAGAACTTAATCATAATATCATAAATTTGACGTCGATTAATAGTGGAGCAATAAATATAATGGAGCATGACTAGTATAACTAAGCATTAATTTTAACATTTCCAGAAGACTAATTAATAATAATTAAACATCTTTTGGTGCCACATTCACCTTTTACCTCCTTCTTTGCATTGTAGATATTAAGTTAACTGTTCCACAAAAGTATATATCCCAGAAAAATATTCCACACTTGTCCTGCATCATTCCCCCCCCCCCCCTTCCTTCTCTCTCTTTTTGAGAAGGTGAGATATGTCATGGTCGAAAAAATGAGTCCTATAAAAGTTCTTCTGTGAGATCCAGCCATTAGTATATATTAGTTAGGCATTGTTCACTTCAACTTACAAAGTATTATTCAGTAAAAATAGTTATTATATGTAAAAAAAATCAGTTTGACCTTGGGTTGAAAGCCCTACAGGTGAGATGACTGAGATTAAGGTTCAATTTGAGTGGACCCCACCATTTTGTAATAAATGCAACAAGGTTAGGCATGATTGTGCTGCAACTCAAAAGCATGTTTAGAGGCAGAAGCAAATTGGTGACACTGTAAACACCCAAGCACATGTAAAAAAGTCTGGATTCCTAAGAAAGCTAACCCTGCTACTGGTGATAAGCTGCTGAGCCTGTTAAGGATGTTACTCAAGCACGTGATGAGGGCAGGTCCCTGGAAAAAAATCAAAGAAGAACACTAAGAGACAGATTAATTTTCCTATTTTTAGCTCAAACACCTACCTCCCTTTGGTAAATGATGCTAATATTGTGGTTGATGTTCTGACGAGACTGATTATCCTAATCCTATCAGGGGTGATGGTAATCCCCCTCTGGAAACATTATTATTCTATCATGGAATATTAGGAGTCTTAATAACCCTGGGAAAGTGGCTGCACTTAAGAAGCTACTTTTTGATCAGAAGTGTGATGTGATTTGTATTGTGGAGATAAAAGTTAAAAAGCACAACTGTTCTAAAATTCAGAAAAAGATTGGTTATACTTGGTCTTGGGCTGACAATTATAGTTGCTTTTAACAGGAAGAATTTAGGTGGGGTGGAAGGTTGACCTTATTAATCTAACTGTTCTATCTGTTTTTATTCATTGTCATCTTGCTACTAAGGACCTTCAGAGTCATTTTCTTGTTACATTTGTCTATGGCTTGCATACTGTTCAAGACAGATTACAGCTGTGGACTGGTCTTAAGCAATTATCTGGTATCGGTGATTTCAACTCTATCTCCCCTACTGAGGATAGGATCAATGGGGCTATTGTTACTAACTATGAAACTAGGGATTTACAGAATTTCCTTGATGATTTGGCTTTGGTTGAAATAAAAGTAAGGGTTCTTTTTTCACTTGGTGCAATAAAGCTCATAATTGGCCCTAGAACTTATTCTAGGATTGATAGAGGAATTGTGAACCAGGATTTGATTAATCAGTATGGGCATGTGGAAGCTGTTTACTTGCCTCCTTCCCTTTCTAATCATAATCTTGTTCTATTTGACGTTTTTCATTCTCGAGGGAGACCATTTAGATTTCTCAATTGCCTAGATGAACATGAAAACTTCCTTGATACTGTTGCTAATGCTTGACAATATTCTGTTCCTAGAACTGCAATGTTTAGAGTTTGGTCTAAACTCAAATTGGTGAAGACAGCTCTAAAACATCTGAATACCAGAAGTTTGGGCCTTGGGGCCATTGCTGCAAAGATTGAGGATGCCTAAAACACTCTCTGTGATGTTCAAAGTCAGATTAATTCCGATCTTCACAATGTTGTCAGGAAATGGAAACTATTCAGAGTATTAAGTATTGGATCAGTGTGCAAGAGAGTATATATAAGCAAAAGTCTAGAGTTCACTGGCTTAAGCTTGGAGATAGTAAAAATAAGTACTTCTTTTCAGTCATGAAGCACAGACAAGGCAGGAATAAAATTGACACTCTTTTTGATGAACATGATGTTTTCCTTAAAGTTCTTGCATTAAGAAATTAATGGTTTTTATAAGAAATTACTTGGTACTAGAGCTAATTCTCTCCCTGGAATTGACAGCTCCAAAGCCCTAATGGGTTTTACTCCTTTTCTTAAAAAAAAATCCTGGGATATTTTAAAGCCCGATGTTTATGATGGTGTGTTGGAGTTCTTTTATACTAGTTCCATGTTCAAACATTGGAATTGTACCACTATAACCTTAGTTCCTAAGTTTTCGAGCCCTTCTTATGCTAAGGATTTCAGACATATTGCTTGTTCTGATTTGTATAAATTGGTATCTAAAATCCTTACCTCTAGACTTGATAGTGTTCTTTCTGAAGTCATTGTGCAACACACTAGCTCAATGTAACAGTTTTAAGGAAAGATAAAGCAATAAAGAAGCAATTTTTTGAGAGAAGGAAGCAGTTGTTTGATTAATGAAAGCTAAAAATGGAGTCTTGGATCTGAGTGACTTCAGGCCACCACTCTCTAGGGAGCACCTTTAGGGTACAAATCTCCTTAACCTAGGAATTACAAAATGACTGCCTACCTAACACACTCCCCCTTCCCCTTTCTTATATTTACACAACAAGCCAAGAACAGAAAGGACAAAAAAAGGCAGCTGTCACTGATTGTTAGGAAAATTCCCCTGCTCCTGCTGTGCTTGAGGTATTTGGTGTGCTTGTGTCAGTCCCCTCCTTCCCCTACGCTTGTAAGTGATCCATTCCTTGTGCTTGCTCTTCCCAGCATACCCAGCATTTGTTACACCTCCCCCTCCTTCAAAATTCACCTTGTCCTCAAGGTGAAATGTGGGAAACCTTTCGTGAATCACTGCCGCTTCTTCCCAGGTTGCTTCAATTAAAGGCAAGCCATGCCACTTAATGAGCACCTCTAAAATGTCAGGGTTTCCCTTGGCAGCCCTTGAGTCCAGCACGCTCTCAGGTTCAGTCTTGAACTCCAGTTCTTCTGTCAGCTGCACAGGAATGGTAGGGCTGGCCACTTGCTCCCCTAAGGCTCACTTAAGCTGAGACACATGAAACACGGGGTGAACCTTACAAGTCTCTGGCAGCTCGAGCTTGTAAGCCACCTGACCAACCTGCTGAATCACCTTGAAAGGCCCGTAGTAGCGCGGAGACAACTTCTCATTGGGCCTTCTTGCAAGGGATTTTTGTCGGTAGGGTTGAAGCTTTAAATAAACTAAGTCCCCAATCTGAAACTCTTCCTCCCTCCTTCTCAAATCCGCATGGTATTTCATCCTTTGCTGTGCTCGGACCAAATTCAAGTGTAGTTCGTCTAACACCCAATCTCTTTCTTGTAACCATTCCTCTAACTTATCCACTGGGGTCTGCCCTCTGCCCACCTTGATCAGCTTGGATGGATCCCTCCCATACACTACCCGAAAGAGTGTAAAACCAGTAGAAGCATGATAGGATGTGTTATAGGCGTATTCCGCCCAATGCAGCCACTTTCCCCATGACTTGGGCTTGCCATTAACAAAGCAACGCAAGTATGTTTCCAAGGTTTTGTTAACAACCTCGGTTTGCCCGTCGGTTTGGGGATGGTAAGCGGTGCTTCTCTTAAGGTCCGTACCTTGTAATCTAAACAGCTCCTTCCAAAATATGCTTAGAAATATACGATCCCTATCCGACACAATTGATGTGGGCATCCCATGTAAACGCACAACTTCCTTAGTGAACACTTCCGCAATTGTTAAAGCACTATAAGGGTGCTTTAACCCGATGAAATGTGCGTACTTCGATAGCCTATCCACTACTACTAAGATCGAATCAACACCCTTTGAATTCGGAAGTCCCTCCACGAAGTTCATCGAGATATCCTCCCAAATGGTCTCGGGAATTGGTAAGGGCTGCAACAACCCAGCCGGTTGCAATTGAGAGTGTTTGGCTTGTTGGCAAACGGCACATTGTTTCACATACGCTGCTACCTCTTTTCGCATCCCCTTCCAATACCACTCGGCAGCCAACCTTAAATAAGTCTTCGTCTCGCCTTGGTGCCCTCCCACTGGGCTGTCATGGTATTCTCTCAACAATTTAGAGATCATGGATGATCCCTTAGGAAGCACTACTCTCCCCTTGAAGAGTAATCTCCCTCCCTCGAGCGAAAATCCTCCTCGTGGCTCTTGCCCTGCTGACATCTGCCATTAATTTACCAAGGTCCAAATCAGCCTTTACTTCCTTTTCCACCTCCCCCCAATCAATTCCCGAGGTAGTGACCATGGCTGTAAGTTCCTCCAGTCTTTCTCCCTTCCGTGACAAGACATTTGCTACTCGGTTACTCGCCCCGGGTTTGAATTGAATTTCGAAATCAAACCCCAATAATTTTCAAACCCATTTCTGATAGTCGCCGCCCACCTCCCTTTGCTCCATGATATACTTTAAACTTTGTTGGTCGGTTCGCACCACGAAGCGGCGCCCGAGCAAATAATGCTGCCACTTAACCACGGCCAAACAAATGGCCATTAGTTCTTTCTCATAGATGGCCTTGGCTTGTGATTTCGGGCCTAACAACTTACTGTAGAAAGCCACAGACCGAGAGTCTTGCATTAATACCGCACCTAGCCTATAGCCGGAAGCATCGGCCTCCACTATGAACATCCTACTGAAATTAGGTATGGTGAGTACAGGGGCAGAAGTCATGGCTCCCTTCAACCTCTCAAAAGCTGTTGTGGCCTCCATTGACCACCCAAAATTATCCTTGCGTAGCTGCTCGGTCAGGGGCCTTGCTATCTGAGCATAGCCTTTGATAAATTTTCGGTAATACCCCGTCAACCCGAGAAAGCCCCGCAACTCCTTCAACGTCGTCCGAGGAATAGGCCATTCCACCATCGCCCTAACCTTTTCTAAGTCTACAGCCACTCCTTCCTTCGACACAATGTGCCCCAAATATGCTACTCTCTGTTGGCCGAACTCACAATTCTTGAAATTTGCCACCAATTGATGCTCCTCTAATGTGGAGAGCACTTTCTTCATATGCCCCAAATGACTCCCCTTATCGGGGCTGTAAATTAGAATATCATCGAAAAACACGAGCACAAACTTTCTCAAGAACGGTCTAAACACCTCATTCATAAGTGCTTGAAATGTGGCCGGTGCGTTAGTAAGCCCGAAGAGCATTACTAGAAACTCGTAGTGCCCTTCGTGGGTCCTAAAAGTTGTCTTGTGTGTGTCCTCCTCCCGTACCAAAATCTGGTGATATCCCGACTTAAGATCGAGTTTCGAGAAAACAGCAGCCCCGCGAAGCTCATCGAGCAATTCCTCGATTATAGGGATGGGGTATTTGTCGGGTATTGTCTCTCGGTTTAGAGCACGGTAATCCAGACAAAATCTCCATGAATTATCCTTCTTTTTAACCAACAAAACAGGGCTGGAAAATGGACTAACCGACGGTTTGATTATTCCCGCCTCAAGCATCTCCTTGATTAATCTCTCAATTTCATCTTTCTGAAATTGGGGGTATCGATACGGCCTCACACTCACCGGATTGCTGCCTTCTTTCAATATTATAGCGTGCTCATGCCCCCGTTTTGGTGGCAATCCTTTCGGAGCTGCGAAAATTTTCTGGTGCTGCTCAATAATTTCTGCCAGCCACCCTGGCACCGCCGCGCATCCCACCTCAGGCCGCTGCCACCTCCACACGGTTGATTTCCAACCACAACCCTCCTCCTTCGTGTTGTAGGGTGCAGAGCATAGCTTTGAGGGAGATCTTAGTTCGTTCCAAAGCCGGATTTCCCCTCAAAATTATCTTTTCCTCTCCCACCACGAAGCTCATAATATGAGTCTTCCAGTTATGCACAACCTGACCCAATTTCTCCAGCCACTCGATCCCCAAGATTAAGTCAGCATTCCCCAAACGTAGTGGTAAGAAATTCTCCACCACCACGTAGCCTTCACGTAAAATGACTCTAACTCCTCGGCACCTCCCTCTTCCCCATATGACATCGCCACTTCCAAGAGACACACTAAATTCTCGAGCACCATCCACGGGCACCCCCACTTCCGCCACCAACCCTTCCGAAATGAAATTATGGGTGGCTCCCGGATCTACTAAAATCACCACCGATTTGGGTCCCACCTTGCCTTCGAGTTTCATGGTGCGTGGACTAGAAAGGCCCACCAGAGTGTTAGCTCTTCATCGCTAGAGCCGTCGTCAGGTGGCTTGGAGGGCCCAGCGTTTTCGTCGTTCGCGCCGCCGAGGAGCAGCACGCTCATCTCCCGGTTCTTACACCGGTGGCCGGCACTCCATCTCTCGTCGCAGCAAAAGCAGAGGCCTTTAGCCTTCCGCTCTTGGTGCTCGGCGTCCGTCAACCTCCGTGGCTTAGTTGTTTTCGTCGAAGAGGAGCTGGTGGGTTTGGGAAAGTTAACAGATGCTTGGGATTCAGATGGGGCCTTAGGCCATCCCTTGAAAGAGGTCGTGCTTTGGGTCGGAGTGCCATATACCAGTTGAAGTCGGCCCATTTGCAAACATAAGCCCACCTTGGGCTCCAGTGGTCCTGCCGATCCAAGAAACCCGGACCCCCTTCTATACCCACTTACCCGGTTCCTTTCTTCGACCAGACCCGCAATCTCCATGGCTTGCTCCAGATTAAACGGGTTCAAGATCCTTACTTCAGCCTTAATCTCCTCCTTTAGACCTTGAATAAAATGGCCTATCATTAGTGTTTCAGGTATGTCCTCTAGAGGGGCAGAAACTTCGATGAATCTCTTGCGATACTCGAGGACTGGGTTGCCGCCAACCACTGTTCGTGGAGGCTTCCGGCGTGGGTCGGCCGGAACTGGCGCAAGACGTGGACTTTCACGTTCTCCCAGCTTGGTATGGGTCGACGTCTATTCTCCCATTGGAACCACCTCAACGCGTCGCCTTCCATGGAGGAGATGGCGGATTGCAACTTCTGGTCCTCAATGAGTTGGTAGTGTTGGAAGTACTTTTCCGCCTTCAATATCCACCCATCGAAGTCCGTACCTTCGAAAAGGGGTAAGTCCAACTTCCTTGGCTTCCAGCGGTGGTCGCCGCCACCATTTGAGTCATTGAAGTTGCGCATCCCAAAGTTGCTACCTTGCCCCTGCTCGTGATTTCTCTAATTCACCAGGTTGGCAACTCCTCAAAAAATTGAGCTTGGGTGGTTGTATTCACCGTCATTTGAGCCTCTTGCTGTTGCCGGAATAGCTCGAAATGGTGGTCCAGCCGTTGAACCGCATCCTCCATCGACTTCTTCAGGTGTCCTCCTGAGTCTTCATGGCCGCCTCTAGGGCTCCCAGATTTTGAACTCCGATCATCTGCTCTTCCAAGGTGTCACACCTCTGAGTCGCAGAGATAACCATGTTTGTTTTCTTTTTTTTTTTTCTTTTTTTTGGTAATAGGAGTTGGTGCAGTGGTTGTTGGTTACACATTGATCCGCCACTCTGATACCACTTGCAACACACTAACTCAATGTAACAGTTTTAAGGAAAAATAAAGCAATAAAGAAGCAATTTTTTGAGAGAAGGAAGCAGTTGTTTGATTAATGAAAGCTAAAAATGGAGTCACTTCAGGCCACCACTCTCTAGGGAGCACCTTTAGGGTACAAATCTCCTTAACCTAGGAATTACAAGATGACTGCCTACCTAACACACTCCCCCTTCCCCTTTCTTATATTTACACAACAAGCCAAGAACAGAAAGGACAAAACAAGGCAGCTGTCACTTATTGTTAGGAAAATTCCCCTGCTCCTGCTGTGCTTGAGGTATTTGGTGTGCTTGTGTCAGTCCCCTCCTTCCCCTACGCTTGTAAGTGATCCATTCCTTGTGCTTGCTCTTCCCAGCATACCAGCATTTGTTACACATTGATGGGGCTTAGGTCCATGCAAGCATATAGGGGATAATACCCTGCTAGCTATTGAACTCATCAGAGGAGAGAGGAGTGGAATGAAGTTTCCTTAATGCTGTTATGTGTGAGCTTGGTTTCCCCGGTGAGTTTGTTAACTAGGTCATGGCTTGCCTTTCTTTTGTCTCTTTTTCTATTTTGATTAATGGTACCCCTCCAAGCCTTTCCAAGCAAAGAAAGGGCTCAGGGTGATCCTATGTCCCCTTTCCTCTTTGCTATTGGCATGGAGTACCTCTCCTTGCTGAGTTACATCTTGGTCCTAACTTCAACTACCATCTTAGATGTGAGAAAACGATGTTCACTCACTTAATGTTTGTCGATGATCTTCTGCTGTTTTCCATATACAAATTCTGTTACATTTCTCTTTCAAGCTTTTACAAAATTTTGGTGGACAAGGTTACTGCTAGAATTAATGGCTGTTACATTGCTCTTAGACAAGAGTGAAGTCTACTTTGGTGGGCTCCCTATATTGAGGAAGAAGCTTTGAGAAGTCTAATCCCGTTCCTGATACTATCCTTTTCAAATACTTGGGAGTTCCTCTATCCTCTAAGAAAGTCAACATTGCTCAATGTAAACATTTGGTGGACAAGGTTACTCCTAGAAATAATGGCTAGTCTGCTTGACATTTGACATATGCTGGTAGATTGCAGTTGGTTAAGAGTTTTTTTTTTGGCATTCAGACTTATTATCTTTGTCTTGCCTAAAAAGATCCTCAAAGAAATGGAAAACAGATTCAGAGTTGAGAAGGCTAATCCCTGAAAGAAATCCTTAGTGTACTAGTCAAGTGTGCCTTTCCAGTGGTGGGTGGAATCTCATTTCCCTCCCTGAGAATTTGTATTTGTAGGCTGCTTTGGGATCTTGCACAAAAGCAGATAATCTTTGGGTAAAGTGGGTTCATATCTACTATTTCAAAAATAGACCATGGTGCATTGATGATATTGGTGGATGGGGTGCTATTCAGCATGGTGATAGAGTCAAAATAAATAAAAAATAAAAATCAACCAGTTGTCTGGCTCCTAAAGTTACTTGGAGAAGAATCATTTGCAACAATGCTGCTCCTCCTAAAAGTTTGTTTATCACTTGGCTTGCTGTGAAAAACAGATTGGTCACTAAGGATAGGTTGCTTTCTTGGAATCTTCAATGTGACCGTATTTGCTTTCTTTGTAATCAACACATGGAAAATGTAAAGCATCTTTTCTTTGAATGTGCCTATGCTAGAGATATTTGGATGAAACTGTTAAACCTTTTTGGGGTTCACATACGTGTTTGGGCTTTTGATGTTGAAATTTCCTGGATTTCCAGAATCTGCAGGAAAACTAGACCAAAAAATAAATTGTTGGGTATCTATTTTGCTGAAGCTATATACCATATTTGGCTGCAAAGAAACTCTTTGATCTTCACTGGTAGCTGCAAACCTGCTGATATAGTTTTTAGAGATATATTGTTTGCTGTTGCCTGTAAGTGTAATGTTAGTGACAGACATCTGCTTATTATGTAAGCCTGCCCTTTGCTGTTTCTGTCTGCTGTATAGCCCTGCTGTGGGGTCTGTCCTAAAGCTGAGTCTAGGGAGAGGTCTGTGTTCTTTGTGTTCAGGTCTGCCCTATCCTCTATCACCCTTCCTAGAAGGTGGGTAGGGATGTTTAGGGGTGGCTGAGTTCCTGTTTTTGTGGTGAACCCTTCCTAGAAGGTGGCATCACATTAACAGGAACATTTGGTGGTTGAGTGCCTGGTTTTCAGGCTTGTGTAGTATAGGGTTACAGCTTAGCTTTTGTAAGTTGTAATTTTTGTGCTCTTTTGGTAATAAAATTTTTCATTCACCAAAAAAAAAAAAAAAAAAATCAGTTTGACCAGTAAGTTTAAATCAATAGAAAACAGATTCAATCAGACAATTCAGTAGCTTCATATAAGAACTAAAAATAATTTTATTTCATAATAATAGGGTTATTTCAATGTACATTTTGTCTCTGAGTCAAATTTAGCACAAAACACAAAATTTTAAAGTCAGAAGCATGTTCAACAATGGCTTCAAGTCATTCAACCTAATGGTGTTGAGTGAGGGGGTATTGTAATTACACCCACACAGCAACATCAGTCAAAACCACACAAGTAACGTATACACCCTGGACATTAAAAAGCTTGAAATTGCGAGAAAACAACAACAATGACCACATACTTGAGGGTCGCTTCTGCACTTTCCACAGTGACCTTATCATCCGTTGCATCGCGATTAAGAATTCCCAGATCATAGTATTTAATATCCAAATCCACAAATGGAAAAATAAGCTGTCCATTGAAATACAATTCAAAGATTATACATAAACGAAAAAAAGAAATGAAATAAGTGCCAAATGCAATTCAAAAACAACATAAACAAAACGAAACTGCAAGCAAAATCATGCATGCATAAGTAGACAGCAAATTGAGATTTCATACCTTATCTTTGATCAATTTCCATATAATTCTCGTCATTTCATCACCTGAAATTCAATCAAAATAACCAGCAGTCATCAAGTATTCATTATCTACAATAACAAAACAAGATTGAAAAAAAAAAAAAAAAAAAAAAAAAACACATTACCATCCATTTCAACAATAGGGTTCTGAACTTTGATACGTTCGACAGGGGTGGCAGCCATAGCCGAAGAAGAAAAGCAGCGAAGGGAAGAGAAATTGAAGCGACAAAAATGGAGGTTTTTGGAAGTGATTACTTTGTTGAATAAATTGGAATTGGAAGAAGAAGAGTGAAACATAGAAGAAGATTGCAGAAACGCCGTGCCAGGGGTGGCGCTAATTCGAAGTCGAAGCATTTTGGTCGGCTGGAAAATACGATGGTTGAAAATTAGGAGAGATGGAAACTAAGGTTGTGCCAAGGGTGCCCTTGGGTTCTTACAAATCTTGCCGCGCAACTATTTTGGCGGTTGACATTCTTTATGATCGTGTTCTCTTCACCTTATTTACTTTTCAGGTTTAAACATCATTTTTTGCCTAGGAGTCCCAACTAATAAATATAAAGCTCGTTATTTCACTATTCATCACCTTGTTAGATATTCACATCAATGTATGAAATATTTTGTAACCTATTTAAGAGAGTATTCCACACTGCAATCAAGAAACTAATAAAAGCATGACATAACAGAAAGAGTAGGATAGCATGACATACGCTTTTCCTATACAAGCAAGATATTTACAAAGCTTGGGAGGTACTGTTGGGACTTTGGAAATAGCAAGAATGGGCTTCTCGTCCAATAACAAATTTCATTAACTAATATTTTGCTGATAACGAGCATGAACCTGATTATACTGAGATTGTTTGTTAATATTTAACCTGGTTGTAAATTCACAATTTTCCTGCCCTAACCTCCCTTTTTGTTTATGCTCGGAAGATTAATTATTTCATTTCTTTTAAATGTAGATGGAGAGCTCCCAATCCAAACGAACGTCCACTTATTCTCAAAACACGGCAAAATCACTTAGTGTAGTGGATGTAGAAGAATTGTATGCTACTTTGCATTCGGGTAAGATGTTAAAAGTGGGGCAGGAATATCTACTTAATAGAAAGAGTAAGAGGACAAGACCTTATTAGGAAGACTTCATTGAGTATGTTGAAGGCGGGAGACTACAAGCCAAATGTAAATACTATGACAAAACCTATGCAGCTGATGGAAACCTTAATGGCTCAAAAAATATTAAAAAACATACAAAATCATGTCTTAGTAATCCTACCAATGTAAATAGGGGCAAAGAAAAACAAATTGAATTGTTTTTTTATAATGAAAATGATAGCGGCTAATCGAAGTGGGAATGTTAACTAAAAAGAGATTAAGGAAGCATTGATTTACATGTTTATTGTTTATGAGTTACCTTTTAAGCATGTAGAGAAGCTGGGTTTTAAGCACTTAATGTAAGTTGCATGTCCATAATTTACTATTCTCTCTCGTGTGACCATTGCTCGTGATTGTTTAAAGCTCTACTATAGTGAGATAGAAAGATTGAGAGAAATGTTTAAAGATTGTCAAAGAATTTTTATGACCACTGATACTTGGACCTCAATGATGCGTGTGCATGGAACTTAATGGAAGAAGTGGAAGACATGACACGTGTCGTGACACGAAGTCGGGCCAAGCTCCTTGGAGGTCACCTTTCGGGGCTAACCATCATCATACTTGAAGTCAAGAAGCGTATCAATATATGATGCAACTACTTCTTTCAGTCATATCTCCTTTGTTACAAGGAATTTTTAGGTGATTCAAATTGGAGGTTAAAGTAGAGTTCAAGAGCTTTCCAGCGACTGGTCACATGCCAAATTTGAGCAAGAAACGAAGAAGTTATGAACGTTTGAAGTTGAGCTCTCCAGGAACAGGGGAGTTCGGCCGAACCTACACTGTGGTTCGCCCGAACATTAAGGCAGTTTCAGACCTGATTTTTGCATCTTGGCAGGAGTGGCCGAACTCCAAAGGTTTGACCGAACCTACCCACAAGTTCGACCGAACTTACCCAGAGTTCGGCCGAACCTTCTCCCGTTTTTCTGTCAGTTTGTGCGAACTATTTAAGTTGTTTTAAGACGTTTTTGCATTTTAATTTTTGTTGAACTTTGTAATCAAGAGACTTTCTCTCTCTACCATAATCTTTGTGATTATCTTGCTTTCTTTGTGATTGCATCTCTTGTAATCTTTGTGGTTACACCTTAATCCTAGCTTTACTTGGTGTTGGCTTTGATTAAGACCCCTATTTCATCTATCTTTGTGAATTTGAGATAGGTTTATCTTGTTTGTTGGTTTGAACTTGTTGTTACTTGATTTCTCCTTCCTTTTACTTGTCTTTCCTTGGTTATTTCATATCATTTGGTATCAGAGCCTAGGTTATTAGCCTAGAAAGATCCTACCTTTTTTATTTTCTCTTTCCCCCTCTCAAAAGATCTCATCTTTTCCCACAAAATTTGAAATTTTTCTCTCAAAGATTCAAGCTTTCTATCTTGAAACATGGGTGATAGATATTATTATGAAGATGATGAAGGTTACAATGAAAACTCTAGATTGGATGCTCTAGAAAGGAAGTTTGATATACTTCTTGAGGTCTTGGAGAATAGAAGAAGTCCTAGAAGAAGGAGGAGCCCTGGTGAAGAAGATGACTCTCACTCTCCTCACCGGAGAAGGGAACACCGCCAATGACACCATGAGGACAACCGTGACCGAGACATCAAGTTGGAATTTTCGGACTTTGAAGGTAATCTTGATCCTAATGAATTTCTTGATTGGGTTAGAATTATGGAGAATGTGTTTGAATATAAGGGTTATAATGATGAAAAACGTTTCAAATTGGTCATCCTTAAACTCAAAAAATATGCTTCTTTGTGGTATGAGAACTTTAAGAATTGTAGGAAGAAAGATGAAAAATCAAAAATCACTTCTTGGGAGAAATTGAAGAAACATATGAACAAGGCTTTTGTGTCTAGAGATTATTTGCAAGATTCTTATCTTAAATTGAACTCTCTTAAGCAAGGAACTATGTCGGTAGAGAAGTATACTAGGGAGTTTGAAAAACTTTCTATCATGAGTGGAGTTGAGGAAGCACCGGAGCATAAGATTGCTAGGTATATTGGTGGTCTTGAAAGAAAGCTTGGGTAAAAGGTTGATGTGCATGCCCATGGAAGTTTTGATCAAGTGGTGCAAGTGGCTTTGAAGTTTGAGAAGTATGACAAGGTGAGTAGTGCTAGTGGGTATCCTAAGCCTACCTTCAAGAATTCTTTTGCTCCAAAGGGTGAGATAAGCAAGCCCATTGTCAAGGATGACAAAGGCAAGGCTCCCATGCATTTTCCTAGCAAAGATGATCACAACAAGATGGGAAATCGAAAGACTTGTTACAAGTGTAGAGGCTATGGACATTTTGCTAATGAGTGTCCAAATAGTAGAGCTATGATGATTCTTGAAATGGATGATGATGAGTACGAAGATGAGAAGAGGGATTTCGGTGACCCTATATATGATGAGGAGGATGAAATTGTAGTTGACGCCGATGAGGGTCAAATCCTTGTTGTGAGGAGAGCACTTCACTCTATTTCCACCCCTTTAGCGGAAGAGCAAAGGGAAAACATCTTCCAAACTCGATGCACCATCAAGGAGCAGGTTTGCAATCTTATCATCGATAGTGGCTCTTGCACTAATGTGGCCTCAACAACATTGGTGAGCAAGCTTAATCTTGAAACGACCGATCATCCTACTCCCTACAAGCTTCAATGGCTTAACAATCACAATGAGGTGAAGGTAACGAAACAAACTCTTCTTTCTTTCTCAATTAGCAAGTTATATAAGGATGAGGTGCTTTGTGATGTATTGCCTATGGATGCTTGTCATGTATTGCTTGGTAGACCTTGGCAATTTGATAGAGATGTGATTCATGATGGAAGAAAGAATACTTATTCATTCATGATGGATAAGAAAAATATTGTACTCAATCCCTTGTCCCCCACCATCAAACACAAAAAACCCTTGGGTACGGGAAACACAATCAAAGAGAACCTTCTCATTGGGGAAAGTGAGATGGGCAAGGAGATAAATCAAGGACACATTGTCTTTGTTTGTCTTCTTACGGAAACACAAGAAAGTGAGTGAGAGAACCCAATCCACCCCCTTGTCAAGGAAGTATTGGTTGAGTACCATGATGTTTTTCCCGATGATCTCCCACCCGGTTTGCCACCTATTAGGGGAATTGAACATCAAATCGATCTTATTCCCGGATCACAACTCCCTAATAGACCGGCTTATAGGTGCACCACCGATGAAGCAAGAGAGCTTCAAAGACAAGTTGGTGAGTTGATTGAAAGAGGATTTGTGAGGGAATCCCTTAGCCCTTGTTCAGTTCTGGCTCTTTTGGTCCCGAAAAAGGATGGTACACGGAGGATGTGTGTGGATAGTAGGGCCATCAACAACATTACCATCAAGTATCGCTTCCCTATTCCCCGACTTGATGATATGCTTGATGAGTTACATGGTTCCAAGGTGTTTTCGAAGATTGACTTGAGGATGGGGTACCGTCAAATTCGTATGCGTGAAGGAGATGAGTGGAAGACCGCTTTCAAGACAAAGCAAGGCTTGTATGAGTGGCTAGTTATGCCATTTGGGCTCTTTAATGCTCCTAGCACTTTCATGAGGCTCATAAATGAGGTACTTTGCCCTTTCATTGGTAAATTTGTTGTTGTTTATTTTGATGACATACTTGTTTATAGCAAATGTGAACTTGATCATGTTAAACATTTGAGGCAAGTATTTGAAACATTGAGAAGTAGGCGGCTTTTTGCCAAGTTGGAAAAATGTACTTTTATGGTGGATAGTATTGTCTTTCTTGGTTATGTGATTTCAAATGTAGGGATCTCAATGGACCCTAGTAAAGTGGAGGCCATTCAATCTTGGCCTACTCCTTCTACTCTCACTCGAGTTAGGAGTTTCCATGGTCTAGCTTCCTTCTATCGAAGGTTTGTGAAGAATTTTAGCACTATTTTGGCCCCGGCGACCGAATGCATGAAGAAGGGTACTTTTGAGTGGACACCATTGGCTCAAAGGGATTTTGAGACCCTCAAGAAGAAGTTGTGTGAGGCTCCAATCTTAGCTCTTCCGAATTTTGATAAATCCTTTGAAGTTGAATGTGATGCTAGTGGGGTTGGAGTTGGAGCGGTTCTTGTGCAAGGAGGGAGGCCAATTGCCTATTTTAGTGAGAAGCTTAGTGGAGCAAGAATGAGGTATAGTACCTATGACAAGGAGTTCTATGCTATTGTGAGGGCTCTTGATCATTGGTCACATTACTTGAGGCCTAGAGCATTTGTATTACACTCCGATCATGAATCTCTCAAGTACATCAATGGTTCTCATAAACTCAATGCAAGGCATGCCAAATGGGTTGAATTCCTCCAATCGCTCACTTTCTCTTCTAAGTACAAGGAAGGGAAGAGCAATGGTATTGCCGATGCTCTTTCTAGGAGGCATTGTATGATCACTATTCTTGATGCGAAGTTTTTAGGGTTTGAGTTGCTTAAAGAGTTGTATCACGATGATGAGGATTTTGGTGGGTTGATGAAGAAGTGTGAGGAAGGGGTCGATGGCTCTTTCATGGTGCAAGAGGGTTTCCTTTTCAAGGGAAACAAACTTTGTGTTCCGAAATGCTCTCATCGACGGTTGCTTGTTAAAGAAGCTCATCAAGGAGGGCTAGCCGGACACTTTGGGGTTGCGAAAACATATGACATTCTTCGAGAGCATTTTTATTGGCCCAAGATGTTTGGTGATGTGCAAGATGTGATAGCTCGTTGCGGGGCTTGTCATAAGGCTAAGAGTCAATTCCGTGAAGGACTCTACTCTCCTCTTCCGGTCCCTAGTCACCCTTGGGATGATCTTAGGATGGATTTTGTGGTTGCTCTCCCTCGCACTCAAAGGCAAAATGATTCCGTGTTTGTTGTGGTTGATCATTTTAGCAAGATGGCTCACTTCATTCCTTGCCATAAGACCGATGACGCTTCTCATGTGGCTACCTTGTTCTTTAGAGAAGTGGTGAAGCTTCATGGTATTCCAAAAAGTATTGTGTCGGACCGTGATCCTAAGTTCTTGAGCTACTTTTGGAAGACTTTGTGGAAGTTAGTGGGAACCAAGCTCTTGTTTAGTACCTCTAGTCACCCTCAAACCGATGGCCAAACCGAGGTGACTAATCGTACCATGTCCACCGTTCTCTGAGCTATCATTAGAAAACACATGAAAGATTGGGATCTTAAGCTACCTCAAGTTGAATTTGCTTACAACCGCTCTCATTGCATAGCTACCAGGAAAACACCATTTGAAGTAGTGTATGGTTTTAATCCCCGCCTACCACTTGACTTATTGCCTAGTATCCCTCAAGAGGAGTTGAGCTTTGAGGCAAAAGATAGAGTTGAAACGATGAAAAAGCTTCATGAAGATGTCAAGAAGAGAATTGAGAAGGCAAATGAGAGTTACAAGGCAAGGGCAAACAAATTCAAGAAGCCAAGGGAATTCAATGTAGGTGATCTTGTGTCGCTCCATCTTCGGAAGGAAAGATTCCCGGCTAAGAGGAAGAACAAGCTCATGCCAAGATCTGAAGGCCCCTTTGAAGTTGTGGAGAGAGTTGGATCTAATTCTTATAAGCTCAAACTACCGGGAGACTTTGGTGTTCATGCTACCTTTAATGTTGGTGATCTTGCTTCTTTTCTCTTTGAAGATGATATTGGTGATGATGATCCAAAATTGAGGGCAATTCCTTTTGAAGAGGAGGGGTTTGACGCGGGTGCATGGAACTTAGTGGAAGAAGTGGAAGACATGCCACGTGTCGTGACACGAAGTCGGGCCAAGCTCCTTGGAGGTCACCTTTCGGGGCTAACCATCATCACACTTGAAGGCAAGAAGCTTATCAATATATGATGCAACTACGTCTTTCAGCCATATCTCCTTTGTTACAAGGAATTTTTAGGTGATTCAAGTTGGAGTGAAATTAGAGTTCAAGAGCTTTCCAGCGACTGGTCACATGCCAAATTTGAGCAAGAAACGAAGAAGTTATGAACGTTTGAAGTTGAGCTGTCCAGGAGCAGGGGAGTTAGGCCGAACCTACACTGTGGTTCGCCCGAACATTAAGGCAGTTTCAGACCTGATTTTTGCATCTTGGCAGGAGTGGCCGAACTCCAAAGGTTTGACCGAACCTACCCACAAGTTCGACCGAACTTACCCAGAGTTCGGCCGAACCTTCTCCCGTTTTTCTGTCAGTTTGTGCGAACTATTTAAGTTGTTTTAAGACGTTTTTGCATTTTAATTTTTGTTGAACTTTGTAATCAAGAGACTTTCTCTCTCTACCATAATCTTTGTGATTATCTTGCTTTCTTTGTGATTGCATCTCTTGTAATCTTTGTGGTTACACCTTAATCCTAGCTTTACTTGGTGTTGGCTTTGATTAAGACCCCTATTTCATCTATCTTTGTGAATTTGAGATAGGTTTATCTTGGTTTGTTGGTTTGAACTTGTTGTTACTTGATTTCTCCTTCCTTTTACTTGTCTTTCCTTGTTTATTTCATATCACTCAATATAACTAATCAATTATATGTGTCTTATAGCTCATTTTATTGATAGTGAGTGGAAATTGCATAAAAGATAACATATGTTTGTCCAATATCAGGTCACAAAGGAGAGGCTATTGGAAAAGCCGTTGAGGCATGTTTAGAGAATTGGGGGTATTGAGGATAAGATTTTTACTATCACTGTTGATAATGCCTGTTCAAATGATGTTGCTTGTATGCACTTAAGTAGAATGGTTAGCGGAACCAGATGTATTAATTATGAAAAAATCTTCATGTTAGATGCATTGATCATATCATTAATATAATTGTGTGGGATGGAATCAAACAACGTGATGTATGCATTGATGGAGTTAGAAATGTCGTGAAATATGTGAAAAACTCTCCCGCTAAAATATCTAGGTTCAAAGATCTTGTGCAAAAAACAAATAAATATTCCAAAGATTCCTTGTCTTTTGATGTTCCTAATCGTTAGAATTCTACATGCACAATGTTGGACACGACTTTGAAATTTCAGCGTGTTTTTAGTGGGTTATCTCTTCCCGATGGAGAGGATTTGAATGATAATGAAAGACCTCCCGAAGAAGAAGATTGGAAAAAAGTATAGAGATTGACTTTGTTTTTGAAGGTGTTCTATGTTTTGACTAAACGTATCTCTAACTCTCATTATATGACAAGTAATAGGGGTTTGAGTGAGATTGCTTCCATGTATAATATGTTGAATAAGTGGGAGAAAAATGGGGATTTGAATTTTCTGAAAGAATGGTGTCCTTCAAACAAGTGTATTATTCTGATAGCATGTTCATAATTATTAGAAAGCTAATATATTCAGTAAGGTGAAGTGATCGGAATGCCTGGGTGGAGGCCGCTTCCGATCAGTAATATTAATGTATAATTAATATTACAGCTTAATCTTGACTGAACCCTTCGGCTCACACCCTAGCAAATATACGAACCGACTCGACGAATTAATTCGCAAGAAATTAATTCGGAAGAAATTAATTCGTCGCCCGAGTGTTAAATATTTAGACGTCGGAAATTCGAGCTTAGAGCGTCGAAACCGAGCGTCGGAAGTCGAGTCAAAATAGTAAAAGACGAGACATGAAAATAATAATAAATCAACAAGACCAAAATACCCCTAGCATCGGAATGTCGCGAGCAAACCAAGTGCTAGGGGCATTTGATATAGCATGGTGGCTAGCATGTGCACCAAGCCGAGCCTAGGCTGGCTGGTGCGTGTGACAGGGTAAAGTCGTATCCCCTAATCAAAAATAATTTCTAAGTCCTCTAACTAAAGTAGATAGGGAAGTAGGGTCGATCTCCACAGGGAAACAAGTCTTTTTACTCCTAATTAATTAATATAATCTAAATTATTTAAGTAACCAATATGTATAATTAAGTAAGAAACTAAACTACTAAGGTTGAGAATAAGAAGAAAACAATATATAAAAGGATCTAGGGCATAGGTTCACCAATAAATAATATTCCAGGGTAAAACATAGTAATCAATCATTGACATTGCATAAATAACATGATTAACAGGCTCTCGCAATTTATTAATCAACAAAGATCTAACAGGCTCTCGCAATTTACTAGATCTAAGTTCTTATTGAAAATAGCCTTTAATATCAAATTAACATCTGCTCGATTCATCAATTTAATATTGCTATACTTTTACAAGCCGCAATTGTAAAACATTAAAACAATCCAATAAGAAATCATCATGCAATACCAATTATCAATAATAGTCAATCATCAATGCATCAATTAACCAAATTGTAAAGGGCTCTCGCTACGTACTACAATCACACAATTAATTTACCGGTATTAAATCTCATCTCTCGAATCTTGACTTAACCATTTATAAATTAACTTGTCTATTGAAACTAGACCTAAACATTAATTCTCATCTCTCGATAGTTGAATCAATATTGCCAAACTCATGCATAAAAGATAGGCCTAATCTAGGCACAAAGCATTAAATCAATCAATAGGAAATTAATCTAGCATTGATAATCAACAACAATAATTTACCCCTTCATATTATTCATTAGATCCCCATAAACCCTAGGAATTAAACTACTCACACATATTAAAAACTAAATTAATCAAAGTAATAAAATAAATTATGATGAAAGGAATAAAATCAACAACTAAGATTAAGGGAAAAGAAATCGTTACCAAAATAAATCTGGAATTAATGAAAGAATTAAGAACAAAGGTTTAGAGAGAGTTTAAGAGAGAGAGAATACTAAGTAGAGAGAGAAAATCTAAGAAAGAAGGTACTAAAATCGTATTACGGAGGAGTATTTATACTCCGTACAAAAATCCTAAACTAAAGCAAATTAAAACGACGCTAATCGTCTCCTAAAAATACACGCGCCCGATCGGGCGAGGCATCGCCCGATCGGGCGCGCCTTTTTGTCTCTAATAGCAATCTCGCGCCCGGCCGGGCGCGTCACCGGGCGCCAGCCATAGCTTCTCCCGCCCGTCCGGGCGCGCCTCTGAGCGCCAGCCTCTTTGGCCGGGCGGCTCATTTGGGCCACTATTTGGACTTCGATTGGGCTCCAATTCTTCGGGCCAATCTGGGTTTCCTCTTTGGGTCTTGAATACTCGGTCCAAATGCCCCGGTATCACCTATACCGAGCCCTTAATCACCGGTTCGATGTCTCTAACCGGCCCTGGGCTATTGAATCTGGTCGTGCTTCTCCAATGCTCGTGATTGCTCCAAATTATCTCGGGAAAATACTCCAAAAGCATAAATCCCTGCAAAAGTCAACCAAATCTACGAAAACACTTGAAAACACCAATTAGTAATAAAAGTGGCTCTAAAGAGCCAAAAACACTACTAATTATGACCAAGGGACGGGGGTAAAATACTATATAAAATGGACACATCAGCGTGCTAGCGCACCAATGCTAGCATCGCAAGGCTAGCCACGCTGGGCCAAGGCGCGCAAGGAGCAGCAGCTCTCATCAGCAGCCCACATCTTTGATGCGTGGCTCGCTGGCTGAGAGCACGAGCAGCCCGCACAAGCTGCTGGGCTTGCTGGCTAGCAGCGCTAGCAGCCCGCACGCTTGTGCTGGGCCTGCTGGCAGCCGCGCATGGCAGCCCACCTTGGGTGCCTTGGTGCCCAAGTGTGGTGCCATGTGAAGCGATTTTAGTGGAGCTTAAGGGGGTGTGTTGGCCGGTTTTTGGAGAGGGAGTGGGGAGCAAGTTTGGTCCCCTCCTCCTTCAAATGGTCCTCACCTAACGTCTCTCATGAGCTTGCCACTTGTTGATTTATTACTATTTTGATTATTAATTTTATTTTTGCTTTAAAATAAAATGGAAAAATCAAATTCTCCTACATTGATGGGAGAGCTTTTTCACTCTCTTGTTTTCCCTATAAATACCCAAGTTGGGGTATTGGGAAAATCACTTGAGTGAGAGTTGAAAAAGGCATCACCATTGTGAAAACCTTTGAACTCATTTAATCACTTGGGTTTTTGTCGGACCTTGCTAACTCTAAGGTAGCGGACCTAAAAAGTCAGTGTTCGTCCTTTGTGGGTGGATACCGTTGGAGGCTCGGTATTTTCGGAGCTAAAGCTTTCAAGTAAGAGCCCATTAGGTCGGGCGAAGCACGCGTCAAAGGTAAATTCCGATTTTATCCTTTTGTGTTTATTTGTTTTGCTTTATGGTTTTATTTATTACGATTGGTTCTTTGGGTCAGGGTCGTTTCCGCGGTAAGTTGGACTTATCAAACCCCAATAGTGGTATCAGAGCCACGTTCGTTTATTTTTAAAATCATAATATTTTTCAAGGTGATTTTTATGGCTTTCTGGTTTAAGTTGTTAATTAGATTAGTAGCTCGTATTATCAATTTTAACCTCGTATTTATGCTACCTTCATCCCCGAACCCAGATTTCGACCTAAAAATAGTGAATTTTGGGTGGAAAATGTGTTCTGGAAATGGTTTTTCCCTTCTAGAATAAGGATTTTAGCAAAAAAAAAAAACGACCAGAAATGCTATTTTCGAGGGTTTTTTCGTTTTTACGAAAAATTTTAAGTCTTTCTAATCTTGAAAATTAATTGCATATTTATGGTGGTTATGTAATTGGTTCAATACATATTTTATATGCAATTTTAAACCTCTTTAGGCATGACTACTTGGTAGTAATTTGTGCTTGAATGCTTGGTTTTATTTTTCACATAATTGCAAACTAATTGCATTAAGTGTGAAATTGTTGTTCTTTGAGGCTTCCAAGTATTAAAGATTCAATCTTTAATTATGTTAAGTGATTGAAACTTTATATTACTAAATTCCATAAATTTTTTGTTAAACTTTGTTGATTTAATCATTTTTTAGTTGATTGGAATCATAAAGTTTGAAACTTTGTGATTGAAAAATTGTTTATCTTCATATTGGAAGATATAATTTTTCAAGGACTCACAAGTATTAAATTTGGAATCTTTATTGAACTTATGTTCATTTTTCCAACTCCCTCTTATTTTGTTAAAAACTCAAGGTTAATTTAAATTAATTAAATTAATAGTGAGTAATTGCCCTATTATTTTTGTTGCACCAAGTTAAACCAATTTAATTAAAGAATGTTTCTTGGGAATTATTTTGGTTACATGCACTTTAAAAATTTTATTTAAGTTAGACTTATTTAAATTTTTTAATTTTGCTCAAATGAATTAGTTCTAAAATTAATTTAGAATTAATAATTATGTCACGCAAAATTGGGATCAAAATCCCGAGGCTAATGGCACGCAAAACAAGGCATAAGCAGTCCACATGTGGCTGCCATGCCCTGTGCGTGCAGCCAAGCCGTGGCTGGTGCGCGCGGCCGCAAGCAGCAGCACAACGACAGCAGCACAGTAACAACACGCTGCCATGTGCGTGTGTGTGTGCTGTGTTGCGTGGTGCTTGGGGCTAATGTGGCGCGGGTGTGGGGGCATGAGCACATGGTGCATCGCTTGGGACTTGGTGCATGCGTCGTGTAATTAAGGGTATGCGTAGACGTTGCTTGCGAAGCAATGTAGTGCAATGAATTCGTTCAACATGGCCATCAAGGGCCACGTTATTGATGTGTGAAAGTTCGCTGATGTGGGCGGTGTAACGCTTAGCGACATCGGGCCCACTCCCACGTTCATTGAGTATCAAACGGTTGTGCGAAATGTGAGCACTCCATGTCTTAGTGCTAGGCACTTAGACACTTTGGACTACGTATTTTTTGCTTAAAAATTGTCGTTTAAATTATTTTATAAATCTAATTTGTTTTAATTATTTTAATAAATTTTGGAGGCTAGGCCTCGATTTTGAGCGACATTGGCAAAATTTATTTTGACAAATTTTGGGAATTACTAGGTTAATTAATTGGATTAATTAAGTTGGATGCGGAATTTAGTGGGAGCTTCAAATGTTAATTGCGCTTATTTACATAACCGGTTAAAACAACTTTGACTAGTTTTAATTAGGCGTGTTAATTGGATTAACCACCTAGATTAGTTACTAGTTCACACGTGTTTTAGCATTGTTACTTGTTTATCGTTGTAAAATGCATAGGCCATTCACAAATAGTGAATGGATGAATGGAATGTATATTCTCTCACAGGTTTTATGAAATGGCAACTAGTGGGGCCCGATTAGGATAGAAAATACGGACTGCGATCCGTGATGTATTTTTGTAAATCTAAATACGGTATGCGTACCGTTGATTATTTTTGTACCTTAATATTTAGATTAGTCCTAATCGTAGATACTAGTAGTTGCATTTAATTATGGTCAAGTCTTGAAGATGGAGGTTCTTGGAAGTCGTAGCCATGAAGTTGTAAATGAAGACCTTTTGAAGATTTGAAGATCTCAAGGGGGTCATGCTAGTTGCCAAATGCATCTATATTTATGTTTTTCGATATATATATATATATATGTTTATGTATATGAATTATATGTTAGATGCATGTTTAGGATTTCGAATGTTGTGATGATTAATTAAGTTCACTAAAATCAACCAACATAGAAACCCTACGTCCCTAAATATTGAGTAAAAACTTGCCATTCCAAAACAACACTTACCAGCCGAACGAGGGTAGTGGTGGGCTACGCCAAAGCGAGACATCACTACCTCTCCTAGGAGCGTAAGGCATACCGGGTATGCAAGTTGATTTTGGTTGTACTCAACGGTATGAGTGATGGAGTCCTAACATGTCGTGGCAAAGTGAATAAATTGTTGAGAAAGCATTAGATGCGACGATTTATTCAACCAATAGTGGCTTGGAGCCATTAGCAAAGCATTGCTTACCTTAGGAGATTGAGTGTTAAGACAAGCCAAAGCATGCTTAACCACTCTTTGTTTCTTTGGATCTTAGAATCGACTTATTCTCACCAAATTGGGGGACAACTCTAAATGTGTGAATAAGACGTTTTAAATAAGTTTGATTAAAAATGCATGAATTCAATATTATTTAAATATCATGAATGGTTTTTTCATTTCAAAATTCTTTCAAATGTAGAATCATGTCTTCAACTATCGACAACAATCTTATGTTCCCAGAACTTCCCGAGAAGTTATCATTTAGCTTGAATTTGGTAAACTTCAAGGAATGGGAAGAGGAACTCCGTTTGACCCTCCACAATTGCTACCTAGAGCATATCTTGGATACTCCCATCCCGAGTTTCTACTCAAAAGGGATTATGAGCGATATGGCTCATGAGGAGTGGAGTTATGATTGCAAGAGAGTCTCTCGACTCATGGAAAACTCCATTTCGGAATAGTGGAAGAAGAAATTCTCTAACTACCTTCCGGATGTACTTCTCAAGGCTCCAGAAGATGTGGTCAATTTGAGGGTAACAAAGAGCGACAAGGGCAACTATGATGGACTCGTAGAAGAAGTGACTAGGTCATTGTCTAACATGAGGATCAATCCACCGCAAGATGGATGTATTAGCAAAGAAAGGCAAAAAGTATGGGCTAGGGTCTATAGTGCGAGACTTAGACCCGGGATACCACTTCAATCCCATGTGCAAAAGATGACAAGGTTATTTAACCATTTGGAACTGATTGGTAAACCAGTGGAGGATGAGCAAGCGGCCCATATGCTTTTAAGCTCACTCTACTCGGGATACGTTGCAATTAAGATGCGACTTACCAACAATCGGAACAAACTGTCCTACAAGGAAGTTGTCCAAGAGCTCCAGAAAACCTACTCTTGCAAGGCGGCTACGTTTGCTCTAAGGCTCAAGAAAAAGGAGTTCAAAAACAAGGCAAAGATGCGCTGCTTCTATTGTAGTAAGCAAGGCCACTACAAAAGAGAATGTAGCGAGTATCTGGAAGATGATGCAAGAGGAAAGATAGCCTCAATCTCAAGTATCATCCACACACTTGAATATAAGCAATTTATAAGGTATTAGATACTGGAAAATTGACTCATTTTATGCTCTTACTTCAGGAACGAAATGAGCGGTGTTTTTCAAGTGGTCATGAGTACAAAAGTGGAAGAAGAAGTAAATCTTTCCAAAGAAAGCTTGTAATCTCATGTATTTTGTCTAAATTCTAAAACTTGTTAAGTTTTATCTACCATACTTTGATCTTGCGACGTTGGACGTCATTTTAAACCTTGATCACAAGACCTTTTGTTTAAATGTCTTGTTTATATTTATGGAAATTACACCTTTTGTGTGTTTAGACAAAATTGTTTATGATAATAATAAAAGAGCTAAGACCATGGAGTCAAACCAAACTTACTTGTGGCATTGTCGTCTTGGCCACATTAACATCAAACACATCAAGAGACTTCTACAAGAAGGTGTTCTTGACTCTTTCGATTTAGAATCATTTGAGAACTGCGAGGGATGTTTATTAGGCAAGATGATTAAGCAACCATTCTCCAAGTTGGGAGAAAGGGCAGGAGACTTATTAGGTCTAATACACACTGATGTATGTGTACCAATGAGCTTAACCACAAGAAATGGACACCAATATTTTATCACCTTCACAGATTACTATAGTAGATATGGTTATGTCTACCTAATGTTGCATAAATCTGAATCGTTTGAAAAGTTCAAAGAATTTCAGAGTGAAGTTGAAAATCATCTTGGCAAGAAAATCAAAGCCCTTCGATCGGATCGAGGTGGTGAATACTTGAGCCAAGAATTCGATGACCATCTGAAAGAAAAGGGTATACTTTCAGAATTGACACCTCCAGGAACTCCACAATGGAACGGAGTATCTAAAAGGAGAAATCGGACCTTGTTAGACATGGTACGATCAACAATGGGTCTTAGTGATCTTCCTATCTCTTTCTAGGGACACGCACTTCTCACTGTGGCACTAACACTGAACCGTGCACCATCAAAAGCTGTAGAAAAGACTCCATATGGATTATGGACAAAGAAACCTCCTAGGTTGTCTTTTCTAAAGATATGGGGATGCGAAGCATATGTCAAAAAATTGATTTTTGACAAACTTCATCCCAAATCTGACAAGGTTTACTTTGTGGGCTACCCAAAAGAAACCAAAGGGTATTACTTCTACAACAAATTAGAGAACAAAGTGTTTGTTGCTCGCGATGGTGTCTTTTTGGAGAAGGAACACCTTTCCAAAATGACAAGTGGGAGGAAAATCGAACTCGACGAAGTTCGTGAGGATGAGAAACAAAATCAGAATGACAGTCAAAGTGCTCAAACAACATCTATTGACGCAGGTCAAAATGATCAAAATGTGCAAAGTCAAACCAACAATGCAAGTGCTCAATCCATTACCCTACATAGGTCTCAGAGGCTGAGATCTCAACCTGATAGATATCTTGGTTTAGTATTAACTGACGAGGGGAAAAACTAGGTCGTTATATAATCTTCCCTTGGTCAAACTAAATTTATAAACACTTAACAAACCTAAAAATACGAGTATAGAGGCAAGTCAAAGGTCGAACCCAAAGGAACGGTAATGTTCAAGCACTTTCAATTATGCGCCTAAGCTAGGTCGAAGACGAAGGTAAGAGAGAATACTAACAACTAATAAAACAAGTAACCAAGGAAATAAAACACTTGGAATGGGGATCAACAAGTAATCATGTCAATTGCAACAACTTGGGAAGAGCATGCCAATCAAAGGTTGTGAGGACTAAATGATAAGAGCAATCAATAGGAATCAAAGAACTATCTCCTAATTGTTAAGCTAGGGTTCACTATGAATAACAAACTAAGAGAATCACAATCAAAACCAATTTATAATTGCAATTCCTAAACCAATTGTTCATGTCATTAGCAATTACAATGCAATCTAGCATAATTCTCAAGGCCAAGTTGAATTACAAACATACAAACCTTCACTAATCACTTTAATCTCAACAATTAATCAACACAATTCTAAAATTAATCACAATTAATCAATCATACAAGTTTCACCCAATTCCTAGCCAATAACTACTCAAACAACATCATCAAATCAACTATCAACTATAGAGAACAAGAATCAACAAAATATCAAGAACAATTACTCTAATCAAACATCAAATATCAAAATCAAACCAAACAAACATCAAATTAAACAAAGCGATTGAATGAGATAGAGTTTAGAAATGCTCATTGATAATTAAGAAGATCTCCAAAACAACTGTCACACTTGCATCTTCAATCTCTCAATCACCATTGAAATTCCTCACTTTCTCTCTCTAAAACTACTCCTAATCTAGCCTAATCTAGAGAGAGAAGCTCTTAACCTAAGAGAGAGAAAACTATTCTAAAACTAAAGAATTACATGAATGAAGAATAAAGGAAACCAAAAACTATATAAACAAAAGGAGAAAAGAAGCTTAAAATCGTAAAAGACCCAGAAACCCGCGCCCGCGGAGAAATCGGCCGCGCCCGCAGAGGGGAACGGACACCCTGATAGCCGCGCCCGCGGCCCAAGCCCGCGCCTGCGGGGCCAAGGACCGCGCCCTCGGGGATCCCTCGGGACAACCGCGGGTGCTTACTGCCCAAATACAACAGTTTTGGAGCTGCAGCAACCCCGCGCCCGCGGGTACTGTAGCCCGCGCCCGCGGCAGTTTTCCAGGGCCAACTTCAGAAGGCTGTAAATTCCGATCTAAGAATTTTATGAAGGCGTGCGACCTATCATTGGAAAGATCGTCAAGTCTAGTTTCCAACACAACTTGAATCACTCTAATCCGATCTGTAGAACTTGAGATATGACTAAAACAATGCACAAAGGTCCTATTTGATACTTTGCAATCCTTTGTTTTCCTTTGTTTCAAACTCAAATTCAATTCCGAAAAGTGCATGTTGATCCTAGTGGGTGCTATTTTGAATTCCCATTTATATAGCCCGTGACGTACCTACAAAACAAGACAAAGAAACGGAGAAGCAAGAGAAATAGCCGAGAAATGAATAAAATGATAAGAAAGCCATTAAAAGCATGCATTTCTCTAAACTAACACAAAAACACGCGAATCGAGCATTATTCTCTGAAAACACGACATAAACGACTACAAAGGAGTATAGAAATATAAAGAAAACATAGCCTAAAGGTGCCATAAATGGCACGGATCAAATTCCCCCAAGCTAAACTTTTGCTCGTCCTCGAGCAAAACAAAATCCAACCCAAGGGAAAAATGATGACATTATTCAAGCAAAGAAAGAAACGAGAAAAATAGAGAAGATGGGTATATACACTAACTCACTTTTGTAGGAATCACGGTCAATTTTAGCAACTAAAGACAAGCCATTTAAACCCCTAGATCGCCCTAGAGGACGAGTGATGCTCTCGTAAGGGTATCCTAAGAGTTTACCCATAACTCTCATAATAATACAAACAAGGCAAAGCATGAAAAAGAAAACAAAATACAAGAAAAGCAAACAAGTGTTCATGAAAGGAATTTTGCAAATGTACAAGCACAATGAATGCAAATCTTTCTAAACAAGTAAGGGAGTGCACGCTATAAGATACCTAAGGTTGATTGAAACATAAAAATGCTAAGCATAGGAACTAGTTATCACACTCCACTTTCATCCCAAACGGTCTTACCGCATTCCCCCTACTAATCTCATATCTCCCCATAGTGAGCATCTCATAGATTCCGCGAAGGAACCGAAAAAAGATCAAATTTTTGGGCTACTCCACATCTTGACTTCGCATCCCCTTTCCTTAGGCAATGACCCATGATTCCCTCCCCCGAATAGTGACTCAACTTTCTAGGTCGAAAGGTCTTTCCCCAAGGTTGTAACATAAGGCATAATGGGTGAAGGTAGGCTAAAATTTAAAATTTGGAGGTTTTCCTAAAAAGTGAAGCAAAAGGGTGATCAATCCTTAACAACACGATCAAGAAATCACCAAGCAAAAGCAACACCCCCAAGCTTATTTGAAGCTATACTCACAAGAAATATATACAAAAAGCGTAAACGCTTCTCCCCCAAGCTTAAATGAAGCATTGTCCTCAATGCTTAGAAGGAGAAAAGAATACATCAAAATATTTTTGAATTTTCACTTTTTTCAAATTTTTTTTCTTTTTTTTTTACTTAAACTTGCAATGTCCTCGCCTTTTGCTAAATTCGGACAGCTTTTTCTATAATGCAATTTATTAGTCCATGCCTTTTATGATTAAGGACGACTTTTACTCAAACACTTGCCATTATTCACAAAGAAGACTTAATCACAAACTAGCACTCATAAAAACCAAATTTCCAACTTATCCACCACAAACTCCATCATACGTGATCAATTTGCTTCACAAAAAACCAAGAATAGAAAGAAAATGAAACAAAAGGCCAAAGAACTAAAGATGTGGCTTGAAAAGAAGGTATAAGGCTCAAATGGTTGCAAGAAGGCAAATGGAAACCCAAAAACAAATATGAATCAAACTAACCTAAAAATGAAAAATACCACCCCGAAAAAGGTGCCTTTGTCCTCCCTAGATAGCTCGGTCTCGGTTTTAAGAATCCTACATCAAGTTTTATAGATTAGGCTTGCAAAGTCAAGGACCCCATGCCGCTCATGCAAGAATATGATGAAAGCTTGAACAAATATAAATCTCACATGGTTGTAGCAAAAACTCACTAAGGTTGTCAAATCGAAGATAGGGAGCAACTACCAAACATGCCACAAACAAGTAGAATCTGGCTTCATGATCCTCCTAGTTCTAGACAACTACCTTAGCATGCTTTATCATAGAATCAACCAAACGTAATCTCAAACCGTGCACACCACTACCATTTAGGAAGAAAAGCATTCAATTATACAAGTCCAAATGTTATTATGTCCAAAGCAAGAACAAAACAAAACACATTGCAAATTTGCCTTGATAGAAACAAAAATCTTTTTGGAGTTTTTCAAAATATAAGAACATGGAAAAGCATATACAAAGGTGCATAGCATACATGAATCAACATCCCACCAAACATGATAGAATACCCTCCCCCAAGCTTGAATGAGATATTACACTCAAACATAAATCATATAATCCATGGGAGGGGGAAAATAAGGAGATCAATCCAACAAACCAACATATGTCCAACAAGTCATCATCCACTAGAGAAAGAGCAAGGAAGGATATTACCGGATATTAGGTGGGTGTAAATACCCGCAAATGACCCAATTTAACCTTTCAAAGCTAATTTCTCAAGAATTAAACCTTGTTTCCATATGCTAGCAAAAATAGGAGTCGAACTTCCTCGATTCTTGATCCAAATCGAAGCACCGAAGTATATCAACTCATGTACCTAGCAAAAGGCACACAAAAATTTCCATGAGGTAAAATCTATTCTAAAAACAAAAGAAAATCTATTCTAAAACACGAGTTACTTCCCGAGAAAGGATTGCTTAAGGTCCAAGCTTGACCGCTCTAGTAAAATAATATTGCAACGATCGCAAGAGCTTTTCAAATGCACTACTACACATTTCATATGATAGAAGGTAGGCAAATGACGGAAGAAAAACGTGCAACAAGATCATTGCACGCAAGTGAGAAGGGAGGTGCCAAAAGAAAGAAGAAGAAGGATCAAAAGGAAAAACAAGAAAATGAGAAGAAGAAGAAAAAGAAGGGGGAATAAAAGAATGGAAAGAAAAAGAAAAAGGCAAATCCTCCTCACTAAAATATTTTTGGGTGGCAACATCACCCTTTTCCTCAACAATAGACGAATGACGGAAATTAAGATCATCATAGACAAGGGAGTCCCCAATAGGCTTATCAACAAAGGAAGGGAGAAAAATAGGGCAATAGGGGATGTGGTCAAACCTTTGAGAAAAAGGGGTATGAGAAATAGGCAAAGGGTTCGCGACTCCCTCAACACAAGGTCTCACATCGCCAATGAGGGCATGAAAATCAATCATAGAGTCCTCAAATGAAGTTCTCTCACAATCGACATCTCCCTCAAGCTCAAAAATTCCAAAGGAGTCAACCTCATCCTTCTTTGCACCACAATAAACAACCTTTCCTTCCACAAACTCAAAACCTAAGTCCTCAAAACCGTGCATGAATGGATGCAAATATAACTCAAAATCATCTCTCTCCCATGAAGCATCATCAATGAACTCACTTAGAAGGCTATGGGTTTTCATTTGACTCTCAATAAACACATTGGACATAACCTCAAACAAGTCCAAACACTCATGGATAGAAGAGTCACATTCATACACTTGAGACTCATCATAATCAACCAAGGAAGAGGAGTTTAGATTCACAAAATCATCATAATCATCATCACTCTCAACTCCCTTTCCTTCACTCCTATGCTCAACAATAGGATCCTCACACACTCTTGGTTGTTCAAAATGATCATCATCATCATCCTCAACACACACATCAAATTGAGATTTTTTACAAACAAGCATCAAGGATGACAATTGGCTTTCTAACTCATCTTTTCTTCTCTTTCCCTCCTCAAGATGCTCCTCATTCTTTTTCATTATCTCTAATTGACCTCTCATAGAATTAAGAATCATCTCCTTACTAGGCCCAAACTCATTATCAAGCTCAATGCGCCTAATTTGAGACTCAAATGTATCAACAAGAGATTCAAAAGATGTAGAAGGTTGAGGCTCAACAAGAAAAGAAGAAGTACAACCAATATTGGAAGAATCAACATTAAGATCATGAGCATATACATCACATTGGGGAGTGGGGGCACAATTTATAACATGAGATTCATCATTAAGGGAATGAAGCACATCACAAGAAGGCATGGTAAATAATGAAGAATATTGAAACACACCATTAGCATTAACTTGAGCTTGCACTTCATTATCATGAACAAAAGGAGAAATAAAATTGAAATCATGTGTTCTAGGTTCACTTAAGGGATCATGTGACAAATCATGGGAATTCATGCTAATATTAGAAGAATCAAGACATTTCATATCAATATTAGACTCATGATTACCCCTATCATAAACATCCCTAGGAAACCAAACATAAAAATCCCAAGCATCATCAATTGACAATGCTCTAATTCACCATTATGCATACATTCAACTTCATCCCTAGTTTGCTCATTCAAACCAAAATAACAAATCTCACAAGCCTCCCAAATATTACAACAATTATAGTCCAAAAATCCCTCAAGTCTAATGAAATATTCACAAAAAGGCTCATTGCTATATTGAGGAAATGATAGACATGCCATTTTTTTTTTCACAAAACAAACAAAAATCAAATAAAAGTAAAAATATACACAAAGACCTAGACTCAAGCAATAAAAAATACTCAAACAAAGACACCGTTCCCCGACAACGGCGCCATTTTGACGAGGGGAAAAACTAGGTCGTTATCTAATCTTCCCTCGGTCAAACTAAATTTATAAACACTTAACAAACCTAAATACGAGTATAGAGGCAAGTCAAAGGTCGAACCCTAAGGAACGGTATGTTCAAGCACTTTCAATTATGCGCCTAAGCTAGGTCGAAGACGAAGGTAAGAGAGAATACTAACACCTAACAAAACAAGTAACCAAGGAAATAAAACACTAGAAACGGGGATCAACAAGTAATCATGTCAATTGCAACAACTTGGGAAGAGCATGCCAATCAAAGGTTGTGAGGACTAAATGATAAGAGAAATCAATAGGAATCAAAGAGCTATCTCCTAATTGTTAAGCTAGGGTTCACTATGAATAACAAACTAAGAGAATCACAATCAAAACCAATTGATAATTGCAATTCCTAAATCAATTGTTCATGTCATTAGCAATTATAATGCTATCTAGCATAATTCTCAAGGCCAAATTGAATTACACACATGCAAACCTTCACTAATCACTTTAATCTCAACAATTAATCAACACAATTCCAAAACTAATCACAATTAATTAATCATACAAGTTTCACCTAATTCCTAGCCAACAAATACTCAAACAACATCATCAAATAAACTATCAACTATAGAGAACAAGAATCAACAAAATATCAAGAACAATTACTCTAATCAAACATCAAATATCAAAATTAAACCAAACAAACATCAAATTAAACAAAGCAATTGAATGAGATAGAGTTTAGAAATGCTTATTTATAATTAAGAAGATCTCCAACACAATTGTCACACTTGCATCTTCAATCTCTCAATCACCATTGAAATTCCTCACTTTCTCTCTCTAAAACTACTCCTAATCTAGCCTAATCTAGAGAAAGAAGCTCTCAACCTAAGAGAGAGAAAACTATTCTAAAACTAAAGAATTACATGAATGAATAACAAAGGAAACCAAAAACTACATAAAAAAAAGGAGAAAAGAAGCTTAAAATCGTAAAAGACCCAGAAACCCGCGCCCGCGGAGTAATCGGCCGCGCCCGCGGAGGGGAACGGACACCCTGATAGCCGCGCCCGCGGCCCAATCCTGCGCCCGCGGGGCCAAGGCCCGTGCCCTCGGGGAGCCCTCGGGACAACCGCGGGTGCTTACTGCCCAAATACGGCAGTTTTGGAGCTGCAGCAACCCCACGCCTGCGGGTACTGTAGCCCGCGCCCGCGGAAGTTTTCCAAGGCCAACGTCAGAAGGCTGTAACTTCCGATCTAAGAATCGTATGAAGGCGTGCGACCTATTATTGGAAAGCTCTTCAAGTCTAGTTTCTAACCCAACTTAAATCACCCTAATTCGATCTGTAGAACTTGAGATATGAGTAAAACAATGCACAAAGGTCCTATTTGATACTTTGCAATCCTTCGTTTTCCTTTGTTTCAAACTCAAATTCAATTCCGAAAAGTGCATGTTGATCCTAGTGGGTGCTATTTTGAATTCCCATGCATATAGCCCGCGACGTACCTACAAAACAAGACAAAGAAACGGAGAAGCAAGAGATATAGCCGAGAAATGAATAAAATGATAAGAAAGCCATTAAAAGCATGCATTTCTCTAAACAACACAAAAACACGCCAATATAGCATTATTCTCTAAACAAACGACATAAACGACTACAAAGGAGTATAGAAATATAAAGAAAACATAGCCTAAAGGTGCCATAAATGGCACGGATCATTAATCGAGATATTAGAGGACATCCTGATTATGGATGGAGATGAACCAGCAACCTACAAGCAAGCGATGGAAAACACCGACTCTGCTAAATGGCATGAGGCCATGAGATCTGAAATGGATTCCATGTTTGAAAATCAAGTCTGCGACTTGGTTGACTTACCCGAAGGTTATACACCTATCGGATGTAAGTGGATTTTCAAGATAAAAACCGACAAAGATGAAATGTATTCATTTACAAAGCTAGATTGGTGGAAAAAGGTTATAGACAAGTTCATGGTATTGATTATGATGAAACCTTTTCACCAGTCGCAATGCTTAAATCCGTTCGGATCCTCCTAGCGATTGCTGCATAATATAGCTATGAAATATGGCAGATGGACGTCAAAACCGCCTTATTAAATGGTATTTTGGAAGAAACTGGGTACATGACACAACCTGAAGGTTTTGTCGACCAAAACAATGCTGAGAAGGTTTGTAAGTTTAAGAAGTCCATTTATGGACTAAAGCAAGCTAGCAGAAGTTGGAATCTGCGATTCGATGAAGCCATCGGTAAGTTTGGTTTTATCAAGAATCCTGATGAATCTTGTGTTTACAAGAAGGTCAGTGGGAGTGACATCGCCTTCTTAGTCTTATATGTTGATGACATATTGCTCATTGGAAACAACATTTCGTTGTTAGAGTCTGTAAAGGCCTGGCTTGGAAAATGTTTCTCAATGAAAGACTTAGGAGAGGCTCAGTACATACTAGGCATCAAGATCTATAGGGATAGATCAAAAAGGATGATTGGATTGAGTCAAAGTACTTATATTGATAAGGTACTTGCTCGATTTAGCATGGAAGGGCCAAGAGTGGTCACCTGCCATTGTCGCATGGCATAACCCTGAGCAAGAAGCAGTGTCCACAGACACCTGATGAGCGGGAAAGAATGAATCTGATTCCATATGCTTCGCTTATTGGATCAATTATGTATGCCATGATATGTACTAGGCCAGATGTATCGTATGCCTTGAGTGCTACGAGCAGTTACCAATCAGATCCAGGAGAGGCCCATTGGACCGCGGCCAAGAATATCCTAAAGTACCTGAAAAGGAACAAGGATAAATTCCTGGCGTATGGTGGTTCAGAGGAATTAGTTGTTGAAGGTTATACCGACGCAAGCTTCCAGGAAGACATAGACGATTCAAATCACAATCTGGATATGTGTTTTGTCTAAATGGAGGAGCGCTCAGTTGGAAGAGTGTCAAGCAGAGTACAACTGCAAATTCTAAAACTGAAGCCGAGTACTTAGCAGTTGCTGAGGCGACTATTTGGATTCGTAAGTTCATTGGTGAAATTGATGTTGTACCCTCCATAAAGGGTCCAATAGCCCTCTATTGTGACAACAATGAAGCTATTTCTCAGGCCAGAGAGCTAAGGGAACATCAGAAAGTCAAACATGTCAAACGGCGGTTTCAAATGATTCAAGAATGGAAATCAGAAGGTGAAATTAGAATTTGCAAAGTTGGAACGGATGACAATGTAGCCAATCCACTTACTAAACCTTTGCCTCAAGTGAAGCACAACAAGCACGTTGAGGCAATGGGAATCAGGCATGTAGGAGACTGGCTTTGATTTCCTTGTTTAGTGTTTTAGTTAAATTTTGAACATTTAATGTAAGACACTAAGAAAAATCATTCAAGTTTTGGAGTAATATAAATTTCATGCAATATTTTATTACTCAGTTTGCTATTTTATTATGGTTTAGGATTAAATAATGTGTCCATTCGATTCTTGGAATATTCAAAATAGGGTATCAAGACTAGTCTTGGTAAGGAAACACCTACTAAGTGAACGTTGAATATTATAATAAAAAATTATCCCTAATCGAGGTCATTTAAACGATGGACGATTAATGACTAATTGAGATTAGTGTGTAGTCTGGCTTGTAGCACTATTTCTTGTGCTACGAGGACATGATTATCATAAATCATTTGCACAGGTATTGGTTTAGAACCATACTAGATCTACCTATGAGAATACTTTAAGAGATTAAAAATCGTCATAAGTATACTTCTCATTATGGCTATCGGAACCTATTTTCTTGACCATGAGTGTTGTGAGTTCTCTTGTTTGAGTACTAGTCCGCTTTGATGTTGTCAAATGTCTGCCGTAATAGGGGGATTATAACGGCAACACTCAAGCGTCTAGGTCCTCTCAGTAAGAGGAGCTATATTACAAGACTGGGAATGTACCCTACTAAAATAGGGAAGATGTCTTTGTTGTATACAAGGCCTCTCGTAGAGAGAGACTGTAAAAATGCATGGACGTTCTCAGATGGATTTTCAAAATCATCTGTTTATTGACAGTTGAACTCGGAATCGAGAAACACTTCTAGACGTAATAAGGATGACGAAATAATCTTACCTTATAGTTCATGAAGAGACACGAAGAAATAGGAAAGGGGCTATACACTAAATGCTCACTTGTCCAGAAGGACAAGTGGGAGATTGAAAGGAATGGTGTCCTTCGAACAAGTGTATTATTTTGATAGCGGGTTCAGAATTATTAGAAAGCTAACATATTCAGTAAGGTAAAGTGACTGAAATGCCTGGGTGGAGGCCGCTTCCGATCAGTAATATTAATGTATAATTAATATTAAAGCTTAATCTTGACTGAACCCTTTGGGTCACACCCTAGCAAATATACGAACCGACTTGACGAATTAATTCGCAAGAAAAGTCGCCCGAGTGTTAAATATTTAGACGTCGAAAATTCGAGCTTAGAGCGTCGAAACCGAGAGTCGGAAGTCGAGTCAAAATAGTAAAAGACGAGACATGAAAATAATAATAAATCAATAAGACCAAAATACCCCTAGCATCGGAATGCCCCGAGTAAACCGAGTGCTAGGGGCATTTGATATAGCATGGTGGCTATCATGCGCACCAAGCCGAGCCTAGGCTGGGTGGTGCGTGCTAGCGCACCAATGCTAGCATCGCAAGGCTAGCCGCGCTAGGCCAAGGCGCGCAAGGAGCAGCAGCCCACATCTTTGATGCGTGGCTCACTGGCTGAGAGCACGAGCAGCCCGCACAAGCTGCTAGGCTTGCTGGTTAGCAGCGCTAGCAGCCCGCACGCTTGTGCTGGGCCTGCTGGCAGCCGCGCATGGCAGCCCACCTTGATGCCTTGGTGCCCAAGTGTGGTGCCATGTGGCGCGATTTTAGTGGAGCTTAAGGGGGTGTATTGGCCGGTTTTTAGAGGGGGAGTGGGGAGCAAGTTTGGTCCCCCCTCCTCCAAATGGTCCTCACCTAACCTCTCTCATGAGCTTGCCACTTGTTGATTTATTACTAGTTTGATTATAAATTTTATTTTAGCTTTAAGATAAAATGGAAAAATCAAATTCTCCCACATTGATGGGAGAGCTTTTTCACTCTCTTGTTTTCCCTATAAATACCCAAGTTGGGGTATTGGGAAAATCACTTGAGTGAGTGTTGAAAAAGGCATCAACATTGTGAAAACCTTTGAACTCATTTAATCACTTGGGTTTTGGTCGGACCTTGCTAACTCCAAGGTAGCGGACCTAAAAAGTCGGTGTTCGTCCTTTGTGGGTGGATACCGTTGGAGGCTCGGTATTTTCGGAGATAAAGCTTTCAAGTAAGAGCCTATAAGGTCGGGCGAAGCACGCGTCAAAGGTAAATTCCGATTTTATCCTTTTGTGTTTATTTGTTATGCTTTATGGTTTTATTAATTGCGAGTGGTTCTTTGGGCCGGGGTCGTTTCCGCGGTAAGTTGGACTTACCAAACCCCAACATTTTCAAACTATGGCTATTTATTTAAGAGAGTGTAAGGATCGTGTTCTCTACACCTTACTAACTAAAAAAACTAGACTAATGTTTACGCTCACTTTTCAAGTTTTCATCCATTTTCTTTCCTATTGTGCTTAGTGATTACTTATTAGGAATCTGAGACTTAGGGATTATAACATGATCAAAAGGATCATATGAGAGCAATGGTGGATAGGAGAGTGGAAGTTGGCTAGTTCATCAATGTTGCGTACTTGCGCTTGGTTGTTTCATGTATTTTATTATTACTTATTAATTGATGTTGTCTTTGTGTTAAGATGATTATAACTTTTGTGCTTAGTGATTACTGATTAGGAATTTGAGACTTAGGGATTATAACATAATTAACAATATTGGTTAAGAGAAAAGGGATTTCTAACTATTGATGTGGAGGAAACTTTGAAAGAGTTGGAGGAAATCGAGAAAGGTAGTTATGTTATTTAGCACTTTTACTTATTCTTTTTATTATTACTTATTAATACAATATAATATAATATATTTTCTCTTTTGATTTAGATGTGCAATGTGGCAATGTAGACAATGAATTCATTTTTGTAGACTCGTTGGTTTGATTTGTTTGAAGAGTGTGATTGAAGGGAGATAAGGATTAAGCATACTTTATGTAACTTGTAAATATGTTTTACACTATAATGTTTTGATGTATATAATAAGTAGATAACTATGTTTTTGTCTAAAATAATGGTCAATAGTTTGTCCAAAAGAAGATCCTGAAACAGGTCCAATACAAACCTTTATAAATAAAGAAAAGCAAACTGGTCTAAACAGATCAAAACCTGGACCGAACCTGAATTTCCAAGTCTGGACCAAAACCAAACCGCCAGATTCAGGTACGTTAACAGTTTGCATAAACTGGTTCAGGTCCAATTCGGTTCACGTCCGGGTCTGGACCGATGTTCACCCTTGTTACCTAGTTAACTATGGAGTCTGAATTCATTGCTTTGGACTTGGCCGGGCAAGAGGAGAGTGGTTTAGAAACTTATCAGCAGATATTCCATTATAGGGGCGACTTGCTCCACCCATTTCTTTACATTGTGATTCACATGCTGCTATTTGTGTTGCAAAAAACAGTTCTTATAATGGAAAAAAGAGGCATATTCATGTGAGAAATGAGTTTGTGAGGACTTTGATGGTAAGTGGTGTTATCACTATATAATATGTAAGATTTGAGTGAAATCTAGCAAATCCTTTGACTAGAGGACTAAATAGGAGACTAGTCCTTGATTCGTCGAGGGGGAATGGGGCTTAAGCCCGTTAGTTGAGGAATTCATAGTGGATACCCGAACTTGTTCACACAAATTTTCATATAGACTAATGAAGCCATGGAAATGTTGGGTTTCGGAAAGTCCGACTTTCTGCAGAACAAAACCCGACCCCAAGACCTGCTTACAATTAATATAACTAAAATACACAAATAACAAGATAGAGTGAAAAAACCATCTTACCCTTGACGCGTGCTTCGCTCGTTCGACGAGCTCTTACTTCTAAAGCCGAGTCTCGTAAGCGCGTAGACATCCAATGATAGTCCACCCGCAACCTCGGCCCAAATGGTCTCTAACTCTGTGTTTAGTCGAGTTCCGACCAATAACAACTACTCGAGTTTTATGTGTTTTTAAAGGTTTTCACACAATTGGAGATGCCTTTTTGAGTTCCAACTCAAGTGAAGTTCTCCAATTCCCAAGGTGGGTATTTATAGAGAATGTCATATGAGGATTCCAATCTCCCATCAATGTGGGAGAGTTGGAAAATGAATTTCTCATTTTATTTTTAAATAAAAACTAAAAAGAAAATATCAAGGCAATAATTAATAACCAAGTGGCAACGTGGAGGGATAGGGTAGGTGAGGACCACAAGGGGAGAGGACCATTCCTTCCTCCCCGAGCTTCCCCAAACCGCCACACCTATGCCACACAGACCCAACCACGATGCGCCACATGGCGCCAGCCTTGCGCACCAAGGCACGCCCATCTGGTGGCCTAGTGCGTGGCTGGGCTGCTATATGCGCTTCCCGCGTGCGGGTTGGTTGAAGGCTCGGCCCAGTAAGCCGCACACATACGGGGGCTGCTGACCGAGGCCTACTACTAGCCGTGCTAGCACGCTAGCGCTACGCTAGCTGCTAGCTGTTGCGCGTGTAAAGCTGTTAGCTGTTGTGCGTGCTAGCATGCTTGCTAGCATTGCTAGCATTTGCGTGCTAACACCATTTGCACCTAGCACTTGGTTTTCTTAGGGAATTCCAATGTTTAGGGTAATTGTTGATTAAATATAGATTTTATCGTCTCGTCTTTATTCATTCGACTCGACTTGCGACGCTCGGTCTCGACACTCCTAGCTCGATTTTTGACGTCAATGTTCATAAAACTCGAGCGACTCATTGATTCCTTCCAAATTAATTGTAATACCCCGTATTTTCATACGTATTTTCTAATTAATTAATTAAGAAGTATTTTTTATAAAAAGGGTATTTTAGTAAATTTATTATTTGGAGCCAAAATAATACTCGTATTTGAATGTTGGCGCCAAAAGTATTTTGAAAACTAATCATTATTTTGGATAAGATATATTGTCCATTTATCCTATTTTAAAAACCGGATTATTTACATATTTCGGAAATTTTAATTAAAGAAAATAATATTTTATTAATTATTTAGGATTTTCGGATTTTCCATGTATGAAAAATCTGATTTTTCTTGATTATTTATTGGTAAATAATTGGTATTTAATTAATTAATTAATTATGTATTTATTCTATATTTTTATATAATTATTTTTATTCCTTAAAAACCGAGCAAAATTTTCCTAAATATATTTATAGGATTCCGAATATTTGAGCTATGGTAAGCTCAATATTTTCGGCCCTCATGAATTATTTTGGGGGAATTTATTTGGTAAAATTATATTTTTAATTATCTCCCAAAATCTTCTATTTTCCTTAATTCTAATTCTCCATCTTTTTAATATCTAATCACCATATTTTCTTGCCATTTATTCTTCTTAATTATTCCCCAAGTAATTCTAATTTCCTTAATATTTTTCATGACATACATACCTTCCATATTCAATTATACACAATCTCTTTAATATCAAAACTTTCCTTAATTCTTTTACTCACTTCTCCAAGTAATCCCATAAACCCTACTTTCCATAATTCATCCCACATTCTCTTGCCATAATTCTTGCATGATCTAGCCTATAAATACCCCTTCATACCTCTCACATTCATCACACCAATTCTCTTCTTTTCTTCTCCTCAATTTTACACAAATTATCCCGTTTATCTTTGAAGCTAATTTTCGGAAACTTCTGGTTAGTTTTTGGGGTATTGATGTCTCACAGAATATTGTTCCTCTCAAAACATACTTGAGGTTAGGCTCAAGAATTACCCAATTCGGATTTTTATCAAAGGAGTTATAGCCTCTGCAAGTTCTTCCTATTCTTTCTAACGCAAATCCAATTCTTCTCTTTTCCTTGGTTTCTTCTCTTTTCTTATTCAACTGTTATTATTATTATGGGGGATTTATAAATAATTATTATTAGTAGTTTTAATTATATAAAATCAGATTTTTAATGATGTTTATGAGAAATTAATTTAAAAGGTTTATGTATATATAGTTGGAGGTTTTAATTATTTTTTAACCTTATATTGATTAAGGTTATATTTATTTGTAGGGTGTGTATGATCAAGGTTCTTGAGGTTCTTTTTGTGTGGTTTTTTTTTAGCAAGGATCAAGGTACGTTTAGGTGGCTAGATACCTTTGAAAGTGATTGGTTTGAATAACATGTTTTACATGATTTGATTGGTGATTGAATTAAATTGATTTGAATTATGATTTTGAAATAAATTATGTTTGAAGGTATTTATTTTAATAAAATTATTTTGAACGATTGATTTTTGAACCATGTTTTGAATGGTTTGGATTACTTATCATGTTTAATTTTAAAAGGTTTGTTGAATTAAATAAAGGTTTTTTTTCAAGGAAGAGTTGTTGATTTTGAAAAGTTATTACTATGAGATTTTATTCTCAAGTATTTATTTACATGGTTTGATTTTGAAAGCATGTGGAATTAATTGAAAAAAAAGGATTTTTAATTATACTGGAACTATTGGATTTAAAAGAGGATTTGTTGAACCATTGAATTATAATTATTAATTCTTTTTAAGCATGTTGGTAATCCCACTATGCGGATTTGGTTTATTGATAAGGCCTTGGACTTTGTATGACCGCGTCTTTTCTCAAGAATATCCTTGTAACATAAGGAAACTAGCTTGGGGGGTGTGCACACTTGGGAGAGGAATTGGTTTAATTGGTTCAATTGGTTTTATTGGTTTATTATGAGGAATTGGTTTTTAATATGAGGAATTGGTTTTTAAAATAATTGGTATTGGTTTTATTGATTATTGATATTGGAATATTGAGAATCGGTTTTGAATCATGAGTTTTGAATTTATTGGACTAATTATTGGAATTGGTTTTAGAAGCATGTTTGCAAATAAATTGAGTTTACACTATCTTGCACTTATCGTACTTAGCATATTTTGCTAATTCGTATTTCCTCTTTGTTTTGGTTTGCCTTGTTTACCGTAATGGTAAGCAGTGTTGACTATTTTCAGGTGGAGTCATGAATGAGCATATGGGAGTCCCGGGATTTGCTTCACCTAGTTTAGGAATGTTGGTCTTGTCTTTATTTTTGAGCACTCATAACAATTTTACTATTTTTATAAATATTAATAAAAGAAAGTTGAGTTTCCGTTGCAAGTTTTGTTGTTGAGTTAAGTATTTTGAGTAGCCTTGCGTAATCACGTTGCGGTAATACGCCTAAGTCTATCTCTACAGTATAATTATACGTATTATACTAGTATTTCCGTAGAGGGAGATTTGGGGGTGTTACATTAATTCGTAGTGTTGGATAGTTAGTTTCTTGGGTGTGACCCAAACGGTTCAATCAAGATTAAGCTGTAATATTAATTATTGATTAATATTACTGATCGGAAGCAACCTCTAACTAGGCATTCTAATATCACTTGACCTCACTGAATAATTATCTTTCTAATATTTCCGAAACCTCTATCGGAATAATACACTTGTTCAAAGGACACCCTATCAATCTCCCACTTGTTCTTCCAGACAAGTGCGATTTTGTGTATAGCTTATTTCCTATGTCACTTAATGTCTCTTCATGAACTATAAGGTAAGATTATTCCTCATCCTTATTATGACCAGAAGTGTTTCTCAAAATCCGAGTTCAACTGTCAATAAACAGATAATTTCTTGAAATCCATCTGAGCATGACCATGCATTTTACAGTCGATCTCGCTCTTCGAGAGGGCTTGTAAACAACAAAGACATGTTCCATATTGTTAGTAGAGGACATTCCCAGTCTTGTACTGTCAACTTCTTTTACTAAGAGGACCTAGCCACCCGAGTATTGCAGTTATAATCCCCATGTACGTTAGACATTTGACTAACATTAAAGCGGGCTAGTACTCAAACAAGAGAATTCACAATACTCATGGTGGAGGAAAGAGGTTCCGATAGCCATAATAAGAAGTATACTTATGACAATTTTTAAATTTCTTAAAGTAATCTCATAGGTCGATCCAGTATGGTTCTAAACCAAAACCTGTGCAAATTATTTATGACAATCATGTCCTTGTAGCACAAGAAAGGGTGCTATAAATCAAACTACACACTAATCTCAAGTGTCATTAATTGTCCATCATTTAAATGACCTCGATTAGGGATAATTTTCGATTATAATATATAATGTTCACTTAATAGGTGTTTCTTTATCTAAGATTGGTCTTGATACCCTATTTTGAATATTGTCAGAATCGAATGGACGGAATATTTAATTCTAAACCACAATTAAATAAAAACGGAGTGATAAAATTGCTTGAAATTAAATTACTCCAAACTTGAATGGTTCATCGTAGTGTCTTACATTAAAATGTTCAAAATTAATTAAAACACTAAATAGGGAAATCAAAGCCAATCACCAACGTGCCTGATTCCCATTGCCACAACGTGCTTGTTGTGCTTCACTTGAGGCAAAGGTTTAGTAAGTGGATCGGCTACATTGTCGTCTGTTCCAACTTCACAAATTCTGATTTCACCCTCTGACTTCCATTCCCTTATCATGTAAAATCGCCGCTTGACATGGTTGACCTTCTAATGTTCCCTTGGCTCTCTAGCCTGAGCAATAGCTCCATTGTTGTAACAATAGAGGGCTATTGGACCCTTGATGGAGGGTACAACATCAAGTTCACCTACGAACTTACGAATCCAAGATACCTCCTTAGCCGCTTCAACTGCTGCCAAGTATTCGGCTTCAGTTGTAGTTAATGTAGTTGTGCTATGCTTAGCACTCTTCCAACTAAAAGCTCCTCCACTTAGACAGAACACGTATCCAGACTGTAATTTGAAATCATCTCTGTCCATTTGGAAGCTTCCGTCGGTATAACCTTCAACAACTAATTCATCTGAGCCACCATATACCTGGAATTTATATTTGTTCCTTTTTAGGTACTTTAGGATATTCTTGGCCGCAGTCTAATGCGCCTCTCCCAAGTCTAATTGGTATCGACTCGTAGCACTCAAGGAATACGATACATCTGGCCTAGTACATATCATGGCATACATGATAGATCTAATAAGCGAAGCATATGGAATCTGATTCTTGCTCATCAGGTGTCTTTGGATACTGCTTGTTGCTTAGGGTTATCACTAGCTAATAGCAAGGGTGTAGACATCTACTTTTGGCCTCTCGTCCCGACAAGAAGTGCAATGACGATAAATAAAACCATCTTGTGTTGGATCGAAGTGGAGAATGCTTATGGATAACTGGTTAAGCCACAAAACACAAAAACTAGCCCAAACTAAATAAAAAAGCTAAAACGAGGTCCAATTAACTAAATCCGATCAATATTAGACTTAAGCCCGTGCTTAAAACCTAATAATGACGAATTTAGGAGCGCCTAGGTTAAATTTTAATGCTGCCGCAGGAAAATCCGCGCGCACCTCAATCAGTCGCGCTAGGTAGGCGCGCACAACTAATTCAGTTGCGTGCGACACTCAGCGCAACCTCCAAAGATGCGCTCGCGAAAGATTCAGAATTTTATAAAAATATAGAATCGAATCTTACCATAAAGCCGCTCGCAAGAAAATCAATTGCGCTGTTATCTAAATCACTTGCGCTAGAATGTCGCGCGCAACTAATCCTGTTGCACGCGACACCTGCTGCGACAGAATTTTCAAAACCCTAAATCTACTTATTCCCTATAAATAGAGGCTTAATCCGAGGCTTAAACACACAGAAAATAACCAAAAACTCTAGCGAAATACTTGTGAACTTGTGCTACCTAAACCCTATTGTCCTAATCACTCACCCCTTAATCTTTTGTTACTATGGTGGAGGTTCCCCAACAAGAAGTTGTCCATAAGTGTTCTAAAAGGAGATCTAGCAAAGAGAAGTGGTAAATTCTCGAGCACTTAGATAAATCATATTTTTTTTCTTGTTTGAAGAAACCTTAATTAATTAATTAATTAGTGTTGTTTGATCATCTTTAAAGGACTAATTAATTATTTTCACATAGTATCTTGCGTTAAATAAAGATTATAATTGGATAATTAATTGTTGGTTGATCACTTAAGCCTAGGCGAATATTGTTTATTTTCTTGTTCTTTTCACGAATTTGATTAAATAAAGAATAACGACATTGCAATGTAATTCCTACGTAAATTAACGTGTTTAAATAAAATCAACTAACTTAGTTTTAGGTATCACGTTGCATATATTGTTTGGTAATGAAATTGCAAAAAAGGAAGAGCTAGTAGAGGCCGTACTAGGGCTAGAATAGCAATTCCTTCCTAAAAGGAAAGTTATTTTAGTTCCCTCGCTCCCGAACTCAGTTCTAGTTTATGTAGACCAATTTGGGCATGGGTAAACTTATGATTCGTGCCAATTATTTCATGAACTCCACATGGAAGAAAGGCATGAACGAGGTTTATGAGTTTTCCTAAAACTCATTGGCGACTCCTATTTGTTTCTTACAAAAAAGCGTGATGAGAGTATCATTTCTAATTCAAGGTCTCCCAAACAGTTAGGAATTCAAATCCTAATACACCCTAACAAGTGTAAAGTCCTAGGCTTTTAAATGTCCATGGGCATCTAAGGAAGGACCCCCCTACGATGGGTATCACCCTCCTTACAGTGGCGACTCCACTGGGGACTTAGAGGTTACATGATTAGTTCTTAGTTACGGTCCAAGGTTTCCAACACTAGGTTGCCTATGGGTTGTAACGAGAATAACTTGGATAATCTCTAGTTAGAGAGCAAGATTCGAATGCATAATATCTTCCTTTTGCGCAAAAGTAAAAACCAAACAAGAAACATTGCATCATGCAAAGTATAGCACACTTTAACCATTGGGGATTGGCTCATTGATTAGGGGTCGCAACCACCAGGCTTCTATCCCGAAATCAATAACAATCATCCTACCAATATCACCAACAAAATGTTGGGAGGATGATGTCATGAGTCAACACGTTAAGTGACTGATTTGTGCATCATTTTTTAAGATATGGTACCTTTGGACACCCAAGCCTCTTTGACCTTAGAACGACAATACGTGAATTTTGGCTTATGATATGCTTTATGTGCTTATGTGACTATGTGCAACGTGTTAGGATAGTCTTTTTCTTTTTCTTTTTTTTTCGGTCTAGGTTCCCAATTACAAAGTAGTCTCTTTGTAATTTTGAGTCATATTCGAAGGGTAACATGAAAAAAAAATCAAAAAAAAAAAAACGATGACAAAACAAAAAAAAGAAGCGCTTGAATTAAAAAAATATTTACGAGCAGGTGGCGCGCGCGACTTCATAAGTTGCGCGACCCCAATCAGCGCAACTAATTTGGTTGCGCGCGACATCCGCGCGCAACTCAATCTCTTGCGCACGCCCATTGTTATGAGTCGATTTGATTTCTCAAAAAAAACAAGCCGACTCGTTCAAACAATATCTTTATCGGAGAATTGTTTAAGGGTGATGTTATTCTTTCGAATATATTTTGCGTTATTTCTTTTTTTTTTCCTCTTTTCTTTTAAACAAGTTTATCGATTCACTTATCCTCTCGTACTTCATTTAGGGCCGGTTCTCAAGCTTGGGAACGAAGACTCCCTGGCGCTCGTATTCTACGTTTACCATCAAGTTACCCACATCTTTCAAACCACTTTCCCTCGACAACTAGTCCTATTCCAACAACAATGTCAACCATCGAACAACTCCAATAAGATATTTCTCGATTAAGAGAAGAAAAGGCTCAAGAGGCCAAGGAAAGAAGAATCAAGAAGCTTGAAAAAGCCGAAAAGAAAAATGTCGAGGCTCTAGACTTGCAACAAAAGGTGGAACAATTATTCGTCAAAGAAAAGTCGTTAGAGAAGCTTTTTCTTCGTTCCACCATGGGGAACAAGTACTTCGAAGCAGAAAAGTTTTCTCCTCCCTCAGGACTTGCTTTACCAGAAAAGTTCGTAGCTACGGACTTGCCAATATTTAAGGTGACCAATAATCCACAAAACCACTTTATGTGTTTTACTGGCACCATGTCATTGAAGGGAGTTGATCCTAAGCTCTATGCTTTGACTTTCCCTTTATCTTTAGACCCAACCGCGAGATAATGGTACTATGGGTTGGATCCAAAATTTAAAACAACATGGGAAGATGTAGTTTCAGCTTTCATTACCCAATATGAGAGTAACGTAGAGTTCAAATCGACTCTACGTGAGCTTGCAATGCTTAAGCAAGGCGACGATGAAGGTTTCCTTGCTTTCTATGGTAGATGGCGAGAAAAGGCGGCCCACCTTGCCCAAAGGCCACCTGAACTCGAGTTGGTACAAAAATTCATCGACAACTGTCATGAAAAGTACAACAAACATCTATGCTACCTTGGTCTAGACACTTTTCAAAAGGTCTATTCTATGGCTACTAGGATTGAAGATGATCTTGCTAAAGATAAAGCAAATAAACCCCATTATCATCATCAACCTAAGAATAACTATAAAAAGGGGAATGATAATACATCATCCTCTATTGTTGTATTTGCGACCACCACACAACATAATAATACAAATCAATACAATTATAATGATCCTAGAAGGAGGTGGACAAAAGAAAGAAAATTTACACCATTTCCTGTAAGCTATAAAGAATTACTAGAAAAATTAAGCGAAAAAAGCTTACTTGCGCCAATAGGGCCAACACCACCCACTCCACCAGAAAGAAGGTTTCCTCAATGAGATGGTAATGCTTATTGTGCTTATTATAGGGGCATTGGGCACGATACTGAATGATGCTACATCCTAAAGCACAAAATACAAGATTTAGTAGACAATGGGAGAATTCCCACGCCTAAACCTAACAATAATACATCCCCATTAGGGGTGTTTCATATTGACGAGGATTATATGGGAAGTCACGTTCAATCCATTGGACTATATCACACCTATAGAAAAACCTCTAGCCATAATACTCATAGGGGCAACTAACGAAGTATGTGGATTATGGGGGGGGGGCGACTTTCAAGACTTATATGTCTCTAAGTTTGTTGCTGTCCCACCTCCATCTTGTTTACAAAATAAGACAAATGGAGCGCTTGATTGGGATCATTTCTTGGGAAGTCACAAGACCTATCAAATCTCTCCTTGGATGAATAATGGCATCAAGCACAACTCATGGAACATCTTGAAATGGAGGCACATTCAAAGCCTCCAGAAGAAAGTTGGTTTGTGAATCCTACAACTAATCCAAATGAGGTAGATCATCTAACTCGTTCTGGGCGAGTTTATCAAGCACCACCACCAAATGGATCTTCGACCACACAAAATCAAACTCAAGGTCAAATGCAAAACACAATACCACCTCCACTTGAGGTAGAAGATCCATTGGTTAAACAACTTCGCCAATCGTAGGTGAATGTTAGCATTTGGGAACTCTTAAGTACTTCTAAAGAACATAGGAATTCTCTTATGAATGCTCTAACAGCCTTGTCTGTAAGCACAAACACGATCCCTCAGGATCTCATTAGCTTTCTTACTAGCGAAAAATCAATCATTTTCACTAATGATGATTTGCCTTCAAAAGACACTACCCACAATAATGCATTATACTTAATTGTGGGGTGCAAGGGATACAACATCCCTCTTACTTTGGTAGATAATGGGTCAGCTGTAAACATATGCCCATTACGAACCGCGAAATATTTAGGCATTAATCAAGAAAAAGACTTTCAATCAACAACATAAAGTATTAGGGCCTACGACAACTCGAGAAGATCGGTGCGTGGAACTGTTAATCTACCAATTACCACCGGCCCAATTCAAAATATGGTTGAATTCCATGTTATGGAAATTAAACCTACATTCAACCTTCTACTTGGACGTCCTTGGATACATGATCTTGGTGCAATACCATCCTCACTTCATCAAATGATTAGGTTGAACTATCAAGGGCTTCCTATGACCACTACAAGAATAAGGTTAAATAGCGACGGAAATTTTCCCTTGCAAAAAGGCCAAATTCCGTCGCAAATAGCATTTCCGACGGAATTCCGTCGTAACTGTCCGTCGCAAAACGTTTCGTAGGAAAAAAAAGAATTTCCGAGGGAAATTCCGTCGCAAATGTCTTTTGCGACGGAAATACCGACGGAATAACATCCGTCGCAAGAAAATCTGACTTTCAAGTATTATCCGTCGCAGATTTACGACGGAAAAATCCGTCGTTGAATAATAACTTACGACGGAAAAATCCCTCGCTGAAGGTCAATATTTGTGACGGAATTATTTTCGTCGGTAATTTGCGACGGAAAATTCCCTTGCTAAAATATTATTTGCGACGGAACAATCCCTTGCTGAAATATTATTTGCGACGGAAAATTCCCTTGCAAAAATATTAACTACGACGGAAAATTCCCTCGCTATTATATTAATTGCGACGGAAGTTAAATCCCTACTCAAAATAGCCATGAATGACCAATCATTGTTGGAAATAAACCATGATAATGATGAAGAGGACATGTGGGGATTTTCCGCAGAGCCAATCTACACAATAGACTACACAATCGAAATGGAAGAAAGCCTTGAAGAATCATTCAAGCTTGATCCATATTCTACCAAGATAGTAAACAACATCTTATTCAAGAGTAGTTACTTTCCCGGGATGCCTTTGGGAATAGGAATGAAGAAATCCCTCTTAATTCCTATCCCAAAGAAAAGCTTCTCCTTTGGATTGGGATATAAACCAACCAAAGAAGAACTAGAGTCTCACGATGCGAAAAGCAAAACACGTAGAGACAACAACAAGAAAGGGATAGTCACTTTACTCCCATCCTACCAACGAACCCTTAATGGACAATTCATTAGGGAGGGAGAAGATTACCCATGCTACGACTTTCCAGAACCATTAATTGTGGAAGGAATCAAGAAGCCTGGATTCAAAATATTCCACGATTGCTACTTCTCGAATGACGATCTTAAAATCGTTGAATCAAAACGCCCAATTCCAGGGTGCTATGATGGGCAAGCATTTAACTTGCTATTTGGACTAGAGCAAAATCATGTCGCTACGATGACCAATCAGAATGCCATTCAAGATGAAGCTTTTGACCCAACCTCGTTGATTACCCCTTATAATGAAACCTTTGAGCATGGATGGAGAAGATCTTTCAAACGGACCAATCACAAAGGCGATAAATTGGAGATCATCACAGGCGAAGGGAAGATGTTCGAAGAATCAGACGATGAATCTAGCATATTCTCTAGGGAAGCTAAAAACTTAGGCCTTATGGCCATTACTGAATCTTTATTTTCTAGTTCTAAGGATTAAGGATCCCCAAAATGATTCTTCTCTTGATATACTCTCTTTTGAATTTAATAATATGAGCTCTATTTCCGAGTATATGCCTTCTCCTGAATCTTTTGAATGCTATAACAATCATTCTAATAAAGATGGTGACATCAATAAATTGGTTGAATTAATGAATGAACGAGAACAAAAGAACCCTATAATTGAAGAAACTGAGATAGTCAATATAGGAACCAATGAAAATAAAAGAGAAGTCAAAATTGGCTTAACTTTAAATACGGAAGAGCGATCGACTCTCATATCGACGCTCAAGGAATTTGAAGACGTGTTCGCTTGGTCATACAAGGACATGCCTGGAATAAATAGGGAAATCATGGAACATACCATTCCCTTGAACCCTACCTCAAAACCAGTAAAACCAAGCAATCAGGAAGAAGTACAGAAACAATTGGACGCTGGTTTCATTCATGTATGTAATTACCCAGAATGGGTGGCGAACATCGTCCTGGTCCCCAAAAAGGATGGACGAGTTTGCATGTGTTTCGATTTTAGGGACCTTTGTAAGGCTAGCCCTAAAGACGATTTTCCTCTACCACATATTGACATATTAGTAGATAACACGGCTGAACATGCGATGTTATCCTTTATGGATGGATACGCAGGTTACAACCAAATTTTAATGGCAAAAGAAGATGAAGAAAAGACATGATTTATTACCCCTTGGGGTACATATTGCTACACAATCATGCCATTTGGTTTAAAAAATGCAGGAGCTACATACCAAAGAACGGCTACGACTCTCTTGCATGATATGATGCATAAATAGATAGAAGTGTATGTGGATGATATGATAGTAAAGTCCAAAGATAGAATGGGACATATAAAAGCTTAACACAAATTTTTCACTCGCATAAAAGAATACAAAATGCGATTGAATCCACAAAAATGCGCCTTCGGAGTAACTTCCGGCAAGTTACTCGGATACGTAATGAGCACACGTGGTATTGAGATCGATCCCTCTAAAATAAAGGCAATTATTGACATGCCTCCCCCTCAAAGAGAAAAAGAAATTAGGGGGTTCCTTGGCAAGGTCGAGAAACTGGAGAAGGATGCTGCTCAGGCTCAGGTGAACTTTGCAGCAACCCTGGAGGCGGAGCAAAACCGCCTGGTTGCTGAGAGTGATGCGGATAATGACGCCCGCATGAAGATTGCCTGGGCTGCCTTGTATCCAGACCAGGATTATGGCATCTGGGCACTTGCTCACAGGTACGTTGAAGACGTGGTGTACTTGAGAGAGAAAGGTGAGCCAGAGCCTTAGTCCTTCGACGCCTGGGTTAACGCCAACAATGAGCCTCCCGCACCTAAACTACCTGGTCCAGATGAATCACTAGAGATTCCCCCGATGGTGAGGAAGAGGACCAGGAGGAGCCGCCTGCAGGCCAGAAGTGATTTTTCAGCGGCAGTATGCCAATCCCTCTTTTTTATTTTTTCTTTAATTATGCGGCAGTATGCCAAAACTTGCTTTTCTGGCCTGCGTGCCGAGTATTCTTGTTTTTACCGGCTGAGGAGCAGGGTTAATTAACAATTTCTCTTTTCCCGGACGGGGTCCGGTTAACATTTGATCCACTACAACCATTTGGTTGGGTGGACTCTCAATGAATGTACCGACTGAGTCGGTTTTGATCATTGGATTTCAATTTTTCAATTTTTGCATTTTTGCATATATGCCTGATTTTTGCCTAACTTATCAAAAGCAGGCGGCGATTTTTTACCTAGCTTAGCTTATCAAAAGCCGGTTGTCCTTGCCCCTGGACGGCTGTGTGGTTGGTTTCAAATGGAGTTGGTTGATTGACTTGGGAACGTCTGATGCTGCAAAGAGCATGATACGTTTGTAAGTCAATCAATCACAGTAGTGATTGCCCCAAACCAAGTGCACAACCGTACACCAACAGGCGTTCCAGTCACTAGCCAGACGTGTTTGTCCGTCTTGGTAGAGATTGCATAGCCATTGCACAATTCTTTTGCCCTAATTGGGGTACAAAGTGCAACTTTGGAATAAATAACCTAAGTGAGAACTTCAGCCGGTGACCGAATGATGCCTCAGGGCATCCGGTATTCGGTAATTTGATTGTTCTTCACAGATCATTCTGGTCGGGCGGCTATGAGTTGACCTTTGGTTGTTCAATTTTTGCCGTCTGCATAGGTATGTAGAACCGACGAATGGTCTGTTCTCTGCGACGATTGCACCCGAAGGGGTGTCGCCGGACGCCTTTGTCCATGTTGGGACAGGCGATTTTATAAAATGAGCAACCATCCGGCCATTTTAGCCTTTGGTCTTGTTTGAAACCGGTTGTATAGCCACTAAGCGTTTTTGTGCTTAGTTTTTAATCGGATCATCGTTACAACATTAAATTTACACCAAGTGTCAAACTTAGTTATTTTAAACAGATAAGCCCATCTGGGTATTACCCAGACGGACAGACAATTATCAATTCATACCAAGTATCAAACCTAGTTAAATAAACAAAGGATCCATCTGAGTATTACCCAGGCGATCAAGAAATTATAACCTTTGCTAAGTATCAAACTTAGTAAGTTAAATGGAAAGTCCGTCTGAGTATTACCCAAGCAGGACAACGAAACAATTTTGCAAACAAAGTCTGAATTCTCATTAATTGACTTACTGTTTACAAAAACTTACATTCTCAGTAGTAGTACTTTTTCAAATTGTCTACATTCCAAGTTCTAGGCAGGCGCCTGCCGTCTGGAGTTTCCAGGTGGTAGGTGTCGTCTCTTACTTCCTCGTAGATCCGGTAGGGGCCTTCCCAATTTGGAGTCAGCTTTCCCAGCTCATTGCCCTACCGTTTCCTCCATTTTCCGTAACACTAAGTTGTCAAATTTCAAAGGACGCTTACGTACTTTTTTGTTGTAGGCTCTGGTCATTCTTTGACGGTAAATCTCATGACGCAAGACGGCATTGCCCCTGCGCTCTGGGAGTGAATCCAATGCCAGGCGCATTGCTTCCCAATTTGCCTCTTCATCATATAGAATGACTCTGAGAGTCGGCTCGTAATGTTCGATGGGCAAGACGGTTTCAGCACCGTAAACCATGAGAAATGGGGTTTCACCGGTTGCCCCCTTTGCTGTCGTCTAGATGGCCCATAGAACATGGATTAACTCTTCGGCCCATAAGCCAACGACTCTTTCAATTTTCTTTTTAATACCGTCTGAGATTAGTTTGTTGAAGGCTTCAACTTGGTCGTTTGCTTGGGGTTGGCCGACTGATGCAAAAAAACTTGAGATCCCTTGATCTCCTAACCAAGTTTTGAGCTGAGGCGTCTCGAACTGGGGTCCATTATCAAAAACCATAGACATAGGTACCCCATACCGGGTGATAATGTTCTTCCAGATGAAGGAAATCACGTCTGAGGTCTTGATATTCTTAACCGCCTCAGCCTCCACCCACTTGGTGAAATAATCCACAGCCACCAAGATGTAGTGCTTTCCGCTTGGAGCTGGAGTGTAAGGACCTAGAATGTCCATTCCCCATTTTGCAAACGGGATTAGGCTGTGGATGATCGTCAGATCAGTAGCCGGACGGTGAATAAGTTTGCCAAATTTCTGGCACTTATCACATTTCTTCACCAACTCCTTGGCGTCTGCCTCAAGAGTAGGCCAGAAATAATGTTGTCTGGCTCGTACGGCTAGGGACCTGCCGCCTATGTGGGAGGCGCAGAAACCCGAGTGCAAGTCTTTAAGAACTTCCTTCCCCTTTTCTGGGGTGACACACTTCAACAGAGGCTTAAGAAACCTCGCCTTGAAGAGTTCTCCGTCTCTCAACTCGAAGCTTGCAGCTCGCTTCTTCAGGACGGCTGCCTCCTGTGGCGAATCAGGAAGCTTACCGTCTGAGAGATAGGTCCGGATGCCATCCATCCAGGTTGAGCTTCGGTCCAGAACTCCAATGGGATCTTCATAGATGCTTCTTTTTTCAAGCACTTCCCAGAAGACTGACCGAGGCGTATCATGGTAGGCGGAAGATGCCAGTTTTGACAATGCATCCGCCTGGTTGTTTTTCGACCTAGGCACTTGATTCAGACGGAATTCCTCAAGTGTCCCAGCTTCTTCTTTGACTGCCTGAAGGTATTTGATCATAGCCGGATGAGTTGCCTAATATTTTCCCTCATACTTTCTAACGACCAATTGTGAATCAGAGTAGGCGTCAATTTTTATGGCCCCTGCCGCCTTACACATACGGATACCGGCTAGCAGGGCTTCATATTCCGCCTCACTATTAGAGTCCTGAAACTTGAAGCGTAGTGCATACTCAAATCTGTCCCCTTCAGGAGACTCGTAGATTACGCCTGCACCACAGCCGTTCTTTGTAGAGCTCCCGTCTACGTACACTTTCCAAACCTAATCGAGGTTATCCGGAGCCACCGAACGAGTCATTTCAACAATGAAGTCGGCGAACTCTTGATCTTTCACTGCCTTTCTTGGTTCGTAAGTGATTTCAAGACTTTGCATTTCAATAGCCCATTTCAACATTCTCCCAGATGACTCCAAGGTAGACATTGGCCGCTTGAGTGGCTGATCGGTGTAAATCACCACCGGATGAGCCAGAAAGTAAGGCTTCAGCTTTTTGAATGCTATATACAAAGCAAGGCCAAAAAATTTTCAGCCATGGGGTACCGGAGTTCAGCATGTTTGAGGACATGGCTAATGAAGTAAACCGGGAGCTAAACGCCGTCTCGCTCAGCAAGGAGAACGGCACTGAGGGAATGATCTAAGACGGCTAAATACATGTACAACGTCTCCCTAGGCAAAGGACTGACCAGCCTAGGTAGAGAATGCAAATGTTCTTTTAACTTCTGGAATGTTGTCTCAGCATTCAAACCTGGTCTTTTTCCTGATTGCTTGGAAGAACTAAAGGCATTTGTCGCCTGACCGGCTGAGGAACCTCCCCAAGGTGGCCAGACAACCGGTTAGTCTCTGAACTTCCTTGACAGAACGGGGTGACTTCATGTCAATCACCGCCTGTATCTTTTCGGGGTTAGCCTCTTTCCCCTTTTGATCAATCAGGAATCCGAGAAACTTCCCAGACTCAACACCAAAGACGCATTTCTTTGGGTTTAACATGACCTTATGCCGCCTGAGGGTGGTGAATGTTTCTCGGAGATCAGCAAGGTGATCCGTCTGTAGCTTGGATTTGACTATCATGTCATCAATGTATGCCTCCATATTCCTCCCAATTCTATTAATGAAGACCGTATTAATCATCCGTTGGAAAGTGGCAGGCGCATTTTTCAAGCCAAACGGCATTACAGTATAATAAAATAACCCTAAATCAGTGACGAAGGCCGTCTTCCCCTGATCTTTCTTCCAGAGGGGTATCTGATGGAAGCCAGAGTAGGCATCCATAAAGCTCATCAAGGCGTGACCGGCTGTAGAGTCGACCAGACTGTCGATCTTTGGAAGCGAGTAACTTTCCTTTGGACACGCCTTGTTGAGGTCTGTGTAATCAACACACATGCACCAGGTCCCATTTGGTTTCTTAACAAGGACCACATTGGCCACCCAGTCGGAGAAATTACAAGGCCGAATGAACCTGGCGTCTAGCAGCTTTTTGACTTCGGCAGCTGCCACCTGACTTCTTTCCTCGCCGTGGTTTCTTTTCTTTTGCCAAATGGGCTTCTTTTTAGGGTCCACGGCGAGTTTGTGGACAACAAGATCCGGGCTGACGCCTGGCATCTCTTCCACTTCAAAGGCAAAAATGTCTTTGAATTCCTTCAGCAGAAGGTGCAAGCTTACACCCAAGGTAGCATGAGCAACCGTCCCAACCTTTACAGTACGTTCTGGACGGCTGTTATCCAGAACGAGGTCAATATTTTCACTAGCCGGTTGGGGACGAAGCTCGTCTGACTGTTCACCGGTCAGTGATTGCTATTTTTTTCTCTTTCTTCACCTCCACAAGCAGAGGTGCCTTTCTTTTCTTCCCGACTGCTGGTGGGGCAGGGGCTGCGTCGGCATCCTTGACATTGTCAAGATCTATTGGTTCTTGGCCGCCTGGGGCCACAGTATCTTTGACGGCTAAGAGGTAGCACTCTCGGGCCGTCTTCTGATCCCCATTCAGGGAACCAACAGAGCCGTCATCCCTCTCATACTTGATGAGCATGAGAGACGGGATGATTACTGCCTTGGCTCCGTTGAGAGTTGGTTGGCCAAGGATAATGTTGTAGGCGGTCAACTCCTCAACGACCAAGAATCTTACGACAATATGTCGTCCTTGGGCTTTCTCCCCCAGCCGGATGGGTAAGTCAATTCTTTCGGCTGGGTAGACCATCCCACCCCCCAAAACCAACCAAGGGGTGGGTCACCGGATGCATGCTGCTGACATTGTATTTCAGTTTTTGCAGGAACCGAAGGCTGATGATGTCTGATGAGCTGCTGATGTCAATAATGATTCGTCCAACTAGCTGGTTGGCAACCTTACATTCAATGACGACCAGGTCATCATGCGGACAACGTACGCTGCCCCTGTCCTTCTCAGTGATCAAAACGTCTGGGAAGGAGGTGCTTGCAGACGCCTGCTCATCATCATCTTTGTCCATCTTTCGAAGATGGCTTTTGGTGCCCCGGATGGTAGGGCCACCACAGGAGAACCCGCCTGCTATTGTGTAGACCGGCTCCTTATCGGTATCCGAGCTACTAGCAGGCTGGGGGGTAGTCTTGGATGACTGACCCTTGTTCTTCTTCTTTGCCCCGGCTGGGGACTTAGATATGTAAGACTTTAAAATCCCCTTGTCAGCCAGACGGTCCAGCGCCCGTTGTAGGCTGAAGCAGTTGTTGGTGTCATGGCCAACCTCCTCATGGTATTGGCAGAATTTGCTCTTGTTCCTTGATTAAATGGAAATTTTCATTGGATTCGGCTTCTCTAGGGACAACCGGTCCTTAATTTCCACGAGGATGGAGTTGCAGTCCTTGTTAAACTCGTACTTAGGGACGTACGATTTAAACTCTTTTTTTTGTCTTATGGGACGGCTGGTCAGCGTCATTAACCGCCCAAATTTCTTTTCTTTTCTTGTTCTTTTCTTTATTTTTTGCCGGCTGAGCAGACCGGCTGTCTTTCTGCTTGTCGGACTTCTTAGAGTCCGACTGGTTACTAGGCGAGCAGAGGTCGGTAGCTTGAATGTAGCTTTCCGCCTCCCTCATCGCCGCCTGTAAGGTGAAAGCCCCTTTTCTAATTAGGTCGAACTTAAAAGTCGACCCGTCTCTCAGACCCTTAAAAAAGTCTGTAAAAGCTACCTCATCAGAAAGTCCTTGAATCTGAATTCTAATCAGATTGAACCACCTGAGCGTAGCCCTTCTCTCTCTCCCTTCTTAACAGCGCTCAAGTCAAGACTTGTTTTCTTAGCAGGGATGTTCATTGAGAAGTTGGAAGCAAACAGGAAGGCGAGCTTCCTGAAATTGTCAATGGACCTGGTCGACAAGTTGCCAAACCATTGTTGGGCAATGCCCTTCAATGTAACCGGGAAGCATCGACACCAAGTGACATCATCCAACCCCTGTAAGTACATGAGTTTGGTGTATGCCATAAGGTGATCTTCCGGGATGGTGGTACCTCATAGGTACCCACCAACGCATTCTTAACCTTGGCCGGCTGTGCCGCCTCGGTTATCTCCTGGGTGAATGCAGAAGGTTGTTCACCCAGGCGAAGCAGATGGAGCTGCCAGTCCAGTGCCTGGACATTTTGATATGCCGCCTGACCTCCAAAGAGAGCCGGCTGCATGAAGTGAAAGGGATACTGACCATAAACCTGAGTAGGTACATACGGTACAGTTCCAATCATCTGAGGGCTAGAATTGACGGTATTACCGCCTGTCTGGCTCTCATGTAGGGAGAGAGCATTCCCTGCAGAAGTGTTGTTGAAGTTGCCGGGAAAGTTCGACGTTGAAGCCGACTCAGACAACTGTTGATTTCTCTTCCGGTTGATTATTTTTCCGGGCATCAAGAGATGATTTTTTACTTCCCATCGGCTGTTGAGTCCGGAGGGTATTATTGGTATTCCTCTTAGGAAGAAGAATCTTAGACCAATCAATGGTCCCGGCTGCCTTCTCCTTTGGATGGGGAGTCGGCTGCCGATCTTTGACTGACTTCCCCTTTTCCAGAGGAGTCTTCTTGGTCGACTGACCTCTACTTGGGCCAGCCTTGCTCTGGGTGATCAGCTCTTTAATTTCACCCTTAAAACTTGTCATGAATCTCAGGAGTTCGTCTCGGGTAACAAGTGCTGATACTGCGGCCGTATGGGTTTCCCCTTCCGGCTGCCCAGGGGGTCGACTTGTACCCGCCTGGGTGGCACCCCGCTCCAGAGTATCTCTGGGCCGGATGCGCTGGATTCTAAGAGAGCCATCATCTGCTATAAAGGTTTCGACCTGAGGATCTTCATCCTCCTGGTCTGTAAAGACTTCTGGGTCATCGCCTAGACGGTTAGGTGGTGGTACAGACTCTTGAACCATCTTCGAGGTACTCTCCCCACAGAGGGCGCCAAATGTTTTGGGTGTTTTTTCCCTCGAGAGAGTTACAGCACGAAGACTGATCCAGCGTAAGCTGTACCTGCAAAACAAACGGAGACACCGGTTGGTGGTGCTCCGCCTCCGACGAACAAGTTAGTAACTTGAAGGGAGAGAAAAAGGTGCGAAAATTTAGGTGGGTATCTGCTTGGATTCCAAGCTCAGATGTCTCTATCACAGGGACAGTGTGTAATAAATGGTAAAACGTGCCCTCCAAAAGAGGGGAATCTCCCTATTTATAGGGTCCTCGGGATTTGTGCCCTTGAGTAGGTCACTGAACCCTAATCATTAGTGAGCTGCGCCGCATTGCGACTTTCTCGGGATTTGGGCGTGAAGGCCGTTATTTCCCCCAGGTTTCTGGAGTGACATGTGTCAAGCAGGGATAGGTCCACTTTGGGCCATCCTAGGACTGGCACGTGTCATCCTCTGATTGGAACACGTGGTAGGGTAAAATTACCCTAAACAACTGGCAAGTTTTCCGAGATTGGATTGTCATACACCCAGTTCCCTATGGAAACATTTCCCAAAGGATTGTCGTAGGTCTCTATTCATCATAAAATTCGGCAAAAGTTCCTCAACGTGGATTGTCATTCATTTAAGTAAATGGCAAATTTTCCCGAAGGGGATTGTCGGTCGACTCTTTTTTGCAAATGTTCCAAGACGAGGATTGTCAGTTGTGGCAATATTTTTCTAAAAGGATTGTCGCATAGAGTTGGAAAATTTCAAAGGTGTATTGCTTTCAAGAGTTATATTCCAAGATGTCGATTGTCGATCGTAGCAAAGTTCTTATGACAAATTGTTATGAAGCATTGGCAATTTTCCCAAAATTGGATTTTAGCAAATTTTTCGAGATACGGATTGTCGCTTCATCGTAGCAACATTTCCAAGGATGGATTATTATGTAGCATTGACAACTTTCCCTAAATCGGATTGTCATATATCATACAAGAGTTGTGTTGGCAACTATTCCCGAAGAAAAGAGGATTTTCATCACCTAGAGTATTGCAACAAATGAGGATGACTTCAGGCGGAGCAATCTTCGATCATGTTCCCTAGCTTGCGGAAGATGATCACAAAGCGGTAGAAGATCGTTTCAGGCGAAGTAATCTTTGATAAGTATTCTCTAGCTTGCATAATACTATCACAGCGGAATTTGAGGTAGTTACAAGCGTGGCAGTTACAGGCGGTATCCCCTAGCTTGAGGAAGATCGTCAAAGCTCTTTGTTCAGAGACGCGTGGACATATCAAAAAAGCTCCATTGTTCAGAGACAGGTGAACATCAAAACAGCAAGATGGCGTTCCCTTGCTTGTGGAAGGTTGTCACAACAAATCGGTTACCCTTAGAGACGTGTGCTCGAAGGTGCAAGATAGGCGTTTCTTTACTCTTTTATCTATTTTAAACTAATGCTAGTTTTCACTTATCAACGTTACAAGAGTGATTTAGGATCGCAGAACGTTCTGAATTATTCTCCATCCCTATCGATACTTAGACTTTTGTTTTCGAAACTTGCGTTTCTCCAAACTCAGTCAAAGTGGGGGCTTCTGTAGACACCCATTTATGTCTCCCCAAAACCAAACCCAGTGATGAGTACCTTTCACATCGAATCATAATCGAATGAAGCGAAAGTGTGGAAAGTCTAGTGTTGCGGTTAGTTTTTATTTCTTTTCTTTCTCTCTGTTTTTGAAAACCTATTTTGTGAAAATAGAAAATCCAGTTTGGTTTCGTCAATGGCAAGGGTCCAACAATAGTGTAGTTGGGTCAGGTTCAAAAAGATCTTTCCAATGATATATTATAAACCCAATTCCGATGAATAATGAGGAAGTTATGGCCAAATTACCAAACTGGGCCCGGTTGATCTTCATATGTTGCCCAATGATCTAGAGGAGGGCCTATTATAGATTTATCATTCCTAATGTGATTAGGATTGATTATAGTCTTCTAGAATCTTCTAGAAGGTTCTTTTGAATCCTAATGTGACTAGCATTGATAAATTAACTTTAAAGAGCTTTATTTAGAATAAAAGAAGTGTTTTTAAGGAAATTACAGTTTTACCCTCTCGTTCGCCTAAATTTTATCAAAATATGAAAACGCGTGGAAAACTGATTGCAGCGCGGTACGACACGTATGTCGCCTGGCGACAGGCGCGTGTTTGGTGTCAGCGTCATGTTTTATTCTTTTCGAACTCTGATTCGTTTTTTATCATATCCGGATAATTTTCTCCATAAATAGCCTCCTAAAACCTCCATTTTCAATCACCAACTCTCATCAAGAAATTCTTGATTACTTTCTCTCTCTCTCTCTCTTTTCTAAAATAGCCTTTTACATACAAAATTCCGCATTCACAAGATCTAGACACACCTAGCCAAGTTCGAAGTTGCCTTCACCCTAGACGTGAAAGGTTTAATTTCTGAGGGTTTGGTCCCAAATCTCTCTTTCAATTATTTAATTTAATTCTTTAATTTTATTATTTTCCCTAAAGTTACTAACGTGTGTATTTTGTTATTAGAAAGAGATACGAGGCATCCAAGAAAGTGCTTTAATTGTTTTTTATTGATATTATGATATAGAAATCATGTCTAGATTCCTATTTTGATTCCTAGTATCATGTTAGGATGTTTGATTTTTTGAATGTCAACAATGATTCCTAGTATCATGTTTAGGGTAAAGGTTATATTATCAAATATGCTTATTATGATTTCTATGATGCTTCCTATTTTCTTTCCTAATATTCATGTTATTTTCATGTTAAGGCTATATATTTGATCTTTGATGTTTAGTGACATGCTAGGATTTGTTATTAATCTTGTTAGTATCATGCTTAGGATCTTGCTATTACTATGCTTTAAAATGATTATTATTATTATTATTATTATTATTATTATTATTATTATTATTATTATTATGTTGCTTGATATTTATTGTTATTGCTTGGTCACGCCTTTTATGCATGTTTAAATGGAACTTGTACTTGTAATCACGCTTAATAAGATAATTAATAATCTTGTTTAGGGTTAATATGATTATAATTCAAGTGATCGCCAATAATAGTTTTATTTGTGCATTATTCAACCAACATAGATAAACAGGTTTAGGGTTAACCTATTGATTGTATGTTAGTCAGAAAGCGCACATGAATACGATCAGAATAAAGTAAAGGCCTATTATTAGGGCAGGTTCAATCTCTTTTAGGTTGGATATGTACCTTTATCCCCGAACACCAGTCATGGTTCCAGACCTATTGGAGTTACCGATCTCCTGGATCGTTAAGGGGTGTAACCTTCACCCCGTGAACGGTTTACAAGTTCCTTAAACTTGTTGGCGACTCTTTTGCTTTATCTTCTTTCCCTTTGGACGTCACCGTACTTTAGTGTATGATCACAGTGGGGTTCAAGTTTGGGGTAATGCTTGAAATATTCCCTATAGTCGTCCATGCCCTCAGGAACTGTGGGAGTGTCCTCCCGAAAAGCCTGACACCGGCTACGAGTGGAAAGATCGCGAGCCTGTTGTCTAGGCATGCTATTACAAATATAAAATCTAAATACTTAGAATCATTTCCTAAGTTATTTAGTTATTTATTCAAAAGCGGCTTAACAGCTACCTAAAGTTGCATTTTCTGTTATACGCAAAAATTTTACCTTAAGGCTAAAAATTAGCAAATTCATGGAATTATTTCTAATATTTAGTTTCTCCATGACGAACTAATACTATGTTCTCCTAATCGCATGATACTATATTCTCCATGACAATATAGTACATACACAAAATAGAGCATGTTTCAAAATTGCACAAGAACGATAAACCGGCACATCATGGCATATTTTACAATATCTACAACCAACATATCACAATTTCAAGTGCAAAAGAAAATAACATGAAAAACAAGAACACCATCTCACACAAGTAGTACCAAAAAATGGTGATTTGCCCAATTCTTCACCAAATCATGCAATTTTAGCCTCAAATCGCTCACAAATAAACATACATTCATATAAAAGGTAATTCATGACGAGAATTTCAACAAAAATGCTCAAAATCAAAAATCCCCAAATTGGTTTTCCAAGGGTTTTTACATGAAATTACTCATTTGAAGCAAAATTCGAGATAAAAGACAATAAACTTACATAGATCCTTGAAGTAATTCGAAAATGAAGAGGATAGCAAGAAGTTCGAGTGAGCTTGGTGAAGAATCGGGCTCCAAAAGCTCTGAAAATTGCAGCAACAGCAGCTCGACCACCGCGGCACGAGAAATAGCTGCCGAGACACGGTGGCTGGAGCCCGTGTCATGGTGAATGTTGGACAGCGATGGAGCTTAGGCAGCAGCAGCGGGATATAGCGGAGCTCAGCCAACAACAGCGGCAACAAACAGAGGCAAAATTGAAGTAAAAACGACAAAAAAAAATGGCCATGCGCAGGTCGGACGCCGTGTCACGGTGAGTACTCCCGCTGGCCGGTGCAGTCAGCCGTGGCACGGTGGCCGGAGACGTCAAATATATAAAAATAAAGAAGAAGGAAAGAGAACAATTTTGAGAATGAAAATGGTGAAGAAGAAGTGAGAAAAGGGGAAAGAAGCAGCGAATTTAAAGCCAAAAAGTAGCCGTTACACTCCTCCGTTCCCGTGCCTCGAACCCCGTTACCAGGTAACGGTAAATATACGTGTGACACGTTTAAATTTTTTTTAAAAAAAAGGGGGAAGAAAAGACCCGCGTCACGGGGATTTCCACCGTGTCGCGGGATCCTTTCCCGTGGCGCGGTGCCCTGTTTTTGTCCTGCACACTTCTTAAATTTCTCGGCCAATATTCTGGCATCTTTAACCAAGTTGGAACAATTTTCCGCAACTTTTGGTCAGTTATCTTCTTACCGGAATTGCGCGGAAAATTTTAATTGATATTTAAAGGGTATCAAAATTACCGATTTACCCCTAATAAGCATTATGGTGGCATTTTCAATACTTTAAACACCTAATATAGTCGGATAGTCGACTTGAAGGTAAATCATTTGCGGCCCACATTCAGGGATAATCGAACCATCATGCACTTGCAAATTTCAGCAATTATATCAATTGTCGCTTTTCCTCAAGAATGGAAAACATTATCGGTGGATTTTTCTTCAAGTATAGAAAACCGCCAAGTCGGTTTTCCTTAAGCATGGAAAACATTTTCCACTTCAAAGGCAAAAATGTCTTTGAATTCCTTCAGCAGAAGGTGCAAGCTTACACCCAAGGTAGCATGAGCAACCGTCCCAACCTTTACAGTACGTTCTGGACGGCTGTTATCCAGAACGAGGTCAATATTTTCACTAGCCGGTTGGGGACGAAGCTCGTCTGACTGTTCACCGGTCAGTGATTGCTATTTTTTTCTCTTTCTTCACCTCCACAAGCAGAGGTGCCTTTCTTTTCTTCCCGACTGCTGGTGGGGCAGGGGCTGCGTCGGCATCCTTGACATTGTCAAGATCTATTGGTTCTTGGCCGCCTGGGGCCACAGTATCTTTGACGGCTAAGAGGTAGCACTCTCGGGCCGTCTTCTGATCCCCATTCAGGGAACCAACAGAGCCGTCATCCCTCTCATACTTGATGAGCATGAGAGACGGGATGATTACTGCCTTGGCTCCGTTGAGAGTTGGTTGGCCAAGGATAATGTTGTAGGCGGTCAACTCCTCAACGACCAAGAATCTTACGACAATATGTCGTCCTTGGGCTTTCTCCCCCAGCCGGATGGGTAAGTCAATTCTTTCGGCTGGGTAGACCATCCCACCCCCCAAAACCAACCAAGGGGTGGGTCACCGGATGCATGCTGCTGACATTGTATTTCAGTTTTTGCAGGAACCGAAGGCTGATGATGTCTGATGAGCTGCTGATGTCAATAATGATTCTTCCAACTAGCTGGTTGGCAACCTTACATTCAATGACGACCAGGTCATCATGCGGACAGCGTACGCTGCCTCTGTCCTTCTCAGTGATCAAAACGTCTGGGAAGGAGGTGCTTGCAGACGCCTGCTCATCATCATCTTTGTCCATCTTTCGAAGATGGCTTTTGGTGCCCCGGATGGTAGGGCCACCACAGGAGAACCCGCCTGCTATTGTGTAGACCGGCTCCTTATCGGTATCCGAGCTACTAGCAGGCTGGGGGGTAGTCTTGGATGACTGACCCTTGTTCTTCTTCTTTGCCCCGGCTGGGGACTTAGATATGTAAGACTTTAAAATCCCCTTGTCAGCCAGACGGTCCAGCGCCTGTTGTAGGCTGAAGCAGTTGTTGGTGTCATGGCCAACCTCCTCATGGTATTGGCAGAATTTGCTCTTGTTCCTTGATTGAATGGAAATTTTCATTGGATTCGGCTTCTCTAGGGACAACCGGTCCTTAATTTCCACGAGGATGGAGTTGTAGTCCTTGTTAAACTCGTACTTAGGGACGTACGATTTAAACTCTTTTTTTTGTCTTATGGGACGGCTGGTCAGCGTCATTAACCGCCCAAATTTCTTTTCTTTTCTTGTTCTTTTCTTTATTTTTTGCCGGCTGAGCAGACCGGCTGTCTTTCTGCTTGTCGGACTTCTTAGAGTCCGACTGGTTACTAGGCGAGCAGAGGTCGGTAGCTTGAATGTAGCTTTCCGCCTCCCTCATCGCCGCCTGTAAGGTGAAAGCCCCTTTTCTAATTAGGTCGAACTTAAAAGTCGACCCGTCTCTCAGACCCTTAAAAAAGTCTGTAAAAGCTACCTCATCAGAAAGTCCTTGAATCTGAATTCTAATCAGATTGAACCACCTGAGCGTAGCCCTTCTCTCTCTCCCTTCTTAACAGCGCTCAAGTCAAGACTTGTTTTCTTAGCAGGGATGTTCATTGAGAAGTTGGAAGCAAACAGGAAGGCGAGCTTCCTGAAATTGTCAATGGACCTGGTCGGCAAGTTGCCAAACCATTGTTGGGCAATGCCCTTCAATGTAACCGGGAAGCATCGACACCAAGTGACATCATCCAACCCCTGTAAGTACATGAGTTTGGTGTATGCCATAAGGTGATCTTCCGGGATGGTGGTACCTCATAGGTACCCACCAACGCATTCTTAACCTTGGCCGGCTGTGCCGCCTCGGTTATCTCCTGGGTGAATGCAGAAGGTTGTTCACCCAGGCGAAGCAGATAGAGATGCCAGTCCAGTGCCTGGACATTTTGATATGCCGCCTGACCTCCTAAGAGAGCCGGCTGCATGAAGTGAAAGGGATACTGACCATCAACCTGAGTAGGTACATACGGTACAGTTCCAATCATCTGAGGGCTAGAATTGACGGTATTACCGCCTGTCTGGCTCTCATGTAGGGAGAGAGCATTCCCTGCAGAAGTGTTGTTGAAGTTGCCGGGAAAGTTCGACGTTGAAGCCGACTCAGACAACTGTTGATTTCTCTTCCGGTTGATTATTTTTCCGGGCATCAAGAGATGATTTTTTACTTCCCATCGGTTGTTGAGTCCGGAGGGTATTATTGGTATTCCTCTTAGGAAGAAGAATCTTAGACCAATCAATGGTCCCGGCTGCCTTCTCCTTTGGATGGGGAGTCGGCTGCCGATCTTTGACTGACTTCCCCTTTTCCAGAGGAGTCTTCTTGGTCGACTGACCTCTACTTGGGCCAGCCTTGCTCTGGGTGATCAGCTCTTTAATTTCACCCTTAAAACTTGTCATGAATCTCAGGAGTTCGTCTCGGGTAACAAGTGCTGATATTGCGGCCGTATGGGTTTCCCCTTCCGGCTGCCCAGGGGGTCGACTTGTACCCGCCTGGGTGGCACCCCGCTCCAGAGTATCTCTGGGCCGGATGCGCTGGATTCTAAGAGAGCCATCATCTGCTATAAAGGTTTCGACCTGAGGATCTTCATCCTCCTGGTCTGTAAAGACTTCTGGGTCATCGCCTAGACGGTTAGGTGGTGGTACAGACTCTTGAACCATCTTCGAGGACTCTCCCCACAGACGGCGCCAAATGTTTTGGGTGTTTTTTCCCTCGAGAGAGTTACAACACGAAGACTGATCCAGCGTGAGCTGTACCTGCAAAACAAACGGAGACACCGGTTGGTGGTGCTCCGCCTCCGACGAACAAGTTAGTAACTTGAAGGGAGAGAAAAAAGTGCGGAAATTTAGGTGGGTATCTGCTTGGATTCCAAGCTCAGATGTCTCTATCACAGGGACAGTGTGTAATAAATGGTAAAACGTGCCCTCCAAAAGAGGGGAATCTCCCTATTTATAGGGTCCTCGGGATTTGTGCCCCTGAGTAGGTCACTGAACCCTAATCATTAGTGAGCTGCGCCGCATTGCGACTTTCTCGGGATTTGGGCGTGAAGGCCGTTATTTCCCCCAGGTTTCTGGAGTGACATGTGTCAAGCAGGGATAGGTCCACTTTGGGCCATCCTAGGACTGGCACGTGTCATCCTCTGATTGGAACACGTGGTAGGGTAAAATTACCCTAAACAACTGGCAAGTTTTCCGAGATTGGATTGTCATACACCCAGTTCCCTATGGAAACATTTCCCAAAGGATTGTCGTAGGTCTCTATTCATCATAAAATTCGGCAAAAGTTCCTCAACGTGGATTGTCATTCATTTAAGTAAATGGCAAATTTTCCCGAAGGGGATTGTCGGTCGACTCTTTTTTGCAAATGTTCCAAGACGAGGATTGTCAGTTGTGGCAATATTTTTCTAAAAGGATTGTCGCATAGAGTTGGAAAATTTCAAAGGTGTATTGCTTTCAAGAGTTATATTCCAAGATGTGGATTGTCGATCGTAGCAAAGTTCTTATGACAAATTGTTATGAAGCATTGGCAATTTTCCCAAAATTGGATTTTAGCAAATTTTTCGAGATACGGATTGTCGCTTCATCGTAGCAACATTTCCAAGGATGGATTATTATGTAGCATTGACAACTTTCCCTAAATCGGATTGTCATATATCATACAAGAGTTGTGTTGGCAACTATTCCCGAAGAAAAAAGGATTTTCATCACCTAGAGTATTGCAACAAATGAGGATGACTTCAGGCGGAGCAATCTTCGATCATGTTCCCTAGCTTGCGGAAGATGATCACAAAGCGGTAGAAGATCGTTTCAGGAGAAGTAATCTTTGATAAGTATTCTCTAGCTTGCATAATACTATCACAGCGGAATTTGAGGTAGTTACAAGCGTGGCAGTTACAGGCGGTATCCCCTAGCTTGAGGAAGATCGTCAAAGCTCTTTGTTCAGAGACGCGTGGACATATCAAAAAAGCTCCATTGTTCAGAGACAGGTGAACATCAAAACAGCAAGATGGCGTTCCCTTGCTTGTGGAAGGTTGTCACAACAAATCGGTTACCCTTAGAGACGTGTGCTCGAAGGTGCAAGATAGGCGTTTCTTTACTCTTTTATCTATTTTAAACTAATGCTAGTTTTCACTTATCAACGTTACAAGAGTGATTTAGGATCGCAGAACGTTCTGAATTATTCTCCATCCCTATCGATACTTAGACTTTTGTTTTCGAAACTTGCGTTTCTCCAAACTCAGTCAAAGTGGGGGCTTCTGTAGACACCCATTTATGTCTCCCCAAAACCAAACCCAGTGATGAGTACCTTTCACATCGAATCATAATCGAATGAAGCGAAAGTGTGGAAAGTCTAGTGTTGCGGTTAGTTTTTATTTCTTTTCTTTCTCTCTGTTTTTGAAAACCTATTTTGTGAAAACAGAAAATCCAGTTTGGTTTCGTCAATGGCAAGGGTCAAACAATAGTGTAGTTGGGTCAGGTTCAAAAAGATCTTTCCAATGATATATTATAAACCCAATTCCGATGAATAATGAGGAAGTTATGGCCAAATTACCAAACTGGGCCCGGTTGATCTTCATATGTTGCCCAATGATCTAGAGGAGGGCCTATTATAGATTTATCATTCCTAATGTGATTAGGATTGATTATAGTCTTCTAGAATCTTCTAGAAGGTTCTTTTGAATCCTAATGTGACTAGCATTGATAAATTAACTTTAAAGAGCTTTATTTAGAATAAAAGAAGTGTTTTTAAGGAAATTACAGTTTTACCCTCTCGTTCGCCTAAATTTTATCAAAATATGAAAACGCGTGGAAAACTGATTGCAGCGCGGTACGACACGTATGTCGCCTGGCGACAGGCGCGTGTTTGGCGTCAGCGTCATGTTTTATTCTTTTCGAACTCTGATTCGTTTTTTATCATATCCGGATAATTTTCTCCATAAATAGCCTCCTAAAACCTCCATTTTCAATCACCAACTCTCATCAAGAAATTCTTGATTACTTTCTCTCTCTCTCTCTCTTTTCTAAAATAGCCTTTTACATACAAAATTCCGCATTCACAAGATCTAGACACACCTAGCCAAGTTCGAAGTTGCCTTCACCCTAGACGTGAAAGGTTTAATTTCTGAGGGTTTGGTCCCAAATCTCTCTTTCAATTATTTAATTTAATTATTTAATTTTATTATTTTCCCTAAAGTTACTAACGTGTGTATTTTGTTATTAGAAAGAGATACGAGGCATCCAAGAAAGTGCTTTAATTGTTTTTTATTGATATTATGATATAGAAATCATGTCTAGATTCCTATTTTGATTCCTAGTATCATGTTAGGATGTTTGATTTTTTGAATGTCAACAATGATTCCTAGTATCATGTTTAGGGTAAAGGTTATATTATCAGATATGCTTATTATGATTTCTATGATGCTTCCTATTTTCTTTCCTAATATTCATGTTATTTTCATGTTAAGGCTATATATTTGATCTTTGATGTTTAGTGACATGCTAGGATTTGTTATTAATCTTGTTAGTATCATGCTTAGGATCTTGCTATTACTATGCTTTAAAATGATTATTATTATTATTATTATTATTATTATTATTATTATTATTATTATTATTATGTTGCTTGATATTTATTGTTATTGCTTGGTCACGCCTTTTATGCATGTTTAAATGGAACTTGTACTTGTAATCACGCTTAATAAGATAATTAATAATCTTGTTTAGGGTTAATATGATTATAATTCAAGTGATCGCCAATAATAGTTTTATTTGTGCATTATTCAACCAACATAGATAAACAGGTTTAGGGTTAACCTATTGATTGTATGTTAGTCAGAAAGCGCACATGAATACGATCAGAATAAAGTAAAGGCCTATTATTAGGGCAGGTTCAATCTCTTTTAGGTTGGATATGTACCTTTATCCCCGAACACCAGTCATGGTTCCAGACCTATTGGAGTTACCGATCTCCTGGATCGTTAAGGGGTGTAACCTTCACCCCGTGAACGGTTTACAAGTTCCTTAAACTTGTTGGCGACTCTTTTGCTTTATCTTCTTTCCCTTTGGACGTCACCGTACTTTAGTGTATGATCACAGTGGGGTTCAAGTTTGGGGTAATGCTTGAAATATTCCCTATAGTCGTCCATGCCCTCAGGAACTGTGGGAGTGTCCTCCCGAAAAGCCTGACACCGGCTACGAGTGGAAAGATCGCGAGCCTGTTGTCTAGGCATGCTATTACAAATATAAAATCTAAATACTTAGAATCATTTCCTAAGTTATTTAGTTATTTATTCAAAAGCGGCTTAACAGTTACCTAAAGTTGCATTTTCTGTTATACGCAAAAATTTTACCTTAAGGCTAAAAATTAGCAAATTCATGGAATTATTTCTAATATTTAGTTTCTCCATGACGAACTAATACTATGTTCTCCTAATCGCATGATACTATATTCTCCATGACAATATAGTACATACACAAAATAGAGCATGTTTCAAAATTGCACAAGAACGATAAACCGGCACATCATGGCATATTTTACAATATCTACAACCAACATATCACAATTTCAAGTGCAAAAGAAAATAACATGAAAAACAAGAACACCATCTCACACAAGTAGTACCAAAAAATGGTGATTTGCCCAATTCTTCACCAAATCATGCAATTTTAGCCTCAAATCGCTCACAAATAAACATACATTCATATAAAAGGTAATTCATGACGAGAATTTCAACAAAAATGCTCAAAATCAAAAATCCCCAAATTGGTTTTCCAAGGGTTTTTACATGAAATTACTCATTTGAAGCAAAATTCGAGATAAAAGACAATAAACTTACATAGATCCTTGAAGTAATTCGAAAATGAAGAGGATAGCAAGAAGTTCGAGTGAGCTTGGTGAAGAATCGGGCTCCAAAAGCTCTGAAAATTGCAGCAACAGCAGCTCGACCACCGCGGCACGAGAAATAGCTGCCGAGACACGGTGGCTGGAGCCCGTGTCATGATGAATGTTGGACAGCGATGGAGCTTAGGCAGCAGCAGCGGGATATAGCGGAGCTCAGCCAACAACAGCGGCAACAAACAGAGGCAAAATTGAAGTAAAAACGACAAAAAAAAATGGCCATGCGCAGGTCGGACGCCGTGTCACGGTGAGTACTCCCGCTGGCCGGTGCAGTCAGCCGTGGCACGGTGGCCGGAGACGTCAAATATATAAAAATAAAGAAGAAGGAAAGAGAACAATTTTGAGAATGAAAATGGTGAAGAAGAAGTGAGAAAAGGGGAAAGAAGCAGCGAATTTAAAGCCAAAAAGTAGCCGTTACACTCCTCCGTTCCCGTGCCTCGAACCCCGTTACCAGGTAACGGTAAATATACGTGTGACACGTTTAAATTTTTTTTAAAAAAAAGGGGGAAGAAAAGACCCGCGTCACGGGGATTTCCACCGTGTCGCGGGATCCTTTCCCGTGGCGCGGTGCCCTGTTTTTGTCCTGCACACTTCTTAAATTTCTCGGCCAATATTCTGGCATCTTTAACCAAGTTGGAACAATTTTCCGCAACTTTTGGTCAGTTATCTTCTTACCGGAATTGCGCGGAAAATTTTAATTGATATTTAAAGGGTATCAAAATTACCGATTTACCCCTAATAAGCATTATGGTGGCATTTTCAATACTTTAAACACCTAATATAGTCGGATAGTCGACTTGAAGGTAAATCATTTGCGGCCCACATTCAGGGATAATCGAACCATCATGCACTTGCAAATTTCAGCAATTATATCAATTGTCGCTTTTCCTCAAGCATGGAAAACATTATCGGTGGATTTTTCTTCAAATATAGAAAACCGCCAAGTCGGTTTTCCTTAAGCATGGAAAACATTTTCGGTGGATTTTTCTTCAAGTATAGAAAACTGCCAAGTCGGCTTTCCTCAAGCATGGAAAGCGTTATTGGTGGATTTTTCTTCAAGTATAGAAAACCGCCAAGTTGGCTTTTCTCAAGCATGCAAAGCATTATCTATGGATTTCTTCAAGCATAGAAAAACACCAAAATCAAATGTAACTTTCCTCATGCATGGAAAATATCATCCGGTAGGTTTCTTCAAGCTTAGAAAGCTACCAAATTCATCAGTCGGCTTTCCTCAGGCATGGAAAGCATTTCAACAAACGTCATCCGGTGGATTCCTTCAAGCATAGGTTGTTGCCAAACTCATTTGTCACTGATACACTGGTGTCAGATATGTGTTCTATCCCTTTACTTTTTTTATCTATGGAACTAACGTTTTTCTGCTGGTATCGGCGTATACAGAGTGATTTAGGATCGCAGAATATCTTAAATCATTTTCCGTCCCTATCGATTACTTTGACTATTGTTTTTGAAACTGACGTTTCTACAAACTCTGTTAAAGTGGGGGCTTCTATAGACACCTAAAAATGTCTCCCCAAAATCAAGCCCGATGATGAACAATCTTTCACCGTCATTATTGGTCAGGTTCAGTATTTAATCCCCAGATTGCGTAAAAAATCGTATTTAATTAAATTCAATTTTTGAATAGTCCATGGACCAGTCTTGATGTTTAGTCAAAGCATAATTTTTTTTTTAATTTCAGCCGAAACCTTTTTTATTTTATTATTTTGGCCCAAACCTTTTATTTATTATTTATTTTATTATTTTAGCCCAATTAATAAATAATAAATAAGAAATGGCCCGAAGTTATCAATCGGCACTTAAAAAGGCTGAACAAAATTAGGGTAAAAATGAATTTAGACGAAAAAACAGACTACAGTGTTCCCGCGTCACGGCAGTAAGCACCGTGTCACGAGATCCAGTGCCGCGCCACGGTGGGATTCCCCGTGACACGGTGCCTATGCTCAATTAATTCTCTCTTTTTCTCTCTTCTATGCTCTAAGCCTAAACACTAGCTTACCTTTTCTCTTTCAAAATTCCCTCTTCAAGCACTCCAAGGAGTCAATACTTTACTCGTGGTTTTGTCCTTAAGCCAAGGCGTGAAAGGTAGAACTGTTTAAGGATTTGTCCCCAAATCTATTCTATTTAATTTAATTTAATTTAATTTAATTATTGTTTTATTGTTTTTCCTTGAAGTTACTAACTCGTTTATTATTTTATAGTTGCAAGCAGACAAAATCAAAGTAAGAATTATGCTCCTTTTATTTCTACTATTTTTTGAACGATTATACATTGTTGGATTTATTGTTAAATTGTTTCCAATATTAATGTTTATTATATTTTATTAATTATGATCAAGATATTGCATGTTTAAAGGGAATATGTAATTGAAAATCACGCCTAATAAGATAATTTGGACAACCGGTTTAGGTCCTTTTTAATCTTGTTGTTTATTCATGTGATCATTAATATTATAGAATTGTGTGTTGCATTAATATTCAACCAATTTAGCATAATAATAGTTTGGAGCAAATTTAATATTTTGTTTGTATGCCTTTGAGATCGCAGGAATCACTTTTCACTATAAGAATCGAGTAGAGGCCAATACGGGCGAATGTGACTCAATGACTCACTTTGTACTATCATCCCCGATCCTCCTTTCGTGGTTCCGAAGCATATGGAGTTAGGAATCTCATGGATTATGAATGGGGTGTAACCTTCACGGGTCAATCGTTGTTGCCTTCGTTGTACCTTTATTGTGATTGCCTTTTATGATCCGTGAACTGTTTACAAGCTCCTTAAATACTTGTTGGCGGCTCCCTACTTTCCTTGTCCCTAATCGTATGTCAATTCCCACTTCTTATGAGTGCCAAGCATATTCACAACATGCTTTAACGTAAGCGCATCAAACAACGCCTACACCATACAGTGATGATATGTCAACAGATATCATTCTCCACTCACTTCTAGAAAGTTTTAACCATTTTATCATGAACTTTAACATGATTGCGACTGCAAAGACTATGAATCAATTGCACGCAATACTGGTTAGTGCTGAAAAGCGAATCCTTAAGGAACCTAAGAAGGAAGTTCTTATTATTCAAAAAGGAAAGGGGTTCAAGAAGAAAGGGAAAAAGGCTACTGACAAGAGCAAGGGCAAGTAAGTTTCCAAGGCTCCTAAGAAGCCTAAGGCAAGTTCAAAACCCAAGTCTGCAAGTGAGAGTGAATGCTTTTATTGCAAGAAGAAGGGGCATTGGAAACGTAATTTCTTGACCTACCTTGACTTCCTCAAGAAGAATGGAGCATCAACCTCAGGTATTATGTTATAAACATTTTAAATTTCACTTAGGTATGTGATACAAAGTTGTAGTGCTTAACATTATGAATGTTGCGCAGGTACTGTAAACAAGTGAGGCTAGCTTGGAAATGCAGCTTGAAGGTGCACTAGAAGTGTTTGAATGGATAGAGATAACTTCATAGTTTTAATTTTAGAATTTTATCATGATTTTAGAACAATTTCCAGTTTTGATGAGACAATTTTCATTGTTAATTTGAATAATGAATTGGTTTTTACTTGGCTTGGACAAGTGTTGATCCATGACCAAAATAATAAAATGTTTTCATTTTGCTAGATACGAGTTAATTTTGTTTTTTGACATTGATATAAGTATAGATGATATAAGCTTACTTACAACAAAGTAAGGTTAGGTCACATAACCATTTTTCACATCCAAAGTAACATTTGGATGGACTCTTATTCTTATATGATTATGAATCACTTGAGAATTAGAAGTCATGCTTGATAAGGTAAGATGACCAAGTTGCCTTTTAGTTGAAAGGGTAAAAAAAATGACCTTTTGGAACACAAACATATGATGTGTGTGAACCAATAAGTTCAAGAATTATCAAAGAGATTTAACTATTTCATTGCTTTTACTAATGATTTAAGTAAATATATCGATAATGATTTAATGAAGTAAAGCTTGGAATCATGAAAAGTTCATGAATTCCAAAATGAAATGTAAAATTAGTTTAACTTAAACAATTTAACACCACAATATGATTTTTGTGATCAATATTTAACTTAAAATCAATGATAATCTAAAAGGAATTAGTTCACAATCCAGAAACATTACAATTAAAATGTATGTTAAAGGAAGGAATCAAACTTTGCTTGCCATGGTTCAATCCTAGATTAGCTTTAATGATTTACAAATATTGTTTTGAGGATATGCATTACAACAAAAACTGCGAATATACTAAGCAGAAAACTTAACCAAAGCAGTAGAAAAGATGTCATAAGAGTTATGATTTAGAAATGTTCCAAAAGTTATCTCTTCTAAATAGGATTAAGGGTTATGAAATCAATGTAAAATGTTTACAAAGATGACATAATGCACCCTAAAAAGTAGTTCTTCATGGGTTTTCTCATTAAAACTAAGAGGTATTATTCCTACAATCGCGAAGAAAACAAAGTGTTTGTACCTTGCGATAGTGTCTTAATAGAAAGAAATCTCTTCCTACAAAACCATGTGGGAGTAAATTTAGATCTCGATGAGATTTGAGATGAGCAAAAAATAGATGTGTGTAGACACCTAAAAATGTCTCCCCAAAACCAAACCCGATGATGAACAACCTTTCACCGCCACTATTGGTTGGGTTTAGTATTTAATCCCGAGAGTGCTTAAAAAATCGTATTTTATTAAATTCACATTTTTGTACAGTCCATGGATTAGTCTTGATGATTGGTAAAAGCATAGTTTTAATTTCAGCCCAAACTTATTAATTAGTTCTAGCCCAAACCTTTTTTATTTTATTGTTTTTATTTATTTTTGGCCCAAACCCTTTATTTATTTTTATTTAATTATTTTCTTATTTTAGCCCGAATAATAAAAAGTCAGAAAAGGCCCGAAATTATCAATCGGCACTTAAAATGCCAAAGGAAATTAGGGTTAAAAGTGTATTTAGACGGAAAAAACAGGCAGGAATTTCCCGCGCCACGGCAGGTATCTACGGTGGGATTTCTCGTATCCTTCCCCTCTGACGGTGGGATTTCTCGTGACACGGGAGGTCTGCCGTGACACGGGACATTCCGTGTCTTTTCCGCGTAAACCCTTGACGCGTTTTCTATCCCGTTTTCTGAAAATTTCCCGCGTTACGCCAAAAGTGTACCGTGTCACGGGAAAGTGTACCGTCTGACGGTGGGGCTTCCCGTGTCACGGTACAGTTTGACCGTGTCACGGGATACTTTTTTAGGGTTTTTATCATTTTAGGGTTCTGTGTGCTCCCTTAGCACATTTTCCCTATAAATACCCCCTCATTTCTGATGAACGGGGCACCGAGTAATTCTCTTATTTTATTTTCTCTCTTCTATACTTTAGCCTAAACAATAGCCTACCCTTTTCAATTCAAAATTCCTTCTTCAAGTACTCAAAGGAGTCCATACTTTACTCGTGGTTCTATCCTTAAGCCAAGGCGTGAAAGGTAGAATTGTTTGAGGGTTTGGCCCAAAAATCAACTTTGCTTTATTTAATTTAATTTAATTATTGCTTTATTATTTTCTTGAAGTTACTAACTCGTTTATTATTTTGTAGTTGCAAACAAACAGAATCAAAGTAAGAGTCATGCTCCTTTTATTTTTATTATTTTTCTAACGATTTTATGTTTTTGGAATTGTGATTAAATTGGTTTTAATATTAATGTTATTCTATTATTGATCACCGTATTGCATGTTTAAAGGGAATATGTAAATGAAAATCACGCCTAATAAGATAATTTGGACAACAGGTTTAGGATCCTTTTAATCTTATTATTAATTGAAGTGATCACAAATATTTTAGAATTATGTGTGCATTAATTTTCCACCAGTTTAGTTAAATAATAGTTTGGAGCGAATTGAATTATTGTTTGTATGCCTTTGAGATCACAGGAATGCTTTTCAATATAAGAATCGAGTAGAGGCCAATACGGGCGAATGTGACTCTATGACTCACTTCGTACCATCATCCCCGATCCTCCTTTCGTGGTTCCGAACCATATGGAGTTAGTAATCTCATGGATTATGAATGGGGTGTAACCTTCACGGGTCAATCGTTGTTGCCTATCGTTGTCCCTTAATCGTGGTTGCCTTTTATGATCCGTGAACGGTTTACAAGTTCCTTAAACACTTGTTGGCGGCTCCCTACTTTCCTTGTCCCTAATAGTATTATGTCAATTCCCACTTCCTATGAGTGCCAAGCATATTCACACATGCTTTTTACGTAGGCGCACTTCGAACGACGCCTACAATTTGGCGACTCCACTGGGGAGGATTCTTAATTATTTATCGATTTGAGTGATCGGTATTTAATTAAGATGAGTGGATGAGACTTGAAAGATTCTAGAAAAAATATTCCTGTGATTAATTTGGCATTTTTGCATATGCATAGACATTTTAACGTTGCATTCAGGTCTGTCCCGTAGGAAAAATTGGATAACTTGGTTGCGCACGAAGAAAAACAGGGCACCAGTCAGATCTTCTGACTGCCGTGCCACGGAAAACACTGCCGTATCACGGTACAGTGCACCGTCTGACGGTGCACAGTACCGTGACACGGGAATTTTTGCCGTGTCACGGCAGTCCTAATATCAGTCCGGTGGCTTATTTTCTCTTCGCACAGTCAACTTCCTTCGATTTTTCTGAAAAAAACGTATGTGTTCTACATGCGTCTTTGCCCCGGGGGATTTAAGCTCTATCAACCCAAAAACGCTCATGGCAATAAGGGTTCATCCGAGTTATTAAATCCACCCAAACCATGGAGTCGAGTTCGATTTCATCATGAACTCGCGGAGCCGCTCGTTGGCATACACCCTCAAGGGAGGCTGCCTTGCTAACGCGTCCAAACTCTTAACCATGGTACCCTTTTGACACCCAAAGCTTGACCAATAGTTGAACATAGATCTTGACTCTAGGTTGCGAACTTTTTTACATCATCGTGCCTAAATGCTATGTGGTTATTTGGTACTAACCTTCATGTGTTTACTCTTTTGTTTAACCCATGACCGAGTGTTTTTATTCTCACATAGTAATTAGTACGGACATAAAATCGTTTAAAATCTGGAAAAAACACAAAAATGACCTGGAACTGTGCACCGTGTCACGGCATGTTCTGCCACGCCACGGTGAACAGTTCCGTGACACGTGGCTTTCAACCGTCTGACGGTAGACAGCACCATGTCACGACAGTCTGCACCGTGACACGGTTCCCAAGTAAAATGTCCTGTCAGTCTTTTTTTTATTCTTGTGCGTACGTATGTGGATGCTGTGTCCGGTTTGGTGTCATGTCTAGCTTTACGGTCAAAACACGCGTCCATAACCTCACCTAATCACTCACATATCGTGTTCACACACTTTTTTGCTTAATCGTGCACTACTTTTTTACCGTATTTTAGGGTAGTCTTGTTTTTGGTGTCTTTTTTTCGGAGTTATTCGGATGGTATCCTCCCTTTAAAAATAAACAAGTTGAATTTCAAAATTATAGTTTTTTTTTTATAAAAAAAAAATATATAAAATTCCCGTGCCAGGTCAGCATCCACCGTGGCACGGTGAAGTTTCCCGCGGCGCGGTAAACAGTCTCGTGCCACGGCACAGTCCACCGTGGCGCGGTGGACATACAACAAAAAAAAATCCGTTCCACGTCAGCATCCACCGTAGCACGGTGGAGTTTCCCGTGGCACGGTGAAGTTTCCCGTGGCGCAGTAAACATTCCCGTGCCACGACACAGCTCACCGTGGCGTGGTGGACCTGCAGCAAAAAAAAAAAAAAACCACCGCGTCACGGCCGCTCGTCACGTGACACGGTACAGTCTTTCGTGTCACGGTGCCCTTGAAATAAGTCTAGTCAGCCTTTTTTAAGTCTTCCGTGTTAATTTGGTCCTCGCGTCAGTCATTTTGGTTATTGTTCACATGTCTAGCCATACGATCATACCACGAGTCTTATAACATCACTTAGTCACTCACGTGTCAAGTATAGTCCACACACTTTCTTTATGTTCCGACTCGAGTCGTGCACCAGGTCGTTTATGATCGTATATTAGGTTCATGCACCCTTTTTCGTCATAATAGAAAATGAGTGGAGTTTTCTCACCGGTTTTCAAATGTCTATTTTTTTTCCTTCCTTTCATATCTTGAGCAATGAGTCAAACAATTAAGTGAATTATTTTATTTCACAACACTTGGTCAAGGAACAGGGATAGATCAATACGGTTCGAGCCATTACCGCAACAATCTCTCAGATCTAATAGGCGTTCAAAGAGAACTTTGTCATCTCCGTTACTCATCACCTTTCAATGGCCACTAAAGAAGACATTGAGAACATCAACAAATCCATTGAGGCACTGTCTTCCATGATGCAAACCCTTACCACTAGGGTCACTACCATGGAACAAAACAAGGTCACTGTTTCCACCATAGACAAACTGAAGGAACAAATGAGTAAGATTTCTGAGGATTTCACTTATGTGGAACGGCCTCCCACTCCTTTAAATGTGAAGGACAGACTCCCTGAAAAGTTCTCCACTGCTGATATTCCAAAGTTCAAGCCTACTGACAATCCAATATTCCATTTGAAGGCATTCTCTGCAACCATGGCTCTTAAGGGATTGGACGTAACACACTTTTTCCTACGGTGTTCCCTCTCTCCTTAGAACATGCTTGCCAAAAATGGTTTTATTCCTTAGATGCCAAGCACACTGCGACTTGGCAAGATGTCACCGAAAGTTTCATGAATCGTTACAAGTGTAACATTCAAACTAAAACTTCTAAACGTGAACTCTCCATTCTCAAACAGAAAGAGAATGAAGGCTTCACCGCTTACCTGAACAAGTGGAGGGAAACAGCTTCACTCTTGGTAGATCCCCCCAAAGAAAGAGAGATGGTTCGCCTCTTTATTCAAAATCTGACTCATAAATATAGGGAACATCTCAAATTTCTTCCACTGAACACTTTCGAAGCTGTATACGACATCGGCATCAATATCGAGGATGAACTTATAAAGACTGCTGGTAGTAACAATAATAACACTTGGAAAAACAAGAAGAACGACTATCCTTCTTCTTCGTCTTCTAAGCACGAAAATACTACCAACAATATAAGCCAAGTTGATCTCAATGAAGTGTTAGCTCTTGATACTCCATTGCCCAAGAAGAAAAGAACTTACACTCCTTTAGGAATGACTTATGATGCGGCCTTTGATCGCCTTTACAGTTAAGGCTTGATCACACCTATTGGGCCATTTCCAGAGCCAAAACCTGAAGAAAGGAGCGCCAAATGCAATCCCAATGCCCATTGCAAGTACCATCAAGGAAGGGGCCACACTACGGAGCAATGTTGGAATTTGAAGGACGTCATTCAAGACTTGATGGATGCAAATAAACTTCCTGTCCCTCCAGACGGCAAGAAGTAATGAATACAAGGCACACATATCCTTCGTGCAAGATTTCATGCTTTTTGTTATTCTTTTGTTTCAACCCTCTCCCCCAATAAGTCTAGCATAGGTTCCCGTTATCCATGTGTACTGTCTATATGTCATATTTCTTACCTTTTTCATCAATGAGCATTCCTTTCCTTTGCAATCGATCATCGAATTCATTTGCAAAATAAAAGAATAAAATAAAAAAAAAAAAATCAATTACCGAACTAAACCCAAGGTACACCAATGACTTGAGGCACCTTTGCAACCATGTCATTCCATGTTAACCGTTCAATCACATTCCATTTCTTCATCAACCATTTTGAGCCTCGTCTAACGTTTGGCCTTCATTTCTTCAACCCACATTCACTTAACCCTGGGATTGGAAGATGTGTAATTGTATAACATTCAAAAAGCAAGTAAAAAAAAAAAAAGCAGCAAAGCAACAATAAAACAATGTCTAAAGGCAAGTGTTCCAATGTATTTGATATGAACACGTCTCAAATTGCGTCTCTCATCGAGTGCTTGGTATCGTGCCTGAGAAACATGAATGCTAAGTGAGTGATGGACCGCATGATCTGAGATTGCCTACATTGATTCAAAAGAATGAAAAAAAAAACTTCAAAGCAAAAAAAAAAAAAAAATGTGTTGAAAATAATCTTGCAAAATTCAAAATTTTCAAATTCACAATTACACATCTTTGGGGCTTCTCTCGGGTCTTGAGCCTTTTACCTCTTTCTTCCTTAAACCATCAACTTAACCACATTACAACCCTTGAAAGACCTCTTTGAGATGTACATACACTTGTGCAATGTTCGGTTAGAGCTACGTTCGGCCTGATTCCTAACGGATACGTAGGCAACTTCACATTGAGGTGCGGCCACATTCATATTCATATCCATGCATGATCGAGTCAAAGAATATCCAATGCTTATCCCTACCCATTTAGAGGTAGACTTGGGGGCTTGAACCTAAATCACATTAGCTTACCCAGCCTGAAGAGTCATCATCTTTAACTCTTCTCACATCTCTTTCCATCGCTATAACCCTTGTAGCCAGCCTTAGTATCACATTCACACACTTCACTCACACATCCATATCCATATCAATCATCCTTCCCTTTAAGAGCCCTTTATCATGAAATCTTATTTCAACACTGTGCATGCTTCATCATATTTAAAGACAACATTCAGTAGAAGAAACATTGCATACTTGCTTAGCTTACTGACCAGAGCAATGTTCACTGTTTTGCATAATGTGCTAAGAAACATTTATATATCAATGATTTTTAATCATACAAAGCATATCGTGCTTAGCTCCTTCACCTAAGCAACGTTCATTATGCAATAATCACTATACGTGCTTAGCTTCCAGACCTAAGTGACGTTCAAAATCGCTTCTTTACATCATATATGATGCTTAGCTCCATGACTTAAGTTCATTCATCTATCGTGTCACATGATGTAATTGTCCTTAGCCTCCTGGCCTAAGAACATGCATCATGCATACATTATTTTCAGGACAAACAATTCAATCCATACGATTCATTTTGTCTTGCTCAAGGAGGAAGTTCAAAACTTCTCTCCCTTTTCATTATTTTATTTTGGGGAAGTTCAAAAAACTTTTTCCAAGTTTTCATCGAAGGAAGTTCGAAAATAAAAGTTCAGTTTTCACATCTTTCTTTTCCAGGAGAAAGTCGGTACCCTCCACTCATGACAAAAATTGACGGAAATTTTTTTGCTTTTGCATCTTCGTTTGCTTGTGTCTACACACACACATATACACACATACAGACACTCACAAGTCATACACATGTCATGTTACATCAAGTCAAACTTGGTCAAGTTAGTGGTCAAGTCAATCACAGTATATACGAGTCCATTGGCAAATTTATTTTTGCAGGTCTTATCTACAGCCCACGTCCGGGGACAAGCGAACCATCTACAGCCCATGTCCGGGGACAAGCGGACCATCTACAGCCCACGTCCGCCGATAAGGGAACCACCATCATTTCATGACGCAAGGTTCTCGATACACAGAGACTTGCAATCTCAGCATCTTTCGACTTTCCTCAAGCATGAAAAGTATTATCTGGTGGATTTTTCTTCAATTATAGAAAACCGCCAAATCGGCTTTCCTCAATCATGGAAGGCATTATCGGTGGAATTCTTCAAGCATAGAATGACACCATATTCATCATTCGGCTTTCCTCAGGCTTGGAAAGCGTTATCAGTGGATTTTTATTAAAGTATAAAAAACCGCCAAGTCGGCTTTCCTCAGGCTTGGAAAGCGTTATCGGTGGATTTTTCTTCAAGTATAGAAAACCGCCAAGTCGGCTTTCCTCAAGCTTGGAAAGCGTTATCGGTGGATTTTTCTTCAAGTATAGAAAACCGCCAAGTCGGCTTTCCTCAAGCATGGAAAGCATCATCGGTGGATTTCTTCAAGCATAGAATGACACCAAATTCATACGTCGACTTTCCTCAAGCATGGAAAGTATTATCCGGTAGGTTTCTTCAGGCTTAGAAAACTACCAAACTCCTCAGTCAGCTTTCCTCGGGCATGGAAAGCGTTTCAACAGACGTCATCCGGTGGATTCCTTCAAGCATAGGAAGCTACCAAGCTCATTTGCCACCAATACACTGGTGTTAGATAAGCATTCTATCCCTTTACTCTTTTATTTGTAGAACTAACATTATTCTACAGGTATTGGCGTATACAGAATGATTTAGGATCGTAGAACATCTTAAATCATTCTCCGTCCATATCGGCTACTTTGACTATCGTTTTCGAAACTGACGTTTCTACAAACTCAGTCAAAGTGGGGGCTTCTGTAGACACCTAAAAATGTCTCCCCAAAACCAAACCCGATGATGAACAACCTTTCACCGCCACTATTGGTCGGGTTTAGTATTTAATCCCGAGAGTACTTAAAAAAATCGTATTTTATTAAATTCACATTTTTGTACAGTCCATGGATTAGTCTTGATGTTTGGTAAAAGCATATTTTTAATTTCAGCCCAAACTTATTAATTAGTTCTAGCCCAAACCTTTTTTATTTTATTGTTTTATTATTTATTTTTGGCGCAAACCCTTTATTTATTTTTATTTAATTATTTTCTTATTTTAGCCCGAATAAAAAAAAAGTCAGAAAAGGCCCAAAATTATCAATCGGCACTTAAAATGCCGAAGGAAATTAGGGTTAAAAATTTATTTAGACGGAAAAACCAGGCATGAATTTCCCGCGCCACAGCAGGTACCTACCGTGTCACGGGAATCCTTCCCGTCTGACGGTGGGATTTCCCGTGACACGGGAGGTCTGCCGTGACACGGGACATTCCGTGTCTTTTCCGCGTAAACCCTTGACGCGTTTTCTATCCTGTTTTCTGAAAATTTCCCGCGTCACGCCAAAAGTGTATCGTGTCACGGGAAAGTGTATCGTCTGACGGTGGGGCTTCCCGTGTCACGGTACAGTTTGACCGTGTCACGGGATACTTTTTTAGGGTTTTTATCATTTTAGGGTTCCGTGTGCTCCCTCATCACATTTTCCCTATAAATACCCCCTCATTTCTGATGAACGGGCAACCAAGTAATTCTCTTATTTTATTTTCTCTCTTCTATGCTTTAGCCTAAACAATAGCCTACCCTTTTCAATTCAAAATTCCTTCTTCAAGTACTCAAAGGAGTCCACACTTTACTCGTGGTTCTATCCTTAAGCCAAGGCGTGAAAGGTAGAATTGTTTGAGGGTTTGGCCCCAAAATCAACTTTGCTTTATTTAATTTAATTTAATTATTGCTTTATTATTTTCTTGAAGTTACTAACTCGTTTATTATTTTGTAGTTGCAAACAAACAGAATCAAAGTAAGAGTCATGCTCCTTTTATTTTTATTATTTTTCTAACGATTTTATGTTTTTGGAATTGTGATTAAATTGGTTTTAATATTAATGTTATTCTATTATTGATCACCGTATTGCATGTTTAAAGGGAATATGTAAATGAAAATCACGCCTAATAAGATAATTTGGACAACAGGTTTAGGATCCTTTTAATCTTATTATTAATTGAAGTGATCACAAATATTTTAGAATTATGTGTGCATTAATTTTCCACCAGTTTAGTTAAATAATAGTTTGGAGCGAATTGAATTATTGTTTGTATGCCTTTGAGATCACAGGAATGCTTTTCAATATAAGAATTGAGTAGAGGCCAATACGGGCGAATGTGACTCTATGACTCACTTCGTACCATCATCCCCGATCCTCCTTTCGTGGTTCCGAACCATATGGAGTTAGTAATCTCATGGATTATGAATGGGGTGTAACCTTCACGGGTTAATTGTTGTTGCCTATCGTTGTCCCTTAATCGTGGTTGCCTTTTATGATCCGTGAACGGTTTACAAGTTCCTTAAAAACTTGTTGGCGGCTCCCTACTTTCCTTGTCCCTAATCGTATTATGTCAATTCCCACTTCCTATGAGTGCCAAGCATATTCACACATGCTTTTTACATAGGCGCACTTCGAACGACGCCTACAATGTGGATAGCACTGCATAAGAGATGAAGGCATATGAAATCATCTAATTTGATAAACCATGTGCTAAAGCAAGCTAATTCCCCTAGAGAGGCTTCTATAAGCCCACTTGAATGAAAGACTTCAAAGAGTTTAAGAGAATAATTCTATTGTTTCTCATACCTATCGCAGGTTACTTGGGATCAAAACAAATAATTTGTTGAAATTCTGAGAAAAGGTGGATTCTAAAATTTCCCTATTGGAATGGTTGGAACCCATGCCCTACAAGAGAGCTTTGGATAAGTGCCAACTCAAGAAATGGCTAAAGCCAAGAAATCCAGTATGGACTCTATGTCTGTAAAGATGTGTACCATAATAGTCTTACAAATAGGGTTAAACCTATTAGATGCGTAAGCCTATTTGGATTCTTCTAATGATTGCTGATTTCGATTACGAAGTTTAACAATGGATATCATAATCACCTTCATGAAATGTTCTTGATGGAGGATATGTATATGATACAACCTACAAATTTTGGAATCAAGAAATCCTATAAAGTTTTGCAAACTTAACAAATTCATTTAATGGATTGAAGTAAGCATTAGGGAGTTGGAACATTCATTTCGATTAGGTGATCAAATAGTTTTATTTCCTTAAAGAGCGAAAAGGAATCTTGTAGAGACAAGAAGTTGAGTGGGATCAATTGTTCTTCTTAGTCATGTATGTATATGACATACAATTCATATGAAATGACATATCAATGCTTGAATCAGTCAAGCAGTGGTTAAGGAGTTGTTTCTATATGACAGACTTAGGAGATGTTGAGTACATATTGGGAATCAAGATCCACAAAGTGAATCTTAAAGAATGATTGGAATGAATCGAGAGACTTATGTTGATAAGGATCTTGACAAGTTCATGAAGCAAGACTCTAAGAGAGGATGTCTTCCCATGTTTCATGGTATTATACTCAGTAAAACTCAGTGCCTTCAAAAGCTAATAGAGTTGAGTTGTATGGATAGTGTATCTCATGCTTTTGCAAAAGGGTCCATTATGTATGTCATGCTATGTACAAAGCAAGATGTTACATATGACTTATGCATGTGTAGCAAGTTTTCAAGTAAATTTAGAATAAGCATACTGAATGTTGCCAAGTACAAATCCTTGAGTACTAGTGAAGAACTAAAGGAATTTTTCTAGCTAATGGTGTTAAAAGTGAATAAGTTGTCAAAAAGGTTATACGGATGCAAGTTTCAAAACAGGCAAGATAGTTCTAGATGTTGATCTAGATGCATACTTGTGTCTGGATGATGAAGGACGGTAAGCTTGAAGAGTTCAAAGCATAATACTATCGCATACGTGTAGGCATCGCTCGATGTGCGCCTACATTAAAGCATGTGTGAATATGCTTGGCACTCATAGGAAGTGGGAATTGACATATACGATTAGGCACAAATAAAGTAGGGAGCCGCCAACAAGTTTTTAAGGAACTTGTAAACTGTTCACGGATCATTTAAGGCAACCACGATTAAGGGACAACGATAGGCAACTACGATTGACCCGTGAAGGTTACACCTCATTCATAATCCATGAGATTACTAACTCCATATGGTTCGGAACCACGAAAGGAGGATTGGGGATGATGGCACGAAGTGAGTCATGGAGTCACATTCACCCGTATTGGCCTCCACTCGATTCTTATAGTGAAAAATGATTCCTGCGATCTCAAAGGCATACAAATAGAGATTCAATTTTCTCCAAACTATTATTATGCTAAATTGGTTGAATATTAATGCAACATATAATTCTTAAATATCGTGATCACTTTATTAAACAACAAGATTAAAAAGGAACCTAAACCAGTTGTCCAAATTATCTTATTAGGCCTGATTTTCAATTACATATTCCCTTTAAACATGCAATATGGTGATCAATAAAAAAAATAATAGAATTATCATTAATATTGGAAGCAATTTAACAATAAATCCAACAATATAAAATTGTTAGAAAAATAATAGAAATAAAAGGAACATAATTCTTACTTTGATTATGTTTTCTTGCAACTATAAAATAATAAAAGAGTTAGTAATTTCAAAGAAATAATAATAAAACGATAATTAAATTAAATTAAATTAAATTAAATAGAGTTGATTTGAGGCCAAATCCTCAAACGTTTCTACCTTTCACGCCTTGGCTTAAGGACGGAACCACAAGTAAAGTATGGACTCCTTAGAGTGCTTGAAGAACAAATTTTGAAAGAATAAGGGTAGGCTAGTGTTTAGGCTAGAGCATAGAGGAGAGAAAAATAAAGAATTAATTGATGCCCCGTACATCATAAATGAGTGGGTATTTATAGAAAAAATGTGCTGAGGGAACACACGGAACCCTAAAAAGATAAAAACCCTTAAAAAAAATGCGCCGCGACAGGACAAAGGGCATCGTGACACGGGAAATCCCACCATCAGATGGGGAACTTTCCCGTGACGCGGTGAACAGTTTCGTGACATGGGAAATATTTTAGGGTACGGGGAAAAAAAAACGCGTGAAGGGTTTACACGGAACGGACAAGGAATTCCCCGTGTCATACCAGGTGCACCGTGTCACCGCGAATCCCACCGTCAGACGGGGCAGTTTCCCGTGACACGGTGGACAAATGCCATGACGTGGGAGTCTGTAGTCCGTTTTTCCGTCTAAATTCATTTTATCCCTAATTTCGTTCAGCATTTTAAGTGTCGATTGATAATTTCGGGCCATTTCTGATTTATTATTATTATTTGGGATAAAATAAATAATAAAAGGTTTGGGCCAAAATAAATAATAAAACATAAAAAAAAAAAGGTTTGGGCTAAAACTATGCTTTGACTAAACATCAAGACTGATCCATGGACTATTCAAAAATTTAATTTCATTAAATACGATTTTTTTAAGCACTCTCGGGATTAAATAATGAACCCGACCAATAGTGGCGGTGAAAGGTTGTTCATCATCGGCTTGGTTTTGGGCAGACATTTTTAGATGTCTACAGAAGCCCCCACTTTGAATGAGTTTTTAGAAACGTCAGTTTCAAAAACGATAGTCAAAGTAGTCGATAGGGACGGAGAATGACTTAAGACGTTCAGCGATCCTAAATCACTCTGTATACACCGATACCTGTAGGAAAATGTTAGTTCCACAGATAAAAGAGTAAAGGGATAGAATACATATCTGACACCAGTGTATCGGTGACAAATGAGTTTGGCAGCTTCCTATGTTTGAAGGAATCCACCGGATGACGTTCGTTGAAACGCTTTCCCTGCCTGAGGAAAGTCGATTGATTAATTTGGTAGCTTTCTAAGCCTGAAGAAACCTACTGGATGATACTTTTCATGCCGGAGGAAAGTCGACGTATGATTTTGGTGTCATTCTATGCTTGAAGAATTCCACCGATAATGCCTTCCATGCTTGAGGAAAACCGACAGATAAATACTTTCCATGCTTGAGGGATGCCGACAGATGAATACTTTCCGTGCTTGAGGAAAGTCGACAAATGAATACTTTCCATGCTTGAGGAAAGTCGATGAATGATATAATCGCTGACTTCTTCGTGCTGAGAGGTGACAACGACCGACAATTTTTCCATGCTTGAGGAAAAAAATTTCTACTAAAATTACAAGTCTTTGTGTATCGAGAACCTTGCGTCGGAATGATAGTGTTTCAATTGTCCCCGAACATGGGTCGTAGATGATTTATTTTCAAGACGACTATTCGACCATATTAGGTGTTTAAAGTGTCGAAAATTTGACTTTGATGCTTACTAGGGGTAAAATGGTAATTTTGGTACCCTTTAAATATCAGTTAGAATTTTCCGCGTAATTCTGGTAAGAAAATAACAGTCCAATTTGTGCGGAAGATCGTGCAATTTTGGTCAAGATGACAGGAATATTCGCTGACAGCTTCAAGGAGCGTGCAGATCACGCGTGAGAACACTGTGTCACGAAGGAAAAATGCCGTGACACGGCCGATAGTCCCGTCACGCTGTAGAAGATCCTATGACGCGGAATTTTTGTTGTTGCAAAACTTGTCAAATGCTTGATTTTAGTACTTTTGACCAGCTAAAATATTCGCGCACCATGTCATTTATGTGACGTTACACGGTAACGGTCACCGTGGCACGGGAAACGGGGGTGTGTAACGGGATGCTCTTCTCTTTAAATTTGAGCTTCCTTTTGCCAGTTCACGCTGTTGTTACTGCTCTTTCACCATTTCCATCTCCCTGTTCTTCTTTTCTCCTTAAATTTTTTATTTTTAATTCCAAGAATTACCGTGCCACGTCAGATCGACACCGTGGCTCGTTCGTGTTTACCGTGACGCGGCTTCTTTCATCGTGACACGGCGGTTCTGTCTCTCCTATTTGTGTTGTTTTTGCCGCTACTGCTGTTCCAGTGCTCGTTGTTTCCGTCAGGAGGTCACCGCGACACGGGCAGGTGTACCGTGCCACGGTTGGAAGCTCCGTGTCACAGTAGTTAGGCTGCTGCGTTCCACAGTTTTTCTCGAGCATTTTCGAGCTTTCCGAGCTTGTTTCTTCACCAAATTTACTCAAATTTCTGCTATCTTACTTATTTTTGAATTCCTACGAAGATCCATGTAAGTTCTCTTGCTTTTCGTCTCGAATTTTGCTTCAAATTGAGTAGCTTTCATAAAAAAAAACCCTTGAAAAAAAATCAATTTGGGGATTTTTGATTTTGAGGTTTTTATGTTGAAATTATTGCCATGAATTAGCTTGTATATGTATGTATGTGTGTTTATGAGCGATTTGAGACAAAAATTGCATGATTTGGTGAAGAATTGAGCAAATCCCCCTTTTTGGGTACTACGTTTGTGAAATGGTGTTCTTGTTATTTTTGTCGTTCCTTTGCACTTGTATTGATGATATATTGGTTGTAGATCTTGTAAAATATGCCATGATGTGTCGATCTATTGTTTTTGTGCAATTTCAAAACATGCTTTGTTTTGTGTATGTACTATGTTGTCATGGAGAACATAGTATCATTCGGCTAGGAGAACTGTAGTATTAGTTTGTCATGGAGAAACTAAATACTAGTAACAATTCTATTATTTTGCTAATTTTTAGCCTTGAGGTAAAAATTTAGCGTATAACAGAAAATGCAACTTGAGATACCTGTAAAGCTGTTTTTGAATAAATAACCAAATAACTTAGGAAATGATCCTAAGTATTTATATTTTTATTTTGTTTGAACATAATAGCATGCCTAGACAATGAGATCGAGACATTTCTACTCGTGGCCGGCGTCAGGCTTTTCGGGAGAACACTCCCACAGTTCCTAAGGGCATGGACGACGATGCCCTCGAGACCGAGCCTCGCCCTTCTTCGAGTAGGGGCAGGTGGGTTCCACCTCCGCGGTCGTCAGATGAGTTGGTTTTCTACCGTGAGAACCATGTTTCTCACCGTCCACTTGCCGGCATAATCGATGGCACGCTTCGCCATCATGGTTCCGGAGCTGGAGATTTAATTCCTCGACTTTATGGGATTATCACGAGGGATCCTGTTATGAATGCCTTGTGGGAATCTGCTGGTTCAGTGGATTTTTATTCGGCGGTCGTAGGGTTTCGCAGCCCCCGGGGTTGTGGCTCGACAGTCTTTCGCCTGTATTTGGAGTATTTTTGGGATACTACCAACACTTTTCACTTTGCTTGGGGGGAGATAACAGTGACCCCTCTTGATTTTAGCATGGTTAGTGGTCTACGTTTCACCGACCGGGTCGTACAACAGATGTCTGACCTTTCCTGGGGGGCGGCTGAGGCAACCGATTTGTTAGGTCCGATCGTTCAGCACATCAGGACCCAGCCAGTATCTCGAGGTGGTCCTAGGAGCGGGCGATCAGAGTTGGCTTCTGTTCTAGCCCGTGGCTTTGACATGGATGAGACATCACTTAAGCAGCAAGTGCGGATCTTCATTTTGATTCTCATTTCCATGACTCTTTCTCCTGATAGGAGTTCGCGTGCGCTCGTTTTCTACCTTCCTTCTTTGGATAGGATTAGTGAGATAGGATCCTTTAGTTGGGCCAGCCTTGGATATGCCGATCTTCTCTTGTCGCTACGTCATAGCTGTAGGCAGCTGAATGACCAGGCCCCTATCAATGTCTACGATTTATGGAGAGTCGTAGAGGTGACGATCTTTCCTCTTTTTGTTTTGTTTTAATTTGTTCGACTCATGTGCTTAGAGATTACTTTTCATTGCAGCTATGGTTCTATGAGTACTTTTCGGGATTCGCCCCTCGACAGCGTCGTGGAGCGGTCCATGACTTCCCTTTCGGAGCCAACTGGCGTGACCGAGGCGAGTCACGAGTGGAGTCTGTCCCTACGCTACGCAGGCTGCTACGCCGAGGCACCTCTTCTGTTGGTGTAAGAATTACTTTTGTAGCCCGTTATTTTCTACCTTGACGTTATTTTTGGCGTTTCATTGCAACTTTTCATGGTTTTCAGGTTGCTATTGATATCCTGTATCGGCCTTGGGCTGGGATGACTAATCTTCCCGTGGTCTTGCAGCTTTCGCCGTACTGCACTGTTTTTGATGGTATTGGACGCTTTGTCTGGTAACTTGGGGAGCATGTCGTTCGTCAGTACAGTGGTGATCGTTTTGTGGTGCCCTTGTCTCCACCGGAGTCGATGCTGGACTCACGCTTGCTTAGGGAGTTGATAAACAGGGGAGAGCGCTACACTTTTCCTTGGCAGGAGCTTGTGCGTATGGAGGGTGATTATTCGCAGGACTTGCTTCCCTCTTTCGCTCCTCCACCTCGTCTTCCCGAGGTATGATTTCTTTTGAGAATTTTGTCGCTAGTCTCTATTTAAACCGCCGAATAACCTAATTATTCGATCATATTTTCAGACGAATGTTTGCCGTGTGGGGAAGATTGAGATCCTGCCTCAATCCGTCCGCTACCTAGGGCCGATCGGTATTACTGAGGACCATATTGCTGACGCGCCAGAGAGTTTCAGACAAGCGCAGGAGTCTTTGCCTGATGTTTTTGAGCCGGTAAGCTTTTTGATACATTATTCATCCCTTTTAATACCGCTTGTTACTGATTTTTTCTTTGCTTTGTTCTTTGCCTACTCACCCGGAGATTATGGGCTTCATGAAGCTGGTTAACACTTTGAAGTACTGCATCATCAAGCTTCGGCGTGTTGCGAGTTGTTGGGGCGGTTCTGGCGATGTTCTTGAGGTATGTTCACTTTTTTCATTTTTACCATTTGTTCAATCTTTCACCATTGACATCTTTTTGATTTTGTGTTTTCAAGAGCGACGGAGGTCCCACTCGCGCTCGAGGCATAGAGGCTCGGACGAGGGGGAGCCTAGTCATGGCAGACGATCTCCTGAGGTTCGTCGGCATTCTCAGTCTCAGCGGGAGCCTCAGCTTTCTCAGTCGTTTTAGGAGGCACATTGACAGCAGCTTCAATCTTCCCAGCCGTTCCAGCACTTTCAGGGTTAGTGGCAGCGACATTCATTTTCAGTCTTCACAGCCTGAGTTCAGGCTAGTCATTACTCCTGTGGATCAGGGACTATACTCAGTTCCATCGTTTGGGGCGCTTCCTCCACCGGTGCATGGCTTGTTTTCAGATCCAGTGTATGGGACGATGCCTCCACCGACGCTTCCTACCTCTTGGATTCAGTCTACACCGTTTTCCAGTTGAACGGGTCCTGCTTTGAGTTTGACTGCTACTGGAGTTACAGGGACTAGTAGGGATACTACTCTTCGTACCCGGATGATGGCGAGACTCTTTGGCTCACCGCTCCCATATTCACATGATGGAGATGACACTGATCCTCACTCTTCTAGTTCTACAGATTTTTGACCGAGGGTCTTTATTTGTATTTTAGTTGGTGACACTTGACGCTGCTTATACATCATGACTCACTTTGTACATTATTCACAGTTTATGTATTTATTAGTGTGTGTTAGTGTGTTCTTGAGACTCATTATGTGTGATCGTGTATTTGTTAATGACGTGAAAAAAAGACGTAAGTGGAGGGTACCGACCTTCCCCAAAAGAAAAAAGAAATAAAAAAAAGGGACAAGTTTTACAACTCCTCCAAAATAATAAAAATAAGCATGGAAATGGGACAAATGTTACAACTTCCCCAAAATAAAAAGAAAAATAAAGATAGAAAAAAAAATTAAAATAGAAATAAAAATAAAGTAATAATAAATAATAAAATAAAATAATTAATAATAAAGATAAATAGAAATATGAATAAAGTAATAATAAAATAAAATAATAAACATAGATGGAGGATTTTATTAGGAATGAAACTCTCGAAAAATAGAATTAAAGATAAACGGTGAAGATAAAACAGTAAAAATCCGGATAAACATAAGTAAAGGATAAAAAATGAAAACGCGTGGGCACCGCGACACAGCACTGTACACCGTGTCACGGCAAAAGTTGTTGTGGTCGCGGCATAAATTCCCGTGACACGGTGGAAATTCCCGTGTCACGCTGCGCGTATTCTGCAGCAGTGTGGTTTACACGTATAGAAAGATAGATTTTGAGTAGTTCCAAGCGTTTTCGCTATAAAATAGGACCAGTATATTCGTGATATGCATAATTACGAAACATAAAATAATTAGAATTTCATATTTCAATAATAATGTCTCAAAATTTTGATAATACATTGCGTGACTGGTCGTATTCTCTGACCAATGAAAGAGAGTTGGAATTGCTTCATGTCAGAGGCTTTCTAGCCTTGAGACATGTAGTGATTGAACATGATTTTCTTATGGCAACTTTAGACTATTGGAGTCTAGAAACACATTGTTTTAAATTTGATTACGATGAAATATGTCCCCTGCCGGAGGAATTCGGTGCCATATTTGGGTTTCCTGCCAGATTTCTTATTGCCATGCCTACCCTACGTGAGTATTATTACCAAGACTTTGAATGCCATCTGAATCTGACAGATCAAGATTTAAATAGAATTGTGTGTTGTAATGAGGTAGACTTAGAAAAAATTGCAAATTTATATTTCAATCGACCAGTCTCTGAGTCTTATCATGTATATCGTAGAAGGACTTATATTTTTTGCATGTTTAGCAAGCTTTTATTTGCAAACGGTAGGGTAGGACATGCTTGTCTAGCGTCTGTACTTGAACATGTTAAATATGGGAGATCTCCTATGCCTACGTGCCTTGGAGAAACTTTGCGCGGCCTTGACGAAGCAAAAGCTGACCGGAAAGCCGTCAGGAAGGGCTCTCTAGTACTGTTGCAGGTAAAAACACTCTCAGAGTAGCCACCGTGACACAAAATAGACACCGTGTCACGGTGCACTCCTGCCATGACACGGTGCATTCTGCCGTGTCACGGTGGATTCTACAATATATATTTTTTTTTAATTCTTCGACTGATTGATCGGGGATAGATAGGTCGTTAAGCTACCACCCTAACCAAATTAATCATTTATATAAACTAGTTAGTGGCAAGTAAAGGGTCGAACCACTAGGGAAGCACGCTAATTCAACGTCAAATATCACTAATGCAAGAGTGAAAAGGGGAATGTTTTGTTGGTTTTGTTGAGTAGAACACTAAAACTACAAGTGAGCAAGAAAATGATGATTTAAATCGATAGAAAATGACGCTAGGGATACGGGGGTGTCCAATATGATTAGAAAGAGGAGAATAATGGTGATTATCATGAAACATATGCCAAAGAACACAAGGTTCTACCTAAACAATTCATTCTCAAGCAATAGTCTAGGCAAATCAATAAAAGAGGTCTACACTAATAAGGATCATTCTCAAGCATCCTATTAGTTACAATCAAATCAAGAGAATAAAGAAGCACAATCCATAAAAACTCCACTTTAATAACTCATTCTCATGCAATCATTAAAATAGAGGTGATCCTAATCTAGCTCAAATCACTTTCATGTATTTAAACTAGAAAACATCAAATAGAGTGCAACAATAATCCCAAGCTAATAAAAATCATGTCTTTCATCAATATATGGCATAAGTTCAACCCAACCATAATCATTCATCCAATATCAAATCATATCTTCCACCCCCTTCCCCTAGCTAAAAGTTTAGCCTAGAGAAGGGAGATTAAACATAATATCAAAATTAGAAATAAACTCAAGAAACTCAAGACACAACAGATTGAAATCAATGAAATCAATAATAACTAGATAAACTAATAAGATTGAAAAAAATAAGTAACAATAAAACAAATAAATAATATTAAAGGAAAGGAGAAGAGATTACTAAAGAAATGATTAATGAAAGATGAAAACTTGGATGCTTGCTTGATTGAAACTTAAACTTGAGCAAAGTTGAATCTAGGAAGAAAATTGAGCAATAATCTATTTTCTCTCTCTAAAAATTATCTAATCTAACCCTAAGAGAGAGAAGCTAAGCTCTCCTAAACTAATCTAATCTATCTAAAATAAAATGTTGATTGAAAGTTGTGAGAAAATAACCCCAAAGGGGTATTTATAATACAAGTTAAATAAAAATAAAATAAAATAAATTAAAACTAATTAAAACTAAATACAAAAAAACAAACTAAAATAAAATAAAATAAAAGAAAAAGAAATGGAGAAATAAACCCAAAAACCCCCAAAATTGGACACCAGACCCACAAAATCCCACTTCCTCCTCCTTTCTCTAAAATGGCTGCTCTCATTCTTCATATCAACAGCAAACAATCATCCTCACCGTTCATCAACATTATCATTATCTAGCATCACCAAAATCTCGGCCTTTGAATTAATTGAAGGAATCGTGGCCGTCCAATTCTCTTAAAAGTCACGTGAAAAGCTCGTGATTGACCCACAATTGCGCGCCCGCGCAGAAGTCGCGCACAGGTCGCGCAAAGCTACTGCCTCTACTCTGATTTTAGACTCCATTTTGTGCGCTTTCTGACAGGGCTGCGCAGCCGCGAATTGGCTTGGCTGTGAGTTTGGGTTGCTGTGAGTTGCGGGCTGCAATTGTTGTTGTTATTTTGGTGGCTGACGGTGGTCTTAATTGGTGGTGATTTGGGGTGGTTGTTGTTGTTGATTGGAGTTGCGGGTCAGTGAGAAGAGGAGAGGGAAATCAGGGGAGTGTGGTGGTTGTTAATTGGTTCAAGTGGTTTGGGGCGGTGTGGCTGGGTTGTTGTGCGAATTGCTAGCTGAAATTGTTGTTTTGGTGGCTGAAGGTGGTTGATTGTGACGGTGGTTGTGGCGCTGTGGGAGCAGGGGAATTGATGAGTTGTTGTTGCGGGGTTGATGTGCGGTGGAGCAGGTGGTTGAGGGGGGTGTTCAGGTGTGCAGATTTGGGGTTATTGGTGGGCTGAATTGGGGTTATTTTTGGGCTGAATTGAGGTTATTGGTGTGCTGTGAGGATGCGGTGGCTGGTGGTGTCGGATTGCTGGGTGGTTGTTGATGGTGAGTGTGAATTGGAGCAGGGGAGCAGTAATGTAGAGGGAGCAGGGGATTTTGGTGTTTTGGTGCGGTGGAGGTTAAGGTGAGGTGTGGTGAAGGGTAAGAGGGCAGCTTAAAGGGCCAGCAGGTTGTTTGTGCAAGGAGTATTGTGCAATTGCCTCAAATCTCGGACCTCGAACACGAATTTGACTTTGAAACCCGGAACACCTACAACCAAAAACAACACGAGGGTATTACCACGAGATAAAAATTGAATAAGATAAAGATAAAATAAAATTAAATAACTTAAAAATAAAATAAAAAGAAATAAAATAAAATAAAATAAAGAAAATAAATATGAAAATAAAATAAAATAAGAAAATGAGAGAAACTAGGAATTATTAACTAAAAATATGAAAATAAACTAAAAACTATTAAAAACTACTAAAATACTTAAAATAAAGATAAAAGACGAGAATAAGCAAATAAAAGAAATAAAGGATAAAAAGGGTTAAATTATTGGAAAAATAAGCCGGAAAACGACTCAATAAACACCCTAGAAGTGACATAAAAGTCACTTATCACTATTTTTTTTTTTATTTTGCAGATTTGGTTGATGGATCGTTTAGAATTTTTAGAAGCCCCTGACATTTCTGAAAAATATGGTCCCAACGATCTAGTCCGCAGGAAGAAGAATTACTCTGTGAACATGTCGTATGAAGATTGGAAGAATTTCTTTGCAAAGAGAGAATTTTCCATTCGTTGGGTGGTGCCTTGGTAGAGGCTTACTAGGATGGTTGGTACGAATGATACTCCGTATTGTCGCGTTCCTAGTATCTCAAGGCTGACTTTTTATTGTCCTTCTCGATTGATGCGACAATATGGACTTGAACAAGTAGTTCCACGCTATATCGATAGTCCTCGTGAAGTATCGTTGCATGAAAGTAACGTTCACAAGTACGAGGCTTATTGGATTGGAAGACCTTTGTGGACCGTTTCTGCAAGTAACCAAGCTCCTCCTCCCTTATCTAGTGCATATAAGGCATGGTTGAATCCTAGAAGTAGAAGGGATTGAGTTGGATCACGCAACTTTGATGTGAAGGGTCGTCTTGGAAGTAAGAAAGCGCCTCCTAAAGATCGTCTAGGTCTGAGAACACAAGGGATTGAGTTTAAGACTCCTATAATGCCTAAAAGGAAGAATTATGTGAAAGGAAAGGGTAAGGAGAAGATGGTTTATAGAGAGAAGCAACCAAAGAATTCTAAGAAAGGTGAAAGGGGTGAAAGTTCGAATAGGGGTGTGACGGTTCGGGCTACAAAAGATACATTAATGGTGAAGGTCGACCTAGTTGAAAAAGAGAAGGAAGTTCCTAAAGTGAAGAAGGATTAGATCAATATTGCTTTGCTTATGTGATTTATAATTTTTATTTTATTTTTTAAATAAGGCGCATGATGCCAATAATTGTAGTCACATTTATTTCAATAATTATAGCATATTTGTTTTCGCCTTAAATAAAAATTACAATGACTATTTTTTATTTTTTATATTTGCAAAGTCTGCGTCACTAAAAAAATCGCAAAGTCTGAGATTCAACTATGCCACGATGGAAATTGCCGTGACACGGTCGAATTCCCCGTGGCACGACATTTTTTTTATTTTTTTTTGGCCGGACTTCCACCGTGCCACGGTGGAAACTGTCGTGACACGCTGGAGTTCCCCATGGTGCTACAATTTTTTTTTGGAGCAATTCCATCGTGCCACGGTGGTAGCTGTCGTGACACGGTGGAACTCCACGTGCCATGGTGGACTCTGGATGCGGAACTGGCAAATTTTCTTGACTTTAGCTCCATTTTGTCGTGACGCAATGCTGAACTGGCGCGTGTACGTGATCGACGGAGGAAGAATTTTATTTATTTAAAGTGGTCGGGCCCCTTGAGGGGTTGACTACGTATGCTTAAAAAGGAATCAAGCCAAACGTAGCTCTATTGGGTCATGAACCCATGCAACTAGGCATAGAATTTGTTGAGTTGATTCAAGTTGGTTAAATTGTGGAAACCGTTACCGTGCATGTCTACCAATTGTGCCGCTCCGCTAGACAAGATGGATTTAACAATGTACGGACCTGACCAATTTGGTATGAATTTTCCTTTTGGATCCAACACATTTTTGCGAAGTGCCTTAAGCACCAAGTCACCTTCCTTGATGTTCCTAGTCTTGACTTTTTTATTGAAATGTCGCGCGCATACGCTGTTGGTAGGTTTGGACATGATGCAAAGCTGCCAAGCGTTTTTCGTCAAGTAAGACTAGTTCATCATATCTTGCTCTAATCCAGTCGACTTCATCTAGTTGGCTTTCCAACGCGAATCGGAGTGAAGGGATTTTGAGCTCTATTGGTTGTACAACTTCAACTCCATAGACCAAAGAGAAAGGGGTAGCCCCCGTTGATGTACGAACGGAGGTTCGATTACCCCAAAGGGTGAAATGTAGCTTACTTGGCCAATATTTGTAATTTTTCTTCATCTTTTCGATGATAGTTTTCACATTTTTGTTGGCCGATTCGACCGCACCATATGTTTGTGGCCTGTAGGGTGATGATCTGTGATGCTTGATATGATATTTTTGTAATAGTTTCGCGCACTCGGCTTGGAAATGCGTTCCATTATCACTGATCATCTCATGAGGTACCCCATAGCGGCATATGATATTTTTCTCAATGATTTGAGCTACAAATTTTACCGTTAACTTAGCATACGAGGCAACTTAGATCCATTAGGTGAAATAGTCGATTGCTATAAGGATGAATTTATGCCCCCCTTGTCCTGGTGGCGTTATCTTTCCAATGATGTCGATACCCTAAGTAGAGAAATGCCATGGAGAAATATATGTGTAGAGAAGGGAAGGTGGAACGTGCTGTAAATTTGCATAGACTTGACATTTCATACATTTCTTGACGTATTCGTGACAATCTTTCTCCATGGTAGTCCAATAATAACTGTCGTTGAAACTTCTGGACTAACATCTTAACTTTCATATGCGATCCACATATACTGGCATGAAGATTTTCCATGGTTTTGTGTGCTTCTTTCTTGGCTATGCATAAGTGATTTCTCCCTAGTGCAATTCTCTGGTGGAGTTCTCCCCTGATGAGCACATATTGTGAGGCCAGGAGCCTCAAATCACGGCGTGCCCTTTTATCAGTATTAGGAGGTTATTCTCCTTTTGTTACGTAGTTAAGGATATCTGTATACCATGGCTCTTCATCTTCTTCTTGTGATTCTTGTTCATCATCAAGTGCGTGAACATAAGCCGGCTCATATCTTCTTTCTATGGTTAACGACATTCTGATTGTATCCGTTAGAATTCGCACCATTGATGCTAATTTAGCCAGTGCGTCGGCAAACTTGTTTTCTTCTCTAGGTAAGTATGTATATTCAACTTTATCTAGTTCCTCCGTGAGAGTTTCCAGATGAGATTGATATGTAGTGAGACTTTCACTTCTCACCTTCCATCTCTTGGAGATCTGGTTAATGATTAGTGACGAGTCACCGTAGAATTTAAGCTTCTTAATTCCCAAGGCCACGGCTGTTTCTAATCCCAAAATGCATGCTTCGTACTCTGCGGCAAGACCCCTACACCACAACCTTTTTAGTTTGAAGCTCCGTCTAAATAGAGTGTCCAACTATCATCTTCAGTCATGAGTAAATCTTTGTCAGGGAAATCGTACACATCTTCTTCTTTCTCAACTTCTTCTAGCGGAAAATCTGCTAAGAAGTCAGAAACCGCAGAACCTTTGATGGCTTTTTGTGGTACAAATTTCAAATCAAACTGAGCAAGGTTGACTATCCACCTTGATAATCTTCCATTGAGTGTTGCTTTTTCGAACAAGTACTTGAGAGGATCCATCTTGGACACGACATGCACTGTATAAGTGAGCATGTAATATCTTAGTTTTTGTGCGGCCCACACAAGTGCGAGGCACAACTTTTTGAGCGGTGTGTATCGTGTCTCATATCCTTGAAGCTTCTTGCTCAAATAGTAAATTGCATTCTCCTTGCTTTCGATCTCTTGTGCTAGCATTGCCCCTATCGTTTCTCTTGTGACCGTAAGGTAGAGTCAAAGAGGAAAGTCAGGCATTGCTGGTGCTAGCACGGGTGGGTTTTCCAGATACTCTTTGATTTTGTCGAAAACTTTTTGGCAATCATCATCCCATGTGTCTGGGACATTTTTCTTAAGTTCTTGAATATAGGTTCACATATCGCCGTGAGTTTTGATATGAACCTACTTATATATTGCAGCCTTCCAATGAAGCCTTGAATTTCTTTCTCATTCTTAGGTGGTGGCATGGCCATGATCGCTTTGACTTTTGTGGGATCAATTTCAATCCCTCGAGAACAAATCACATAACCAAGTAGTTTGCTTGACGTGACCACAAATGCACACTTTGCTGGATTTAATCTCATGTTGTACTTACGGAGCCTTTCAAAGAACTAACGAAGTACAATGATGTGGCCTGGGCGATCTTTTGATTTGGCGATCATATCATCAACATAGACCTCCACCTCTTTGTGCATCATATCATGAAACAATGTTGTGGCTGCTCTTTGGTAGGTGGCACCCGAGTTTTTCAACCCGAATGGCATTACCGTATATCAATATGTACCCCATTGTGTGATGAATGTGGTTTTCTCCATGTCTTCCTCAGCCATTAATACTTGATTATATCCGGCGTAGCCGTCCAAGAACGATAAGAGTGCATGGTTTGCTGTGTTTTCGACCAAAATGTCAATGTGAGGTAGAGGGAACCCATATTTTGGGCTTGCCTTATTGAGGTCCCTGTAATCAACACACATTCTGACCCTTCCATCCTTCTTCGGAACCGGAATCACATTTGCTATCCACTCTGGATACTTGGATACTTTGATACTTTGATGAAACCTACAACCAATTACTTTCTGATTTCTTCTTTTATTTTGAGAGCCACATCCGGTTTCATACGGCGCGGCTTTTGTTTGACAGACTTCATACCTGGGATGAGTGGTATTGTATGCTGAGCTATATCCCTGTCAATTCCTGGCATATCTTGGTATGACCAAGCAAATACATCAACAAATTCACTAAGCAAGTTAATTAGCTCTTTGCGTTCGTCTTGACTTAGTGTTAATCCAATTTTTATTTCTTTGATAGTCGTACCATTGGAAATATTAACTGTTTCTGTATCTTCAATAATTTTTGTTTTATTTTCGTGTTCTTCCATTGCTTTTATTATTTCTTTGTCATTTTTATCATTAACAAAGCAATATTGATCAGGGTTAGGGGAATGACACACATCGTAAGAAAAGGTATTCATTTTATTGAATTCATTGGTCATTACATCAAGGAGGGCAAGGTCAGCTGCGATCTCGCCGAAATTAATTGGGACAGAAAGAGAAGACTCAACAAGAGACTCAGGATTGGAGACTATAGAGGAAAGAGGGTCGGCCTCAGATCCTAAAGACTCGTCTATAGACTTAGACTCAGACTCGGACTCGGACCCATACGACTCAGATTCGTCAAACATAGAACCTTCGCCGGCGGTTATTTCCAACTTCTCTCCGCTTGGCATAGTGATCTTCACCGTCTTACGCCATTCCTTTGAAACATTATCAGCCTGGACGATTAACTTTGAGGGGTCAAAATCCTTGCTTGATATAGCAGCTTAAATAAGCTCGGAATCATCATTGCAGATAGGCTTGGATTCATTCTTTTCTAGTCCAAAAAGAAGATTAATATTCATATCATCAGAGTTTGGACTAGTCGGTTTCTCATTTGTGAAGAGTTCTTCGCCTTCATCGACGAAGTCACAATCAAGGAACATCTCGAACCCTGGATCATGCCTCCCATTGTGGACGAAAGGCTCAGGGAATTCATAACATGGGAAGTCTTCCCCTTATTTGATATATTGGGCATTGAGGGTGAATGGATATGGATCCATGGCCATTTCCGTCTTCATTATTCGAGCATTATTGCGAGCCTTCATTTTCAGGAGGGATTGTTTCACATCTTCTTTTGTTGGCTTGAATCCCAAGCCAAAGGTATCTTTCTTGAGTGCACCAGGATGGCCCCAAAGTTCAGCCATTTTCTTTTTGAGTCCGAGGGTCATTTTAGGGAATTTCCCTTGCTTCTTCATAATGGCATTAACATTGGTATTTGAATAAGGATCAAAGTCGAGATGACACTTCTCCTCTTCTTCGGTCATGAGAACATCATCGAGCGAAAACCCCCAGAGATCTTCATCTTCTTCGTCATGTTCGACATGGACGATGGGAGTATCGATAACTTGAATGCGCATGGGGGAGGCATCAATGGTAATTAGAACCCCTCCAACTATGGCTTTCACTTTTTGGTCAACGACGATGGGATCGCCTTTAGCTCATGAAGCCAAGGACGTCCTAACAACATATTGAAAGAAGCCTTAATGTCCACCACCTGGAACTTGGTGCGACGTTCAATGGGTCCAGTAGTTATGTTTAGCATGATAGTACCCACGGCTTGACGGTGAGTATTATCATAAGCACGAATCCCTTGAGTAGAGGGAGTCAATTCTTCATTTTTTTATGCCCAACTTCTTTGCAGTGCGGAGTGAGCATACATTGATTGTAGAGCCATTATCAACCAAACTCATAGGAACATTCATCTGCCTACACACCACAGTGAGATGTAAGGCCTTGTTATGTTGGTCCCCTTCCGGGGGCAGATCCTTGTTAGAAAATGAAATCAAATTGCTAGTACTTGGCAATTCAGTAGTGAGAAAGTTGACCAGTCCTTGAGGAGTTATATCATCATCAACTCCTATTTTCACCAAAGCATACATCATAGCCTTCCGATGGTCGTGAGAAGTGGCCAAAAGCTTTCATACATTTATTTCCACCCTGGACTTTTGTAATTGTTTGACCACATCTTTGTTCACAGGGTCGATGGGATCAACTATTGGTTGTTATTGCGGTGGAGGTGGAGGTGGACTAGGTTGTTGCAACCGTCCACTTCTGGTGAGAGCCTTGACCTCAAGGTCTCCCCAAACATCTTCACTTGTGCCAAGAGACGAACAGGCTATATCTTTGAGATAGATATCTTCATCGTCACTATCCCAAATTCAATTTACTTCTTCATAGTTCGAGACAAATACAACTTTTGGCAGAGGTTCATTCACAGGTTGAATGAGTATTGATGGATCAAAAGAGACTTCATCACCCATGATAGCCAAAGCATCATAAAGAGGACCTTTTTGAATGTTAGGCTTCTTGCCCCCTGGAGGGACAGGAAGTTGATTAGCATCAATCAGGTCTTAGATTGCATCCTTCAACCTCCAACACTTCTCATTATTATAACCCTTACCTTGATGAAACTTGCAATGAGCATTGGGGTCATAGCTAGCAGTTCTGTTCTCTGGTCGAGGTTTTAGAAAAGGTCCAATTGGCATAATCAGTCCTTGACTATGCAAGCGATCAAAAGCAGCATCATAAGTCATTCCCAAAGGCGTGTAAACCCTCCTTTGCCTTTGGAATCTTTGAGGGGGGCATTAAGAGCCAGCACATCATTAATATTGACATTGTTGGTAGTATTATTGAGCTTGGAAGACGAAGAAGAAGGAGTGTAGTTCTTCTTGTTTTTCCAAGTACTGTTGTTATTGTTGTTACTACCAGCAGTCTTCATTAGTTCACCTTCGATATTGATTCCAATATCGTACAAAGCTTCGAAGGTACTCAAAGGAAGAAACTTCAAGTGTTGCTTGTACTTATGAGTCAAATTTGCAATAAACAGGCGAACCATCTCTTTCTCTTTTGGAGGATCCACCAAGAGCACAGCTGTTTCCCTCCACCTGCTTAGGTAAGTAGTGAAGCCTTCATTTTCCTTCTGTTTGAGAATGGAGATTTCACGTTCAGAATTCTTGGCTTGGATGTTACACTTGTAACGATTCATAAAGCTTTCAGTAACGTCCTCCCAGGTCGCAACATGTTTGGATTCCAGAGAGTAGAATCATTGTTGACAGGCATGCTCTAAGGAAAGAGGGAACACAGTAGGGAAGAGTGTCACATCTACTCCCTTAAGATCCATGGTCGCAAAAAAGGCCTTCAAATGGAAAAGCGAATTATCAGTAGGCTTGTTGGGAATGTCAGCAGTGGAAAACTTCTCAAGAAGTTTGTCCCTTATGGACGAAGAGGTGACAGGTTGCTCCACATAAGTGAACTCTTTAGAGATCTTACTCATTTGTTCCTTAATCTTGTCCATTGCAGCGGCAGTGACATTGTTTTGATTGTCTTGCTCTACCGTGTTGACTCTAGTGGTAAGTGTTTGCATCATGTTAGACAACATTTCAATTGTCTTTTTGATGTTCTCGATATCTTCCTTAGTAGCCATTGGTTGAAAGTAGACAGGAGATGGATCTTGTGGAGATGATTGTGGTGGTTTCCTTGTATGCCTCTTTGGTATAAAAGGTTGTTGAGGTATTGACTCGAACCGCAACAATCTACCCCTGCTTCTTGACCAAGTGTTGTGACACCAAAACAAACACACTTTTAATGACCAAACTTAACCTTAACCCATCCGGAAATAAAAAAAAAACTGAAAATTGAAATTCTTTTTTTTTTTTTTTTTAAATATGGGAGGATACCATCTGACTTACTCCGAAAAAAAAAACGACACAAAACTACCCTAAAATACGATCATGAAATGGTGCACGACTAACGGAAAAAGTGTGTGAACATGACATGTGAGTGATTAAGTGAAGGTTAAGGACACGTGTTATGACCGTACAGCTAGACAGGACACCAAACCAAACATACGAACCACATAAGCATGCACGAAGACCAAAAAAAAACTGACTGGACAAACCTCCTGGGCACCGTTTCACGGTGCTGACTGTTGTGACACGGTACAGAGCACCGTCAGACGGAGCAATGCACCATTCCACGGCATTTCACACCGTGGCGCGGCAGACCTGCCGTGACACGGTGCGCAATTCTAGGCCTAAATTTGTGTAATTTCCAGATTTTAATTAATTTTAGTCCGTACTAATTACTATGTGGAAATAAAAACCCTCGGTCATGGATTAAACAAAAAGAGCAAACACATGAGGATTAGCACCAAACAAACCATGTAACATTAAGTTACGATGATGTAAAAAGAGTTCGCAACCTAAGGTCAAGATTTATGTTCAACTATTGGTCAAGCTTTGGGTGTCAAAAGGGTACCATGGTTAAGAGTTTGGATGCGTTAGCAAGGAAGCCTCCCTTGAGAGTATATGCCAATGGGCAGCTCCGCGAGTTCGTGATGAAATCGAACTCGACTCCATGGTTTGGGTGGATTTAATAACTCGGATGAACCCTAATTGCCATCAGCGTTTTTGGGTTGATAGAGCTTAAATCCCCCGGGGCTAAGACGCAAGTAGAACACACACGTTTTTTCAGAAAAATTGAAGGAAGTTGACTGTGAGAAGAGAAAACAAGCCACCGGACTGATTTTAGGACTGCCGTAACACGGTTGATAGCACCGTGACACGGCAGATTCTGCTGTGGCACGGCAGTCACGGCAGTCAGAAGATCTGACTGGTGCCCTATTTTCCTTTGTACACAATCAAGTTATTCAATTTTTCCTACGTGACAGACCTAAATGCGACGTTAAAACGTCTATGCTTATGCAAAAATGCCAAATTAATCACATGAATATTTTTCAAGAATCTTTCAAGTCTTATCCACTCATCTTAATTAAATATCGATCACTCAAATTGATAAATAACCAAGAATCCTCCCCAGTGGATTCGCCAAATTATAGGCGTCGCTCGATGTGCGCCTATGTTAAAGCATGTGTGAATATGCTTGGCACTCATAGGAAGTGAGAATTGACATATAGTAGAAAGCCGCCAACAAGTTTTTAAGGAACTTGTAAACCGTTCACGGATCATTGAAGGCAACCATGATTAAGGGACAACGATAGACAACTACGATTGACCCGTGAAGGTTACACCCCATTCATAATCCATGAGATTACAAACTCTATATGGTTCGGAGCCACGAAAGGAGGATCGGGGATGATGGTACGAAGTGAGTCATGGAGTCACATTCGCCCGTATTGGCCTCTACTCTATTATTATAGTGAAAAATGATTCCTGCGATCTCAAAGGCATACAAACAGAGATTCAATTTGCTCCAAACTATTATTATGCTAAATTGGTTGAAATTAATGCAACATATAATTATAAAATATCATGATCACTTGATTAAACAACAAGATTAAAAAGGAACCTAAACCGGTTGTCCAAATTATCTTATTAGGCGTGATTTTCAATTACATATTCCCTTTAAACATGCAATATGGTGATTAATAAAAAAAAAATAATAGAATTATCATTAATATTGGAAGCAATTTAACAATAAATCCAACAATATAAAATTGTTAGAAAAAAATAATAGAAATAAAAGGAACATAATTCTTACTTTGATTCTGTTTGCTTGAAACTATAAAATAATAAAAAAGTTAGTAACTTCAAGGAATAATAATAAAACGATAATTAAATTAAATTAAATTAAATTAAATAGAGTTAATTTGCGGCCAAACCCTCAAACAGTTCTACCTTTCACGCCTTGGCTTCAGGACGGAACCACGAGTAAAGTATGGACTCCTTGGAGTGCTTGAAGAAGGAATTTTGAAAGAAGAAGGGTAGGCTAGTGTTTAGGCTAGAGCATAGAGGAGAGAAAAATAGAGAATTAATTGATGCCCCGTGCATCAGAAATGAGGGGGTATTTATAGAAAAAATGTGCTGAGGGAACACACGGAACCCTTAAAAGATAAAAACCCTAAAAAAAAGCGCCGCAACACGGCAAAGGGCACCTTGACACGAGAAATCCCACCGTCAGACGGGGAACTTTCCCGTGACGCGGTGAACAATTGCGTGACGCAGGAAATATTTTAGGGTACGGGGAATAAAACGCGTGAAGGGTTTACGTGGAACGGACATGGAATACCCCGTGTCACAACAGGTGCACCGTGTCACGAGGAATCCCACCGTCAAACGGGGCAGTTTCCCGTGACACGGTGGACAAATGTCGTGACTCGGGAGTCTGTAGTCCGTTTTTTCCGTCTAAATTCATTTTTATTCCTAATTTCGTTCAGCATTTTAAGTGCCGATTGATAATTTTGGGCCATTTCTGATTTATTATTATTATTTGGGCTATAATAAATCATAAAAGGTTTGGGCCAAAAAAAATAATAAAACAATAAGAAAAGGTTTGGGCTAAAAGTATGCTTTGACTAAACATCAAGATTGATCCATGGACTATTCAAAAATTGAATTTAATTAAATACTATTTTTTTAAGCACTCTCGGGATTAAATACTGAACCCGACCAATAGTGGCGGTGAAAGGTTGTTCATCATCGGGTTTGGTTTTGGGGAGACATTTTTAGATGTCTACAATACCCAATATTAGAATATGTGTGTTTTAGCTACAGTAGGAGTAGTTAAGGAGGAAGTTTGGATCAGATTGTCTTGTGACTAAAAGGATACCTTTGCGAAAACAAAAGAGCTAGGGTCACATCACAAATCTAAACAAATAGATATGAGATATCACCTCATTTATGAGATCAATGGCAAGCTGATGTGGATCAAGAGGGAAATTCTTTTGAAGAGCCAATCATATTGGTTTTAAGGCCAATAGGGTTCGAGCTTGGAGTAAAGAATCAAGAATGGTTAACATGCGCAGCCATTGAAGAAGAAGTCAAGGTCCAGTTGGGTTCCGACGACGGCAGCGGCGGCGACGCGCCGATCTGGGTGCCACGCGCCGGCTCCCTAGCTCCGGCCTGAGTCCAGCTACACGGCGGTGGGGCGCGTGTCGATGATGGCGGCGCGTGAGACGGTGGTTCGGCGGCAGTACGAAAAGAAAGATTTTCCTAACTTAGTTTTTTCTAGAGTTTTTGCTTGCAAGTTTTTACCTTTCACTTGAAAGGGTTTTTCTTGGTTTAAGCAATTAGGAATCTTCTTAATTTCTGTTATTTTAGTTTAAAATAATTTCTAAGTCAATTAGGAATTGTTTTAAGAAGTTTTAGTTTAATTAGAACTAGTCTTATTACTAGTTTCCTAGTTCCATTAGAATTGGTTTTCCTATTCTATCTAGGATACTTGGGGATCAAGGCTAGGGTTTTTTTCCTAGTTCGAATAGACTTAGGAATAGTTAGTTTAGTCTATAAATAAGGGATTTTTCGTGGCTTTGTATACACAACCAAAACCAGAAAATTCAATACAAGTTTATTGTTTGTTTTGCTTAATTGCTTACAAATTCTTTTGCTAGTTTTCAATTCAAGGAGTTGTTTTGATAATTAGAACGTTCAATTCTTAGTTCTAGGAGTAGTCTAAGTTTTGTTCATCAAAGTACTTAGTTCCAGGAGTGGTCTAGGTAATTTGAGAGGCGTTGAATTCGTTCCAGGAGTGGTCGTTTTCAAAGTCATATCCGGTTCGTTATTCTTAAGTTGTTCGATTTTCTTAGGAAATTCGAAGGGCTTGTGTTACTTGTGTGATTTTAGATTCTTTATTAAGTTAAGGGGTTTAAATCCACATCAAATTGGTATCAGAGCTTGTGTGATACCACATCAAATTGGTATCAGATTCCAGGTTGGTTTTGATCGTTCAACAATTCGTTCATCAAATCGCACTTGTTCTCGGATAACCAGTTTTTCTGTCAACTTCAGAAGGCTCGTTCTCCTTCGTTACAAGGTTTTTTCAGGTGATTCTTTTTTTGATTTTGGGTGAAATTTTGTCTAATTTCTGCCTGTGAAATTTCGGAATTTTTCGAGTTCGTTTGCTATTAAACTGGACTGTTTTCCGAAACTGTGTCAGTTTTGGCCCGATTTAATACTTACTGCTCGTTGTGTGCGATTTTGTTCCAAGTTGTGTTGCGATTTTTGTGGGATATACCTGTGTGGATAAGGGTTCTTTTATTTCTGTTTTTTTCACATAATTATGGAGGAAGGGATCCGAAAATCTATGGATGAATTTGCAAAGTTACTTCAAGGTCATAAAAAGAAGAAAAAACATGAAGATGATAACGTAGATTTTGGCTTTGGTAACAAACATATGCTTATGGAGCGACTGAATTTACATGAAGAAATTATTTTTCAAGGTCAACAAGATAGTTTGTTTCATACTCGATGCAAAGTTGTTGATAGAACTTGTAGGGTGATCATTGATAGTGGTTCGTGTACCAATGTAGCGTCTACAGAGATGGTTACTAAACTCCAACTTCCTACAAGAGATCATGAAAAACCATATAAGTTGGGTTGGCTAGATAATTCTATGGGTTTTCATGTAGAACAACAAGCTTTGGTGAATTTCTCCATTGGCAATTACAAGGAAGAATTATGGTGCGATGTGATTCCTATGAGTGCTTGTCACGTTCTTTTAGGAAGACCATGGCAATTTGATCGACATGTTAAACATGATGGTGTGGCCAACACATATTCGGTCAAGGTGGGAAACAAGAGGTTCAAACTTATTCCTTTAACTATTATTCCATGCCGCGTTAAAGTTAAAGAGATGGAGGAAGATTGTCAAAAGGATAAGGAAGAGGAACATGTAGGTGCTAAAGAGCTCGAAGAAAAGGTGAGTGAAACAATTGATGTTCCAATTGTGTGTGACGTTGTTCAAGATCATATTATTCATAATGATCTACCAATGGTGGTGTCGGAAAAGGTTTTTGATACTATTGAGGAGCCATTCGTGAATCAAGATAATAATTTAATGGTTTCTTTAGAAGTGGTGGATTCATTAGGCATGCATAAAGAGAAGAAATTGTTAGTCATACATGAGAAAAATATCATGAAGCCTAAAGTGTTCTTATGGTCAACTTCGAAGACCAAGGACCAAATTGAGAATTGGTTGTTTCTAAAATATTGCCTTGCTCGTGGTGATGTTGTTACATTGCTTAAAATTGCTAGCGTTGAGGTAATAGTTCTTTTGGCTTGTATTCGTCGAATTTGGATGGTTTCATGGAATTGTTCTCCTTACATGGATGATGCGAATTTGAGGACAAATTCTTTTGAAGAGGGGGAGAATGATGTGGATCAAGAGGGAAATTCTTTTGAAGAGCCAATCATATTGGTTTTAAGGCCAATAGGGTTCGAGCTTGGAGTAAAGAATCAAGAATGGTTAACATGCGCAGCCATTGAAGAAGAAGTCAAGGTCCAGTTGGGTTCCGACGACGGCAGCGGCGGCGACGCGCCGATCTGGGAGCCACGCGCCAGCTCCCTAGCTCCGGCCTGAGTCCAGCTACACGGCGGTGGGGCGCGTGTCGATGATGGCGGCGCGTGAGACGGTGGTTCGGCGGCAGTACGAAAAGAAAGATTTTCCTAACTTAGTTTTTTCTAGAGTTTTTGCTTGCAAGTTTTTACCTTTCACTTGAAAGGGTTTTTCTTGGTTTAAGCAATTAGGAATCTTCTTAATTTCTGTTATTTTAGTTTAAAATAATTTCTAAGTCAATTAGGAATTGTTTTAAGAAGTTTTAGTTTAATTAGAACTAGTCTTATTACTAGTTTCCTAGTTCCATTAGAATTGGTTTTCCTATTCTATCTAGGATACTTGGGGATCAAGGCTAGGGTTTTTTTCCTAGTTCGAATAGACTTAGGAATAGTTAGTTTAGTCTATAAATAAGGGATTTTTCGTGGCTTTGTATACACAACCAAAACCAGAAAATTCAATACAAGTTTATTGTTTGTTTTGCTTAATTGCTTACAAATTCTTTTGCTAGTTTTCAATTCAAGGAGTTGTTTTGATAATTAGAACGTTCAATTCTTAGTTCTAGGAGTAGTCTAAGTTTTGTTCATCAAAGTACTTAGTTCCAGGAGTGGTCTAGGTAATTTGAGAGGCGTTGAATTCGTTCCAGGAGTGGTCGTTTTCAAAGTCATATCCGGTTCGTTATTCTTAAGTTGTTCGATTTTCTTAGGAAATTCGAAGGGCTTGTGTTACTTGTGTGATTTTAGATTCTTTATTAAGTTAAGGGGTTTAAATCCACATCACAAGCGGGATGTCATGGTCTGCAAAGTTTTATTATGAGTGAGAAATCACTAAACCCCTTCCATAGGCTAAGATATGTGAGTCATATTAAAGTCTTGGATTGAAGCAAGTTATGTAATTTAAGTTGTATATGTTTTGAGAAAACATATTACATAAGGAATGTATCAATTTGCAGAATTAAGTTTAAATAGAAATTTCATTTCTCTTATTTAATTATAGTTTTGGAATTTAAATAAAATGTCTAAAATAATTATGAATTGATGGGCTCATGAGGATGAGGACCTAGTGAATGAACCCCCACAGGTGAACAAAATTCATATATTATTTAAGTTGCTAGTTTGAAATCATTAAAGTGGACATAAATGATTTCAATAAATGGACTAGCATGTAAGATTGATTGGATAGCACAGTTTCATGGGCTATAGGGGCATAGTGATGCTCGGTCAATCACTTGGATATGCATGAATGATGCATGATCGAACTTATGACCTACTTTGAAGTTCAAGTATAGAGCTTCCAGATATATTAGTGTATTCCTTTGACATGAGTGGAACATTGATTTCATTCAATGATGTTGTGGTTGTGATACACTCAAACGTCTGCCCGTAACTAGAGATTATAAAGTGTGTTTCCCGATTATTTCAGAACTTGAGTGGGAGCCTTGTTTCCAAAAGATTGGATTGAGTCTACCTATTAAACTAGGAAATGTGTCATGGCCGCTTGAAGAGGGAGAATTCAGAAAATACGTGGCCGCGTTCATATGCATTATTCAGTAATCATCTGGTTTTGTAATTCTAATTCGGATTTCAAGAAACAATTTGTAGGTTAATATGATCTCGACATGTGATGCAATCATGTTATCAAATTGACACATATTGTCTTAAGGAATTTGAATATTGCACACTTGTCTCAGACATGTGGGAGATCGAATGATTTATGTCTTCGTCGTGTGCAATTACTAGAAATATAAATGGATCAAATTATGGAGATAATTAAGTTTGGACATTTAGGTCGTCATTTTATCATGGCTAGAGGTACTAATGATCTTTGGGATAGTAAAATAGCCCAAAGCCCAATTGGACATATCCTATAAGGTCACACAAAGGGTCTAGATCGGGCACGAGAGGACAAGGCCCATGATGGGCCTCATCCTCTAGTATGGCCGTCCATATGGAGTAGGATAAGAGAGTATTGGGCTTCCTAACCCTAGTCTAATTATAATGTGATTATAAATAGACTAGGTGCCTAGGGTTTATATGTAAGTTGAATTCAGTTGATTAGTAAGATCAAAACTCGAATTAGCAAACACAAGACTAAACCCTCTCAAACTTCTCTCTCTCATGGCACTCTCTCTCCTCCTTGGCGCCGGTTGTGGTGGTTCGTGGTGGTGGTGGATCGTGGTCGTCGGCTTATTCCATTAAAGGTGGTGATTGCGGTTTTCCTCAATCACTCGACCAATCTAGTATTAGTGGACGGCTCGCTCGAAGCTAGTGGACTAAGTAGAGAAGCAACACTTGGGGCTCTATTCTCTCCATGATTTGTCAATCAAATTTTTACGTGGAATTCACGCTTTAAAGGTATGATTATGTGTCTTGTGTGTTCTGCATGTGTTCTTGGGATTAGGTACTTGATTGAATATGATTCATGATATCCGCTGCGTAGTACCTATAAACTCCTATAAGACGACTATCCCGGATTCCTCTTGGAAGCTATTTTGGACTTCACAACATAGAAGTTCAGCAAGCCCTTTTCAGCCAGACGGTCCAACGTCCGCTTAAAGCTATAACAATCATTCGTGTTATGGCCCACTTCCTCATGGAAGTGACAGAATTTATCCTTGTTCCGCAACTGAATGGAACTCTTTATAGGATTCGGCTTATCAATGGTCAGTTGGTCCTTCACCTCTATGAAGATAGTGTAACAGTCTAAACTGAATTCATACCGAGAGACATACAGTTGAATTCTTTCTTTTTCTTTTGGACGGCTGATTAACCGCCCAAACTTCTTTTCTCTTTTTGCTCTCTTCGGCTTTCTTAGCCGGCTGAGCAGACCGACTCTCGTTTTGCTTGTCGGACTTCTTGGAGTCCGGCTGATGGCTGGACGAGCAGAGGTCGGTAGCTTGAATAAATCTCTCCGCCTCTATCAACACCTCTTAAAGGGTAAAAACCCTCTTTCGGACAAGGTCAAACTTAAAGGTCGACCCGTCCTTCAGACCCTTGAAGAAGTCTATATAGGCTACCTCATCAGACATCCCCTGGATGTGGATTCTAACCAGGTTGAACCGCCTGACATAGGAGCGAAGTCCCTGTCTCTCTCCCTACCGGATGGTGCTTAAGTCAAGACTTGTTTTCTTGGCAGGGATGTTCATTAAGAAGTTGGAGGCAAACAGGAAGGCAAGCTTCCTAAAGCTATCAATGCATCCAGCTAACAGATTGCCAAACCATTGTTTAACTATGCCCTTCAATGTAGCCGGAAAGCATTGACACCACATAGCATCCTCCAACCCCTGCATGTGCATAATGTTGGAATAGGCCATGAGGTGGTCCTCCGGGTTGGTGGTACCGTCATAGGCAACTACCAACAAATTCTTAACCTTGGCCGGTTGTGCCGCCTCGGTTATCTCCTTGGTGCACGCAGAAGTTTGACAAGCTCAAGTCGTATTCACCTAATTAAAAATAAAACCTAAATCCGCTAACTATGTAGATAGGGAAGAAGGGTCGAACCACAGGGAAACAGGTCAATTAATTCCTAATTAATTAGAAGCAATCTAAATTATCAAGCAACCAAATTTGTTGTAAAAGGGCAATTAAACTACTAAAGGTAAGAATAGGAAGAGAGTAAAATCAGATGTAAATCAATGAAGGAAATACCTAGGGCATAGGTTCACTAATAAACAATATTCCAGGGTTAATCATAATAATCAATCATCAATGCATCAATTGATCAGATTATAAAGGGCTTTCCCTACGTATTACAATCACAGAATTAATTTACCGGTATTAAATCTCATCTCTCGAATCTCGACTTAACCATTTATAAATTAGTCCGCCTATTGAAACTAAGCCTAAACATCAATTCTCATCTCTCGAATCTCGAATTAATATTGTTAAACTCATACAATTAAATTTGGTCAAACCTAATTGCATAGCATTAAATCAATCAAAAGGAAATTAATCAACCTTTGATAATCAACAATAATGAATTACCCGTTCATATTATTTATTAGATCCCCATAAACCCTGGAAATAAAACTACTCAAGCATAATTGAATCTAAACTAATCAAAACAATAAAATAAGACATGATGAAAGAATTAAAGAAAATAACTAAAATTAAAAGAGAAGAAATTGTTACCAAAAGAAATCTGGATTAAGGAATGGAATTAAGAACAAAGTTGAGAGAATTTAAGAGAGAGAAAATATTCTAAGTAGAGAGAGAAAGTCTAAAAGAGAAGGTAATCAAAATAACGTACAAAAAACGTACTTAAACATCCCTAAAACAAATCCTAATTGAAAACTAAAAACTCGGCTCCAAAAACACGCGCCCGATCGGGCGAAAGGCCGCCCGATCGGGCCCGCCTTTTTCTTCAGAGTCCTCCTGGGCAGCCGCGCCTGATCGAGCTTATGCTCACCCGATCGGGCGCGCCTTCTTGCTGGTGCTCTCTTCTGCGCGCCCGCCCAATCGGTCGCAAGCTTGCCCGATCGGGCCCGGTCTCTTCTTCGAGGCTTGGACTTCGATTGGGCTTGATTCTTCGGTTCAATCCGGATTTCCTCTTCGGGTCTTGAATACTCGATCCAAATGCCTCGGTATCACATACCGAGCCCTTAATCACCGGCTCTAACCGGTCCTGGGCTTCAAAGATGGTCGTGTCCTCCTTATGCTCGTAGTTGCTCCATGAAAAACCCGGAAAACGCTCCAAATGTGCAATTTCCTACAAAACTCAAGCAAAACTACAAAAACACTAGAAAACACCAATTAGTAATAAAAGTGACTCTAAAGAGCCAAAAACACTACTAATTATTACCAAGGGACGGGGGTAAAACACTTTATAAATTGGACATATCAAACTCCCCCAAGCCAAACCTTTGCTTGTCCCTAAGAAAAGAGCTCATCAATGAACATATAAAACATGATTCATCCCAAGTAAACAAAATCAAGCACAAACGATTCAAGGAAAATCTAATGAACATGCTTCAATGTTAATCAATCTCATTCATCTAATCGTTCTTCCTCCCCAACAATTGTCAAGTAGAGCAAACCACATGAGCATATAGAATTCAACACTAGTGCTCACACACTCAACTCTCATTTATGTGGCGAGTAAAAGATGTACTCGATCGCTCTCCAACCAACCCCTTTATATGTGAACAATGCCCTCCCAACTCACACTCTCGTGTGTTTAAAACAATGTACGCTCAACCTACTAGTCGACTCGAAATATGTCAAATCATAACTCGCATTGATAAACAACACTTTCACATTCATACAACTCTTATGCACAAAGGTCGAAAGGTCTTTAAAGCTTGTAATGTAAGGCTAGGGTAAAGGGTAGGATAAATTTAGGAAAATGTGAGAGAAAAGCCATGCTTAAGGGAGCCATATCCTAATAAAACCCAAGGTCAAAACAAGTAATGACCAAAACATCTCTAATCACAACTTAACTCCACAAAAATTCACCAAGCAATCCCATACATAACAACAATCCCAACACTTACATATTCACTCACAAAGTATGATAATAGGAAATAGAGTGAATTAAAACAAACTTTTAACTAATTATTCTTTTTTTCTTTCTTTCTTTTTTTTTTTGAGCAACCTTCACATAGAACATTTGAACAATTGAAACAATTTTTTCCTTTGCTCTTTTTTTTTTTCTTTTTATCTCACATTGGAAATTTTCAACTTTGAAATACAAAACATCAATATTTTCCAACCATAATATCAAAAGAACAATCACTCTCCTTTTATTCCCAAATTGTACAAATAATATGCACACCACTACTCCCTCGCCTCACTAACTAATAGCTCCCCCAAGCCAAGCTTGGGACTAGTAAACAATGGGGCTCATATAGGCTTGTAATGTGGCTAAATAAACAATAAAAAGGGCACAAGCAACAACATGGGTAACAAGAAGGGAACAAATGTATCTAATATCGTCTGAAGGCTACCTAAGAGAACAAATGCCTTCGTCCTCCTCAATGTGCATAATATTGATCCATACAAACATTACTAATAGTTGCAAACCAATACTCAAATTCCTTGACATACCAGGAACTATCACCCAATTCCTAACCAAATCAACTAGTCAAGCACTATATTCACAAATAGTTGGCAAAATTGACGCATGTTTAGGCATCCGAATAATTTAACTTCAAATCATGGTCAACAAATTCACAAAGCTCATTATCATATACCAATAATCAAAACAATATTTTCCAAGTATGGGACACAAAGAAGCATGATTTACAATTCATTGGAACGTATTTTTGAATTTTTTTGTTTTTGAATTTTTTTGTATTTTTTTCATAAAGGAAAGCAATAAAAACTACACTAGAAAGCAATAAAATTTATACTAGAAAAGCAATAAATAGAGAAAAGAGAGAAAGAGTTACCATATGTACAGGAAATCTCCCCCCAGGCGAAATCAAGCAATGCCCTCATTGACTTGGGAGTGTATCTAGGAGAAGCTACTCCTCGTCATCATCCTCATCCATCCTTTAGTAGCCTCCTCCATAACTCGAGTCGGCACCACCCTGGCTCGTACCAACACCACCATAGCCCGAACCACCTACAAAGTAGTTAGGGTCTACATTTTCCCCCATTCCCCCAAAAGGAGTATCGCCCCCATAAACATGGACTGAAGAGTAGTCCACATAAGTACCAAAGGCTCCGGGGGTCGAATACCCTCCTTGGGGGTATTGGAACCAATCGGGAACTAATGCCTCGGGGGGAATAGCCCCTCGGCGTGCATAGTCGTCATACATAGGATATAAACCCCTCCGAGGTTCCTCTCAACATGGCCTACCCTCCTATCTAAAGTGCCTAACCTAGAGCTTAGGTTTTGCACCATGCCCTCCACTCTCCCTTGCCCTCTCTCTATACGATCTAGTTGGCTCCTAAAAGCCGAAAAGTCATAAGGGGCATGGGGGTCGATATTATAATCGACAGGGGAGGTGGGTATGCCATAGGTGTAGGGTTGGGGTGGTGGTTGGTATTGGGGTGAATGGTGGGGTTGTAGTGAAAAGTGAGGCTCTTGAACCTCGCCTTGACCGTTTATCTCAAAAGTGTAGGAAGGCCTCCCCTTCTCAAATTTGGTCAAGGCGGGGTTGGGTAGCGTAAATGTTTGGTCTCTCCTACCCGATTCCCGGTGGACTATCCAGCATGTCTCACCGCCCATAGGTTGCACCTAGTTAAGGCCCCCTAAGTATGCTAAGTCCATGAGGGTAGAACCCTCTACTTTCCTATGCCCGGTCAGGTTCCATCCTAGGTGTTTCACTGCTATATGGGTCACCTACCCCCCAAAATAGATAGGCGCCCTAGACCTACCCCCCTCGGCCGCATTGGCCGCCCTTTGAAAATGTTAGGCTATCCTATGTGGTATGTTCAGTTTTTCAGCATTAGGAATCATATAGGAAGCCAACAATTCAAGTTCATCCCTCCTAACGTTTGCCGGTTCATGCCTCCCAAAGGTTGTGAGGTCGGCAAATCTTTGCCAAAACTTTGGGACGGGATGTTGAATCCACGTCCCTTTGGCATGTTGGAGGTTAAGTAAACCCTCCCGGTGAGTCTTTTATAGACCACGACAATGTGGTCTTGGGAGGGTTCAATAGGCTTATCCGTTTTAAGCTCAAACAATTCATCAAATTCTTTTAAAGTGAACCGCACATCATAGTTTAGCAATCGGAATGGGACATGAGTGATTAAAGCATTAGTTTTAATAACATTGAAGCTAGAAACAAATTCTAATGTCAAATAATCATAGGTATCATAATGCATTTGGAAAAATCCACTCATTCATATACCTTTAAACAATTTCTCTAACGGTTTATCAATTCCTAGCCTAGACAACGTAGGATGACATACAAATCGAGTAGAGATTGCCTGCCTTTGGATGAGGTTAAGCATCCTAGCTCGTTGTTCGGTTGAGGTTATGACAACTTCCTCCCATCCCGATATTTGAAGCTCCGGATCGACCATCGGTTGTTGTTGTTGCCTAGAACCTTCACCTCTTTGTTGTCTAGATCTCTTTAAAGCCATTTTAAGTGAAAAAGTTAGGAATTGAAGCTTTCTCTCTCTAAGGGTTTTGAGAAATCTTGAGAGAAAGTGGTAGAAATTTAGTGGAGAATGTAGAGGAGGGTGTAAGGATGAAGAATACGTGAAATTTTTTGAGTTTTGATGGATGAATTTGAGGAGATCTTAAAAGGAAAGTGAGTTTGAGGTTTAAAAATGGAGGTTTTTAGAGACAGAAAGTGTGAATGAAGAAGAAGAATTAAGAAAGAAAAATAAAAGAAAGGGGAAAAAGAAACTTAAGACGGCCAAGTAAATAGGCGCGCCCGATCGGGCGAGCCTCGCCTGATCGGGCGAATATGTGTCCTGCTGAAGTGTGAAGTGCGCGCCCGATCGGGCGACCTCCGCCCGATCGGGCGCGAACTCGAACATGAAAATCTCCATTTTGCTCGCCCGATCGGGTGAGCTTCGCCCGATATTTCTTTTGGTCTCACTCGATTTCTCCAAAAATCTGCCCGATCGGGCGAAATTTCCTAGATTTTCTTCCTTCCTTGCGCGCCCGATCAGGCAAATTAATGCTCCGATAAAATCCAAATTGCGCGCCCGATCGGGAACTTTTTGCTCGATTTCTGACCCATAGGTGCGCGCCCGATCGGGCGAGCCTCGCCAGATCGGGCCCGTACCCAAATCAGATGGTTCTTTTTCTTCAAAATTTTTCTCTTGAAAACTCCTTACTTTATGATCTAATACTTGTACAAAAACACTTATGAAAGGTAAAATTGTACTCTCCTCACCTCTCTAAAAATAAAAATAAAATAAAGGAAAAAAACTAGTCTAGAAAGCAAGAAATCCGGGTTGCCTTCCGCAAAGCGCTGGTTTATCTAGGTCCCGCACGACCTTCTTACCACATTGAAGCTCAAAATGAACCAGAACCGCTTAGGTGAAGTAGTTCAACTGCACCAATCATAGCCCCCTCATGATATAGCTTGAATCTTTGGCCATTAACCTTGAACTCGTTACCATGTTCATCGAAAACCTCCACAGAACCGAATTTATTAGCCCTTTTTATAGTAAAAGGACCCGACCACCTTGACTTCAACTTTCTTGGGAATAATTTAAGTCTAGAGTTGAACAACAACACTTTATCACCTTCTTTGAATTCTCTCGGAAGGATCATCTTGCCGTGCCATCTCTTTGTCTTCTCCTTGTAGACACGAGCACTATCATAGGCCGTCAACCTAAACTCATCGAGTTAGTTAAGTTGAAGTAACCTCTTTTCTCCCGCTAATTTGGCATCCAAATTGAGCTCCATATTAGCCCAATATGCCTTGTATTCTAATTCCACCGGAAGATGACATGATTTACTGTACACGAGTCTATATGGAGTAGTACCTATTGGGGTCTTAAACGCAGTTCTGTATGCCCAAAGGGTGTCATCCAACTTATCGCTCCAATCCTTCCTTGATTTTGCCAACACCTTCTCTAGAATGGCCTTGATCTCACGGTTCGAAACTTCAACTTGGCCACTAGTTTGGGGATGGTAGGCTAAACCTGTCCTATGGTAGACACCATACTTTTTGAGGAGGGTGTCTAAATTCCGCTCATGGAAGTGCGATCCTCCGTCACTGATTATAGCTCTAGGCACTCCAAATCTTGGAAATATGGTCTTCTTGAAAAGTCTATGGATCACCTTGGCATCATTAGTAGGAGTAGCGATGGCCTCTACCCACTTGGATACATAATCAACGGCGACAAGTATATAGCGGTTCCCGTTTGAAGAAGGGAACGGTCCCATGTAATCAACACCCCAAACATCAAAAATTTCAACTTCCAAAATTCCAGTTTGAGGCATCTCATGCCGCCGCGAGATGTTGCCAGTCCTCTGGCAAGAGTCACAAGCCTGCACAAAAATGTTAGCATCCTTAAACATAGTAGGCCAATAGAAACCTAACTCATTAATCTTTGCCACCGTTTTGGTGGGGCCATGATGTCCTCCATATGGTGAGGTGTGGCAACTAGTAAGCATACCATGAACTTCCCATTCAGGAACACACCTGCAAAATAATCCATCTGCACACTCACGAAACAAAAAAGGATCATCCCAAAAATAATGTTTAACATCCGAAAGGAATTTCTTTTTCTGTTGGTAGGACAAGTTAGGAGGTAGAGTACCACCCACTAAATAATTAGCAAAGTTAGCATACCATGGGTGTTGCTCTACAACTGCATATAGGTTGTCATCAGGGAAAGAATCATCTATAGGAAGAGAATCCTTACCCTCATCATACCTGATACGTGACAAGTGGTCTGCCACTACGTTCTCTGCTCCCTTTTTATCTTTTATCTCGATTATTGAAATCTTGGAGCAAAAGAACCCAACAGAGTAGCCTAGGCTTTGATTCCGCCTTAGCTATCAAGTACTTCAAAGCTGCATGGTCAGTAAAAACAATGACTTTAGAACCAACAAGATATGATCTAAATTTTTCTAAAGCATATATGACAGCAAGAAACTCATTCTCCGTTGTGGCATAGTTGACTTGGGCTTCATCCAAAGTTTTGCTTGCATAATAAATAGCATGTAAAACTTTGTCCTTTCTTTGTCCGAGCACGGCTCCTAGAGCAAAGTCACTTGCATCGCACATGATCTCGAAAGGTAGATTCCAATCGGGAGCACATATGATGGGTGCCGATATCAAAGCCTGCTTAATCCTGTTAAAAGCCTCAAAACACTTGTTAGTAAAAATAAAAGGGGCATCATTGAGTAAAAGATGAGTCAGTGGTTTAGCAATTTTAGAAAAGTCTTTGATAAAGCGACGATAAAACCCCGCATAACCCAAGAAACTTCTAACTCCCTTAACATTAACTGGGGGAGGTAATTGCTCAATCACTGAAATCTTAGCTTTATCTACTTGTATGCCCTTGTCAGATACAATATGACCTAGAACTACTCCCTCTGTCACCATAAAGTGACATTTCTCCCAGTTTAGTACCAAATTGCATTCTTCACATCGTTTCAAAATTTTAGCGAGATTTATTAGACTTGAATCAAATGAAGAACCATACACGCTAAAATCATCCATAAAGATTTCCATAATAGACTCTATGAAATCAGAATAGATGATCATCATACAACGTTGAAAGGTAGCGGGGGCATTACATAAACCAAAGGGCATCCTACGATATGCAAAAGTTCCATAAGGGCATGTAAAGGTAGTCTTTTCCTGATCTTCAGGGTGAATTGGAATTTAGAAAAATCCCTAATACCCATCCAAATAGAAAAAGAACTTATGGTTAGCTAACCTCTCAAGCATTTGATCTATAAAGGGGGGGGGGGGGAAGTGGTCCTTTTTAGTGGCGATATTTATTCTACAATAATCAATACACATACACCACCCTGTAACAGTTCTAGTGGGGATTAATTCATTCTCATTAGTAATCACAGTCATCCCACCTTTTTAGGCACTACCTGCACAAGACTTACCCACTTGGAGTTAGAAATAGGATAGATAATACCTGCAACGAGTAATTTTATAACCTCTTTCTTGACTACTTCCTTCATGTTAGGATTCAATCTTCTTTGGGGTTGAATGTAGGGCTTATAGTTATCCTCTAGATGTATCCTGTGCATACAAAAATCAGGGCTAATACCCTTGAGATAATCAATACTGTACCCAATTGCTTTCATATGGGTTTAAAGAAACCCTAAAAGTTGGGGAGTTTGTAGGTCATCAAGTGCAATACTGATGATCACGGGGTATAGTTCCTGCTCCTCTAGAAAAATATTTTTTAAGTGAGAAGGGAGAGGTTTTAGTTCAGGTTTCTTGACCTCTTCAGGTTTCGATTCCTAAACTAAATTTACTACCTTCATTGTCTCTTTGGGGTCTAACTCTTTTAGGGAAAGAGCTATTTCAATATCCTGTATTTCATTACCCCAGACGCTTGCATTATCTGCGGATAAATTCCCACAAAGAATTTCCTCCAGGGGATCCCTTGCAAGAACCTGTGGCAAGCTATCATCACAAATATCGTCCATTATATCAATTACATCAATAAAACAACAATTTTCCTCTAGCATAGGCCCTTTCAAAACTTTCCCTAAATTAAAAGTAACAATATCAACACCAACAGAAAGGGTTAGTTTACCATTTTTTACATCGATAATGGCTCCTGCAGTATGGATGAAAGGCCTACCTAATATAATGGGTATTTGTGTATCCTCAGCCATGTCTAAAACTACAAAATCAACAGGGATAATTTACCAACTCTAACAGGGACATCCTCTAAAATACCTAGAGGGTATTTTACAGAACGATCTGCCATTTGCAAAGTTATATTTGTAACTTTTAAATCACCCACATTAAGTTTAGCACAGACAAACGATGGCATAACACTGACACTGGCACCCCAAATCACACAAAGCTTTATCAATAAAAACATTCCCTATATGATAAGGGATAGAAAAACTACAAAGATCCTTTAATTTAGGAAGGGATTTATTTTGCAATAAGGCACTACATTCCTCTTTAAAAGCTACAGTTTTCTACCTCATTAAAGGCCCTTTTCCTAGTCAGAATGTCTTTCATAAATTTAGCATATGTAGGAACCTGAGTGATTAAATCAGTGAAAGGAACTGTTACCTGCAAGTTTTTCACAACCTCCAAGAACTTACCGAATTGTTTATCAAACTTACTCTTCAATTGTCTATTAGGGAACGGTAGTTTGATAACTGGGCTCTGCACATCTCCTCCCTTATCCTGAGATTTACCCTGCAAAGAAACATTAGAAGGGTTAGTATCTGTTTGTAGCCCTGTAGGGTTAGTAGGATTAGTGTTTGGTATTGAGGAATTTGGATTAGGAACTGGTCCATCTTCCTTTGGCATAGGAGGTCCATCATAATGTGAACCACTCCTTAGAGTGATTGCATTGGCATGATCTGTGGCATGATCTGTGCAATTTGATTATCCATGATTTTATTATGGGCTAAATTAGAATAAATTTGCGCACCCCTACTCTCCATATGCTTTTTCATGTTAGTATGCATTGCTCTAATTTCCGTCATAGCAGGGTCTGAAGATGATGAGGGTTGTTCTTGGTTTTTTCTGGCCAGAATTTGGATGGTAATATTTCTACTGTGGTGGGGGTTGTTGTTGTGGTTGTTGTGGAGGTGGAGTATTTTGTACATTGGTACTCCGGTACGAAAGATATGGATGGTTCCGGTAACCAGGATTATAAGAGTTGTAATATGGGATATTTTTCTTATAGGTTTGGAAGGCATTAACTTGTTCCATGGAACTCCTACAATCTTGCTCCCAATGCCCTACAATTCCACAATTTTCACAAAAAGCTTCATTGTTAGCAACAGCAGAAACATTAGCTACGGAGTTAGGAGTAGCAATAAGATTATCTAATTTTTGACAAATAGATGTTAATTGAGCTTGCAAATTAAGGGTACGGAATTGACATTATGTTTTCCTTTATTTGCAAACCCTCTCGGATTCCCGTATTGGGAATTGTGTATTGCCATATCTTTGATAACCTGTCCGGCATCGTCCACATTTAAATTCATGAATCTCCCACTAGCTGCAGAATCTAGAACTGATCTAGATGAATTTCCAAGTCCGTTGTGGAAAGCTTTGATCAATTACCATTGTGCTAGATTGTGGTGGGGGCATTCTCTTTGTAGATCCTTGAACCTCTCCCAAGCCTCATATAAAGTTTCATCGGCCTCTTGAGCGATGTTCTGAATAGCACTCCTTAGTACAACTATTCTCTCTACAGGGTAATATTTTTTATAGAAATTCAAGGCAAGAGTCAGTAATACCAAGTGCATTTCTATTCAAACCATTAAACCATACTTTAGCTTTGCCACATAATGTAAAGGGAAAAAGAATCTCCCTGATTTGGTCCTGGGTGACCCCGGCTTGTCTAATGGTGTTACAATATTGGAAGAAATCTGCAATGTGAAGATTAGGATCTTCACCCTTAGCTCCACTAAATTGCTTCCTCTCTATCATAGTGATAAATTGGGGCTTGATTTCAAATAGTACTACATCTAGGACCGGAGTGGGAGTAAGGTGCAGAAAATCTATGAGCTTTGGTTACGAGTAGTCACTTAGCTTCTTTTGGGTCGTCATCACTGATTCTGAATATGAAGGAATTTTTGTGTCGCTAGAATCAGATGGAGGGTGTAGAGACCCAAATGTGTCTCCCCAAAACCAAACCTAGTGATGAGTACCTTTCACGTCGAATCATACTCGAATGAAGTGAAAGTGTGGAAAGTCTAGTATTGCGGAAAGTTTTAATTTCTTTTCTCTTCTCTCTGTTTTTGAAAACTTATTTTAAAAAAACAGCCAATCCAGTTTGGTTGGTCCATGATATGAGTCCAATAGTAATGTATTGGATGGGGCTTGTAAAGACCTTTCCAACGATATATTATAAGCCCAATTCCGATAAATATTTAGGAAGTTATGGCCAATTTACTAAACTGGGCCCGGTTTGAGCTTTATATACGGCCCAATGATCTTGGGGAGGGCCTAATATGATTTATCATTCCTAATGCAATTAGGAATGGTTTTAGTCTTCTAGAATCTTCTAGAAGGTTCTTTTCATTCCTAATTCAATTAGCATTGATAAATTGACTTTTGTTGACTTTTCAGAGTTTTAATCAAAATCAAATAGCATTTTCGAAGAATTTATATGATTTTATCCTCCAGTACGGCAAACTTATCTGATTTTCGAAACCGCGTGAAAATTAGGCTTGGCGCCTAAACCCAGGCCTTGGTGCCTGGAACCAGGCCTGGCGCTAGTGTTGGTGCATGGCGCCAACTAGCCAGGGTAAGCGCCAGCTCTGTTTTTTGTGCGTCAGACTCTGTTTTGTTTATTTATCTTTTTGGCTGATTTTCTCTATAAATATCGTATTAAAAACTCCGTTTTCATTCACCAATTGACACCAATTCTCCTCATACACCAATTCTCCTCATTCACCAATTCTCTCACTTCTCACAAACTCTCATCAAGATTTTCTTGATCATTCTCTCTCTCTTTCTCTTTTCTAAACTTTGTTTTCACATACAAAATTTCCCATTCGCAAGACTTAGAAACACCTAGCCATATTCGAAGTTGCCTTCGCTCTAGACGTGAAAGGTTTAATTTCTAAGGGTTTGGTCCCAAATCTCTCTTTCAATTATTTAATTTAATTGTTTGTTTATTATTTTCCTCGAAGTTACTAACGTGTGTATTTTGTTATTAGAAAGAGGTACGAGGCATACAAAGTAAGTACTTTAATGGTTTTAATTGATGTTATGATGTAGAAATCATGTTTATATTGTTATTATGATATTCCTAGTATCATGTCTAGGGTATTTTTAATATTAAATATGATTGTTACGATGCTTTCTATATTCTTCCTAATATCATGTTAGGGTTAAAGATTTGATCTTTATTGCTTAGTGATATGCTAGGGTTTGTTATTAATCTTGTTAGTATCATGCCTAGGATCTTGCTATTATTATTATGCTTTAATATTAACGTGAACATGATTATGATTATAATTATTATAATTTATGTTGATTATGAATATTATGAATATTATTATTTTGATGATGATTATTGTTATGATTATGATTATTTTAATTATTATTCATGATATTGATTATTTATTATGTTGCTTGATGCTTGTTTATTGCTTGATCACACCTTTTATGCATGTTTAAAGGGAATTTATACTTGTAATCACGCTTGATAAGATAATTAATAATCTTGTTAGATTAATTATGATTATAATTTCAAGTGATCGCCAATAATAGTTTATTTGTGCATTAATATTCAACCAACATAGATTAAATAGGTTTAGGGTTAATCCTATTGATTGCATGTTAGTCAGAAAGCGCACATGAATACGATCAGAATAAATTAAAGGCCTATTATTAGGGCGGGTTCAATCTCTTTTAGGTTGGATTTGTACCTTAATCCCCGAACCCTTTATTTGGTTCTAGACCTTATGGAGTTGACGATCTCTTGGATCGTTAAGGGGTGTAACCTTCACATCATGAACGGTTTACAAGTTCCTAAAAAACTTGTTAGCGACTCTTTTGCTCTATCTTCTTCCCTTTTGGACGCCACCGTACTTTAGTGTATGATCACAGTGGGGTTCAAGCTAGTGGGATTAAGGCTTGAAATTATTCCCTACAGTTTTTGGCGACTCCACTGGGGAGGATTTCTATTTTAATTCCTGAATTTGTTTCGGGAACGATTTAGAATGAGTGGATCAGACTCGAAAAGTTCTAAGTATTTCATGTGCGTAATTTTGATTAACATTATTGTCATATGCATAAAAAAGATCTCATTGGAAAGACCATCCGTTATGAGTTAAAAACATAGGATTTTACACGTAGGAAATTTGAGAAATATCTTTCACAACTAGGACTAAAATAACACCGCGCGAAACTGGAAAATTTTATCGAGCACAGAAAGCTGCTGAGGCATGTGGGAAGTAGCGTCAGGGGCCAGAGCTTGGCACCAGAATTTTAGCCGTAGCGCCAGACGCCATCATTGGCGCCAGGCGCTACAGTTAAAAGCTTGCGCCAGTCTCTGTTTGCTGGTGCCAATTTCCCCCAATACCGAGCCAGAAATATGCGTTCTAATTTCGACCGGTTTTTCGTATTGTTTGCTCGATCCTACTTACTGATTGAATTTTTTCTCACTTTTCTGAAACCCATATTTGTTCTACATATGGACATAACCCTCTGGGAATTCATGCTCCATCCACCCAATTGAACGCTCCGTGCAACAAAGGGTACATCCGAGATGTTGAATTCACCAAACCATGGAAGCGAGTTTTTTTCTAAAGCTCGCGGTGTCCCATCCACTCGCGCCAACCCTTCACGGTTAGGCTTCCGCACGGTGCATCCGGACAATTAACCATGAACCCTTTATTGACTAAACCATATCCCGAAATTTAGAGAACTAGAGCCATGGTTAGGTTGAGAACTCATTGCATCATATTGTGCCAACTTGACTAATTGTGCATTATTTGTTGTGCATACTCTATGTGATTTTTCCTAACCGTTTGTTTGACTTGTGTTAAGACTAAATAAACTGATTAATGACTAAAGGACTTTGTTTGATTAATTAATTAATTCGAGCTAATAAATAAATATAAAATCGAGTCATAGTTCCTTTAAGTCAACCCGACTTTTTATTCCCGTATACTGCACAAACGTCAACTTGTTTTGGTCATAGCCGGAGTTCTAGGAAGAGTTACGAGTTGTACAACCTATGGATCTGTAGCCCCGAGTTTTTTCTTTCATTTGGCGTTGGTTTCATCTAAATTAGCTCACAGATAAAACGTTATGACTAAAATACCACAGTCTGTCCAGTTTAATGCATATACGTGAAGTCTTAACTTAGTCTTTGCTTGAGTCTAGTCACATAGTCTAGCCACATGGTCATGACACGAGTCTTAACGTACCATCTACACTCACTAGTCGTAGCACACACTTTGAGTATATGTCACCACGACCATGTCTTAGGTTCATGCATGAGTCGGTCTTTTTCCGTCATTTGAGTTGGGGGGTACATTCTATTCCTAATTCTTCATATCCCTCCATCTACATCATTCTTCTTCACATTCTATTCCAATCTTTCTTCACTTCCTCCATCCATTGCATGCTGAATAAAGTTTGAGTCAAATAATTAACAATGAATATCCCCAAATTCCTTTTCCACAGTACTTGGTCGAGGAGAGAAGGGCGATTAATCAAGGACAACCTCTTTGTTCAAGTCTCACTTTTTGATAAACCGATTCGTCAAAAGAGGAAGGCTAAGAAGATAATGGAAACTCAAGAGGAAGTTAATGAACTTAGGAGTCAATTGACTAATGTGACTAAGACACTGAAGCTACTCACACTCAAGATCGATGATCCCGTGAAGCAACAACAGATGAACCTCATGCAAGAGAGTCTAAGCAAGCTATCTAGTGACTATAAATTTCAGGGCATGAGTTCACAAGGGGTCTCGCTGGACAAGGAACTTCTTTCGCATAAATTCAACGCCACTGACATCCCAAAATTCAAGGCAACAGATAACCCTTACTTCCATCTAAGAGCTTTTGAAACTATAATGAATATTAAGGGTATCGATAAGAAGGTTTTCCCCTCTCTGTTCTCACTATCTCTTGAAACTGTTTGCCAACAATGGTACTTCTCCCTTGACAAGGAGAAAACCTCTACCTAGGAATCGATAGTAAACGCTTTCATTGATAGGTACAAGTGCAATATTCAAGTTGAAACCGATCATAGACAACTTGAGATGCTAAGATAAAAAGAGAATGAAGGCTTTACTTCTTTCTTTAATAAATGGAGGGAAACTTCCGCTAAGATGATTGAGGTCCCGACCGAAAAGGAGTCTGTGAGGATGTTTATCAAGAATCTCCAAGAGAAGTATTCGAAGCATTTAAAATATCAACACAATTTGAATACTTTCAAGGTCGTTTATGACATCGGAATTGAAATCGAAGACGACCTCGCAAAGCAAAAAGCTACTAACAATAGTAACCACGGTGGCTGGAAAGGAAAGAAGAACGACAATCCTTCTTCTTCCGAAAACGCCCACTCTAGTAATAATGTTAGTACCTTTGACCATAATGGTGTCTTAGCCATGGACAATCAAGGATCTAAAAGGAAACCCAGGCGAGAGTTCACGTACACCCATTGGAATGACCTACAATGCTGCTTTCGATCGTCTCTATGATCGAGGATCAATCAAACCTATTAGCCCTACCGAGGATCCAACACCAGAAAATCGATCTTCGAGATGGAATCCAAACTCCTATTGCAAGTACCATCGAGGGCGCGGTCATACTACTGATGAATGTTATAGGTTTCAAAACCTCATTCAAGATCTCATAGAGGCAAATAAGATCCCATTGCCTCTTGCTAGTGAGAAGGCTGGATGATGTCAGAGCAAACAACACAAGGCAGAGGCGAGCTTCAATGACAAGATTTCATGACCTCTTTTTTCTAGTTCTTTTTCATTTTTTTCCTTTCCCCAATAAGTCTAGCATAGGCACCTTTCTTTTCCCTTAAGATTACTTTTGTAGATTCTCTATTTATTTTTCCCTTTTAATAAAATGAGCATTTATTTCCTTACATATAATCACCACATTGCATTTCAAAAAAAAAAAAATCCATGTTGAATTGAGCACAAGGTATACCAATGATTTGAGGCATCCCTTGTAGCCACATCATATCTCCTTTCACTTTTTAATTTTACAATCCTTTCTTCATAAACAACTTTAAGCCTCGTCTGACGATAGACCTTTCTTTTTTCAACCTACATCTACCTAACCTGGGGATGGGATGGTGTGTAACTTATGCAATTCTAAAAAAGGTCTTGAGTGATTTAAAAAATTAAAATAGCAAAAATAAGCAAAAGCAAAAAATAAATAAAAGTGTACAACAGGGCAACTGTTCCAATGTCTTTGATATGAAAATATCTTCGATAAGAACGCGTCTCAGATTGCGTCTCTTATCGAGTGCTCGGTATCGTGCTTGAGAAACATGAATGCCAAGTCAGTGATAGACTGCATGATCGGGATTTCCCACACTTATTAAAATAAAATAAATGCTAAAGCAAAAAAAAGTGAGCTAAAAAAGAGTAGAAACTCAAGCATAAAAATATAAAGATTTCAAAAGCAAGGTTGCACACCTTGGGGGCTTATCTAGAGTCTTGAGCCTTTATCCCTTTCTTCTTCAAACCTTTAGCCTAACCACGTTATAACCCTTAAAAAGACCTTTTTGAGGTATACACATACTTGTGCGAGGTTCGGCTAGAGCTACGTTCGGCCTGATTCCTAACGGATACGTAGGCAACCTCACATCGAGGTGCGGCCGTAATAAACATGCATTTTCATATTCACATTCACACACTCACACCATGATCATATCAAGGGATTCCCTATGCTCATCCCTATTCATTTAGAGCTAGACTTGGGGGCTTGATCCTTATATCATTAGCTTACCTAGCCTAAGAGTCACCATCATTTGACTCTTCTTGAAATAATATTCTTTCCACACACTTAGCTCCTGCGGCCTAGCTTTAGTGTCACTTTCACACACTGCACAGACACATGACCAAATATACTTTCCCTTAGGAACCCTTTGTCATGAAATCATAACGTTGAAGCATGCCTTATCATATCAAAATCGCTCATCAATCATAATTGTCATTGCATCACGAAGTATGAAGTGCTTAGCCTCTGTGCCTAAGTTACCCAAATGCTTTCAACATTGAGTCAACCATTGAGATAGCCTAGGATGGGTTAATCCTTGAACCTTGAGAGATAGTATCAAACAACATTTGACTAAGCTCATTCAACATGCACCTTCAAAACTTCGATTCTTTTTTCGCGTCTTTCTTTTCGGGAGAAAGTCGGTACCCTCCACAAAAATGACGGAAAATTTTTGCTTTTTGCATTTTTAAGTCACATTGAGTCAACACTATGCACACACGGGTCACGAGTCACACGTGTCATTTCACCTCGAGTCAATCAATCATAGTGAGTCAAATTTATACCTTGAGTCATGTCAAGTCAATGAGTCAAACAACATTAAACCTTAGGTCAACCCTAAGATAATTAAAAAGATTGGCAAAGTTTTATAGTCAAAATAAATACAAGTGCAGCAGAATAGGGAGGACCCTACTCCAATTCCTGGTGCCAAAATATCTCAGCAACGATAAAGCTCGAAGCCTCTCAGAAAGGTGATTTCGACCTCATGCAGAAATTTCGGGTTCCTTGGTACGCCAGTTAGCCCCTATAAGCAATTTGACATGATTAGTAGTCGGCTCGATTACAATCGTAGTAAGTGATTGACCTGACAAAAAATCGTCTCATTTAGCTTAAGCGCCTAAAACACTGGCTCATTACAATCGGTTCAAAAGCAAGCACTTAAACGACAATATTTCCAAATATGGATTGTCGCGCATCTTCTTCAACGACAATTTTTCCAAGATTGGATTGTCATCTCTGGAAAAGTTTCCAAGCGTGGATTGTCGTGCTCCTTCTTTATTGGCAGGTTTTTCCAAGTTCGGATTGTCATACATCCATCGGCTCGTTGGCAAGTTTTTCGAGATTGGATTGTCATACACCCAGTTCCCTATGGCAAAATTTCCCAAAGGATTGTTGTAGGTCTCTATTCATCATAAATTTCGGCAAAGTTCCTCAACGTGGATTGTCATTCATTTCAGTAAGTGGCAAATTTTCCCAAAGTGGATTGTCGGTCGACTCTTTTTTTTTTGCAAATGTTCCAAGACGCGGATTGTCAATAGTGGCAATATTTTCCCAAAAGGATTGTCGCATAGCGTTGACAAGTTTCCAAGGTGGATTGCTTTCAAGAGTTATATTTCAAGATGTGGATTGTCGATCGTAGCAAAATTCTTATGAAAGATTGTTACGAAGCATTGGCAACTTTTTCCAAAAATTGGATTTTGGCAAATTTTTCGAGATACGGATTGTCGCTTCATCGTGGCAACATTTCCAAGGATGGATTGTTACGTGGCATTGACAAATTTCCCTAAATCGGATTGTCATACATCATACAAGAGTTGTGTTGGCAACTATTCCCAAAATAAAAGAGGATTGTCGACATACTGGTTCACAAGCAGCAAAACGCCGACGTACTGGCATAGCAGCATTAAGGATTAAAAAGAAGTGATCTTTTTGAACACTATCACAGCGGAAATTGGAGACATATCAAAAAGAAGCTCTTTGTTCAGAGACGAGTGAACATCGAAACAACAAGGTGGCGTTCCCTAGATTATGGAGAGTTGTCACAAACAGCTGAGGATTATTTCAAGAGAAGCAATCTTCGATGGTATTCCCTTGGATGTGGAATACTATCATAGCGGAGGAGGATAGTTTCAGGCGAAGCAATCTTCTAATTTGGAAGCAGTTACGGGAGTAGCGGTTTTCAAGCGGGATGGCATTCTCTAGCTTACAGGAGGTCATCAAAACAATCGGTCACTTTCAGAGACGCGTGCTCAACGGTGCAAGATACGCGTTTCTTAACTCTTTTATCTGTTTAACTAACGTCGGTTTGCAGATATCGGCGTTGCAAGAATGATTTAGGATCGCAGAACGTTCTGAATCATTCTCCGTGCCTATCGCTACTTTGACTTTTGTTTTCGAAACTTGCGTTTCTCCAAACTCGGTCAAAGTGGGGGCTTCTGTAGACACCCAAGTGTGTCTTCCCAAAACCAAACCTAGTGATGAGTACCTTTCACGTCGAATCATAATCGAATGAAGTGAAAGTGTGGAAAGTCTAGTATTGCGGAAAGTTTTAATTTCTTTTCTCTTCTCTCTGTTTTTGAAAACTTATTTTAAGAAAACAGCCAATCCAGTATGTTTGGTCCATGATATGGATCCAATAGTAGTGTAGTTGGATGGGGCGCAAAGACCTTTCCAACGATATATTATAAGCCCAATTCCGATGAATATTGAGGAAGTTATGGCCAATTTACTAAACTGGGCCCGGTTTGAGCTTTATATACGGCCCAATGATCTTGGGGAGGGCCTAATATGATTTATTATTCCTAATGCAATTAGGAGGGTTTTATTCTTCTAGAATCTTCTAGAAGGTTCTTTTCATTCCTAATTCAATTAGCATTGATAAATTGACTTTTGTTGACCTTTCAGAGTTTTAATCAAAATCAAATAGCATTTTCGAGGAAATTATATGATTTTATCCTCCAGTACGGAAAACTTATCTGAGTTTCGAAAACGCGTTAAAATTAGGCTTGGCGCCTAACCCCAGGCCTTGGCGCCTGGCGCTAGTGTTGGTTCCTGGTGCCAGCTAGCCAGGGTTGGCGCCAGCTCTGTTTTTTGTGCGTCAGACTCTGTTTTGTTTATTTATCTTTTTGGCTGATTTTCTCTATAAATATCGTATTAAAAACTCCGTTTTCATTCACCAATTGACACCAATTCTCCTCATACACCAATTCTCCTCATTCACCAATTCTCTCAATTCTCACGAACTCTCATCAAGATTTTCTTGATTATTCTCTCTCTCTTTCTCTTTTCTAAACTTTGTTTTCACATATAAAATTCCGCATTCGCAAGACTTAGATACACCTAGCCATATTCGAAGTTGCCTTCGTTCTAGACGTGAAAGGTTTAATTTCTAAGGGTTTGGTCCCAGATCTCTCTTTCAATTATTTAATTTAATTGTTTGTTTATTATTTTCCTCGAAGTTACTAACGTGTGTATTTTGTTATTAGAAAGAGGTACGAGGCATACAAAGTAAGTACTTTAATGGTTTTAATTGATGTTATGATGTAGAAATCATGTTTATATTGTTATTATGATATTCCTAGTATCATGTCTAGGGTATTTTTAATATTAAATATGATTGTTACGATGCTTCCTATATTCTTCCTAATATTTATGATTGTTAGTATCATGTTAGGGTTAAAGATTTGATCTTTATTGCTTAGTGACATGCTAGGGTTTGTTATTAATTTTGTTAGTATCATGCCTATGATCTTGCTATTATTATTATGCTTTAATATTAACGTGAACATGATTATGATTATAATTATTATCATTTATGTTGATTATGAATATTATGAATATTATTATTTTGATGATGATTAGTGTTATGATTATGATTATTTTAATTATTATTCATGATATTGATTATTTAATATGTTGTTTGATGCTTGTTTATTGCTTGATCACACCTTTTATTCATGTCTAAAGGGAATTTATACTTGTAATCACGCTTAATAAGATAATTAATAATCTTGTTAGGTTAATTATGATTATAATTTCAAGTGATCGCCAATAATTGTTTATTTGTGCATTAATATTCAACCAACATAGATTAAACAGGTTTAGGGTTAATCCTATTGATTGCATGTTAGTCAGAAAGCGCACATGAATACGATCAGAATAAATTAGAGGCCTATTATTAGGGCGGGTTCAATCTCTTTTAGGTTGGATTTGTACCTTCATCCCCGAACCATTTATTTGGTTCTAGACCTTATGGAATTGACGATCTCTTGGATCGTTAAGGGGTGTAGCCTTCACCTCGTGAACGGTTTACAAGTTCCTAAAAAACTTGTTGGCGACTCTTTTGCTCTATCTTCTTCCCTTTTGGACGCCACCGTACTTTAGTGTATGATCACAGTGGGGTTCAAACTAGTGGGATTAAGGCTTGAAATTATTCCCTACAGAGGGTCTCTTCGATTATTGTCTTCCTCAAAACTCGCTAAGATTTGTCTATAGAGATTCCTTTGCCTATGAAACGAGCGCTCGATCTCAGGATCGAATGGGATGTAACCTGATCTGGAACACCCGGGCATAAACAAGGAACTAAAAGACAAAAATGAGAATTGCCTCAAAGAACTAGCGTTCTCTGAGACAAAAGGAGATAATCTAGACTACAAAAAAAATATAATCAGAAAATAAAAATAAAACCGTTTCCCCGGCAAAGGCGCCAAAATTTGACAGGCTCAAGTCGTGTTCACCTAATAAAAAATAAAACCTAAATCCACTATGTAGATAGGGAAGAAGGGTCGAACCACAGGGAAACAGGTCAATTTATTCCTAATTAATTAGAAGCAATCTAAATTATCAAGCAACCAAATTTGTTGTAAAAGGGCAATTAAACTACTAAAGGTAAGAATAGGAAGAGAGTAAAATAAGATGTAAATCAATGAAGGAAATAGCTAGGGCATAGGTTCACTAATAAACAATATTCTAGGGTAAATCATAATAATCAATCATCAATGCATCTATTAATCAGATTATAAAGGGCTTTCCCTACGTATTACAATCACAGAGTTAATTTACCGGTATTAAATCTCATCTCTCGAATCTCGACTTAACCATTTATAAATTAGTCCGCCTATTGAAACTAAGCCTAAACATCAATTCTCATCTCTCGAATCTCGAATTAATATTGCTAAACTCATACAATTAAATCTGGCCAAACCTAATTGCATAGCATTAAATCAATCAATAGGAAATTAATCAAGCTTTGATAATCAACAATAACAAATTACCCCTTCATATTATTTATTAGATCCCCATAAACCCTAGAAATAAAACTACTCAAGCATAATTAAATCTAAACTAATCAAAAGAATAAAATAAGACATAATGAAAGAATTAAAGAAAATAACTAAAATTAAAAGAGAAGAAATTGTTACCAAAAGAAATCTGGATTAAGGAATGGAATTAAGAGCAAAGTTGAGAGAATTTAAGAGAGAGAAAATATTCTAAGTAGAGAGAGAAAGTCTAAAAGAGAAGGTAATCAAAATAACGTACAAAAAACGTACTTAAACGTCCCTAAAACAAATCCTAATTGAAAACTAAAAACTCGGCTCCAAAAACACGCGCCTGATCGGGCGAAAGGCCGCCCGATCGGGCCCGCCTTTTTCTTCAGAGTCCTCCTGGGCAGCCGCGCCTGATCGAGCTTATGCTCACCCGATCGGGCGCGCCTTCTTGCTGGTGCTCTCTTCTACGCGCCCGCCCGATCGGTCGCAAGCTTGCCCGATCGGGCCCGGTCTCTTCCTCGAGGCTTGGACTTCGATTGGGCTTGATTCTTCGGCCCAATCTGGATTTCCTCTTTGGGTCTTGAATACTCGATCCAAATGCCCCGGTATCACATACCAAGCCCTTAATCACCGGCTCTAACCGGTACTGGGCTTTAAAGATGGTTGTGTCCTCCTAATGCTCGTAGTTGCTCCATGAAAAACCCGAAAAACGCTCCAAATGTGCAATTTCCTACAAAACTCAAGCAAAACTACAAAAACACTAGAAAACACTAATTAGTAATAAAAGTGGCTTTAAAGAGCCAAAAACACTACTAATTATGACCAAGATACGGGGGTAAAACACTATATAAATTGGACATATCAAAGTTTGTTCACCAAGTTTGAGTAGACGGAGCTGCCAGTCCAAAGGTTGGACATTGTATGCTGCCTGACCCCCAAAGAGGGCCGACTGCATGAAATGAGGAGAATACGAACCGTAGACCATAGGGGGTGTGTATAGTGCATTCCCAATCATCTGAGGGCCAATGGACCACTACTAAAATTTAGCCAAATTGCGACCGCCTCTGACGGTCGTTGAAAATAGCAAAAACGGTCGCAGAACTTAATTGCGACCGTCAACGGTCGTAATGTGGTGGTCGTTATTCATATGGTCGCAAAAAAAAAAAAAATTACGACCGTTTGACGGTCGCAAATTTTTTTGCGACCGTTTTTATTTTTTCAACGACCGCTTGGACGACGGTCGCAAATATATATAATTGCGACCGGCATACGAAGCGGTTGCAAATCTGGAAATTAGCGACCGCTTAAGGCCGTCGCAAAGAGTTTAAAAAATACACAAAAAAAGAAAAAGCCACACCTACTTTCCTGTGAATGCAGCCTGCCTCATCACCTTTACCCACCCTAAAACACCTTTACCCACCTTAAAACACCACCAGCCACCTCGTAAAAATCACCCAACCACCACAATCTCCATCCCTTTGCCATGAAAATCCCAACCCTTTGCCGTAAAAACCCCAATCGGCCACAACAAAAGCCACCCTCAACAAAATTTATGAAAATAAAACCCAATTAAACCAACTAAAATTAACGAAAAACAAATCTAAAAATAACAAAAATCAAACAATTTCACTTTAAATATCAAACCCAAAAATTAATGAAAATTAAACCACGAAATTAAACCAAAATTACTCGAAAATCAAACCCAAAAATCAACAAAATCAAACCCACTAAAACAAAGTAGGCAAAAACAAACAACAAAAATCAAACAAAACAACCAAAAACGAAACAAAAATTAACCAAAAACTAAACGAAAATTATCCGAAAATCAGACCCAAAAATCAACAAAAACAAAATCAAACCCACTAAAACAAACAACAAAAATCAAACAAAACAACCAAAAACGAAACGAAAATCAATGAAAAATTAAACGAAAATAACCAAGAACGAAATAAATCAAAAACATGAAAACACACCTCAAACTTTGAATTTCACCTCAAATTTGGTTTAATAAGGCCAAATTCGACCATAAAAAGTCTAGATCTAGACTTTTCATGGTCGAATTCCACCTTAAAAACCATTAAATGTACTTGTTGAGAAAAACGAACCCGAACTCGCCAATAAAACCGCCGCTGTCGTACTCCTTTAAGGAGGAGGAGAGCCAGTGAAGAATGTGGCGGAGGAAATATGGTGGCGAAAACCGGTGAAGAGAAGAGAGGAAACAGAAAGGAGAGAGATAAGAGGAAGTAAATCAGAGATTCAGAGGAAAGAAAAAGAAGAGAGGAGAGGAAAGAGAAAGAGGAGCGGTGTGAGGTTAGATAATTAGGGTTGGGGTGAAATGGGTGTACTTTTATACCCGAATTTTTTTATATAAAAAAAAAGCTTTTTGCGACCGTAAAAAATAATGACATTTACGACTGTCTCTTTAACGGTCGCAGCTTATGACATTTACGACCGCCTTTGACGGTCGCAAATTATGAAATTTACGACCGTCTCTTAGACGGTCGCAGATTATGACATTTACGACCGCCTTTGACGGTCGCAGATTATAACATTTACGACCGTCTTTGACGGTCGCAAACGATTTATTTTAATTTAGAATTATTTTTAATTGTTCAAACATCGTAGCGACCGTCTAAAAGGTTAAAAACGGTCGCAAAACGGTCGCAAATTTGCGACCCTTGTCAAAGCAGTCGTAAGATTGCGACCGCATAAAAAACGGTCGCAAATTTCATATTTTGCGACCGATTTTCAGACGGTCGTAGAAAAACGGTCGCAATTTAGCCGAATTTTAGTAGTGGACGGTATTACCGCATGTATGGCTCTCATGCAAGGATTGAGTATTTCTTGCAGATGTATTTCTGAAGCTGTCTAGAAAGCTTGAGGTAGAGGCTAACTCAGACAGCTGCTGGTTCCGATTTTGCTCGATGACATGTCGAGCGTCAGTGTCAAGCTTCTTACTACCATCCGACTTAACAACACGGATGATCTTCCTTGTACCTGGCTGGGTAGAAGGATCTTTGTCCAATCAATGGAGCAAGTATTAAAAAACGGAGGGAGTAATTTAGTATATAGGTATTGATTAAAGATATTTATGATTAAAGTTGCATATCCATAAATGTGTCACATAAAGTAATACAAAAAAAATAAAAAAAAATAAAGAGAGTAGATTAGATTGTTATTTGCAAGCGACATCATATGATAAGTTTACTTAAGAGAGCATTAAATGTAGCATGAGAATAGTGAAAAGTGGCGTACATATGTGAATTGTGAAAGCAAGGGAGTGGGTTATAGTTGAAGATAGATAAACAAACCAAGCCAAAACTCAAAAGCAAGCAAAATGTCATTATAAATTAAAGTTGTAATGTTGCAATTACACTCACATACTTTAAGATCCAAATCTGAGTTTTACCCTTTCAATTTCCATTTCTTTTTTCAGATAACGAATCACAGCCTAACTCACCGACATTCCTTCTCATTTATCCCTCTTCTTTTTTACTCTCTCTTCTTCCTTTCTATTACCTCTTTTTTCATACTTCAAATTTGAATCATACTTTCAAATATTTGCATACAGAAGAAAACTCCCAGTTTTTCTCTGTTTTATTTATTTATTTTTTTTTCAGGTCAGTTTCTCCTTTTAATATCGTCTTTTACTTTTAGATATATAGATCTTTCCTTTTTCATGGGGTATAATATAATGTTTCATACGGTAATAATTTGATCTTTTCTTGTTATGTCTTATAATTTAGTTGTCAGTTCAAATGTTACTATTTTCTTATAGTGTGAGATTCTTATAGTGTGAGAATAGAATGATAATAGTTTTTTTCTAAACAAATATTAATCTGAATTGGAAATATAGAGTGGTTTTCCCGGATTAATACTGTTCATATATTGATCAATTGTTGTCCAATTTAGGAGTTTCAGTATTTGTATGTTTGTGTTCTTGCAATATTATGTTACAGGTGGTGATCTAAAAACATATTGATTTCTCGCATTTTTATCTTAATTAGTGCGAAGTATATAGTAGTTCAATTTGTTTGTTTTCAGGGAGATTTTGATTTTTGGGTGGTAGCATTTTTAAATTTTTCATTGAATGAAAAGGTTTTACAGTGATTGGTACTCGTATTATATACAGGAGATAGTTCCAATTTGTAATTGCTTTAAAGTTGGGTGATTGACATATAATTTATATTTTTTGCATCTGTATGTACCAACAGAAACTTTTGGGCATTTGACAAGGTTTTGATTCTTGAAAAGTATGTTTAAGTTGTCGCCTCGTAGTAGGGGTTCGAGGTCGAACAAGGGGATCAAGGTAAAGCATGCGATGCAATTGATTTTGTTGTTGGGTGTTGGTATTTGGTTAGTGTACCAAATCCAACGTTCTTATGGTAAGGAGAAAACGTTCGGAGAAGCAAAAAAGGTTTCGGAAAAGGTGCAAGAAGGGATTGAGAGGTTAAAGTTGGGAAGGAGGGATCCTCCTGAGTTGGAGGAAGATGAGAGGAATAGTGTGGAAGAGGGTGAGGAGAAGAAATTTGGAACTGGGGATGTAAAGCTGGAAGAGAATGAGGATGGAGGGGGCGGGAAAGTGGATGAAAAACCCAAAGAGGAAGTTAAGGATGAAAGCGTGGAGAAACAAATTGAAGAGGGGAGAAGTGAAGAGGGTAAGGAAGAAAGAGGAGGAGAAAGTGAGGGGGAAAGTGAGAAGAAGGATAATGAAGGGTTGAAGGAGGAGGATAAGGGAAATGAAGAGGTGGAGCAAGAAGGGAACAAGGATATGGAAAATGAGGTGAAGGATGATGGAGAAAACAAAAGTGAGGAGGTGCAACAGGTTGAGAACAAAGAAAAGGAAAATGAAACGAAGGAAGAGAACAAAGCGGAGGAAAGTGAAGCTAAGGAAGAGAACAAGGAGAATGAAAATGAAGCCAAGGAAGAGAACAAAGTGGAGGAACATGAAGCTAAGGAAGAGAACAAAGCGGAGGAAACTGAAGCCAAGGAAGAGAACAAAGCTGAGGATAAGGAGAAAGAAGAGGGCAAAGAAAATGAAAGTGGAGAGCAAAAATCTGATGAGAACAAGACTGATGAAATTAGGGACGAGAGCAAAGAGAGTGGAAATGAAGAAGAGAAGAAAGTGAAAGAGAAAGAAGCTGAGAAAGAGAATGGAGAAGCTAAAGAAGAAAACCAAGAGAGCAAAGAGAATGACACTTCATATAATGAAGGTCAAGAAAAGGAAGAAGGCAACAACGATAGTAAGAATGAAGAAACAAGTACGGAAGATAAGTTCTCTAAGATAGAGGATTCAGGTTCATCAGATGCTCAGGTTCAAGATGGAATTAACAAGGATGACAAAGCTGTTACTGAGAAACAAAACAAGGAAAATGATTCTTCCACTTCAGAGCTGAATGCATCTGAACATAAAGAGAATAATGAAGAAGCCGTGGAAAATAAGACTGCTGAAAAGGAATCTTCTGATGCAGTAACTGCTGGCGAAAAACATGATGTTACTCCACAAGATACGGCTGATGGCTCTCACTCTCTCCCTTCTGAAACTGTAGAGTCTGGCGAAGACAAGCAAGCTAATGCCACTACATTCAGTGATGAAACATTTGTTACCCAGAATCAAAATTATGCAACAGATAACACAAGCACTAAAGAGGATAATAATTCCGTTCTACGGGAAGTTGTATCGGAGAAACCTGAAGCAGGAGCAAGTGAAAACCAATCGGATGCAAATTCTGACTCCGGCTCTAAGACTGAGGACACCAACAATGTTGAAGGTGGAGGAGGCTCTTCAGCAGATGGTCATACTTCCTATTCTGATACATCTGGTCACGAGGGTGCAAATGGGGAGAATCCAGAGAAAAATATCTCTGGAAATTCTCCTTCTGGAACAAATGGAACAAATGAATTAATCAACCATGATCAAGTTCACTCTTCCTATGATTCAAACTCTGAGGAACATAAAGAGAAGAAAGCGTCAAAAGTGAATAAAAGCGAAGATGCAAAGAAACCAGTGGAGCCAAAAGAGTATGCATCAAAAGAAAATGATGGCCAAGAAGCAGAGAAGCCAGTGGAGAAAAGAGAGGAAGCAACAAAAGCAAATGATGGCCAAGGTGCTGAGAAATATGAACAAGTTGATGATTCCAAACAGCAGCAGCATTTGGAGGAGGAGTCATTGAACTATAATAAGAAAATTAATTTGGAGCATGAGCATGAGCTGCAAGCTGAGTCTACGAACAACTCAGAGTCAGAAGGCCAAAAAGAGGACTCAACAAATGTTCAGCCTCGTCATGAAGCTGATACCTCAGTCACTCTAGAAGTTAAAGATCGAACTGATTTAGATACTCTGCCAGACAACAGTAATGAAGCTGGCAGCAATAGAGATGCGGTTGCCAAGTGAGTTTTCCAGTTAGGCGCTTAAATTGCAGTTTTTCTTTATTACCACTGGAAGGCAAGACTGAGTTTTAGTTTCCCTTTTCTTGCAAATGTAGGGGCTGTGTACAACCCTCTTGTAACATGGTCTTTCTCTGTCCTTATTACGATATTTGTGTATAAAAGATGTTTAATTGATGAGTTGATAGGCTGATCGTTAGTAATGTTCTTATGTTGCTCCATAAGAGTTCAAAACGCCTTATAGTTTTTTATTTTCGGTATGTAGTATGCATTTATGCTGCTGCACTGGGGCATTCATCCTTGATTGCCTTGAAATGGGATTATTCTATTAATGTTATAGAATTAGATTCTGTATTTTAATTCATTATGCTGCTGCACTGAGGCATTCTTTCTCTGTTCTTATGTGGCTCCACAAAGCATTCAGGGTTTTGTATTTTTGCAATAAAATTAAATTCTAGGGTTTATTAGCATTTCGTGGTCTGGAAATTGGATTATTCTATTATTCTATTGATGGTATAGAAGAAGATGGGTTCTGAAACTGAAGTTTTTTGTCCTCAAATTGTTCCTAACCCTCGATGTGGTTATCACCTATTCTCAGCTTGCAAGTTTCTTTTTTTTCCCCCTTCAAGATCGTCAGATTTCTGGGTTGTTTTTACCATGAATTCTGCTAATTAGATTGAATTCTGGGTAAATTTCGTTTTTTTTTTTGCTGCATTCCTGTTCATTCCTTTTATGGAATAGTGCTAATTTGAAAATTTGAGGCTTGCTGGAGTGACTGTTATATGAGTTTAGGCAGTCTGGAAATTTGAAGGTTTTGAAGAGAATTTATGATGAAATGACTGCTGGTCTGATGATTTATGTTAATATGATCAATTGTAGGGCCTGTTCTCATAGACTGAACTCAACCGAGCTGAGCTAAGCTAAACTGAACTAAATATTTTATAAGAGAAGGAAATTAGGAGCTGAGCTGAACTGAAAATAAACGTATGAGAACAGGCCCTAACACTTAATTTTTACTTCATAAATTTGAACCAATGAAGTGTTTGTCTCTGTTTTTGCCTTTCCCTTCTTACTCTTCTTGAATTAAGTTATTAGAGTATTTTTATTTTACTGCAGACGCCACAAGGAAAAGAAGGATGTAGGATTATGGCAGGGTGGTGATTAAGCATGCTAAAGTCTTTTTTTTTTTTTTTTTTTTTTTTTTTTTTTTTTGGTTAAAGTGTATTTGGTTTTTGCAGTTTGTAGGATTATGGCATGGAAGGAACTGTTTTGAATATATGTTTGCCTATTCTTTGGTATATGTAATAAAATCTTTCTATGTTATGCCTAGCCTTATTGCAGAATCTATTATTATTTCTACGTTTGAATTTCAGGTGTATGATATGAGCTCATATTACTTGCTGTTGTTTAGCTTCTCTATTTTAGTTAAGGGACATTAGCTTGAATCTTGGCCAAAATGTTGAAGGGATTGGACTGTGACACATTGAATGAAAATGTTAAAAAAAAAGTGCCAGTATGCTATTTAGGGTGAGCTGTATAGTCGAGCTTCTGATCTCCATGAAGAAGGTAGATCTTTTATCCTTAATTCTTTGGGCTTATTGAGACCCCCTAACTGAAGTGTAATTTTTCTGTTGAGATTTGAGATCAGGTTCTTCATGCATTTAATTCTGTCATACACATGTATATCACTTGTGAAGAAATATTTGAACAATCCATCTCTTTTGGCCTCGGCATGATAACACTACTTCGAGTGTTTAGTTTCTCTTGCTACTCAATGTCTACACCTCCCGGTATTAAATGATGTATTCTTTTGTATTTACTTTGTTAAGGGACAAGCCTTAAAGACCTGCTTGATGACATGGAATACAGTTGAAAAAACATAGCTAATTTTGTATTTACAAATTACAAGGCATATGTATTAGTTATGAAGCATGTCTTGAGTTATTTTTTCTGTATGAGTTTCTTTCTAGATATTATAAATCAGCTAAATGACTAATGTTTGGAAATGATGTTGATGTTGCAGTTCAGAAGAAGTTGAAGATTGCAACTGAAGAGTAGAATGAATAGATTGAAAACATGAATCTTTGGCAATCTATAAATCTAGCTTTTATGGAAGATGATATGCATACATGGTGTGTATGTGGGATCCATATACATGACCTCTAATTTTATACAACTCAGCACTTGAGTTTTTGGTTGAGTGGGAATGGAGGAAGCTTTTGGGAGGAAAAATTCTCAGCGCCAAAATGAGGGAAAGGGAGCCAAAATTCCAGCTAAATTTTGCTGGTAATTTTGGCGCTTATTTTCAATGAGGTGAAAAAATTATACAACAACCAGAAAGTTGATTTTACGATCTCTTAACTCGCTGGCATTCCAACTCCGTTGACTGGGAATTTCCAGCAATTTGCTGAGATAAGTAAACCTAATTCGTGCTATTGTGATTATTATTAATAGATGGTATTCAGATTTTTGATCCTGATTGTAACTTCTCGGCCCCTAATTCTGTCTTCCATGATTGTCAATTACTGGAAGCTTTTAATTTTTCAATTAATGTCAGGTACCACTTATGTTTTGGGTTCTTCATGTCAATTTTCTATTTTGGGGTTTACCTTTGCAAATTTACGATGAATTTCATGTGAATTTTTTTTATTTATTTTAAATTTAATTTAGGGCTTAAGCCTGGAATTCAGGATCCTTTAATGGTGACGAGCGGGCTTATCAGGTTAATGGGCTGGTTCTTGTATGCTTACCAGAACTCTGCTGCGAGACTCCTGGGTTTCTTCCCTAATGATGATGAGGTAGCTAAAGACTTAATGAGTGATTTTTATATAATGAAATGGGAAATTCGTGGAATTTATGAAACATTTTGGTCTGTATTTAGGAGATTGTGAGCTTTAATTTTGCAATGAAATCAAGAGCTTCCCCCGGTTAATAAGGCATATAAACAAACAATGTTAATATGTCAATATTATAATGTTTTTATGAAGTGATGCTGACGTGGAACTTAACTGGGGTTAACCCGGACGTTAGTAAATGCATACCGTTATCTAGAATATCGTTTTCTGTTGTATTTTGGGAACTCAATTTCTCCTTCCTGTTCACTGCTTTCTGGAGAACGCGAGCTGATGAGTTCTCATTTCCCACCCACCTAAAATGGGCGAGATCGATTAGGATTCCGATGTTCGCAGTCGCAATTCGTCTGAGCTGAATTGGTACTTGAGCTGAATTGGTACTTGATACCGGAAGTGTGAAGCATCTCTGTAGGTATGTTGTATACGCTTGTAAACCCTAACTTTTGTGTCTTTTTCGATTGGTATAAATTATATGAATTAATGACGTTATATGTTCGATTCTGTGTATAATTGATCTTCGAGTCTAAGAAATAAATGTTGGAAGGGGTGATTATATGTTAAAAATCGACCATGAGGCCGTGTTTGGAGAAAATTGCCCAGTATGATTCGAAATTTGTGAAGTCTGTGTGATTGGGTTTTGTGAGTATATAGGAATCGACAATGTGAATTCTCAAATTGACCTTGTTAATGTGGTTGCATTGGTAATCTGTTTTGTAATGTTGAAGGGTTACAAATTGGTTAATGTGGTTTAAACAATTTTGAGCTCCCCTATAATGTTGAGTTTTTTTATGTTGGTTTGGAAAGGTAAATTAAGTTGTTTTGTTTTATGCATTTGTTGATGTTTTAGTTGATGTGATATAGGAGTACAGTATGTGATTGATGTTGTTTGATTTGTTACAGGGAGTATGGATATGGACTGCGATGTACCTGTAGACACTCAAAAATGTCTCCCCAAAACCAAACCCGATGATGAACAACCTTTCACCGCCATTAGAGGTCGGGTTGAGTATTTAATCTTGGAGTGCTTAAATCCATATTTTCTTTTCATAAAAACAACCCAACTCCTATCTCATTTCCCTAAACCATAACTTATTTTCCTCTTTGTGTGCCTTTAAATCCAAAACAATTCATTTCGTGTCCTTTAAAATCATTCATTTCGTATCCTTTTTATAAAAACGTTTAATCCAGTTGATTTTGGTCCATAATATGGGTCCAATGATTAAATAGTTGGATAGGGCTTTAAAAGATCTTTCCAACGATATATTATAAGCTCAAATCCAGTTATAACCAATAAGTTATGACCAAAATATTAAATTGAGCCCAAACCGAACCTAAGCCCACCTTACCTACGACCCAATGATCATGCAGAGGGCTCAAATTATTTAATCCAATTTCTAAACCAATTAGGATTAATTGGAAGCTTCTATTAGTTTCTAAAAGATCTTAATTATCCTTTTTGAAAAAGATAAGATTAAAGAGTTTGAAATTGAATAAAACTTTTTTTTTAAAGTCCTAATTTTATCCGAATTGAAAGACGTTCAAATATAGTCTGATATGATTTTCGTGCCTCTTATTTTTTATCCAAATTTTATATGGTTGGATAGCCCTTGAAATTATCTTTCCAATGATATATTATAATATCAATTCTGAGCTATAACGGAAAGATATGAATAAAATGTCAAACTATATCCAAAACTAACACTGTCTCAATATTTCGGCCATATCTTGTGTTCTACAAAATATTTTAATCTGATTCTAATTGGGTTAGAAAGTAGACTTCAAGAGCTTTCCAACGATATCTTATTCATCTTATTCCGATTTCTAGATAAAAAAATATGATAAAAACAATAACCGCAAAAACTGCAGTCTATCGAGTTTTATTCCGATTTAATTCGGATCTTATCTTAATTCTTCGTCCCCTCTTTTTTCTCTATAAATAGAAGTCATATCACCCCTTTTTCAATCATCAACAAGTTGATCATCAAATCCTTCTCTCTCTCTCTTTTACACAAAAAAATCATTATATTCTCTCTCTCCCATATTATAAGCTTTAAAACTATATTCCTAATTACATCATTCTTCCCTTAAGCACTCCAAGGAGTCTATACTAAACCCGAGGTTTCGTCCTGAAATCAAGGCGTGAAAGGTATAAATAACTGAGAGTTTGGACCAAATCAAATCTATATTTATTTAATTTAATATTCAATTTGATTTATATTTTTATTTAATTTACTAACAATTTATTCATGATGTAGCAATTTAAAGGAACGCGCAGAATGTAAGTAATTAATTAATTTAATTACTTTTATTTTATTTTCTTATTGCTAGTATCATGATTAGGTTATTTTATATTTGATTTGACTAACGTTATTATTGTTAAATTGCTTCCAATATTAATGTTTATTCTATTATTTTTATGATCGCTATATTGCATGTTTAAAGGGAATATGTAGTTGAAAATCCCGCCTAATAAGATAATTTGGACAACCGATTTAGGTTCCTTTTTAATCTTGTTATTAAATCAAGTGATCACAATATTTTAGAATTATATGTTGCGTTAATATTAAACTGATTTAGCTTAATAATAGTTTGGAACGAATTGAATTTTTGTTTGTATGCCTTTGAGATCGCTGGAATCACTTTTCACTATAAGAATCGAGTAGAGGCCAATACGGGCGAATGTGACTCCATGACTCAATTCGTACCATCATCCCCAATCCTGCTTTCGTGGTTCCGAACCATATGGAGTTACTAATCTCATGGATTATGAATGAGATGTAACCTTCACGGGTCAATCGTTGTTGCCTATCCTTGTCCCTTTATCGTGGTTGCCTTTTATGATCCGTGAACGGTTTACAAGTTCCTTAAAAACTTGTTGGCGGGTCCCTACTTTCCTTGTCCTTAATCGTATTATGTCAATTCCCACTTTCTATGAGTGCCAAGCATATTCACAACATACTTTAACGTAGGCGCACTTCGAGCGGCGCTTACAATTTGGCGACTCCACTGGGGAGGATTCTTGGTTATTTATCGATTTGAGTGATCGGTATTTAATTAAGATGAGTGGATGAGACTTGAAAGATTCTTGAATCGTATTCCTGTGATATAATTGGCATTTTTACATATGCATATACTTTTTAGGTTACCTATTTTACCACAATAGTACGTGTTCTACGTATGTGGCTAGCCCGAGGGATTTATACTCTATCAACCCGAAAACGTTTATGACAATAAGAGTTCATCCGAGTTTTTTAAATCCACCCAAACCATGGAGTCGAGTTCGATTTCATCACGAACTCGCGGAGCCGCCTGTTGGCATACACCCTCAAGAGAGGTTGCCTTGCTAACGCATCCAAACTCTTAACCATGGTACCCTTTGACACCCAAAAGCTTGACCATAGTCGAACATAGAACTTGACTTTAGGTTGAGAACTTCAATGCATCATGCGTGACGATATGCTTATGTGTGCATTTTTTTTATTGACCTTTTTTTTATTATTTTTTTTTCTCTTATCAAACCCCTTTTGTTATTATTAGAGTCGAGCCATAGATTTTTTTTTTTTTTAATTTTTGAGTCACCCGGATTTTAATTCCCGTATACCGCACAAGAGTCAACTTGTTTTGGTCATAGCAGGAGTTCTAGAAAGAGTTATGTGTCGTGCCACCTATGGATCTGTAGCACCGGGTTTTATCTTTCATTTGGCGTTGGTTTCTTCTCAATAAAAGTCACAGATAAAAATTTATAACCGATATACTACAGCCTATCCGGTTTAGGTGTCTTTTTAGCGTCAACTTTCTTTTGTTTTATTTTAAAAAAAAAATTTATATCTTTTCGCGTCAAGTTAGTATTAGCCAAATCCTTTAATCCGTGTCAACTCGTATAACATAGGATTATAGATTTTTTTTATACCCATGAGTCCTAACTCTTCTAGAATTCTAGTCCTCTTCCTAGTTTCTTGTGATTTTTTTTGCTAACCTTAACATGTGTTCTTTGTCTTTGGTTGTGGTTGATCTTATTTATGACTAATGATTGCCAATGGACCGTTTTCACTTAGTAAATAGCATAAACATTAAATTGGACAAAATTAATCAAGTTAGTTTGTCTTTTAGTCTTCCATGCTATTTGGTCATTGGGTCCTTTGTTTTTCACAACGTCCTCATGTCTAGTCATGCGATCATACCACGAGTCTTAATAAACTCATCTAATCACACATGTTGAGTGATTGCAAACACTTTGTCTCCGAGTCATGCACTATATAGTTTATGATCGTATACTAGGACCATGCATGCATCGTTTTCTGTCGTAGTAAAAATGAGTGGAGATTTTTCTCACTTGTTTTCAAATGTCTATTTTTTCCCTTCCTTTCCCATATTAAGCAATGAGTCGAACAATTAAGTGAATTATTTTATTTCACAGTACTTGGTCAAGGAGCAGGGATAGATTAATACGGTTCGAGTCATTACCGCAACAATCTCTTAGATCTAATAGGCGTTCAAAGAGAACTTTGCCATCTCAACATTACTTATCACCTTTCAATGGCCACTAAAGAAGATATTGAGAACATCAAAAAATCCATCGAGGCACTGTCTTCCATGATGCAAACCCTTACCACTAGGGTCACTACCATGGAACAAAACAAGGTCACTGTTTCCACCCTTGACAAATTGAAAGAGCAAATGAGCAAGATTTCTGAGGATTTCACCTATGTGGAACTGCCTCCCACTCCTTTGGATGTGAAGGACAGACTACTTGAAAAGTTCTCCACTGCTGATATTCCAAAGTTCAAGCCTACTGACAATCCAATATTCCATTTGAAGGCGTTCTCTGCTACCATGGCTCTTAAGGGATTGGACGTAACACTCTTCCCTACGGTGTTCCCTCTCTCCTTAGAACATGCTTGCCAAAAATGGTTCTATTCCCTAGATGCCAAGCGTACTGCGACTTGGCAAGATGTCACCGAAAGTTTCATGAATCGTTACAAGTGTAACATTCAAACTAAAACTTCTGAACGTGAACTCTCCAATCTCAAACAGAAAGATAATGAAGGGTTCACCGCTTATCTGAACAGGTGGAGGGAAACGACTTCACTCTTGGTAGATCCTCCCAAAGAAAGAGGGATGGTTCGCCTCTTTATTCAAAATCTGACTCACAATTATAGGGAACATCTCAAATTTCTTCCACTGAACACTTTCGAAGCTGTATATGACATCAGCATCAATATCGAGGATGAGCTTATAAAGACTGCTGGTAGTAACAATAATAACACTTGGAAAAACAAGAAGAACGACCATCCTTCTTCTTCGTTTTCTAAGCATGAAAATACTACCAACAATATTAGCCAAGTTAATCTCAATGAAGTGTTAGCTCTTGATGCTCCATTGCCCAAGAAGAAAAGAACTTACACTCCTTTAGGAATGACTTATGATGCGGCCTGTGATCGCCTCTACGTTCAAGGCTTAATCACACCTATTGGGCCATTTTCAGAGCCAAAACCTGAAGAAAGGAGTGCCAAATGGAATCCCAATGCCCATTGCAAGTACCATCAAGGAAGGGGCCACACTACCGAGCAATGTTGGAATTTGAAGGACGTCATTCAATACTTGGTGGATGCAAACAAACTTCCTGTCCCTCAAGGCGGCAAGAAGTAATGAACACAAGGCGCACATCAGATCTTTTGTGCAATATTTCATGATTTCTTTTTTGTCATTCATCTCCATTGCCCCATTCATGTCTAGCATAGGTTTTCCATTTCAAATTTTTATATGTCTCATGTATTTCGTTCACCTTTTCCATTAATAAAATGAGCAAATTTCCTTTACATCTCGATCATAGCATTTTTCATTCACTCATTCTCAAAGAAACAAAAAAAAACAATTACCGAACTAAACCCAAGGTACACCGATGACTTGAGGCACCTTTGCAACCCTGTCATTCCCCTTAAACCATTTTCAATCAAATATCCATTTCTTCATCAACCACTTTGAGCCTCGTCTAACGGTTGGCCTCATATTCAACCCACATTCACTTAACCATGGGATTGGAAGAGGTGTAATTGTATAACATTCAAAAAGCAAGTAAAAAAAAAAGCAGAAAAGCAACAATAAAACAATGTCTAAGGGCAAGTGTTCCAATGTATTTGATATGAACACGTCTCAAATTGCGTCTCTCATCGAGTGCTTGGTACCGTGCCTGAGAAACATGAATGCTAAGTGAGTGATAGACCGCATGATCTGAGATTGCCCACATTGATTCAAAAGAATGAAAAAAAAGAGCAAAAAAAAAAAAGAAGAAAAAATGAAAATAAACTTGCAAAATTCAAAACAAAAAAATATATGAAAAATAAAACTTGCAAAGTCTAATACACAATTGCATATTTTGGGGGCTTCTCTCGGGTCTTGAGCCTTTTACCCCTTTCTTCCTTAAACCTTCAGCTTAACCCCTTACAACCCTTGAAAGACCTCTTTGAGGTGTACACACACTTGTGCAAAGTTCCGTTAGAGATACGTTCGGCCTGATTCCTAACGGATACGTAGGCAACCTCACATCGAGGTGCGGCCACATTCATATTCATATCCATGCATGATCGAGTCAAAGAATATCCAATGCTTACCCCTTCCCATCTAGAGTTAGACTTGGGGGCTTGAACCCACACAATTTAGCCTACCCAGCCTAAAGAGTCATCATCTTTGACTCTTCTCACATCTCTTTCCATCACCATAACCCTTGCAGCCAGCCTTAGTATCACATTCACACACTTCACTCACACATACATATCCATATCAATCATCCTTCCCTTTAAGAGCCCTTTATCATGAAATCTTTTTTCAACACTGTGCATGTTTCATCAAATTTAAAGACAACATTCATTAGAAGAAACATTGTATACTTGCTTAGCTTCCTGACCTGAGCAATATTCATTGTTTCATGCATCGCATAATGTGATGAGAAACATTTATATATCAATGATTTTTAATCATACAAATCATATCTTGCTTAGCTTCTTGACCTAAGGAACATTCATTATGTAATACTCAATAATCACTTCATCTAAATACGTGCTTAGCTTCAAGACCTAAGTGACGTTCAAGATCGTTTCTTTACACCATATATGATGCTTAGCTCCATGACCTAAGTTAATTCATATATCGTGTCACATGATGTAATTGTCCTTAGCCTCCTAGCCTAAGAACATTCATCATGCATACATTATTTTCAAGACAAGCAATTCAATCCATACGATTAATTTGGTCTTGCTTAAGGAGGAAGTTCAAAACTTCTTCCCTTTTTCATTATTTTCTTTTGGGGAAGATCAAAAAAAATTTCAAAATTTTTATCGAGGGAAGTTCGAAAACAAAACTTCATTTTTCACGTCTTTCTTTTTTGGGAGAAAGCCAGTACCCTCCACTCATGACAAAAATTGACGGAAAATTTTTGCTTTTGCATCTTCGTTTGCTTGTGTCTGCACACACACATACACACACACATAGTCACAAGTCATACACATGTCATGTCACATCAAGTAACACTTGGTCAAGTCAGTGGTCAAGTCAATCACAATATATACGAGTCCATTGGCAAATTTATTTTTGCAGGTCTCATCTACAACCCATGTTCAAGGACAAGCGAACCAACTACAACCCACATTTGGGGACAAGCGGACCATCTACAGCCCACGTCCGGAGACAAGCTGACCATCTACAGCCCACATCCGGGGATAAGCGAACCATCTACAGCTCACGTTTGGGGACAAGCGAACCATTTACAGCCCACGTCCGGGGACAAGCGGACCATCTACAGCCCACGTCCGGGGACAAGCGGACCAACTACAGCCCACGTTCGGGGACAATCGAACCACCATCATTTCATGACACAAGGTTCTCGATACACAGAGACTTGCAATCTCATCATTTATAGACTTTCCTCAAGCATGGAAAGTATTATCAGGTGAATTTCTTCAAGCATAGAAAATCGCCAAATTTCTTTGTCGGCTTTCCTCAAGCATGGAAAGCATTATCGGTGGATTTCTTCAAGCATAGATTAACGCCAAAATCATATGTCGACTTTCCTCAAGCATGGAAAGTATTATCCGGTAGGTTTCTTCAGGCTTAGAAAGCTACCAAACTCATCTGTCGGCTTTCCTCAAGCATGGAAAGCATTTCAACAAACATCATCCTGTGGATTCCTTCAAGCATAGGAAAATACCAAACTCATTTGTCACCGATACACTGTTGTCAGATAAGCGTTCTATCCCTTTACTCTTTTATCTGTGGAATTAACATTTTTTGCAGGTATCGGCGTATACAAAGTGATTTAGGATCGCAGAACGTCTTAAATCATTCTCCGTCCCTATCAACTACTTTGACTATCGTTTTCGAAACTGACGTTTCTACAAACTCAGTCAAATTGGGGGCTTCTGTAGACACCTAAAAATGTCTTCCCAAAACCAAACCCGATGATGAACAACCTTTCATCGCCATTAGTGGTCAGGTTGAGTATTTAATCTTGGAGTGCTTAAATCCATATTTCCATTTCATAAAACCAACCCAACTCCTATCCAATTTCCCCAAAACATAACTTATTTTCCTCTTTCTGTGCCTTTAAACCCAAAATAATTCATTTCGTGTCCTTTAAAATCATTCATTTCGTGTCCTTTTTATAAAAACGTTTAATCCAGTTTATTTTGGTCCATAATATGGGTACAATGATTAAATAGTTGGATGGGTATTTAAAAGATCTTTCCAACGATATATTATAAGCCCAAATCCGAGTTATAACCAATAAGTTATGGCCAAAATATTAAATTGAGCCCAAATCGAACCTAAGGCCACCTTACCTACGACCCAATGATCATGTAGAGGGTCCAAATTATTTAATCCAATTTCTAAACCAATTAGGATTAATTGGAAGCTTCGATAAGTTTCTAAAAGATCTTAATTATCCTTTTTGAAAAGATAAAATTAAAGAGTTTGAAATTGAATAAAACTCCTTTTTTTTAAAGTCCTAATTTTATCCGAATTGAAAGACGTTCAAAGTTAGTCATATATGATTTTCGTGACTTTTATTTTTCATCCAATTTTATATGGTTGGATAGCCCTTGAAATTATCTTTCCAATGATAATTATAATATCAATTCCGAGCTATAACGGAAAAAGATATGAATTAAATGTCAAACTCTATCCAAAACTAACACTGTCTCACTATTTCGGCTATATATTTTGTTTTTCAAAATATTTTAATCTGATTCTAATTGGGTTAGAAAGTATATTTCAAGAGCTTTCCAATGATATCTTATTCATCTTATTTCAATTTCTGGATCAAAAGATATGATAAAAACAAATACCGCAAAAACTGCAGTCTATCGAGTTTTATTCCGATTTAATTCGGATCTTATCTTAATTCTTCGACCCCTCTTTTTTCTCCATAAATAGAGTTCATATCATCCCTTTTTCAATCATCAACAACCTTGATCATCAAATCCTTCTCTCTTTCTCTCTTTTACACCAAAAAATCATTATATTCTCTCTCTCCCATATTCTAAGCTTTAAAACTATATTCCTAATTACATCATTCTTCCCTTAAGCACTCCAAGGAGTCTATACTAAACCCGAGGTTCCGTCCTGAAACTAAGGCGTGAAAAGGTATAAGTAACTGAGAGTTTGGACCAAATCAAATCTATATTTATTTAATTTAATTTTTAATTTGATTTATATTTTTATTGAATTTACTAACAATTTATTCATGATGTAGCAATTTAAAGGAACGCGCAGAATGTGAGTAATTAATTAATTTAATTACTTTTATTTTATTTTCTTATTGCTAGTATCATGATTAGGTTATTTTATATTTGATTTGACTAACGTTATTATTGTTAAATTGCTTCCAATATTAATGTTTATTCTATTATTTTTATGATCACTATATTGCATGTTTAAAGGGAATATGTAATTAAAAAACACGCCTAATAAGATAATTTGGACAACCGATTTAGGTTCCTTTTTAATCTTGTTAGTAAATCAAGGGATCACAATATTTTTGAAATATATGTTGCATTAATATTAAACTGATTTAGCTTAATAATAGTTTGGAGCGAATTGAATTTTGTTTGTATGCCTTTGAGATCACAGGAATCACTTTTCACTATAAGAATCGAGTAGAGGCCAATACGAGCGAATGTGAATCCATGACTTTGTACCATCATCCCCGATCCTCCTTTCGTGGTTCCGAACCATATGGAGTTAGTAATATCATAGATTATGAATGGGATGTAACCTTCACGGGTCAAACGTTGTAACCTATCGTTGTCCCTTTATCGTGGTTGCCTTTTATGATCTGTGAACGGTTTACAAGTTCCTTAAAAACTTGTTGGCGGGTCCCTACTTTCCTTGTCCTTAATCGTATTTTGTCAATTCCCACTTCCTATGAGTGCCAAGCATATTCACAACATGCTTTAACGTAGGCGCACTTCGAACGACGCCTAAAGTACCATCTTCATGTGAGGTAGTTGTTGAATCCTCTAATGAGTTTCAGGGGGGCAAGTTATACCTTCTGCACAAATCCCCTCTCTGGACTGTATGGCAGTGAATGTGGCTTCCCTTGCCCAGAGATTAGCTACATTGTCTCTAATTAAGACGATTGATACCGTGGAGACCATTGTGTCAACAAACCAAGTGAACATATACTGCTATGTTGAATCACCTAAGCTTGGGATGGTTTTTAAAACTTTTGAAGATGTAGAAAGCTACTACAAAGAATATGCTGAGCAAAAAGGTTTTTGGGTTATAAGAGTTGCATTTAATTTTTCGAAGAAGGATAAGGAAAGGAGAGGAGAGGGGTAACATGGAGGTGTGAGTGTTGGGGTCCACCCGATATGAGGGCAAGGAGGGAGGCTAAGAAGAGGGCCAAGGCCATGGAAATATGTGGTACTGGTGGGACAGTTAATGATGAAATTGGAGAAGATGTAATGCAGCGGGCAAAAAGAACTTCGAAGAAATGTGAATGCAGTGCCATGTTATATGCTGGGGTTGACTTTGATGGGTTGTGTGTTATAAGGAAACTGAAGAAAGAACATGATAACCACACCCCTAAACCGTCTGATGCTAAGTTGGTGAAGGAATATCGGATGAAGAATTATTACATATCCAATGTTAGGAAGAAACTGTTGAACTTCTATGAAGAAGGTGTCCCCATAAGGCAAATACATGGGTGCATGGCTACTGAGAGCGGTGTGGATAACCTTCCTACTGTCAAGGATCTTGAACATGAAGTGTCCAAGGAAAAGAAAAAGCGGTTGAAGATGGAAGGAGGTGATGTTGTTGTGATGATGGCGTACTTTGACCGAATACAGAAAGATAATCAGAATTTCTGTCACGCACATCGCTTAGATGAAGAGGGTCGTCTGAAGGATGTAATGTGGGTTGATGCTCGTAGTAGGGTGGCTTACGAAGAATTTGGCGATGTGGTTTGCTTTGATGCCACTTACCTAACTAATCAGTATGAGCTTCCTTTTGCCAATTTTGTGGGTGTTAACCACCACAGGCAATCTATCTTATTGGGTTGTGCCCTTGTGTCACATGAGGATTCAGACACATTTGGTTGGATTTTTAGGCACTGGTTGTCTTGTATGGGTAACAAAGAACCCGTGGCTATTTTGACTGATCAAGCCGCTGCAATGCGCAAGCCATTGGAGAAAGTTATGCCGAATGCGCGCCATCGGTGGTGTATTTGGCACATACTGAGGAAATTCCCAGAAAAGCTTGGAAAGTGTAAAAAGTAAGGTTTCTTGTTTATTTTAAGTAATTTGAGTTGCTAATAAAACTTAAATTATCTAGAATGCTTTGTGTATTTTGATAGTTTGAGTTAGTACTGGGGTTGTTTTGATAGTTTGATGCCAGCTTGTTGTTGTGAATTAAATGTTCATGTTGTTACTATAGTTTGGTAGAATAATTTGATAAGTTAGTATAATGTGAATTTGTTGTGCTCATGATCATTTGGTTTGAGTATAATGCAGTGTTTGGTTGCAGCAACACCCTCTGTTTGTTAAGCCTATAGTTTTTCCTATGTGTGACCTAATGTTTCTACTGTAAGAGATTCTTATTATAATTTCTAACCAAATTTGTGTAATTGGAGTTAGAAGAATTTCATTCCCTTTAAGAAAATCTGATTATGAAGGTGTGATAATAATTTGCTGTGATACTTTGATAATGTGAATATTCTGTGATCAATGTAAAGAGATTTTGTTGTGATAATCTTCTGTGCTCAGTGTAATCATATTTGGTGTGATAATTTGGTGTGTGATTCCTTTATATGAATAGTATGCTGTGACAATTTGTAGCAAACCCTAAGTTTCTGTTACCCTAAATTGAAGAAGAACATGATGCATGTTCCAGCTGCCTGATTAAGAATTGGTATGTGCATATGGGCATATGCATGATTAATTTATTATACTCTCCAAATGTAGCAGTTTAGGCTGCCTTTAAACTTGTTTGTTATATGTTCCAGCTGGTTGTAAATTTATTTTGTAAATGTTCCAGCTATCAAGATTTTAAGAGTCCACTAAAGACTCTTATTTATGAGAGTTTCATAGTTGCTGAATTTGAGCGTAGATGGTCACAGCTAATGTCTGTGTATGAGCTAGAGGACGATGAGTGGTTAAGCAACCTATATGATGAAAGACATATGTGGGTGCCCGCATTTATGAAAGAGCATTTCTGGGCCGGGATGAAGACAACACAGAGGGTTGAAAGCATCAACAGTTTTTTCGACGATTTTGTAAACAGAAAAACCAAGTTATATATTAATTCCCTGAGAAGTACACTAGGGCAATAGAGTGGCGCGTTTCAGCGGAGATGGATGCTGATGCTAGTTGTGGGAAATATGTTAGACGTCTTGTAACTGGGTTCCACGTTGAGAGATTTTTCCAACAGATTTACACCAACACAAAGTTCCAAGAGATTCAGATTGAGTGTTGTAGACTTATACATTGTTCTGGTAGGGAAGAGCTTGTGCTGGAAGGGAATATTATTCAATACCTACTTGAAGATAGGGTGTGGATAATACCGGAAGGGAAGAGTGAAGAAGTCATAATAGATAGGAGGCGTTTTTATAGTGTTTTTTTAACACTGTTACAAAGGATGTTTCTTGTGATTGCCGGAAGTTTGAAACCTTCGGTATACTATGCCGGCATATCATCCGAGTGTACGATCAAAATTTGGTTCATGATATTCCATCGAAGTACTTTGTTAATAGGTGGCGCAAAGATGTACCTAGGAAGCACACCCGGGTTAAGGTTGCCTACCACGATCCTACTGATAATGTGACTTTTCAGATGTTTAACAAAATGATGGTTGAGTTTGAGCCAATATGCGAAGAAGCATCACGTGTTTTTGAGTACAGGGAAACTTTTAATCTGGTTATTGCCTCTCTTCAGACGTTTCGTTTAGAAGTGCAGAAAAGCAGAGACAAGTTCCTTGAAAACCTACCAGCATTGCCAACCCTACCAAGGAACCTTTTTCCTCCCTCTGAAATTGGTTCCAACAACCCTGAGTGTTGCCACACCCCTAGGTCAGTGTCCAAGCCAGTAGGCAACCCATTTGTGTGCCCCGTAGTGAAAGACCCTATTTCACGCAAGAAACCACGAGGAAGGCCTAAGGGGTCCAGGCATAAAAGCCTTGCAGAAATGGGGTACAAGAAGCCCAATGCCAAAACAGGTTTCATGTGTTCTGATCAATCAACACTTGTTAAGCTACCTGTAAGTCCATACCCCATACTGTCCTTTGAATGTATTACTTTCAGTTTTTAATGTATTATGGTCCTATCCTTAATTAATATATCCGTGTCCCTTGGCAGGCGAAGAGGAAGAAACACTACCCGAGCAACACCAAAACACGATTGATGACTATTATGAATACGTTGAGGAAGATCATGATGAAGGGCCTGATGACATTCTTCAAAGAAATGGAGTTGGATGGTCTATTCCATCGGAGACCTTTTGACAAGTGGTGTTATTAGCTTATAGATGAAGCTCTATCCTTAGACTACCTGTTCGTGATTGTAGACCCTAACATATTTTGAAAACGTTTCAGTTCATGAGGTTTATGCATGTTGATCACACCAATGTGTGTATGTATGATTGTAGTCCCCTTTTGTCAGACGTCTTGTTAGCCCGTGGGTTGAACTTTAGTAATTGTTAACTGCCATGTGATGTGTGGCCTGATGTCTGCATTTGCCTTTTAGTGTTTAGGTAACTTCTTTCAGGTTTCCTGTAATTCACTTTGGACCTGAATTCACTGTCATGTTATTGATTCAGACCGGATGGTATTGCATTTTTATGTTTTTGTTTTGGTTTTATAATATTTTTATTATAATTTTTTGTTTACAATTGTCGTCATACTATGTTAATACATAAGACTTTGTAAGACATGTTTACTTTCTTTGCATATAGCACTCCTATTATGTGTGTGTAGCTTGATAAGAAGGGTTACTGTGAATTTGTACTGTGAATTTTCCATTTTGATATGAGAAGATTTGAATACACAATCTTCGGGCATGCTTTACTAGCTAGGTTTTGTCTATGGACACTAATGTTTTTAGCAGCATTCTGGATGATACAGGATAATAAAAACTGAAGGGTACAATTATTAAACACCATATTTGGGCCACTTCATTTTGGGCCAATACATTTTGGGCCAATTCATTTTTTGGCAATTCATTAGTAATTGGTTCTACGTAGTTGTTATAACTGAGTTGAACATGTAACTGTGCCCTATTTATTCAGACTGGCCCAGTACAAATTGGGCTTTTCACATGTTCGAGTCACAATATCATCTTGTTTTTGGTAGTCGAGTCACAATCAAATAATTATCAAAGGCATCAATATAATGGGTGAATTATAATAATCACCAACACTGGGTCAACAATCCATTCGCCAAAAGATGAACAATCCATTTCCTACATGGGCCATTACTATTCAACTACAACATAATTCAACATAGATAGAGACATCGTCACTTTATATTACAACAAAAGTTGTGGCAGTTAACCGTCCAACCACTTAATGCATCCTACTTTAGCATCATAATTAGTTCATACATATAATACAATCAAAAGGAGTAGGAGTGGTGGCATCTATTAGAAACTTAGACCCTAGTTCCAAGAAACAAGCACTACTGACCCTTAACTTACGTACTACCATCCAAAAACAACTCTACTTGACAATCAGATCAGTCAAGTAAGTTTGGCGCGACAACCACCTTGTCCCCATTCTGAATACCAGCTTCTTGTATGGTGTTGAGGATGCATAACTTCATATCCTCGTGGTAGAACAGATGTGGAAAAGGCGGCACAACGGGCTGTCCAACTTGCCTTGTACGCGGAGCTTCATCTTCTTCCAGTGCCCCGTGTTCTTCAAGTAGAACCTCTTGATTCTTGTGTTAGTGTTGACAACTCCAGCCTTCACAAAATGGGGGAGCATATAAATTTCAGTACTTTTACTAATAACAAGGACATACCTTTTACTAACAAAATGGATAACATGTTAATTAAGTGGTTTAGTTACAAAAGAAATAACAAACCTACGTACTACGGCAAACACTCTTGTACTGCCTTAGATTACACATTTCTGAAATACATTGTAGTTGTTTGAAATAAATTGTAGTTGCAAAAATATAATCTATGCATATTGGCACAAGTAAATTTCAGTTACTCGTGCACTTATCATACATAATAACAAGGACGTACCCGTTACTAACGAAATGGACAACATGTTAATTAAGTGGTTTAGTTACAAAAGAAATAACAAACCTACGTACTACGGAAAACACTCTTGTAGTGCCTTAGATTACACATTTCTCAAATACATTGTAGTTGTTTGAAATAAATCGTAGTTGCAAAAATATAATCTATGCATATTGGCACAAGTAAATATCAGTTACTCGTGCACTTATCATACCATAAATTAATATCTTATATGCCAACCATAGTTAAGTTATTAAATTATTAAGAATTATTAACTTATCTTTCAGACATATATGGATAATTACAATAATAGCTTATCTTTCAACCACATGTAGATAATCAAATATAAAAGTCATCTATCAACCAAACATATTTACGGACATAGTATTTATCAATATTTATCAATATTTAACCACGCCAAAATATAATAATTACACTAAGAATGAATCATCATATAATTATCTAAAAATCAAAATAAAGCACCTCAATTATAAACACGACTTCACATTAGCTTACTACGTAATTTTAACTAACAATATACCATGCAACTTTAATTAATAAGTTAAAAGCTTCCAAATTAAAAATAAGTTACCAAACCTTGCACGTAGAGCACACTCCCCGTTTCAATACCCATTTGGAGAGGAAGATCAGTAGATGGTACATATGTGGCTCCATGGTACACCTTGATATTCGTTGGCTTCACATCAATGCGCTCGGCATAGTCCTTGTACACAACCTCGAAGGTCTAATCGCTATGAATGGTGTACATGACACCTACATCACCAAGCTGGAAGCTCCTTAGTATGATTGATAGGACAACTGCCTTGCCATTCCCAGCCGGAATAGCCTCATTGAGGTCAATATCCACATCATCCATATCTCCTTCGTGAACCTCCGGGTTTTCTTGAGGAGCAGATGTTGTAGCATCCGACTTTCCACCAGTGATCATACTTTGCCCAACATGATGTTTTTCCATTTTGACACTAGAAGAAGTGTGAGAAGGTGAAACCGTAGCAGTTTAAGGACGGGTGAGGGTAGGTGCAGGTGGTTGTGGGGCAATATTTGGTTGTTCAACCATCATGTCCGTCGCAGTTGGTACCTGCGGCTCAGTAGGTGGATGGCTAGGACCGGCAGAAGAGGTAGATGGAGCCAGTCGTATGTGCTCAAGATGCCAGGGAGGGTATTTCAAGTCAGCAAGTAGCTTAGCAATGTAGGCTTTACGACGTTCATCTTTTTCAGACGAGGTTTTAGTTTTTTGGAGATGAGGTTTTGGAATATCAGGCCGACGACGACCACCGTTTCCATCGTCGTCGTTGCCCGCATTGCCAGGTGTAGCGTTGGGTTCCTAAAACTTGTTGGAGACTCTTTTGCTCTATATTCTTTCCCTTTGGACGCCACCGTACTTTAGTGTATGATCACAGTGGGGTTCAAGCTAGGGGATTAACGCTTGAAATATTCCCTACAGTTTTTGGCGACTCCACTGGGGAGGATTTTTATTTTAATTCCTCAATTTGTTTCGGCAATGATTTAGAATGAGTGGATGAGACTCGAAACGTTCTAAGTATTTCATGTGCGTAATTTTAATTAAAATTATTTTCATATGCATAAAAAAGATCTCATTGGAAAGACCATCCGTAATGAGTTAAAACATAGGATTTTACACGTAGGAAATTTGAGGAATATCTTTCACAACTAAGATCGAAATAACACTGCGCGAAACTGGAAAATTTTATCGAGCACAGAAAACTACTGAGGCATGTAGGAATTAGCGTCAGCGAACAGAAGCTGGCGCCAGACAATTAACCGTAGCGCCAGACGACAGCCATGTCGCCAGGCGCTACAGCGAAATTCTGGCGCCAACCTCTGTTTGCTGGCGCCAAATTCTTCCAATACCAAGCCAGAAATATGCGTTCTAATTTCGACTAGTTTTTCGTATTGTTTGCTCGATCCTACTTCCTAATTGAGTTTTTCTCACTTTTCTGAAATCCATATGTGTTCTACATATAGACAAAACCCTCTGGGAATTCATGCTCCATCTACCTGATTGAGCGCTCTGAGCAACAAAGAGTACATCTAAGAATGTTGAATTCACCAAACCATGGAAGCGAGTTTTTCTAAAACTCACGGTGTCCCATCCACTCGCGCCAACCCTTCACGATTAGGCTTCCGCGCGGTGCATCCACAATTAACCATGGACCCTCTATTGACTAAACCATATCCCAAACTTTAGAGAACTAGAGTCATGGTTAGGTTGCAAACTCATTGCATCATATTGTGCCTACTTGACTAATTGTGCATTACTTGTTGTGCATAAATATGTTTTCTTAACCGTTTGTTTGACTTGTGTTAAGATTTAATGAATTAATGACTTAAAAAACTTTGCCTAATTAATTAATTGATTAATTAATTTGAGTAAATAAAGTCTAATATTTTAATCAGAATTGACCTAGTACGACTTTAGGCATGCCCCTGTTGATTAATAACACCGAAAACAGTCTCAGATTGAAGCTCTAGCATTGGCGCCAAAAGATGAGCTGTAGCGCCACTCTGTGGGGTGTGGCGCCTGGCGACAGCTCCGTCGTCTGGAGCTACACTACACAGTGCGACGCCGGTCCTGTCGTTTTGCCGACAACTCGGATTATTGGTCAAGTCATCACCTAGTGTCTAATTAACCAGTTTGCTAGTTAAATCGGTTAATTTTTACTGTCAATCATACCTTGTTAAGTCATTAATTGAGTCTAGACACTAAGTCACATAGTCTAGCCACATGGTCTTGACACGGGTCTTAACATATCACCTACACGCACTAGTCTTAGCACACACTTCGAGTACATATCACCATGACCATGTCTTAGGTCCATGCATGAGTCGGTTTTTCCGTCATTTGAGTTGGGGGGTACATTCTATTCATAAATCTTCATATCCCTCCATCTACATCATTTTTATTCACATTTTATTCCAATCTTTCTTCACTTCCTCCATCCATTGCATGTTGAATAAAGTTTGAGTCAAATAATTAACAATTGATATCCCCAAATTCCTTTTCAACAGTATTTGGTCGAGGAGAGAAGGGCGATTAATCAAGGACAACACCTTTGTTCAGGTCTCTCTTTTTGATAAACCGATTCGTCAAAAGAGGAAGGCTAAAAAGATAATGGCAAGTGAAGAAGAGGTAAATGAACTTAGGAAACAATTGAATGACGTGACTGAGGTGTTAAAGGCTTTAACACTCAAAATTGATGACCCTGTGAAGCAACAACAAATAACCTCATGCAAGAAAGTTTGAGCAAGCTATCTAGTGACTATAAATTTCAGGGCATGAGTTCACAAGGGGTCTCGCTGGACAAGGAACTTCTTCCGCATAAGTTCAACGCCACTGACATCCTAAAATTCAAGGCAACAGATAACCCTTACTTCCATCTAAGAGCTTTTGAAACTATAATGAACATTAAGGGTATCGATAAGAAGGTTTTCCCCTCTCTGTTCTCACTATCTTTTGAGACCGTTTGCCAGCAGTGGTTCTTTTCTCTCGAGAAAGAGAAAACCTCTTCTTGGGAGTCGATAACAAACGCTTTCATAGATAGATATAAGTGCAAAATCCAAGACGAAACAGACCATAGACAACTCGAGATGTTAAAACAAAAAGACACTTCTTTCTTCAACAAATGGAAGGAAACTTCTGCTAATATGGTCAAAACTCCCACTGAAAAGGAATCTGTGAGGATGTTTATCAAGAATCTCCAAGGAAAGTATTCAAAGTACTTAAAATACTAACACAACTTGAATACTTTCAAAGCTGTGTATAATATAGGCATTGACATTGAAGATGACCTTCTAAAAGATAATAATGCGAGAGGAAAGAAGAACAACCATCCTTCTTCTTCCTCTCCCATTAATGAGGTACATGCCACGAATGCCTCTAAATCACGAATCCAAAGGTCAAAAAGGGTGTTCACTCCACTTGGTATGAGTTATGAAACAGCTTTCGAGAAGTTACACCACAAATGGCTAGTCATGCCCATAGGGCCTATCAAAGATCCAGTTCCAGAAGCCAGGCCACCCAAGTGGGATCCTAATAAGCACTGCAAATATCACCAAGGAAAGGGTCACGACACCGAGGAGTGTTGGAAACTCAAAGAAGCTATTCAAGATCTGATCGATAACAATGAAACTTCTGAGATTCTAGCCATCGAAGAAGATCAAACATCCTTCGATCTATCACTTCTTATCACACTTGTAGGAGAACCCATGATCGAGACAGCTCATATAACCTCTCTCGATGAAGTGGCCATGAATGAGGAGGATGAAAGTCTTTTCTTAGATAATACCAAGGAAGACTAGTCAAATCTGAAAGAGGACGTTCGAAAACAGCGAGATGTCATTGCCATGCTCTTGAATATGGTAGAAGGACTATAAAATCGGTGATGGTCTTCGAACAAAATTCTCGCCAAGGGTTTAATGAAGAACTCAATGCTCCTAAGCCACGGCAAAACAGACCATTGAAGAATACACACCAATAGGAATGACTTACAATGAAGCTTTTGACTGTCTTCACGATCAAGGTCATGACCCTCCACCTGAAAAACGTTTTCCCAATTGGGATCCAAATTCCTATTGTCGATACCATAGAGGTCGCGGTCACACTACCGAAAAATGTCTCTCCCTTAAGGATCGTGTTCAAGACTTCATTAATTCAAATCTCCTTCACGTTCCTCCGTGCGACAAGAAGGCCAAGATTAGTAATGATAGTAACAGTGGCTGTAAAGGGAAAAAGAACGACTATCCTTCTTCTTCCAAAATCACCTACTCTAGTAACAACGTTGGTACTTTCGACCTTAATGAAATCTTAGCCATGGATAATCGAGGATTTAGAAAGCAACAAAAAAAGGATTTTACCCCTATTGGAATTAGCTACGAGGATGCTCTCGATCGAATTCATGCCAAGGGAATCATTACTCCTATTGGACCTCTTCAAGATCCCCCACTTGAGAAGAGAGTGCCTAGTTGGAATCCAAATGTGCGCTGCAAGTACCATCAAGGTAGGGGTCATGCTACTGAGAGCTGTGGAAGCTAAAGGAGGCTATCCAACATTTGATCGATAATAACAAGCTTCCCATACCTCCAGTTAACAAGAAGAGCGAGTGATGATAAAGAAAACAACACAAGACAAGAGGCGAGCTTCAACGACGAGATTTCATGACATCTTTTTTCTTTTTCTTTATTTACCCTTTCCCCAATAAGTCTAGCATAGGCACCTTTCTTTTCTCTTAGATTAATTTTGTAGATTCTTTCTTTTCCCCTTTTAATAAAAATGAGAAAATCTCTTGCATATGATCATCTCATTATATTGCATTAAAAAAAAAATTCATGTCAAACTAAGCACAAGGTATACCAATGATTTGAGGCACCCCTTGTAGCCACATCATATTACCTTTCACCTTTCTAATTTACAATCCTTTCTTCATAAACCACTTTGAGCCTCGTCTAATGATAGACCTTTCATTTTTCAACCCACATCTACCTAACCTTAGGATGGGATGGTGTGTAACTTATGCAATCTCAAAAGCTTGAGTGATTTCAAAAGATAAGACAGCAAAAAAAATAAAAAAATAAAAAAAAGTGTACAAAAGGGTAAGTGTTCCAATGTCTTTGATATGAAAATGTCTTTGATAAGAACATGTCTCAGATTGCGTCTCTTATCGAGTGCTCGGTACCGTGTCTAAGAAACATGAATGCCAACTGAGTGATCGACTGCATTATCGGGATTGCCCACACTTATAAAAATGAAATAAATGCTAAAGCAAAAGAAAGAGCTAAAAGAGAGTAGAAACTCAAGAAAAAAAATAATACAAAGATTCAAAGCGCTCTAGCGACAGGAAAGCGGCCACTAGTAACAAAGCAAGAAAGGTTGCACACCTTGGGGGCTTATCGAGGGTCTTGAGCCTTTATCCCCTTCTTCTTCAACCTTTAGCCTAACCACGTTACAAACCCTTAAAAAGACCTTTTTGAGGTATATACACACTTGTGCGAGGTTCGGCTAGAGCTACGTTCGGCCTAATTCCTAACGGATACGTAGGCAACCTCACATCGAGGTGCGGCCGTAATAAACATGCATTCATATTTCAAATTCACACACTTACACCATGATCATATCAAGGGATCTCCTATGCTCATCCCTATCTACTTAGAGCTAGACTTGGGGGCTTGATCCCTACATCATTAGCCTACCTAGCCTAAGAGTCACCACCATTTGACTCTTTTCAATAATATCTTTCCTCACACTTAGCCCTTGCGGCCTAACTTTAATGTCACTATCACACACATCACACATACATGACCAAATATACCTTCCCTTAGGAACCCTTTGTCATGGAATCTTAACACAACACTGAAGCATGCCTTGTCATATCACTCATCAATCATCATTGCATCACGAAGTATGAAGTACTTAGCCTTCGTGCCTAAGTTACCCAAATACTTTCATCATTGATTCAACCATTGAGATAGCCTAGGATGGATTAATCCTTGCGCCTTGAGAGATAGTATCAAATGACATTTGACTAAGCTCATTCAACATGCACCTTTAAAAACTTCGCTTCTTTCTTTTTTGCGTCTTTCTTTTTCAGGAGAAAGTCGGTTCCCTCCACAAAAATGACGGAAAATTTTTGCTTTTTTGCATTTTTGAGTCACATTGAATCAACACTATGCACACACAAGTCATGAGTCACATGTGTCATTTCACTTCGAGTCGAGTACACCTCGAGTCAATCACAGTGAGTCAAGTTTATACCTTGAGTTGTGTCAAGTCAATGAGTCAAGCGACATTAAAACTTAGGTCAACTCTAAAATAATTAAAGAATTTAGCAAAGTTCTACAGCAAAAAATAAATACAGGTGCAGCAGAATAAGGAAGACCCTACTCCAGCGCCAGACGGAAACATCTAGCGTCTGTCAATAGCTTTTAGCGCCTGGCGCTAGATCAAGCGTCTGGCGACAGAGTCAATTCTTGACGCCAGAGATATTTCAGCAGCGACAGAGCTTGAAGCCTCTCAAAAAGGTGATTTCGACCTCATACAACAATTTCGGGTTCCTTGGTACGCTAGTTAGCCCCTATAAGCAATTTGACATGATTAAGTAGTCGGTTGATTACAGTCACAATAAGCGATCGACCTGATGAAAGATCGTCTCACTTAGCTTAAAGCGCCTAAGCGTTGGCTTATCACGGACATAATGGTTCACAAGCAGCAAACCGCCGACGTATTGGCATAGCGGAAGCAAAGTTCAAGCGAGCTTTAGAGATCGACAAGCGTTGGTCTTCGGAAATTTTTCTTCAGAATATTATCGCAACAAACGTTCAAGTATCGAAGCTCTTTTGTTTAGAGACGCGTGGACATATTATTCAAGCTCTTTTGTTCAGAGACGCGTGGACATATTATTAAAGCTCTATTGTTCAGAGACGCGTGGACATATTATTCAAGCTCTATTGTTCAGAGACGCGTCGTGGACATATTATTCAAGCTCTATTGTTCAGAGACGCGTGGATATATTATTCAAGCTCTGTTGTTCATAGACGCGTGGACATATTATTCAAGCTCTATTGTTCAGAGACGCGTGGACATATCCTTTCAAGCTCTTTTGTTCAGAGATGCATGGACAATCCTTTCATGCTCCTTTGTTCATAGACGAGTGGACAATCCTTTCAAGCTCTTTTGTTCAGAGACGCGTGGACATATCATCAAGCTCTTTTGCTCAGAGACACGTGGACATCCTATTTTCAAAGCTCTTTTGCTTCAGAGACACGTAGGTATATCAATCAAAGCTCTTTGTTCAGAGGTGTGTGAACATATCCAAAAGAAGCTCTTTGTTCAGAGACGAGTGAACATCGAAACAGCAAGATGGCATTCCATAGATTGTGGAAAGTTCCAAGCAAAGCAATCTTCAATAGTATTCCCTTGGACGTGGAGTATTATCATAGCAGAAGAGGATTATTCTAGGCGAAGCAGTCTTCGATAGTATTCCCTTGGACGTGGAATATTATCAAAGCGGAGGAGGTTCAAGCGAAGCAATATTCAATATTGGAAGCAGTTACAAGCGTAGCGGTTTTCAAGCGGGATGGCATTCTCTTGGCAGGAGGTCATCAAAACAACAGTAAAGCGGCAGCAAATCGGTTACTTTCAGAGACGTGTGCTCGACTGTGCAAGATACGCGTTTCTTAACTCTTTTATCTGTTTAACTAACGCTAGTTTGCAGGTATCGGCGTTGCAAGAGTGATTTAGGATCGCAGAACATTCTGAATCATTCTCCGTCCCTATCGATACTTTGACTTTTGTTTTCGAAACTTGCGTTTCTCCAAACTCAGTCAAAGTGGGGGCTTCTGTAGACACCCATTTGTGTCTCCCCAAAACCAAACCCGGTGATGAGTACCTTTCACGTCGAATCGTAATCGAATGAAGTGAAAGTGTGGAAAGTTTAGTGTTGCAGATAGTTTTAATTTCTTGTCTCTTCTCTTTGTTTTTGAAAACTTATTTTAAGAAAACAGCCAATCCAGTTTGGTTGGTCCATGATATGGGTCCAATAGTAGTTTAGTTGGATGGGGCTTGACAAGAGCTTTCCAACGATATATTATAAGCCCAATTCCGATGAATATTGAGGAAGTTATGGCCAATTTACTGAACTGGGCCTGGTTTGAGCCTTATGTGCGGCCCAATGATCTAGAGGAAGGCCTAATATAGATTTATCATTCCTAATGCGATTTTATCCTCCTGTACGACAATTTTTATCTTATTTTAAGAAAACGCGTGGAATTCTGAATCAGCGCCAAACGCCAGCTGTAGCGCCAAACGCTACGATTGGCGCTTGGCGCTAGACTTGGCGCCTGGCGCCAATCTTAGCGTCTGGCTCTAAGGTCAGTGTCTGGCGCCAACTCAGTTTTTTGCGTCAGAACTCTGTTTTTGATATTTTATCTTTTTGGCTGATTTTCTTTATAAATAACGTCATAAAAACTTCGTTTTCATTAATCAACAATCATCAGTTTTCATCAACAATCACCAATATTCACCAACTCTCATCAAGTTTTTCTTGATTACTTTTTTTATCCCACTTTTCTAAACTAGCCTTTTCACAAATACAAAATTCCGCATTCATTGGATCTAGAAACACCTAGCCATATTCGAAGTTGCCTTCTCCCTAGACGTGAAAGGTTTAATTTATGAGGGTTAGGTCCCAAATCTCTATTTCAATTATTTAATTTAATTCTTTGCTTATTATTTTCCTTGAAATTACTAAAGCGTGTATTTTGTTATTAGAAAGAGGTACGAGGCATCCAAGTAAGTGCTTTAATTGTTTAATTGATATGATATAGAAATCATGCTTAGGTTGTTATTATGATTTCTAGTATCATGTCTAGGGTAATTTTAATATCAAGTATGATTGTTATGATGCTTCCTACTCTTCCTAATATTCATGTTAGTATCATGTTAGGGTTAAAGCTTTGATTTTTATTGTTTAGTGACATGGTAGGGTTTGTTATTAATCTTGTTAGTATCATGCCTAGGATTTTGCTATTATTATGCTTTAACATGATTATTATTATTATTATGATAATAATTGTTAATTATTGTTATTATGTTGCTTGATATTTATTTATTATTTATTTCTTGATCACACCTTTTATGCATGTTTAAGGGGAATTTGTACTTGTAATCACGCTTAATAAGATAATTAATAATCTTGTTTAGGGTTAATTTGATTATAATTCAAGTGATCGCCAATAATAGTTTTATTTGTGCATTATATTCAACCAACATAGATAAACAGGTTTAGGGGTAATCCTATTGATTGTATGTTAGTCAGAAAGCGCACAACAATACGATCTCAATAAAGTAGAGGCCTATTATTAGGGCAGGTTCAATCTCTTTTAGGTTGGATTTGTACCTTCATCCCCGAACCCTATTTGGTTCAAGACCTTATGGAGTTGACGATCTCTTGGATCGTTAAGGGGTGTAACCTTCACCTCGTGAACGGTTTACAAGTTCCTAAAACTTGTTGGCGACTCTTTTGCTCTATCTTTTTTCCCTTTGGACGCCACCGTACTTTAGTGTATGATCACAGTGGGTTACAAGCTAGGGGATTAACGCTTGAAATATTCCCTACAAGTACTCTGATGAAGAAATGTGAAATCGAGGGTTATATTGTTGCTTTGTTTTGAATTTTTTTGAGAAGAATGTAATTGGTTGGGCTAAGTGAACAAGCTAACTTTGTGTTCTTTGTAATGGTCCCTGTCAAATATCAGCTGAGTTAGTCCGGTCAACACGCCAAATTTGTCCAATATTTTATGGTTGCGTGTCTTATTCAAAACTCATGGGGGGAACTGTACACAAAATATATTATGCTTGTTTCCCATGTTTATGGTCATTGAATTGTCATTGTATATGATATTTTTATTTCACAAAGTAAGGCCTAAAAATCTTACCATAACCTTACTCTACCCCTACACAGAAAAACTTACCATAACCCTACTTTACCCCTACACACAAAAAAAAACAAAAACATTGGACAGTGAGTTGTTTACTAGAAATTTTTGAAAAGGAATGAAAAATATTCCATTGAAATAAAAAATATGACAAATATTGTATAATATTGTAAACCCTAAACCCTAAACCCCAAACCCTCAACCCTTTTGTATTAAAACCCTAAACCCCAAACCCAAAACCCTAAACCCTAAACCCTAATACTAAAACCCCAACTCAAACCCTTAATCCTAAACCCTAAACTCAAACCATAAACCCTAATAAATACTCAAACCCTTAAACCTAAACCTTAAACATAAACCCTAAAGTCAAACCCTAACCGGGCCTGATTTACCCGACCCGAATGACCCGTCTCGTAATCCGAAAGTTGACCTGAAATCAATGACTTGAAAAATGTATCGAACCCGAACTAACGCGACCCCGACCCGAATCCGACGACAAATAGAGTTCATCCGAACATGACAGGATGACCCGAGTTGACCCGACCCAGATGACCTGACCAGAAATGTACTTGTAACTCGAACTTGACCCGACCAGAACTTTACGTACCTGGTTTAAACCCATATTGAATTACCCGAGTTGAACTGACTCGTACTGACCCGACCCGAATCGACATTAAATAGGGTGAAATAGTGAATTATTTAGTTACTTTCTTTATTTCCTACGTAATAGGTACTCATGATTTACTTTAACGATATTACTTTAATTTTCAAACTTGACTCTATAAGACCCGACCAGAATTGACTCGATCCGAATTAGACCCGTAATCAGTTATGAACGAACCGTAAGTCCGTAACACGTTTTGAACATATAATTTTGATTTTTACTCTTTTTTTGGTATATTTTATCAGTAGTAAATCAAAGGGGTGTAATCTGAATTATAAAGTATTTATATTGAAAAGGTTTAAAAATTTGAACTCTTATGCAAAATTATCGTCCTCTAATGAATTATTGCTTGTAGAGCATTGTAATGTATAACAAAAATTTAAAAATCTAAATCAACTAATTAATACTCCGTATGATCTACTAAATAAAGAATATTGAGGATTTAATAGACGGTATACGTTAACAAAACCCGTTTAAAACTGGCAAAACTAGTTGTCCAACCGACTATGATCAACTTCAACCGATTACAACCCGAACCGATTACAAGCCGTGCCGATTAGGGCCCGAACCGATTCAAACCCCCTCTAAACTGATCTTTCCCAATTTTAAACTGACCAAATTTAACCCGAAATGAGTACGACCCGAACCAATTATAACCCGACCCGTTCACACCCGAAAAGGTTACTTTCATAATAACAATAACCCTACCCGTTTACAATCCTAGTTGTGGTTTACACTCCTCCCTTACAGTTACACGCTCATTTCGTTATGGTGGGTTTCCGAAGATTCAGAAAATGGTCTATACTTTCATAATACTTAAATGTAAACTATGAATTGAATTTTACCTAAATAATTTCAACCTATCTGTTTGTTTAATTGACTATATGAAAATGGATTTTTTTAAACTAGCCAAAACATCCTATTTGGTTGTTAACATAATGAACATCATTAAGCTCATAAACAATTGTTAACATAATTGTCGCCATTTTTCTTTTTTTAGTAAAATATTGAATTTATGGAGCATTGGCTACTGATAGGTTAATTTTAGAATTAATTTTTAATAACAGTGCTTAATTACACAGTAAGTTAATTAAACGAAGAAGGCAGTAAATGGTCCATTAATGACTAGTTAATCATTTCGCTAATTTGTCCATTAAAATATAGAACTAATTTTTACTACTACATATAGATAATTTTACTACTACATATAGAACTACTACATATTCAAGCATAAAATATGGATGAACAACTTATTACACACTGATATTTTTTTGTCTCACTTGGAAACAGATTAATTTCTCATCCTGGAATTTTGTTAACTACAGAAGTAGCATACACAACATTTTGGGGTCCACCAAGCCTGTTGAGTACCCTCTGTCGCAGGTACACGTGTCAACCGCAGATTTCCAGGTAACCGTTTGCCGAGTCAGGGTCTTCTTCTTAGATAACATTGTCAAACCGGGTCGGAACAATAATTGGGCCTGGCTGATGTCATTATGGCAAACCAAAATAGAAAAGTCATTCTAACATGAAATAACACCTAATTAACTTACGAGGTAATTACAATTAAAAACAAGAATAATTCGCACTTATATTTTTAGTTAACCTTGGATGGATGAAATATATGCTTTAATAATTAAAGGACATTAACTTACTGATTAGAGAGCATTTTTAGTTTAACTAAAAATAAAAATGTGGCCTTTTACTATTACAGACAACTTAATTATCAAGTAATAGCTACTTCACGACAATGCAGAGCCTATTGTGCAACATTTACCTATATCTCAACTCCCATGACATGCCCTGTCAAGCATGAGCTCCTCTTGATGAAATACGGATCAGCCAACTTGTTCCAAAGCAGCAATACACCACCTACAGCTCCATATCCATTGAACACGTACTGATATGTTCCTGGAAGCGTAGTAACAAGCTTCCAAAGTATGATGTCATGTGGCCGAGCTTCAGTGATTATGAACAGCATGGGAGTGTAGCACTGATATAGATTGCTGAAATTGTGCACAAACGAAGGTCATGAAATGTCCTTTGCATTCCAGCATAGCACAAATTCTCCTTCTGGGAAAAATGGCTTGTCATCACCGTAAGGCAGCTGACCAGAAATTGATAGACGGTGGTAATGAACACCTTTCTTCTTTGTCACACCAGAGAAAACATTCATATTTAAGACCGACATTCGAGCTTCAATTCTCATAACGTGGATTGAATTAGTCTTTGACCCTATGAAGATATGCCTCTCAATTAGTGGGAAAGCAAATGTGCGGGTGGATTCGGCGTCGAATGTCGGAATAAGGTCGAATATTGGCACAACATCTTTAGGAACAATTTCCCCTTCTGCAAACACGTGATTCTTGAAAAGCCATTGCAAAAAAACATGAACACCTCCATGCTGCAAGTATCCTTTAATGTCCGACAGGAGTGGGAGGTAGGCAGGCTTAGCTTCGCCTCCAGGTACAACCATCATCCTCTGGACGGTTGTGTTAGCAAATCTCTGCACATCATCCTTGGCTAGCTCATTTCTAATGATTACGGGATCAATCTTAATGCCTTGATCCAATTCTAGCTGGTGCCTATAATAAGTAGTTTTGTTAAAATCAAGCTCAGGGATGAGGGTGGGAATATAAGTGTTTAAGTACATAAGGGGTTCACTAGGAAGAAGGTAATATGTGTCACGACGACGGGGACGAGGACTGTCAGTTGTAGCGGATCTAACAGCGACTAAAGGGTGTCCATGGTAATCCATTACAAAGGCAAATTACAAAGGCAAAGGGGAAAATAGGTGAAAGCGTTTGAGGGAGGATTAAAATAGTGGTGAATTCACCGCAATAGTTATTTGAAGTGCTTACATATTCTTCAAATTTATACTTTAAAGTAGTAAACGACAAATATTGATACTGAGATGTGTTCAGTGTACTCCTAAAAAGATAACAAACTTAGAGAAAATTTATTATCTGATTTGTTTAAGTAATGTAAATTTTAATGTTTAGTTTGTATTGAATTAAGGCCCTATTTTGATATGATTGTTTTCCACATAGGTTTAAAAAGTTTAGTAATGTTGTTGCCCGGCTTTAATAATTTCGGTTCAGTTCCGTTAACAACCATAGTTAAGCTTACTTTAATTAGTTTTGTTTAGTTCATCAATTAAGTTCTTATACTATAATTAACAATTGCATAGTTGAAGATTTATATTAACCCGTACAACCATCATTTCACATATACAAGTATGAGAAGTTATCGATTATTGTTCCAATGATAATTTACAGTTAACTTGATCAACTGAGAAAACAAAAAAATTATAGTATAGTAATTGTCATAAACATTAATTAAAATAAAATTAATTACATTTATCACCGTGACGTGTAATTACTCCTTTGAAGGAAAATTACTTAGGGTAATTCTAAAAGTGGATATTGGATACAAGAGTTCTATTTTGACGGAGTTTATCGTATCTACTCCTATTACCCTAACCCCTAAACCTCATAACCCTAAACTCTCATAACCGCAAACCCTAAACCGTTAAACTAAACTCTCATAACCCTAAAACCTAAACTGTAATAACCCTAAACCGTCATAACCTTTTAATAACTAATTGTTACATTAGATTTTAGGATAATTAGTGGACGTTCGAGCAGAGTAACCCTTTAACACTTTTGACGGAGTATATCGTATCTACTCGAGGTACCCTAAAATATCATAATCCTAAACCATCTTAACCCTAAACTTACTAATTATTGGACGCTCGAGTACAATTCGAGTGCCGAGTTTATCGTATCTAAGCCTAAATCCTGAACTCTAATATCCCTAAAATCTCATAACCCTAAACCCTCTCTAAACAATAAATCCCTCATAACCCTAAACCCTAAACCCTAACCCTAAACCCTGATATCTAATTACCATAAAATCTCATAACCTCTGTAAACCCTAAATCCCAGAACCCTAAAATCTCATAACCCTTAACCCTGTCTAAACCCTAAATCCTTGAACCCTAAAATTTGTGAACCCTAAATCCCATAACCCTAAAATGTCAGAACCCTCTCTAAACCCTAAAATCTCATAACCCTAAACTAACTAATTTTTACTTTAGAGGACCAGTATTTAGGGTTATTATTGGACGTTCGAGTACGATTCGAGTTACGAGTTTATCTTATCTACTCTAATTGCCCTAAACTCTCATAACCATAATCCCTCGTATCCCTAAACCCTCATAACCCTACACCCTCTCTAAACCCTAAATCGCAAAACCCTAAAATCTCATATCCCTAAACCCTAAACTTATTCATAAACCACGCAAACCATATTTTATCCCAAATCTTATATAATTATAAGCGTAATTTATTTCTTTTTTTTACAGGGACTTGATACACTTAATATCCAAGCGAAGACCGAGCTAAAATTAATGAACAAAACTTAACTAAAATTATTGGACCTTAACTGAACTAAACTTACTAAAATTATGTACATGAACTAAACTTAACTTAACTAAACTTATTGTACCTTAACTGAGCTAAAGTTATTGATTCCATTCTTATTAGATATTTAATGAGATACAACTTGGAATTATTAATTATTGACCAAATCATAATAACTACGGTCCATGATTTCCTATAATAATAAATACCAATAATACAACCTATTATTCGTAAGGTCCATTTTTCCCGAAGAATTTTTGTTGAACAAAAAATTTTCAACAACCACAATAAATCAACAAAATATTTACCTACAATTACGAACTCGTACTAATCAAGTATGATGTGCAAGATATAATAGGACAAAATTAATAAAGATACCTAAACCAAAACCATATTTCCCAAGATTTCTAGTATCACTTTGGCAGGTTTCTTCGTTGTATGTGATTTTACTCCAGCTACGGTCCATGATGTGACTAATCACAGTAGTTGTATTCCATATGCAGCTTTATGTGTTATATGAAGCAAAATCGACGCACATATCCAGCTACATGAAATTATAGCAAGCAATTTCTACACAACCAGACGAACGCTCTGGATAAGGCGTAGTTAGTTTGCTTCGCCACGCCTCACTTATATTTGTATTGAACTGAACAGTAATATTGTTATTAAATAGGTTAATTTAATACTTTTTTATGAAGTCAAAATATCCAAAAAATTAGTTAACAAATTTTGATCATTGTAAAGGGAAAGGTGTATTACAAATAAAAGGTGATGTAGATTGTAAAAAAATTTGTATCTGATTGGAATCAAAATAATATTTACAATATTATTGAATAATTATTAAATTTATTCAAACATATTTAATTGCGTTAAAGATATTTTAAAAAAATTTATAGTTAAAGTACTGTTTTTGGAAGTAGCCTTCCAATTTTTTCAATATTCCTTTCTCACACTGAATTATTATATTATTGAAATATTTGTCACAATGAAATATTGTAATATGGACTATTTTACTCTACAATATGTAATTAACAACAGCCAAAACAACTTAATAGAAAACTGATTGACGATAAAGTTGTGACAATATATGGAGAAGTGAAATCGAGTACCCCTCAAAGAAATGTAATTGAGGGAAACGGGAATTGAGAAAAGTAGGGAAAATTTGCCTGCAATAAGATTTTATGCAGAGATTCAACCCCTTTTCATGTAACCTTTGGTTGATTAAAAGTATGAATCACAACACATAAATATCATATTACAATGACATCTTTCGCATGTGACAAGCTCAAGATTATATCGTTTGGTGCATAGGTTTCATTAGACAATGGGTTCAGCCGTTGTCATTTGACAGAAGAAGACTTCGTGATGATAAGTGTAGTAGGTCCAGTAAACCGTGATGTCAACTTATTATGCTTCAATGGTTTGCCCTATGTCGATCACCAGATGATTTATTCTGAACAATCCGATTAATTTATAGAAACTTCATTATTGATTTAGTAATAGTTAATTTATAAAAGATGAATTAATAGAAACAGAAAAGGCTTAATTAATACAAACTTTATAATAGATAAACTTTATAAAGGATTGTTAATATAAGCTACGTAAGGGATTAATTAACAAGAACTTTATAAATGATTAAGTAATATAAACTTTATTAAAAATTAATGATGAGAAACTTTTAATAAGATTAATGATTAGAAACTTTAAATAAGATTAATAAATAAGACGAATTTGAAAATATATATATTTTTAAAATCATTAATTTAGTGTCATTTCATTAAAATGATTTAATACACTTATGTGATTTTTTCCATAGGCTATTATAATTTATAAAAAGATATTTAATATATGTGTAGTCTAATTAATCTATTGATGTAAATATATGTATGTGTAGGGGCATGGCTAAAGAAAGGGCTATGACACCTATTGCAAATAAAAAAGTTTCATTCACGAAATTGGAACTCTGGTATTGAGAATCGGTGATGGGTGATTACCCCTGCTGTAATTGGGAGGCTATCCTTAAAATAGGGAGCATGCGCAGCCAGCTGTAGAAGCAGTTCTGCATATGGAAGAAACACCTCGTGGTGTAGTCAAACGATTGTACCCCTCCAGTCTAAATGTATTACTATACGGGTTTGAAAAAAAAACAAGTCTTTTTTATTTTTATTTTAAATAAATAAATGTTAAATTGATGATACATTTGCATAATAACAAACATAATACCAAAATATAAACAACTAAACATATTTTATTAGTCAAATTTTTGTTGTTCTGAAAGTGTTTCTTTAAACTCTTAAATGAAGGTAAAGGTGATTGAGAAAGGAAAAAAAATTAAACATAAACAACTAAACATATTTTATTAGTCAAATTTTTTTTCTTTTGATCCATTTATAAGTATTGTATGTATTGAAACATATTTTATACTCGATGTTACACTTAAGCAAAAGTAATTTCGCCGTATATGATTTATTTGTTTGTTATAATACAAAAATAGTATCGAATATGCATATAAGGTCCTATTTTTAGTTTCAGTCCCTTCAATTACGTCCAATTCTTAATTTTTTTTTAACTATGATACAATTTGTAATTATTGATCAATGAATTGAATATGTTAAAATAATTCGACCAAAGGTGAAGGTTACACCCCTTAACGATCCAAGAGATCGTCAACTCCATAAGTTCTTGAACCAAATAGGGTTCAGGGATGAAGGTACAAATCCAACCTAAAAGAGATTGAACTTGTCCTAATAATAGGCCTCTAATTTATTCAGATCGTATTCATGTGCGCTTTCTGACTAACATACAATCAATAGGATGACCCCTAAACCTGTTTATCTATGTTTGTTGAACATAATGCACAAATAAAACTATTATTGGCGATCACTTGAATTATAATCAAATTAACCCTAAACAAGATTATTAATTATCTTATTAAGCGTGATTACAGGTACAAATTCCCCTTAAACATGCATAAAAGGCGTGATCAAGCAATAAATAATAAATAAATATCAAGCAACATAATAACAATCAATAAAAATTATTATCATAATATAATAATAATAATAATCATGTTAAAGCATAATAATAGCAAAATCCTAGGCATGATACTAACAAGATTAATAACAAACCCTAGCATATCACTAAATAATAAAAACCAAAGATTTAACCCGAACATGATACTAACATGAATATTAGGAAGAGTAGGAAGCATCATAACAATCATACTTGATATTAAAATTACCCTTGACATGATACTAGGAATCATAATAACAACCTAAGCATGATTTCTATATCATATCAATTAAACAATTAAAGCACTTACTTGGATGCCTCGTACCTCTTTCTAATAACAACATACACGCGTTAGTAACTTCAAGGAAAATAATAAGCAAAGAATTAAATTAAATAATTGAAATAGAGATTTGGGACCAAACCCTAAGAAATTAAACCTTTCACAATCTACGGAGAAGGCAACTTCGAATATGGCTAGGTGTTTCTAGATCCAATGAATGCGGAATTTTGTATTTGTGAAAAGGCTAGTTTAGAAAAGTAGGAGAAAAAAAGTAATCAAGAGAAACTTGATGAGAGTTGGTGAATATTGGTGATTGTTGATGAAAACTGATGATTGTTGATGAATGAAAACGGAGTTTTTACGACGTTATATATAAAGAAAATCAGCCAAAAAGATAAAATATAAAAAACAGAGTTCTGACGCAAAAAAACTGAGTTGGCGCCAGACGCTAAGATTGGCGCCAGGCGCCAAGTCTAGCGCCAGGCGCCAATCGTAGCGTTTGGCGCTACAGCTGGCGTTTTCTTAAAATCAGATAAAAATTGCCGTACAAGAGGATAAAATCGTATTTTCCTCAAAATATGTTCTTTGATTCTAATTAAAACTCTTAGAAGTCATCAAAAGTCAATTTATCAATGCTAATTGAATTAGGAATGAAAAGAACCTTCTAGAAGAATCTAGAAGACTAAAACCATTCCTAATTGCATTAGGAATGATAAATCTATATTAGGCCCTCCTCTAGATCATTGGGCCGCACATAAGGCTCAAACCAGGCCCAGTTCAGTAAATTGGTCATAACTTCCTCAATATTCATCGGAATTGGGCTTATAATATATCGTTGGAAAGCTCTTGTCAAGCCCCATCCAAATACACTACTATTGGACCCATATCATGGACCAACCAAACTGGATTGACTGTTTTCTTAAAATAAGTTTTTAAAAACAGAGAGAAGAGAAAAAAAATTAAAACTATCCGCAACACTAAACTTTCCACACTTTCACTTCATTCGATTACGATTCGACGTGAAAGGTACTCATCACCGGGTTTGGTTTTGGGGAGACACAAATGGACGTCTACACTACTAAAAACCTCAAAAAAAAAGCAACACTATCTCCACACCGACCCAAAATGGGACCCAACCAACAAGGATCATACCCTCTTGGCTTTTACGCCGCTGAAACGATTGAGAATGCCAAACACTGTTTTCAATACAACAACAACGTTGAACAAGAGATGAACTTCAATGATTTTGTCTATTTTCATAGCCAAAATGGAAAAATGACCCTGGATGTTGTTGAGTACCATATATTGAGGAAAATTGTCGCAAACCCCAAAGAGGAGCAACACCGGATGGACAAATTGATGATGGTGAACGAGCAAGGTGAAATTTTCCCGGCCCACTTACCTAACATTGCTGATGTCGTTGGTAAACCGAGAGTGCAAGCCATAATTGAGGAGATGGAAAAGGCTGAAAATGTCAAGTACGAGGGCAAATCAAAAATCATCCCAACCTTGATGGTTGATAAGATTGACCCTAAGCCAATTATACCAACTAGTGGGCCGATTTACTCCCTTCACTTATCTGGCTTCACCACTGATTTCGGTAGCTACACCGACGATGTCATTTTCCTCCACGTGAAACCTCTTTCGTGTTGGCTATGTTTATCCTTCATTTAGTTACCTTAATTTCGTTACCTTCATTTAGTTATGGATCATTTAGTTATGGCTATGTTTATCCTTCATTTAGTTACCTTCATTTGACTTAAGTTAAGTTCTTTTTGTTTAAGTAATAATTATGGACTATTGGAATATTTGAGAAGAAGCCATTATTCACGTGATGTTGGAGTGGTAAGTAATGCACCTTGATGTTACCCTAAGTGTGACTATTAATGTAGATCCTTATTGTGTCCTTATGAAATCCTTTTTGTAATGTATCTCTAACATTAATAGAGTTGTAGAAATCACGGTAATAGGTGTAAATGAGCATTAACAAAACTAATTGCAGATCGTAAATTTGCTTAAACTAGGAATTTTTTTTAAGCAATAATGAGACGTATGTAAAAGGATTATTTAGTTACAATTCTGCCATAATTATCTTAACAGGACGTATTCTTTTTTAAGGAAATGCATGCTGTCTAATCGTGCTTATGTTAAAATAATCATAACCTGTAGCTCGTAAATGTGTATTGAGAGGTGATTCCTAGAAATATTACAACATTTAATGGAACCAAAATATTTATGTAACTATATTTTCTACGTATTTTGAGTCTGATCAAATCATGCAGAAAAAACCATAAAAAATAAAACTAACATTGGTCCTTTAATGTTTAGGTGAGATCTCCTATGACAAAGATCAATTACTCGGTTTCTAGGGATCAGGTTCTAGAAGATGACCTAACTAGCAGGTACCAATTTGTGAAATTGCTCCGGAGATAGAAGCTAATAAGAGGGAAATCGGCATTGGAGCTTCAGTTGTGCTTTGGAATGGCCGTACGATCACCCGTCCTTCTTTTGTCCTACACTTTAAGGAAATTGTTGCAACTCATAAGCCAATTCTTATGATAGTGACAGAAGTGGGGGCTACATCCACCAATTGTGAGAGGATTCTATCCAAATTAGGCACTAATTTATCATGGCGATTTGATGCGGGTGGAGGTTTTCTGGGAGGGACAGTTGTGTTTTGGGATGCTAATAGGTTGGATTCAACCATGTTCATTGCTGCTGATGACTATAATGATAATCGTATAATGGGGACATTCAATGCAGTTGAGGTTGAGCTCAGTCATTGTTGTTTGAAATAATAATTTTGATAGGACTAGTTTCCTGAATAACTAAACACTCTTTTATTTTGGAATTTGTACACATGTTTCTCAAGGTGGGGCGTAGAATAGTGCACAAGAGCAAGCAGCATGGCGTATAGCAAAATGGATGGTGTGATGATTGAGGATGCACAAGGCTTTTCGTAGTAGTTAGAAGTTCTGTATTATTAATGTTATTAGTACTGAGATTATGTTTCCTGTGTGGTTGTGGAACTATGGTTGGTTTGTGTTGTTTACTTAAACCATTATCGGTTTGTGTTGTTTAGACTTAATGCATGAACTTGAATCGTTTAGACTCTGTTATGAATTAGGACCTATATCATGTTTGTTGTTGAAGCGTAATTGAAAGTAGTGTTTGTTTGTCTTATATAACGTATTTCTAAATCGGTATAAAATAAAATACAAAAATACTAAATTTTCTAAATTCAGGTATGATTAAAATATATAAATGATATGTGGATCTATATATTGATGATGGAAATGTGTTACAAAAAATGTGAAAAGAATGAAATCTATATATCTATAAACAAAGTGACAATTTTGAAATCAGTACAAATAAATAAATATTAACAGGTATATTTTCTTGCTAGTGTGGAAACCAAATTTAATTTTAAAAGATATACAAATTTATTAATTTAATTTGTTATTATAAATATTTTTAAAAAATTATAGTTGATATTTTAGTATGTACTATAGTGTCCATTATTGAATAATAAGTACTACACTAATTTGGTTCTAGAAATAATTATATAATTAAAATTGTTAATCAAATTAAATAAACCTATGTGGAAAAGTATAGCTTTTATAACTCTATTAGCCACATGGACTTTGAAGAGTATCTGACAATTGTTGGCATTGTCAATTTAAGGAATATGGAAATTGCTTTTGTTATATGGACTTTCAATGCATTTGGTATCCTTTACCCGCCAAAATTCAATTCTTATTTCAAGTTACCCTCCCAAAATCAAAATACCAACCCGCCAAAATTGCACTATATATAGGGTGTTGGACCACCTCTGTTGTTAAACCCCCAATCCCCAATAATGGCCAAGAAAAGTATTTCAATCCCTGTGAGGTTGGTGAAGCCATTCAACAAAAAAAAAACCACAAAATAGCTATTACTACGCCCAGGTTCACAAGTTGTTAAAACAAAGGGTTTGAATGTGGTCAATCCATGTACACCCAAGCTTTCATCCCACAAAAGGATCCGGAAGGGTGTGCTTGGTGTGATCGAAAGCCCGGTGATGTCATCCAATGGAAAAAGTACTATTTCTCGAGTTGATGCTTACACTGTGGCTCAAGTTATTGCTGGTAATGCAAGGTTATGAGGAGATCTCGTAATCATTACTCCAAGAAACAAGGTAAGGACTGTCCATTTACCCGACTTATCTGATTTGGCTTTACTACCAAAAGTTGTGAAGTATTTTTCCCAATGGGTCATATCTACCAAAGGTGGTAAGGGAGAATGTGGATTACAACACGTGATACCAAAGTCTGTAATCAAGATCATTGATCCACCTTCCGATATATCCCTAATTGTCGAGTGTTGTAACTTTCCTGTAGGGGATCATCACTTGAAAATCCCTAGTTACCGAAATGATTGTAAAGTTTTTACTAAACAATATCCGTTGTTGGTGTCTAATATATACATGCGTAGTACTTGCATGTCCTCAACGATTTTAGATGGGAGAGAAATGGAGGTACAAGAGAAAGTCGTGGCGAGTGAGCAAGCAACGTGTTGGAGTGGGAGTTGTCTAAAACGGTTAAGGTACATGGTGTGGAATTGTCGTGATATGGGTAAGGAGACATTCTTGCCGCTTATGAGATCTGCCATACTAATGCATATGCCTCATTTGATTATCTTAACCGAGTCGAGAGTTTCCATTCATATGGCACGACACATTTGTGCATTTCTGAAGCCATTTGCTGTGTATGGGGTTTCAAAAACGGAGTCCACCGATGGTTATGCCATGCTTGCTTTTACCAGTCACTTATCCATGAAATTGATAACCTCTTTTAGAAATGAATCTTGTGGGGCTATAGATTTTCAACTTTGATGTACTATAATTGATAGTAATTTGGTATTAGTTATTCCTCAACTTTGTTTTCTTTATCAGCCCTCTAGTATGTAAAACAATCCTAAGTATAGTGAAACTACTTATCATCATTGGTAAAATCTATATAGTACTTTACTTTGCTACGAATTGTTTACATGTGGACTTCAAAATTCTAAATGTACATGAAATTGGTCACACCCATTAATAACAGACTAAAACACCACATTAAATGCCTATACTTTTATCCATTCAGAACATACTAAAGGCTTTGTTTTTGAGGGCCAACAAATGATAACACGAGCCCATATATACATCCCATTTAATATACATAATACATAAGCAGTCCCATAATACATAAGCTGCCCATACCCACACATCATACCTACACACAACCACAAATTTAATGAGCCCAAACCTACACAAGCCCATCCATAATGAGCCCATATTTAATAAATAACCAGTCAATAAACGAAGGCCCAAATTATGTTATAAATAACCCAACAGTCTAATTCTAAGAGTACATAATTGGAAAATTTTATTTATTCTGTGAAACAAACATCATATTCCTCATTTCAGTTGATTGTCTCTAAATCATTTGATGCATTTGATATCATTGTTAATAACAACATTCCTCGTGTTGTAAGGGAACGTTAACCCATTTCCGAATAATACCTCAATTTCATGGTACAGTGCTTCCACGTTTTCAACCTGCAAAATAGGATTGAGACTCATTACAAATCTTTAACCCTTTCTATAAATATGAGCAATTCAGTTACTGTTGCTTAGGAACAGTACTCGGGTTACTATTGCTTAGGAACAGGGCATTTCCCTTTGTGCCCTTAAATTTTTTTTTTTGTTTTCCTGATTTTCCTCTGATCCTCTTATTTTGTCGTTTGAGAACACAAGGCTGCTTTCCCCCTTTTCCTTTGAAGCATACTCTCAGTTAGCCTCCTCCATTGAAGCGTTCCTCTGAGTTCTCCTTTGAAGTGGTTTCTGATATGTCTATCTATTTTTTCGTCGACACCGCTACTGAGGTAAAGATGTTTTCTGATCTTAGGGTTTATTGCTACTAAAGTACCAAAAATATCTATTTTCCGCCTTGGTGGTGGTGGGTGGGGGTGATATGATGGGAATAATGGGATTATGAGTTTCATGCCGCTATCTTACTCTAAAAACCTAATTGTTTATCAATATTCCCCAATTCTTTGCATCAAAATTTCAAAGAATCACAAAACCCCGTCAATAAAATCATCATTTTGTGGGTTATGGAAATTAGTGTAAAATTGATTACCTAATTAAATGGCCGACCAGCTGATATTTCCGGCAGATGCGTGTGGAAGTCTGGCGAAAGAGCAGCAAGCAACAGGATTTGCAATTCTGCTTCAAATTATGATGCTGCTTCTTGCTTATGTACTTGGTCATGTTTTGCGCGGCTGATGCGTGTGGAAGTCTGGCGAAAGAGCAGCAAGCAACAGGAGTTGCAATTCTGCTTCAAATTATGATGCTGCTTCTTGCTTATGTACTTGGTCATGTTTTGCGTCGCCATAAATTTTATTATCTTCCTTAAGCTAGCGCTTCTCTTTTGATTGGTATAATTCTCCCTCTTTTGATTTATTGAACTAAGTATTTTTTAATTAATGTTGATTTCATGTTCTGAAACCCTTTGATTTCATGTTCTGAAACCCTTTGATTTTCCTTAAATTTTGATACTTGGGTGTATATTCAATGCTGAACTTATTAATTTGATAGCCCAGTTGCTTGATCTGATCCAATTTGTTTTATTTAAGTTGATTTATTAAGTGGGGTTTGTTTGATTTTTGAGGTGCCCATTTTTAAATTTTTTTTTGGATTGAATTGTAGTTTAAAATTGAACAGATTTTTCTGGGTTTGAGAGAGTTGAATCTGGGTGTGTTGATTTGTTGATTTTTCATGATTTATAGGGTTTGTGAAGTGTGAGAAGCTAATCTATTGACTGTATTGAGGATAAAGAAGCTGATTGTGTGATAAAGGTGAGCAATTTCTCAACTTTATACAATTTGGTTTATTTCAGATTATTTATTAATTGGGGTTTGTTTGATTTTTGTTTCTCTTTTTAATTTGCTTATATGCATATGGTGTTTGCTGCCAAAATTTATGTTGTCAACTTAGATATTGTTGTTGTGAGTGACTATAGAGGGTAGCTGTTGTTTGTTGCCGCTGTTGTTCCGGTGCTGTACTGTTACTGCTGTTCTGTTCATCCAAAAATCATCGACCTGAAGTTGTAGCTCATAGTCTCTTCATCAATGTTTTAGATCTTGAAAAAGTTATTCAATCTAGGCTCAAGAATTTCTCGATTTGGAGTTATGTGCTAGGAGTTATGCCTTCTGGAATTTACTGCGGTCTGCTACCCCGGTTCTATCGCAGCGGGTTGTTATTGCTCATTTCATGCCTATGTGGTGTTGTTGTGTTGAGTTGGCTGGGGTGCTAAAATGAATGCTTGGGCTTCTCTTATTTATTTTGTCTTCCCTTCCATTTATTTACACATTAGTTATAAAGTTAAAATGTGGCCAATTTTGATTAATGACTATTTGGATAATGACTAATTGATAATTTGCCAAAATGATGAGGATTATTTAAACAATAGAGATTTGATTTCTCAGCATTCTAAAGTTAGGGCCTTATTTATTTATTTGATTAAGATCGTTAAGCTTGCCCAGTTTTAAAGACCTTTTCATATTTTTTTTTTCTGGGGAAGGTGTTAGCTTTAAGAGGGTCGGTTTACCCTATATGACCACTCTCTTTGATTTAATTCATTTGTTGTTTCTTCACTGATCTAGGTGGTTTAGGTAATGAGTTCTTGGAGCTTTATTTTGCTCTTTCATGCTGATTGGTTTTTGTTATAGGACTTTTACTTGGAAAAACGAGCTTGGTGTAAAGAACACTATGACGATTATGATCTTTACTTACATTGATTGCTCAATTGGAACAGATGTGAATTGTAATTTAGATGATTAGAATATTAAAAATGTGTGTTCTTATATACATTTCTGCGTAAATTAGCTTAATCAATTATTATAAGGTACCCTGCAAGAAATTTGTGATGTTAATATCTTATAGATGCTAATCTACTTTATCATACACCTTGTTAGCCATATGAGACCACTGTGTTAGTGTGTATTTGTGCAAAAAGGTTCTTCAGAGATAGTGCTCAGGTTCATTCTTAAGGTTAGTTATATAAAAATCTTTGGAAGTTGGAACTGAGTGGGAATTTGGGGAAGTTCATGATACATCAATCCAAAATGTAAGGCCATGCGAAAGGGCCAGATTTACTTGTGTATCCAGATCAAACCCTGGATAAGCTTATAACTGTTATTAAACGGGACAAAAGCAATAGAGGGTGGGTTAGGGGTCTCTAGACTACAGAAATGATCTGCATTATCTGGGTATGAGAGGTCATTTAGGTATAGGGTAAAGCTGATATGATACATGTTTCTAAAGAAACTGTTAAAGCTGTTGCTGACTCTTTGAGGATTTCGGCTTTTCTAAAAATTTCCGAGGTTGGTTTGTGTTTTTTTCCTTTGGTGTTAAGATATATATATTGATGTTATAATTATCTTTTTAATATGCATCATTTGGATAAGTTGACAAAATTATTATGATTAGAGTTTTAAATGGTTCATATTGTAACCAGTTATATTATGATAATTGATTTTTTTTTCCCAATTTTGATATTGATATTTTTATCTGTACTTTTTTGCTTTTGTTATAGAATGGGACTTCTGAATAGATGGTGAAGATAGTAGAAACACTCAATGCAGGTAAAGGTCATGTAAAAGGTTGGGAGTCTACTTTATGAAGACTTGGGAGAAAGAAATTTGATTTTTTTTTTTTTTTTTGAACGGAATTTGATATAGTTCATGAAGCAGCTCAAATAAAAGTAATACACATTATTCAAAAGAGTATCAGAGAACTTAAACTACTTGATTTAATTGCATATAGTGCATATAAGATGTAAGCATTAAATATCTCGCAGGACTCTGCTAAAACTATTGATCATGTCTCACAAGGTAGCTTCTTGGACATGTTCCAAATGAAGCATGCTTTTGGACTTACAATAAGTCTTGTGTTCATGGAACGAGCATCATGTGGTGGAACAAATGGTATTTTGCTTTATGCAGCTACAACTTTATAAATGTGGAAGACTATCAATTTTACTGGTGAGTATCCTATGTGATGTAACATATATCCTGTGCTTTTATACTACGTATATGATTTTCTGTATTATTTGGCGATTCAAGGTTATTTGTCGCAAAATCTGGATGTCCTTTGTGTCCTATGTTTTTGTGCAAATATGAGAATTTACTCAACTTTTGAATTATTTTCCATAATTCGTCATGAATTTTACAAAGTAAAATAGCTATGATGGAAGAATTGAAACAAGAACGTTTACATAATTACAGTATGCATGAAGAAGGCTTCAACAATAATTTAAGATGTTCATGGTGAGTTTGAAGCTATCTTATGCGAAGTACTTCAATATCCATTCACGTTAATGGCACTGACACTTTTATCTTTTATGCTTTTGCTACTTTTGTTTCTGTTGTTGAGGAATTGTTGATTGGGATGAGATGTTTCTTATGGACTATACAAATGTGATGTCATCTTGTTGTAGTATTATAGTTGAACATGTACCAATGTCATACTCAAATTTCTCTTGTTTCTTGCAAGTATATGACAATGAAACTAATGTTTTTTCAGGCTGAATACATGCAATATTAAAACTTCAATATGCATTATGAGTCTGACTATGCAGAAACCTCTTGATCTCCAACTTTCAGCCAGTGAATTTAGTGGCCAATGTGTTGATGAAGTTATAAAGAAGATTATAAATGGTAGAAATAACAATAATTGTAAATTTTATGTTCTTGGTGGAATTATATTATTAATTTTTACAAATTCTCACACTACATATTTGGCTTGTGCTAAAATTATTGTTTAGCTTAGGATTAATTAATTCTAGCATTTACTCTCTCTAGACCACTACCATGTACTTAGGTTGTTATAATCAATTCAATCTGATCAAATTTAAAATGGCTAGAGATTTGGGTGAATGAGGCTCACTATAGATGGACAACGTTTGAGTTTTCGCATTTGTCAATGAACATTTTACATCATTTACTTTAGTAGAAATTTATAAAAACTTAATATGTTAAAATTTAACAAGATCTCATTTGATCATGTTTTTTCTAATGTGGAGAGAGAAAAGGGTATGTCGAGAGAGAAGGAGCCAAGTTAGAGAAGAGTTGAAAAAGAAAGAGTGATCAGTAGGAAGATATAGGGACCGAGAAAAAAGGCCCGGGAATGAGAAATTATTTATCTTAAAATTTTTTGTAGATAAAATAATTACATACCAATTTTTTATTCTCAAAGTCTTTGTTAATATAAACCAGTTATTTCATGAGAAATTAGAATATACGGAGTAATGGTTACTCAAGGAGAAAATGTCCATAAATATATGATGAACATACAAAAAACAATAAAAACAACCATCAAAAGTTAATACCGATAACTTGGGGAACCGCGCGCAACGCGCGTGGGTCCACAACTAGTCATACTAAAGGCATCCAGATCCATTGTTGTATTAAAAATAACTTTATGTAACCACTTACACGCTTTATGACCTTATAGTTTGGCATGCTTGAATCTGCGTGAATGAAACACAGTTCTGATAGACGTCCATATTTGGCCACAACACAAACATTCGACATTATAGGAGACTCGAGGACAGAAGATGGTTGAACCTCAGAAACAATGGCCATGTAAGAACAACATTGACTACGTAGAAACCGATTAATGGAAGCTCTAGCAATAAAACCGGCACCATTGCCACCAGCAAAAAATACAACATCACCCTGTATGTTTATTGTTATGGAAAAGAAAAGAGAAAATAACAAGAATACCATCAATGACATTAATATGGAAAACAAAAACACTAACATGGAAAACTAATAAACTAACCAGAGCATTGAACAAGATACAGATGGACCTCCACAATACGGCAAACCCAAACCGTGCATCATTCTAAAAACCTTGTGCGTACAGACAAAAGGTAAGAATTTTTGTTTGAAAAGGCCACAATAACAATCACACTGGCATACTTACCCCATAGGTTATTGATTGTAGCTTGTAAAGAGCTTCAGCCGATATCCACCTATGTAAACCAATTATTAATTGCAGAAATAATAACCAAATATACCTAACTTCATACATTACATATACAAGAATACCAAACTACATCTCCGATACCTCTTCAACAACTCAACTCTATAAGATAATACATCTCCATTTTTCAAACAAGACATACTATGTGGGGGTGAATTGGACTTCTCCCAAGTATAACCGTGGTCCTGAGAACTTAACTCAGCCTTTGCTTTTACTCATAGTTGTTGTCTTCATACATTTTCTCTTATTTTTGGGGGTCCTTCTTCGTGCATCCTTACTCCTATAACAAACACTCACACTGCCCAGTTCTATGAACCTGTTGTGACCCCTCTGGCCCATTTGTATCCCTTGCTTCGGTAGGATGTGTTTCACCATAAGCCACATCCAACATCTACAAGATCACAACATCAACAACAATGAAGGTACAATAAATTTAACCATGTAAAACAACATCACACAACAACAATAAAATTAACCATGTAAAACAAGGAAGGTACAGTATCCATATCATATGTACTTACCCCAAGTTGACCGAAGTCTCCCCCCGGAATACGCTCTTCTCTAATAGCCATACGTATCTCTTCCATGTTCCAGACCTCCAACCTCGGAAAATATCCCCACTATACAGGATGTCTATCGAGTCGATCTAAATATATAATCTATAACACAAAACCAACTACAGTCTTACTTGGCTACACTTCATAACAATTGAGGAGAAAATTTAAATTAAATCACATACCACCAAAAATATGAGACATCCACCACAACCACTAGCAAAGCCTGATGAGTAAAACCGCAGGGCAAACATTGCAACACTGTCCATGAGCTTCTTCAGAACAAGGCTACACCAATCATATTCAGCGGGTTTTACAACACAAGTTAATGATGGTACTACATCCGCAGCCAATCTGGAGGACTAAGTAGGACATAACAACATTTGTAGAGACAACAATAAAAACAAAGTCTTGAACTCTTCCTCATGATCGTCATCCCATTTTCCCTCCACCCGAGCTATTAGGTCACCAGTCACCGGAATACCCTCAAATACGTACTCTCTACCAGTTCTAATGGACTTTGTATTCCAGGATTTACCATAACTCACCATTAACCCATTTAGCTTCTTCATCATATCACCACCCAAAGTTTTGTAAGTGGGAACAGGAATACCCCCATTTGGAATCCCAAGTACCCAGTGAACCTGATTTTGAGATAACCTAAAATGTCCACTGTCTCTATAGGTAAGCGTACAATTTAAGGGATCTATACGAGTCATAAGCCAATATGACAACTGCCTTGGCAGATTCAACACAGATCCAATTTTCAAAAGACCACCAAATCCCATTCCCCAACCCACCTCTTATGTTGGTTATCAACAAAAGTTACGATTCTTTTTAATTTTTCGATCTGCCTGTTATTCCGTATTCACAAACTCAATTGAACCTCGTTGTAGAAACACCATCTTCTTCCTCTCGCACCCCACCATCTTCTTTGTCGTGTTTTACTCACACCCCACCATCTTTTTCAACATCGTTCACCGTTTCGGCGGCGAAAATAAACGAAAAACCCTAACATATTTGGAGAAAGAAAGGGTATGGTTAACCCCAAATGGTAGGATTTGTCTTCCTCCTCCACTGAACATGTTTGTGAGCTTCAAATTCCATTGAAACTGGACAACGAAGGACGATGAAGAACACACTGTCATTGTACTATTACAACCCCTATTTAAACGCTGGCATTTTGGAAGTTAACGGTCCTCTCACATGTTTACAATTTTGCCCTTCCTAAAAAGATAGAAATTACCAATGCACCCTCATATGCCATATTAACTAGACTTTTCTCTTCTAATATGTGCGGCAATCAAATAAACCCTAATAACAGGAAAACTAATAAATCGGCTTGCTAACCACAATCAAACTCTTCCGACGCGACATTCCACCCCACATTAAACCAGTTTCATACATATACCGCAAATAAATTGTCTGCAATAATACGAAACATACCTTTTTAATATGCCACCAACAATGTTCGCCCTCGATGATTCCTGACCCAAAACCATATGTTCGCCCCCTACTGGATGATTGCAGACACAAAGCGCCACCAGCTACAGTTGAATTGATGAAAACCTCCGAGAATTCCCCCCATCAACCCCTGGATTGCAATTAATCTCAACGAATGTCAACACCCACCAAAACGGGGTCAATCTAAATGTTGTGAACGGTCGTAAAAGCTTGGTTGACGACGTTAGTTTAACTGTGGTGTATTTATTCTAAACTTACAACCATACCCTTACTAAAACGGCGGAAATGACCATTTTGACCCCATATAAACGCGCAAAGTTTATATGGCATATTAACATGTATTTTATCTGAAATCAATGTCAACAACAATTTTGCTGGGGTTTTGATTGAAAAAATGTTCTTAAATGTTGTTAAAGTGCAAACCCTTGTTCATTTTAAGATTTTGCAAAGGGAGGATTTATCAGACATGTTGATATTGAAACAAAAGAATGTTTCATTGGAATAACAGTTGGTTTGATAAATTCTGTTGTGTTTTGCTTTTTGGGAATGTAAGACTGATTGGCCAATGTGACTCGAAGAATTCGTGTTTTTCTTGGATGGCTCATTAAATTATCATCGACAATAGTGAGGTTAGGATAAGAATTAAAACAGTTTGGTCATCTTGTTTAGTTTGGGTTGGTTAGTAGCTGTGCTTAAAGGGGTAATTTTGTGGCTTTTGTATGGCATTTTTCTTGTGTTTGATCTTGGTTGTTGTTGGAAATTAGTTTTGCCGAATTAGTAGTGAGCTATTTGATTTTCGGAGAAATTATGATGGTAAAAGGCTTGAATGGGTTAAAATTCAGGTAGTTTGACATTTGTATTATGAGCATTTTGTAAGATTTCGAGTCTTTAATGTGCTTAGGATTAATTTCTATAGGATTTATCGGAGTCTCAGGTATGTATGATGTGATTACGTTTGAATAACCTGTAGTCTTATCTAGGCTAGTTTATTGCTTGGCTTGCTTGCAGTTATATGTGGATATTTGGCATAGTTTTATGAATTTTATCAAAGGAGTGCTTGTAGCTACTTTAGCTCATTATTTGTTGAAGACTAGGTTTTGGAGCATGACAAGCATCTAATAGAAAATAAAAGGCTATTCATTTACACGAAAATTTTCACAATTTTACTCACGAAATCAGTTCATTCAGTTTCACCCTATGGCCCAAAAGAAATGCAGTTTTAAGCTCACTTCTATTCTGAAATGTTAAAAATCATAGTTATGTTGATGTTGCTGCAATGCAGTTTATTGCTGCTAGAATTACTGGATTCCGACTGATCAAGAAACGTATTGCATAATAGCTTGATAGTTTAATGTCTGTTTTAATGTTATGCTTATCTCATCTGCTTCCTTGATTTGAGGTGGGCTTGCCAGACTGATATGTGAATTTATTTTGATCGGTACTAGGCTTTGGCCCTGTTCTTTTGAGCTTCTGGGCAGAGCAGAGCACATTAAATTTCAGTAGAGCAGAGCAGATTTCAGGATAAGAGAGCAAAGCTAAGCCGAGCAGAGCAGATTTCAACATTATTATTAATACTATTATTAATGTTGTTGTTATTATTATTATTATTAATACTATTATTAATGTTGTTGTTATTATTATTATTAATACTACTATTATTGTTATTAATACTACTATTATTGTTATTGTTATTGTTATTATTATTATTTCACAAAAAATTTAAAAAGAAAATGACTTAATGAGTAATAATGATTTTTTTTATACATTTGTCTTAATCATATTTTTTAACCCTAAAAATAATAATGATATACAAAGTACTACTTGAAAACAAACTTTTTTTTTTTTAATTCTTAAATTGTATGAAAAGATTTGAAAAATAATTTAACTCAATGAATTAACAATCAATACTCACATACATAAAATGTTTCTACACATTGTCATTCTAATGTCAAATGTTTATAAAAGAAATTGTTATTATTATTTATTTATTTGAAACAATTGTTATAATTATCAGAATTTATAAATTAATAATATTATTAAATATTAATTCTTAATAGTTTAAATTATTAAATATTAATAATGATAATTATTATTAATAATTATTATTATGATTAATAAATATTAATTATTATTATTATTAATAATTATTAATTTTTTTAATATTAATAATTATTCAAAATAATAAATTATTATCATTAATACAATATTCATTATTATTATTGTTATAATTAACTATTATTTGAAAATAGAGCAGAGCAGAGCAGATTTCTTTTAAGCAGGAGCAGATTAAGGCTCAACAGAGCAGCTCTAAAGAACAGGACCTTCCTCATGCTCACCCGCCTTTGGTGCCAGAAAATCATTATTTTACTAATTACTTTGTCACAAAAATTGTAAACACTAAGGTAGTTATTTTGCAAATTAAATGTGTCTTGGGTTTTACAACATCTACAATAACAAACCCTAAAATATTTTGAGTGTTTATATTTCAACAAAAAAAAAAAGTTTAAATTTTATTAACCGTGCTGTACTTCGTTTTATTTTAGTATAAGATGATGAACAATTGTAAATTTATTCAATAAAGAAGTTGAGAGTTGACACAACCATAAGATGAATGCATCATGTTGAAGAAAATTTTGAGACCATTCTAGTCCTAGGGTTCTAAAAGCATAGCATCTTCCTAGGAGTCTAAGAATAAACCCAATAGAGTCATTGTTTTATATGACTCTAACATGAGATACTGCACGCCCAAATGTGGTTCCTCTTCTTGCAACTCTACTAACAAAGAGAGCAAGAGATTGGAGGAATTTGCTCCCCCAAGTATTAAAGATGGGGAGCCTCCTTCTAGATTTAGATTAACAGCGATGACAGACAATGTCATCACAAAGACTAACAACGGGATGAAAACAACTAAAAGGATACCTAAATCACCCCGTAACCAAGACACAAAAGGAAACACAAATACACATTTCCTCTCAACAAAACCCCCTTCCTTCCTACAAACTCCACATATAGGGTAAACAAACCCCCTGCACTAGCAATTGAACTTCCTAGAAAACCACCAGAAGCACCATCAATCCAACAACCAAGAAGTTACTTAACCTTGCTACCCTTAACCAAGGGCAAAAATGATCAACCACACTCCAAACCCCACATCACATCGACCTCCATATTTAGAGCTACCATAAGAAATTCCAATTTAAGACAAAAAGCCATAGCAAGAGAAACACCCTTACAGCCAAACCTCGGCTTAACAAACTATCCAAAGAAAACATAAAGAAAACAAGACAAACCAGGAAGAACAAAAATAAAAGATACTGACTAAAGCAGAGAAAATACTCACAAAACTACTTGTGAGACTACTAAGAGAAGATTACAAGAAAGATACCTCACCGCTACACTCAGAACCAATTACAACAACCCGTTGTCAAAGGCAACGCAAGAAGAACCGCCTCAACTGAATTTAATTTTGAATTAAGGGAGGAAAACCCTAACCTTAACTTCACCTTTACCGTCGGAAAAAAAAGTAACAAGACTCCTTTCGACGGCGGCGTTAAGACTAGCCTTAGCTTCTTGTTTCGTTGGTTAATTGAATCATGAAATTGACAGTGACCGTATTAAAATCATGAAATTGATAGTGAACGACGATCAAACTTTTCTCCTTTATTGGGAAAAGCTACAAGAAATTCTAAAGGGGGGAGGGAGCTATGCGAGAAACGGCTCGCCGGCGATGGCAAGAAGAAGAGCGTCCATTGGCAGCGAGCAAGGTGCTTGAGAAGGAAGCGGTGGAAGAGATATGCATGTGTTCTAGAGAGAGAATTTCTAGTGGGCAGATGATGGAAAGAAATATTCTCACTTTCTCACTTCATTTATAGTTAAAAAAGAAGAGAGTGTTCTTGATTTTTTTAATAAATTAGTACAATTGTGTTTTTTTTAAATTTTTTTTTCTTTTTTTTTATTTTATTTTTTATTTTTTTTGGTAAGGAAAGAGAGAGTACTTGATTTACACCAATTGTTATATATGTCTGGTCAAACGGTGCGGTTACTTCGTTAGTATTATAAGGGTTACGCGGTCACTCGTTCAGTGTTATAGGGCTAAAGGTTATGCGTTCAGTATTGTAGAGGATACTTAGTCAGTGTTATAAATAACATAGAGTGGTCAGCTGCATACAAAATGTGTTGCTATAATTAACCCACTTTCACCAAAATTGTTGGATGAGAACCCAAACCATTAACCCAAAATCGATCCCTAACCCTTTGGTTCATGTTTTGTTTCTTTTTAGGACCAAATAGAGCTTGAAATTGGCAAAAAATGCCAATGTCTTGTTTTACGTGTCAACAAATGTCTCGATTTGCATGTCGTCGTTTTTAGAGGCATTTTGGGCTTTCTTTCCCTATAAGAACCTGAATAGGTAAAAAATGTAAATACCTCGTTTTGTGTGTCAACAAATGTCTTGAATTGTATGTCGTTATTTTTAATCGCGAAAATAACACAATGAATATTTTGAGGGGGTATTTGGTCCCATACAGGATCCTAATTGATCTTGAAATTGGCAAAAAAAAAGTATCATAAATGACAAGTATAACGAAAATTGCGTGTCTAGAAGTGTCTCGGTTTATGTGACGTTATTTTTTTTTTCTATATAAGTAAATTTCTCAGTTGAGGTTTTTGGCCCATAAGAATTCAATTTGAGATCAAAATATGAAGAAAAAAATTAAGCAATTTTCTAAGCTTGCACACAAATTAAGTCATTAATTGGTTTTTATCTAAATTTAATATTTATACATGTCAAAATAGCTATTATCATATCCAATAATGATAACTAGTTAACTCATAACTCAATTTCGATCTGATTTGAATACGTGTATGAGTCAACCTAAGTCATCATATTCGAATTCGTGTTTGAGTCAATCTGAGTCATCTGATTTGAATTCGTGTATGAGTCATAAATTGTTTGTACAATATACCTAACAAACCCAATTCATTATAACCTGACTTGATTATAACCTAAATCATCTGATTTGTGTAACCTATTATTGAATTAACCCACCTTGTTTTATAACCCTTATTTATTGTGAGCTTTTGACCAAAAATCTCCGGACTTTCTACAATGCTACCCAAATTAACATAATGTGTTCATGATTAGACCAATTACGACACGATATAAATTAAAATCAAAACTCAGAGTAATTGGGTAAACCCATTTTCAAATGAACCCAATTTATCTCAAAACTGATTAGACTTGAACCGATAATGACCTGACCCGATTTCACTCAATTTGTTTAGAACCGAAATTCTCTTTCTGTAGGGAATATTTCAAGCATTACCCCAAAATTGAACCCCACTGTGATCATACACTTAAGCATGGTGGCGTCCAAAGGGAAAGAAGCTAGAGAAAAAGAGTCGCCAACAAGTTTAAGGAACTTCTAAACCGTTCACAGGGTGAAGGTTATACCCATTAACGATCCAAGAGATCGTTAACTCCAATAGGTCTGGAACCATGACTGGAAGTTTGAGGATGAAGGTACAACTCCAATCTAAAAGAGAAAGATCCTGCCCTTATAATAGACCTCTACTTTATTCTGCTCGTATCCATGTGCGCTTTCTGACTAACATGCAACCAATAGATTAACCCTAAACTTAATTAACTATGTTGGTTGAATATTAATGCACAAATAAAACTATTATTGGCGATCACTTGAATTATAATCAAATTAACCCTAAACAAGATTATTAATTATCTTATTAAGCGTGATTACAAGTACAAATTCCCTTTAAACATGCATAAAAGGTGTGATCAAGCAATAACAAAAATAAATATAATCAAGCAACATAATAATAATCATAATCATTAAAAAAAATAATCATGTAAAAAATAAAGCATAATAATAGCAAGATCCTAGGCATGATACTAACAAGATTAATAAAAAAACCCTAGAATATCACTAAACAATAAAAATCAAAGCTTTAACCCTCACATGATACTAACGTGCTATAAGAAAGAAAATAGGAAGCATCATAAAAATCATAATAGATCTAAGGAATTTATTCTTTACCCTAAACATCATACTAAGAAAAGCATCCTAACATGATACTAGGGAAAACATCTTAACATGATACTAGGAATCAAAATAACAACCTAAACATGATTTTTATATCAAGATATCATTAAAAACAATTAAATCACTTACTTGGATGCCTCATATCTATTTCTAATAACAAAATACACACGTTAGTAACTTAAAGGAAAATATAAAATAAACAATTAAATTAAGTAATTGAAATAGAGATTTGGGACCAAACCCTCATAAATAACAAACTTTTCACATCTAGGGCGAAGACAACTTTGAACTTGGCTAAGTGTGTCTAGATCTTGTGAATGCGGAATTTTGTTTGTGAAAAGTTGGTTTAGAATAAGAGAAAGAGAGTATCAAGATTTTCTTGATGAGAGTTGGTGATTAAAAACGGAGGTCTAAGGAAGCTATTTATAACGAAAACAGTCTGGATTTAATAAAAAAGAATCAGAGTTCGAAGAGGAATAAAACACACCGTTGTCGTTGCAACTGCCTCTGTCGCCACGCGACAGGCCTGTCGTCCGATGCTGCAAGACAGTTTTTGCGGATTTTGTTTTTATCATATCTTTCGACCCATAAGTCCAAATAAGGCATATAATATGTCATTGGAAAGCTCTTTAAATCTACTTTCCAACCCAATTAGAATCAGATAAAAATCATTTGCATATAAAAAGATATGGACAAAATAGTGGAAGGATGTCATTTTTAGATAGAGGTATTCCATTCATATCTTTTTCATTATAGCTTGGATTTAATATTATAATATATCATTGGAGATAATTTCAAGATCTATCCACCATATAAAATTTGGATAAATATTATGAGGCACGAAAATAATATATGAATATATTCTACTTCGTACAATACAAGGATTCTCAAAAGGATTAGTTTTATTCAATTTCAAACTCTTTGAAACATAATTATCAATCCTAACTCCATTAGGATTTAAGATAACCTTCTAGAGTATTCTAGAAGATTATAATTAATCCTAATAGTTTTAGGAATGATAATTAATAATAGGCCCTCCTCTAGATCATTGGACCGTATATAAGAGCCAAACCGGGCCCAGTTTAGCATTTTGGCCATAACTTCCTCATTATTCATCGGAATTGAGCTTATAATATATTGTTGGAAATGTATTTTCAAACCCCATCCAACTACAACATTATTGGACCCTTTTCATGGACCAAACTAAACTTGAATGCACATTTTTCATAAATAGGGTAAGACAAGAAATATTTCGAAAAACAGAAAAAATAGATATTTTAATAAAAATATCCTCATCACTATACCTTTCAAACTTTCACTTCATTTGATTATGATTCGACGTGAAAGGTATTCATCACTGGGTTTGATTTTGGGGAGACACATTCTGGTGTCTACAGAAGCCCCCACTTTGACTAAGTTTGGAGAAACGCAAGTTTTGAAAACAAAAGTCAAAGTAGTGATAGAGACGGAGAAGGTGATGACTGTCATTTATGCCACTCTTTTATCCTTTATTCTCTAAGGATTCTCCCTTCATTTGCACTTGTTTGGCCGTTTTCTAAGCATTTTATCTTAGTTTTGTTTTCTCTTTTTCCTTCTCTTTTATCTTTCTTTTTCCTAGATTTTGCCTACTTTTTACTTTGATTTCCATGCTTGTGTTTTGTAGGAACCGGGGTCTTCAAAGAGGAGAAGGCTTAAGTTGAATTGGAGCTGAAGAAAGCAAGTTCTAGAGGAGGTGTGGTCGAACTCTTTGAAAGGTTCGGTCGAACCTTGGGTGTGACCGAACTTGCACAAGGTTCGACCGGACTTTGGAAGCAGGAAATTTTCAGATTTCAGCATTTTGCAGAAGCGATCGAACCCTAGAAGTTCGACCGAACCAGGAGCAGGGAGGTTCGACCGAACCTACCCATGGTTCGACCAAACCTACCCTGATCTTCGACCAAACCTACCCTATGTTCGGTCGAACCTTTTGCCGACTTTAGCCAACTATGTACAAACTATATAAGTCCCGTTTTATAATGTTTTGATGTAATGAGATTAACTTAGTTCTAATTTCTGAATTTTAGCTTAATCTAGAGAGAGAAAGTGGATTATTACTCAAGTTTCCTTTATTGTATTCAACTTTTGTCAAGTTTAATCTTCAATCAAGCAACACTTCAAGTTTTCATCTTTCATTAATCATCTCTTTAGTAATCTCTAATCATTTCTTTTAGCTTTATTTATTTCCTTGGTTGTTGCTTATTTTCATTAATCTTATTAGTTCATCTAGTTATTATTGATTTCATTATTCTTAATCATGTTTTGTTTTGTGTTTCTTTAGTTTATTTCTAGTTTTGATATTATGTTTAATCTCCCTTCTCTAGGCTAATTTCTTAGCTAGGGGAAAGGGGTGGAAAATATGTGTTGATATTGGATGAATGATGATGGTTGGATTGAACTCATGCCATAAATTGATGAAAGACATGATTTTTGATAGGTTGAGATTTTTGTGGCACTTTATTTGATGTTTTCTAGTTTAAATGCATGAAAGTGATTTGAACTAGACTAAGATCATCTCTATTTTAATGATTGCATGAGAATGAGTTATTAAAGTGGAGTTTTATGGATTGTGCATCTTTATTCTCTTGATTTGATTGTAACTAATAGGATGCATGAGAAGAATCCTTATTAGTATAGACCTTTTTCATTGATTTGCGTAGACTATTGCATGAAAATGAATTGTTTAGGTAGAATATTTTGTTCTTTGGCATGTTCTTCATGATAATAATTATTTTTCCCCTCTTTCTAATCATGTTTGACACCCCCGTATCCCTAGCGTCGTTCTCTTTTGAATTTAAATCTTCATTTTCTTTGCTTACAAAAACCAATAAAAACACTCCCCATTTTACTTTTGCATTAGTGAAAATTGATGTTGAATTAGCTTAGTGAGCTTCCTTAGTGGTTTGACCCTTTATATGCCCCTATACTTGTATTAGGGTAGTTTAGGATTATAAATGATTAATTTGATTAGGGTAGTAGTTTAACGACCTATCTAACCCTTGATCAAATTTTGGCGCCGTTGCCGGGGAAGCGACTTGTTTGGCGTCTACTTTTGCTTTTGTTAGTCATTTTACATGCTTTTCTTTTGGTTTTGTTTGTTTTATTATCCTTGTCATTTCTAATTGTTTGCTTAGATTTGGTGAATGCTTAGGAGGTCTCAAGTACCACCCACACATCAAATTGACCACGAGATCAACCGAACTTTGAGACAAGTCCATAGGCTTTAACAAGAAGAGGGAAGAGGTCTTGGTGCTATAGTTGATAGTGAGAGTCGTTCTTACTCTTCAAGTTCGCAAAGCGGATCAATGGTAGGACAAGAAGACGATGTTTTGTTTCGTGAGTTTGGAAATCTAGAAGATTATGAGCTCACGGGAGGGATTTTGCTAGCCGTCACGGAAACCAACTTCTCAATCCATCCCCAATGTACTAGAATGGTCCAATCGGAGCAATTTTCCGGAAGTGCAAGTGAGGACCCGTAGACACCTAAAAATGTCTCCCCAAAACCAAACCCGATGATGAAAACCTTTCACCGCCACTATTGGTCGGGTTCAGTATTTAATCCCGAGAGTGCTTAAAAAATTGTATTTAATTAAATTCAATTTCTCGATAGTCCATGGATCAGTCTTAATGTTTGGTCAAAGAATAGTTTTAATTTCAGCCATTACTTATTTAATTTTAGCCCAAACCTTTTATTTTATTTTATTGTTTTATTATTTATTTTTGGCCCAAACCTTTTATTTATTTTATTTACTTATTTTCTTATTTTATCCCAAATAATAATAAATCAGAAATGGCCCGAAATTATCAATCAACACTTAAAATGCTGAACGAAATTAGGGTTAAAAATAAATTTAGACGGAAAAACGGATAAAAAATTCCCGCGTCACGGCAATAGTCCACCGTGTCACTGGAAACTATCCCGTCTGACGATGGGGTTCCCCGTGACACGGGACACCTGCTGTGAAACGGGGGTTTCCGTGTCCTTTCCGCGTAAACCCTTAACGCGTTTTCTCCCCTCGTTCATTAATTATTTCTCGCGTCACGCAAATGTGTACCGTGTCACGGGAATGTTTCCCGTCTGACGGTGGGATTTCCCGTGTCACGGTATACAGTGCCGTGTCACGGTATACTTTTTTAGGGTTTTTTTTTATCATTTTAGGGTTCCGTGTGTTCCCTCAGCACATTTTTTCTATAAATACCCCCTCATTTCTGATGTACAGGGCATGAATTAATTCTCTATTTTTTTTCTCTTCTATGCTCTAGCTTAAACACTAGCCTAACTTTTTTTCTTTCAAAATTCCTTATTCAAGCACTCCAAGGAGTCCGTACTTTACTCGTAGTTCTGTCCTTAAGCCAAGGCGTGAAAGGTAAAACTGTTTGAGGGTTTGGCCCCAAATCAACTCTACTTTATTTAATTTAATTTAATTATTGTTCTATTATTATTTCCTTCAAGTTACTAACTCGTTTATTATGTTATAATCTTATTGTTTTATCAAGTGATCACTAATATTTTAGAATTATATGTTGCATTAATATTCTACCAATTTAGCTAAATAATATTTTGGAGCGAATTGAATATTTTGTTTGTATGCCTTTGAGATCGCAGAAATCACTTTTCACTATAAGAATCGAGTAGAGGCCAATACGGGCGAATGTGACTCCATGACTCACTTCGTACCATCATCCTCGATCCTCCTTTCGTGGTTCCGAACCATATGCAGTTAGTAATCTCATGGATTATGAATGTGGTGTAACCTTCACGGGTCAATCGTTGTTGCCTATCGTTGTCCCTTATTCGTGGTTGCCTTTTATGATCCGTGAACGGTTTACAAGTTCCTTAAAAGCTTGTTGGTGGCTCCCTACTTTCCTTGTCCCTAATCGTATTATGTCAATTCCCACTTCCTATGAGTGCCAAGTATATTCACACATGCTTTAACGCAGGCGCACTTCGAGCGACGCCTACAGGACCCCATCGAACATTTGGACCGGTTTCTTGAGTTGTGCGTGATGATGAAAACCAATGAACTGAGCCAAGACTACATTCGTATGCATCTCTTCCATCAATCTCTCACCGGAAGATCAAAGAAATGGCTAAAGCAAGTAAAGCCCAACTCTCTCACAACATGAAGGGAGGTGGTAAAGGCGTTCTTGAAGCGATTTATCTCCAAGGAGAAGACCGCCGAAATGAGAAGGAATATCGCATCATTCGAGAAAGAAGCTGATGAAAGTATTGGTGATGCTTGGGAGAGATTCAAGGAGTTGATGCAAGCGTGTCCTCACCATGAGTACAATCAAGGGTTGCTCATGTGGTTTTTCTATGACGGATTGGAGCCCATATCAAGAGCCAACTTGGATGCGGGCGGGTGGTTAATTAATAAAAATCCCCCAAAATCAAGTTGAAGCAACAATAGAAGAGGTAGCAAAGAACTACTCTTGGGGGGGCCGAAGAAGGAATGCTCCAAAGAGAGGTGGTATTAATGAATTGGAGAAAGTTGATCAATTGCAACATCAAATTGATCAACTAACAAAAGGGCTTTCCAATTTGAACACGAGTGTGAGTGCAAGTGCAAGCGGTGGAGCAAGCTCCTCTCAAGTTACCTCTTTCCCTTGTCAAAATTGTGGAGGAACGAACCATGATACATCTTATTGTTGAGGTTTGAGCCCCGAGCATATAGTGGCATACAACACAAGGCAAGAAGGATTTAGAGGAAGCGGCGATGGAGTAGCTTGGAGACAACCACCAACCGGGTTTGCATCTCAACCGCAACAATGGAACCAACAAGCTCAACCTTCCCGCAATTCCAACCCTCAATATCAAAATCCACCTCCATATCAACACCAAAACCTAAGAGAAAACTACCCAAAGAACAACCAATATAACAATCAAACCCAAGCACTTTAAGAAATCAAGAACAAGCACCTCAAGCGGAGCTAACACAAACTCAACTCCTTCAAGCCATGCATGCACAAATGCAAACTTTTGGGCAACAAAGGCAACAACGATTGACCCGTGAAGGTTACACCCCATTCATAATCCATGAGATTACTAACTCCATATGGTTCAAAACCACGAAAGGAGGATCGGGGATGATGGTACGAAGTGAGTCATGGAGTCACATTCGCCCGTATTGGCGTCTACTCGATTCTTATAGTGTAAAGTATTCATGTAATCTCAAAGGCATACAAACAAAATATTCAATTTTCTCCAAACTATTATTATTCTAAATTGATTGAATATTAATGCAACACATAATTCTAAAATATTTGTGATCACTTGATTAAATAACAAGATTAAAAAGGAACCTAAACCGGTTGTCCCAAATTATCTTATTAGGCGTGATTTTCAATTACATATTCCCTTTAAACATGCAATATATTGGAAGCAACTTAACAATAAATCCAACAATATAAAATCGTTAGAAAAATAATAGAATAAAAGGAACATAATTCCCTTTAAACATGCATAAAAGGCGTGATCAAGCAATAACAATAAATATATATCAAGCATCATAATAATAATCATAATCATAATAATTATAGCAATAATAATCATAATCATGTTAAAGTATAATAATAGCAAGATCCTAGGCATGATACTAACAAGATTAATATCAAACCCTAGCATGTCACTAAACAATACAAATCAAAGCTTTAACCCTAACATGATACTAACATGATATTCGGAAAGAAAATAGGAAGCATCATAGAAATCACAATTGTCATATTTGATATTAGAAATTATAGTTATTACCCTAAACATGATACTAGGAATCGTTGTTATCATTCAAAACATCAAGCATCCTAACATGATACTAGGAATCATAATAACAACCTAGACATGATTTCTATAGCATAATATCAATAAAACAATTAAAGCACTTACTTGGATGCCTCGTATCTCTTTCTAATAACAAAATACACAAGTTAGTAACTTCAAGGAAAATAATAAAACCATTAATTAAATCAAATAATTGAAAAAGAGTTTTGGGACCAAACCCTCAGAAATTAAAACCTTTCACGTCTAGGGCGAAGGCAACTTGGAATTTGGCTAGGTGTTTCTAGATCTTGAGAATGCGAAATTTTGTTTGCAAAAGGCTAGTTTAGAAAGAGAGAGAGAGTAGAATCTTGAAAACTAGAGAGTTGATGATCGAAAACGGATGTTTTTGGAGGATATTTATAGAGAAAGTTAGCCGGACGGATAAAAAAACAAAACAGAGTTTCAAAGAGAATAAAACAGATTGGCGCCAGACGCCAGACATTAGCGCCAGGCGCTAAGGCTAGCGCCAGACGCTAAGCTTTAGCGCCAGGCGCTAATCCTGTCGTCAGGCGCTAGAAAACATTTTCACGCGTTTTCTTAATTTTGATAAAATTTAGCCGTACAGAAGGGAAAAATCGTATTTTCCTTAAAATTACCTCTTTTATTCTGATTAAAACTCCAAAAAGACAACCAAATTCAATTTATCAATGCTTATTAAATTAGGAATGAAAAGAACCTTCTAGAAGAATCTAGAAGACTAAAATCAATTATAATTGCATTGGCAACGATAAATCAATATTAGACCCTCCTCTAGATCATTGGGCCGCACATAAATATCAAATCGGGCCCAGTTTAGTAATTTGGCCATAACTTTCTCATTCTTCATCAGAATTGGGCTTATAATATATCGTTGGAAAGCTCTTTTAAAACCCCATCCAACTATACCATTATTGGACTCTTTCCATGGACCAAACCAAACTAGATTGGCTATTTTCTTAAAATGGGTTTTCAAAAACAATGAGAAAGAAAAGAATTAAAAACTAACCGCAACACTAGACTTTCAACACTTTCATTTTATTCGATTATGATTTGATGTGAAAGGTACTCATCACTGGGTTTGATTTTGGGGAGACACAAATGGGTGTCTACAATGAGATAGAAGGAGGTTCGGAGAAGAAGAAGCTCGACAATGAGAAGACAACTTCAATTCCTATTGAGGCTAGGAATCTTGATGGACTAGTTCCTTTTCCCGGTCGACTTGCGGAGAGGAAGTTGAATGATATGTTTGAAAAATTCCTTAGTGTGATGAAGAATTTTCACATCAACCTCCCTTTCCTTGAAGTTTTGACACAAATGCCATCTTACTCCAAGTTCCTCAAAGATATTCTCACCAACAAGAGGAATCTCAATGATGAGCTTATCACCCTTCCATCAAGTGAGTGCTCTTGTCCAACATAAGATGCCTAAGAAGGAAAAAGACCCGGGAAGCTTCACTTTGCCGGTGAAAATCGGGAACATGGAATCTAGGGGCGCCTTAGCCGATCTTGGAGCAAGTGTTAGTTTAATCCCTCTATCCATTGCTCAAAAACTCAATATAGAGATGATCCCTACAAAGAAGACAATTTAATTGGCTGATCGGTCGGTGAAATTACCTTGTGGAGAGCTTGAGGATGTTCCAATTCAAGTGGGACACATCTACGTGCCTTGTGACTTTTAGTGATGGATTTGGAGGAAGATGTTAACACTCCTTTAATTTTGGGATGTGAAGCTCTTAAAACTTTAGGGGCGGTCATCAATTGCAAGAACAACACCATCATATGTGAGGTGGCCGATGAGAAGATTGTCTTTGAGTTTTCTAAGTTGCTCAAGACCCCCATGGTTGAAAAATGCTATAGAGTTGATGTTGTGAGTGAGGAGTTAGATCGCTTGGGGAGGGTCATGATGAAGCCTCAAGATCCAATTATAGAAGCTCTAACATGAAAGGAAGAGTTCCACTCTCAAGAGGCAAGAGAGTTTGTCATGGCAATGGAGGAATCCTCAAAGGAGGAGGTTGAACAACAAGTTGAGATCTAGCTTGAGTCCAAGGAGGAGAAATTGGAGGAGAGTTTTAAGCCTCCTACCAAGGTAGAACTCAAGCCCCTTCCCCCTTCTTTGAAATATGCTTATCTTGATAAAGAGGGAAAATACCCTATTATAGTCAACGCTACCCTAGATGGTCTCAATTTGGAAAAACTACTTGTTGTTTTGAGAAAATATAAGGATGTGGTAGGGTATATCATTGGTGATATCAAAGGTATTAGCCCTTCTTTATGTATGCATCGTAGTCATGTTGAGGATGATCATTTCACCTCCATTGAACCTCAAAGGAGGTTGAACCCTTACCTCCAAGAGGTTGTCAAGAAAGAAATTTTAAAACTACGTGAGGCGGGCATCATCTATGCTATATCTGATAGCAAGTGGGTTAGCCCGGTTCATGTGGTTTCAAAAAAGGGTGGGATGACCATAATCAAGGGTGAAGGAGGAGAGGAAATCTCCACCCGGACGGTGACCGGGTGGAGAATGTGTATTGATTATAGAGGTTGAACAAAAATACAAAGAAAGAACATTTTCCTCTCCCATTCATGGACCAAATGCTTGAGAGACTCTGTCACCATGCTTTCTTTTGTTTCTTGGATGGGTACTCCAGATTCTTCCAAATCCCTATCCATCCAAGCGATCAAGAGAAAACTACTTTCACATATCCATATGAGACATTTGCATACCGAAGAATACCATTCAGCTTATGAAATGCTCCTTCTACCTTTCAAAGATGCATGACCTCCATTTTCTCCTAGATGCTTGATAAAGAAATTGAAGTTTTCATGGATGATATTAGTGTTGGTGGCTCGTCTTTTGACACTTGTCTTTTTAACCTCGAATTTTTTTTGAAAAGGCGTTAAGAGGCGAGTTTGGTTTTAAATTGGGAAAAGTGCCACTTCATGGTCGAGGAGGGTATTTTCCTCGGCCATAAAGTTTCAAAAAATGGCATTGAAGTTGACCCGACCAAAGTTTTGGTGATTGAAAAGTTGCCCCCTCCTACTTCTATCACGGGAGTACGAGCTTTTCTTGTGCATGCCGGTTTCTACCGGAGATTTATCAAAGATTTTTTTGTCAATCGCCAAACCTTTGATTGAATTACTCAAAAAGGATGTTGTTTTTAATTTCATGAGGCTTGCTTTAAGGCATTTCATAAGCTCAAGGAAGCTTTCATCTCCTCTCCTATTGTGCAAGCTCCGGATTGGAGCTTGCCTTTTGAGTTAATGTGCGATGCGAGTGATTTTGTAGTGGGTGTCGTGCTTGGACAAAAGAAAGAAGGAAAATCATGTGTCATCTATTATGCAAGTAGGACTCTTGATGAAGCTTAAAAGAACTATACAATAACGGAGAAGGAAATGATAGCGGTTGTTTTGCCTTTGATAAGTTTAGGTCCTATCTTATTTGCTCCAAGGTGGTTGTGTACACGGATCATATTGCGGTGCAATATCTCATGACTAAGAAGGAAGCAAAGCCTCGTCTTATCCGTTCGGTTCTCTCTCTTTAAGATTTTCACATGGAAATGAGGGACAAAAAGGGAGCGGAGAATTACGTTGTGGATCATTTATCTAGGCTGCCTTTTGAGAACAAAAGTGATGTACCAATCAATGATGAGACAGGATTTGAAACTCTCGTGGCTATGGACTCAACATCTAGCCCTTGGTATGCGGACATTGCCAATTATCTTGCTTATGGAGTCATTCCCTCGCAGTTTTCTTCTCAATAAAAGAAGAGGTTTTTCAAGGAAGTGAGGAGGTACTTTTGGAATGACCAATACTTGTTCAAAGAATGTGGAGATGGCCTTTTTCAAAATTGTGTTCTGGATCATGAAATTGAAGGAGTTCTTGAGCATTGCCATTCACTACCATGTGGAGGACATGGGGGTGTTGATAAGACGGTGGAAAAAATTTCTCAATCTTTATTGTGGTGGCCAACGATGCATAAGGATGCCCACAAGTTCGTTTCACAATGTGATAGGTGTCAAAGAAGTGGTTGCATAACCAAAAGGGATGAAATGCCTCAACAAAGTGTCTTGGAAGTTGAGCCCTTTGATGTTTGGGGGATAGGCTTTATGGGGCCTTTCGTTTCTTCTTGTGGAAATCTATATATCTTGGTAGTGGTTGACTATGTGACAAAATGGATTGAAGCCATACCCTCTCCTACCAATGATCACAAAGTTGTGCTTAAGCTTCTAAAGAAGATGATTTTTTCCTAGATTTGGGGTTCCAAGGGTGTTAATTAGTGACGGAGGCTCCCATTTTGCCAAAAAGCAATGCAATTTGAAGCTCTTCTCAAGAAATATGGCGTTCATCACAAGGTTGGACTACCTTACCACCCTCAAACTCAAGGACAAGTGGAGGTCTCGAATTGTGAAATCAAGAATCTACTTGAAAGGATGGTGAACAAATCAAGGAAAGATTGGTCTCTCAAGCTCGATGACACACTATGGGCTCTTAGGACGGCGCACAAGACTCCAATCGGCACGACCCCTTATAGGTTGGTCTACGGAAAGGCTTGTCACTTCCCGGTTGAGTTAGAATACAAGGTTTGGTGGGCCATCAAGGAACTCAATATGGATTTATCGTTGGCCGGTGAGAAGAGTTTGCTTAAGCTCAATGAACTTGAAGAGCTTAGAAATGATGCTTATGAGAGCTCAAGATTGTATAAGGAGAAGACCAAAAAGTGGCATGACCAACATATACAAAACAAGAGCTTTAAGGTTGAAGATAAGGTTTTGCTTTTCAACTCAAGGCTTCGTTTGTTTACGGGTAAACTCAATTCCAAGTGGTCGGGTCCTTTTGTGATATAGAAGACTACTCCTTATGGTTCTTTTGAGTTAGATGCGGATGGTAACAAGTTTATGGTCAATGGTCATCGTTTGAAGCATTACTTTTGCAAGGAAGAAGTTGGTCTCATTGAATGTCTAATGCTTGAACCTTTGGATCCTAAGCCTCCCCCTTGATGAATTTTTCTCATGGTCAAGCTAGTGACCTTATAAAGAAGCGCTTCTCGGGAGGCAACCCGAGTTTCTAACCCTTTTTCTACTTTTCTTTTTTCTTGATGTTTTGATTTTTCTATCTACAATTTTGTATTGATGGATTTATGTGTTTTAGGTTTTGGTTGTGTTGGAATCGTTTGTATGCCTTGCCTTTAGCTTGATTGTATGGTGTTGTAGTGTGTTTTAAAGAGAAGATTTTGCACATATTTTGCTGCAAAATGAGAATTTTTGAAAAATTGGGTGGTTCGACCGAACTCTCTGAAGGTTTGGTCGAATTTTCTAAAACGTTTGACCAAACTTTCTTGAGTTTGGCCGCTCCTACTCTGGAAGTGTAATCTGAAAACTTTCTGACGAAATTGTAGAAATTAAAGATTCAGAGTAGGTTCGATCGAACCCAGGGGTGGTTCGACCAAACCTTTGTGTGACCGAACTATCAGAAGTTCGGTCGCTCCTATTTTGGAACTAAAATCTGAAAACTTTCTGCCCAATTTTTGAATTTAAAGTTTGAGAGTAGGTTCGACTGAACCTTGAGGTAGTTCGACCGAACTATGGGTAAAGTTTGACCGAACCTTTATCGGGCAAATTTTATTTAAAATGCAAAGAATAGCCGCACAACTGTTCTTCTCCACTCACCCTCATTCGACTCTCTCTCTCTTCTCTTCTCCTTCTCACTCTAAAACTCCATTTTCACACCCCATTTCAACCTCAAATCTCCATCAAAATCACTTCAATCTTCTCTATTTCTCACTTATTTTTCATCCTTTACTCAATTTCTATAATCTACACCCAAAATTCCTCACAAAACTCCACCTTTTCAAATTTTCCCAAATTCTAGGGTTTGAGTGAGTTGCTATTTTGGAGTTTCTACTTGCTTCCAATAAATTGTGGTATGGTTTTTCTAGCTTTTGCAAGTTCATTTTGTCAATTTCTCTTAGTTTTACCATGTTTTACATGTTAAATTATAAATTGTGGTAATATTGAGATTGTTAGTAATGGCTTGTTTGATGTTTGTGGCTCTTAGGATTTCCTTGTTGCAATTGATTGGTTGTTGATAGTAAAACTTGCTTCATGATGCTTATGCATGTATACCATGATTTTATTTGGTTTCAATGTATTTGATTGAATATGTTGATTTCACATTAGGTTGTTCATGCTACTTGTAGCGAATATTTCAAGCATTATCCCTAGCTTGTACCCCACTGTGATCATACATTTAAGCATGGTGGCGTCTAAAGGGAAAGAAGATAGAGAAAAAGAGTCGCCAACAAGTTTTAGGAACTTGTAAACCGTTCACGAGGTGAAGTTTACACCCCTTAACGATCCAAGAGATCGTTAACTCCAATAGGTCTGAAACCATGACTGGTATTTCAGGGATGAAGGTACGAATCCAACCTAAAAGAGATTGAACCTGCCCTAATAATAGGCCTCTACTTTATTCTGATCGTATTCATGTGCGCTTTCTGACTAACATGTAATCATTAGGATTAACCCTAAACCTGTTTATCTATGTTGGTTGAATTTAATGCAAAATAAATCTATTATTGGCGATCACTTGAATTATAATCAAATTAACCCTAAACAAGATTATTAATTATCTTATTAAGCGTGATTACAAGTACCAATTCCCTTTAAACATGCATAAAAGGCGTGATCAAGCAATAACAATAAATATCAAGCAATTTTATAATAATCATAATAATTATAATAATAATCATCATCAAAATAATCATTTTAAAGCATAATAATAGCAAGATCATAGGCAGGATACTAACAAGATTAATAACAAACCCTAGCATGTCACTAAACAATAAAGATCAAAGCTTTAACCCTAACATGATACAAACACGATATTAGGAAAGAAAATAGAAAGAATCGCAGGAAACACAATTGTCATATTTGATATTAGAAAGGGAAATTTGTCAGAAACAACCTTTTAAAGTGTCCACTTTATTTAAAACAACCTTTTAAATTTTTTTTTGCAATTTCAGACCACATTATAAATTTTTTTATCAAAGACAACCAAATGCTACTTTCCGGCGTTTGACTATATTTGTCCCGATGTTAACCACTGTGCAACGCACATGAACTCGTATATTGCTTAATACACCAATTTTCACTCCAATTCACTCGTACTAAAAGAGGGATGAAAGAGAAGCAGAGGTTTTAATAGGAGTTAATTGGAGGAAAAAGGGGTGTATTAAGCAATGTAGGAGGTCACGTGACTCGCACACTCGTGGTCAACATCGGCAAAAATTGAGTCAACGCCGGAAAGTAACATTTGGTTGTTTTTGATAAAAAAAATTTATAATGTGGTCTTAAATTGCAAAAAAAAATTTTAAAAGGTTGTTTTAAACAAAGTTGACACTTTAAAAGGTTGTTTTTGACAAATTTTCCTATTAGATATTATAGTTGTTACCCTAAACATGATACTAGGAAAATCAAAATGCCCTAACATGACCCTAGGAATCATAATAACAATCTAATCATGATTTCTAAATCATAATATCAATAAAATCAATTAAAGCACTTAATTGGATGCCTCGTACCTCTTTTTAATAACAAAATACACACGTTAGTAACTTCAAGGAAAATAATAAACAAACAATTAAATTAAATAATTGAAATAGAGATTTGGGACTAAACCCTCAGAAATTAAAACCTTTCACGTCTAGGGCGAAGGTAACTTCGAATTATGCTAGGTGTTTCTTGGTCTTGTGAATGCGGAATTTTGTAGAGAAAAGAATTCTTAAAAACAAGAAAGAATAAGAATACCAGAGAATATTTGAGAATAAGAGAGAATTGATATTTTTGATGATTTTTGAAGAGAAAAATGGAGATTTTAGGAGGCTATTTATAGAGAAAATCAGCCAAATGGATAGAAAAACAAATCAGAGTTTCGACGAGAATAAAACAGATTAGCGCCAGGCGCTAATGTCTGTTGTCAGGCGCTAATTATTATTTTCACGCGTATTCTTAATTCAGATAAAATTTAGTCGTACAGAAGGGCAAAATCATATTTTCCTTAAAAACACTCTTCTATTCTGATTAAAACTCTAAAATGTCAACGAAAGTCAATTTATCAATGCTAATTGAATTAGGAATGAAAAGATCCTTCTAGAGGAATCTAGAAATCTAAAATCAATTGTAATTGCATTAGGAATGATAAATCCATATTAGGCCCTCCTCTAGATCATTGGGCCGCATATAAGGATCAAACCGGGCCCAATTTAGTAATTTGGCCATAACTTCCTCATTATTCATCGGAATTGGGCTTATAATGTATCGTTGGAAAGGTGTTTTCAAGCCCTATCCAACTACACCATTATTGGACCCTTATCATGGAGAAAACTAAACTGGAATGGTTGTTTTCTGAAAATAGGTTTTCAAAAATAGAGAGAAGAGAACAAAAATTAAAACTATATGCAACACTAGACTTTCCACACTTTCACTTCATTCGATTATGATTCGATGCAAAAGGTACTCATCACCAGGATCGGTTTTGGGGAGACACAAATGGGTGTCTACAGAAGCCACCACTTTGACTGAGTTTGGAGAAACGCAAGTTTCGAAAACAAAAGTCAAAGTAGCGATAGGGACGGAGAATGATTTAGAACGTTCTGCGATCCTAAATCATTCTTGTAACGCCGATACATGCAAAACTAGCATTAGTTAATAGATAAGAGAGTTAAGAAACGCGTATCTTGCACCGTCGAGCACACGTCTATGAAGGTAACCGATTTGCTGCTGCATTGTTGTATTTTTGTATTTTTGACGACCTCCTGCAAGCTAGAGAATGATGCTTGAAGATTGCTACGCTTATAACTGTCTTCAATTCTGCCATGATAGACTTCTGCAAGCTAGAGAGCCCCATCGAAGATTGCTTCGCTTAAAACCACCTTCTAGCACTTTGAGACCATCTTCCGCAAGCTAGGGAACATGATCGAAGACAACTTCGCTTGAAATCACCTCCAGTTGTTTGTGACACCTCTCCGCAAGCTAGGGAACGCTGCTGAAGATATCCTCACCTGAAGCTATCCTCATTTGTTGCGATAATATTCCGAGGAAAATTACCGAAGACCTACGCTTGTCGATCTTTAAAAGCTCGCTTGAACTTTGCTTCCGCTATGCTAGTACGTCAGCGCTTTTGCTGCTTTTGAACCTGTATGTCGGTGCTTCTGAACTATGAACCAGTATGTCGGTGCCTTCTGCTGAATTTTGAACCAGTATGTCGGTGCCTTTGCTGTATGAACCAGTATGTCGGTGCTTTGCGATGAGCCAATGCTTAGGCGCTTCAAGCTAAGTGAGACGATCAATCATCAGGTCGATCACTTTATGCAATTGCAATCGAGACGATTACTAAATAATGTCAAATTTCTTAGAGGGGCTAACCGGTGTACCAAGGAACCCAAAATATTGTAAGAGGTCGAATTAACCGCGCTGAGTAGCTGAACATTTTGTCGCCGCTGAAATATTACTAGCGCCGCATATTTGGCTCTAGCGCTAGGCGCTGGCACTAGCGCCAGGCGCTAAGCCTTATCGTTTGGCGCCAAGGCCTGTCGCTTGGCGTTAGAGTCGGGATTTCCATATATACCCCTTTCTTCTTCATTTTTGCTGCTGTTATTTTTTGCTCGAGAAATCGCCGCGAACTTCAATTCACTCGTTCTTGCTTGTTTCTCAACCGAATTTGCTCAAATTTGTTGCAAATCAAAGCTTGTTCCATCCATTTTCCCTATCTATGTAAGTTTGTCTCCAAACTTGCTCCGGTTTTAAGAATTTTGCACATGTTTGTTCACGGTTTTCTTGAAAATTCGAAACTTGAATTACTTAATTCACTTTGTTTGTCAAATTTTATGCCATGAAATTGCTTGATTATGTTTATATATTGTCTTGGGAGTAATTTGAGACTTATTTGACTCAATTTGGTGAAGAAACGAACAAATCCCCATTGTTGGACCTCTTAAGGTCGGGAATACAATGTGGCTAGTTCTTGGTGTTTTTGCTAGAAATTCTTGCCAATTTGTCAAAAAAATTACCATAGTATTTCAAGAAATTGTTTGGATGCTTGAAAAATGCCGTATGTGCTCAATTTGAATTTGTGCTCTATTTTAGTACTACGAACTCTGTTTTTTACGAGCATATCATGCGGCTAGGCGAACCTTAGATACTATAGAATCTTAATTTATGATATTTTTGCACAATGTAGCATGGCTAGACAACGAGGTTCGGGTTCACGGTCCTGAGACGCACGACGGGAGCATGAGCCCGTAGAGGAGGACGCCGATCCGTCCACTTCTCTTGGTCCCCTCCCTGAGTGGGATGAGCGGACTCTGTACTTCTCCCCCATCCACCATATTTCAAAGAGGGTGCGACGAGGGATCACGGTTGGTAGGACGCGCTACCACGGCTCAGGTTGCGATACCCTTGGCGACCTGTACAAGATGTACATCGGCATTGACGGAGAGGTGAGACTTCTCTTGGAGTCTTGCGGATTGACTGCACTTTTTGAGACCTCGGAGGCCATGATTGCCTCTAGCGGGGGTCAGCACGTAGCTCGTGCCCTTGTGGAGTTCTTTTGGGACACCACCAACGCTTTCTACTTTCCTTGAGGTGAGATGATGGTCACCCCGACTGACTTTAGTCTTATTACGGGACTGGAGTTTAGTTCTGTTGCACTGCCGTTTGACAACGAGATCAACGTCTTTTCTCCTGAGGTTGAGGAGCTGTTGGGTCCGATTATTGTTCGGGCTCGTGCTGAGGTAGAGTCGACTCAGTTCAGCGCCAAGGGGATTCGCCGTTCGACTCTAGCGACGGCTTTCGAGGATGATGCGACCACTTGAGAGCAGCGGGTGCGCATCTTTGTGCTTATCTTGCTGTCAGAGACGTTTTCCTCTGACAAGGGTAGTAGAGTGTTGCTTTACTACCTACCTGCGGTCCGTGATTTACACTTTATCGGGACTTATGACTGGGCTAGCTTGGCCTATACTGACTTCGTTCGAGCGTTACAAGACTAGTGTTGACACCGGTCCTTCATGAGGAACGTCGCTCTATCCGGCTCTTGAAGAGTAGTAGAGGTATACTTTATCTCCCACAAAGTTTAGCTCTATGCTTTGGTTTGCATTTGCTGATATATTTTTTTTTGCCTTTTGTAGATCTGGTTCTATGAGTACTTTCCCTCAGTTGCGCCGGCGAGACCGTCGCCGCGTAGGTTTCCAGTGAGTGCCTCTAAGGGAGGCCGTCGCGCTGGGATGTCTACTGCTTATGTCCGAGATCGGATCATCTCGGTATGGTTCTTTGCATATTTGAACACTTTCGTATTACCTTTGGTAGATTCTTATCTGGTAGGCGTTCTTTGCAGGAGCGTGACGTGCAGTACCAGCCGTGGATCGGCTTGGTTGTCCCTAGGTTAGCTGCATAGTATACAGCTGAGTGTTGCTATTTCTTAGGGACTTATGGAGCAATTGCATATCTTGGAGAGAGGGTTGCTATTCAGCATTCCTCAGACACTTTTTTTCTTGCTCCTCCGCCGCGTCAAATGTTCAATGACGAGAGGTTGGTGAGCATGTCTGAGAGAGTGGGTACCCCTTGGCGATCTTATACAATCCCTGGGCGGTGCTATGAGGAGGAGCTACTGCCGTTGTTAGCTCCAATCCCTATAATGGCTGAGGAGGTGGCGGTATGATTTTCATCTTTTACCTTCCGTTAAATAGCCCCTAAGTAATGTTTTACTAACTTTGATTTGCTTTTGTTAGGCTGGACCTACTGAGTTCGTGCCACCTAGTATGTCCATCCATTATTAGGGGACATACAGGCCGATCGAGGAGATGATTCCTCCGGCTCCTGAGGGTGAGCGCTTCGTGGAGCGGTCGATTCCTTGTCACCAGACTCGGGTAAGCTTTATTTATTTGCAATTTTGTTCATATATGTAATGCATCATTACTGACTTTATCTCCTTGACAGTTCTCACGCGAAGTGGTCATGGCGATGGCATGGTGTATAGATGCCTTCCGAAGCCAGCTCGTTCGGATGAGGAATGTGGCTACGTGTCGTTGCGACAACGCGTTCAGGAGGTAGTTTCTCTTCTTATTTTTTCGTTATTGCTTCTATTTTGATTGTTTCTGACTTAATTTCTTTTTGTAGGGTCAGCCCATTCCTTCTCGTACCCGGGCGAGACCGGAGGTGCGGAGGGAACCAGCGAGGTCTAGCTCAAGACGTCGCTGTACTGGTTCTGGCGGTCGGGGTGGTTGTTTTGAGGCTAACCGTTTCGAGGCGGTGGAGGGCTCGGGCTCCTCATCTGAGGGTGCACATGCTGCACCGGTAGGCCAGGGAGAGGCTACCTCGACTCTTAGAGATGGTGGGATGTACGAGGTTGGCTCGTCATCACAACAGCCTCCGCAGCCTTAGCCTCAGGTTGATCTTAAGTGGACGGGTCCTGAGCTGAGTTTTCCACCTCACGAGGAGACTGGAGGTGGAGTTGGTGGAGAGGTTACTTCTCGTACTGCGCAGTTTAATGACATGATGGGCGTACGTCCTCCGGCGCCGTAGTTTATTCCTGTGCTTTTTATTATTTTCACTTCATTTAGAACTTTGCCTTTATTTAGACTCATTTAATAGACATATTTCCATATACATACTACAATGAGTTTATTTATTTAACATTTTTTTTCATTTTTATGTGCATGTTTGTGTGTGCAAAGAATTGTGATAATTACTAATTTTGCGAAAAAATTTCGTCATTTTTATTATTGATGGAGGGTATCCGACTCTCTCCCCCAAAAAGAAAAAATGAAAAAAAATAAAAATAAAGGATTTACAAAAACTTAAAAATTAAGTCTAAATAAAATCCAAAAAATAATATAATTAATATGATTGATATATTAATTAAGAAAAAAAGGGAAAAATATAATTAGAAAAAAGGGGTATAAAAAGAATAAAAGATCGCAAAGTCATTGTTCAGACTTGAATCAGGCCAAATAACGCGGTTATTGGAAAACTAGTATGATAAGACAATCAACGCCATTTGGCGCCACGCGTTTTGGGTTAGTGCCAGATGCTAATCTTAGCGTTTGGCGCCAGGCTTTGGCGTCTGGCGCTGATGAGCGCTGACTCCGAATCCTTTTTAGATTGAAACTGGGAAAAATTGGATTTTGGTACCTCGAAAATGGGGGTAATTGAATTTTCGTACCCGTTTAAAATTTATTTTTAAATTGGTACCTCCAAAAACACAAAACTGTAGATTTCAGTACCTCCGTCAAGTTCCGTTAAGTTTTCCGTTAGTGGGGCCCATTATCTAATTATTTAATAATTTAGTTTATTAAAAAAAAAGAATAAACATTTAATAAAAAAAACTTAAAAAATAATTTTAAAAAAAAATCAGCCACTGCCACCCTACCCCTGTGCCGGCTTCCGGCTGTTGGTGGCCGAATTTCGCGGGCACTGGCGCCGACCACCTCTTCCCTTTCCCTCCCTGTTTTCCCCTTCCCCGAAACCCTAGCGCAACCACCTAAACCAGCCTAGCGAGAAGCCGACAACAGCAAATCAACCCACCACCGCTGCATAACTCCTCTCCCCTACCCAAAACCGTCGCTGAACTGCCGAAACCCCAACCCACACCCATACCAAAACCCACAAACCGCCGTACTCCTCTCACCCTTACCCTGAAACCAAATCGGGGCTGAGGAATTGAAGATCAACAGCTTCAATTGGAAGTGCGAAAGGCGGTGGTTTTGTCGGAGGAATTGGTGCTGGCTAGTGCATGGGAACGAAGCAGGGGTTGCGGTGCTCTGCTAGTTGCGGGATGTTGCGGTTGTGGATGTATTTTTTTTTATTATTTTGGGGATTTAGGGTTTCGATGTGGTGGTTTTCAGATCTGGTGGGTAGAGTGATGGCGTTGGCGCGGGGAGGCAGGGCTGGTAGGGGTGTGGCGTTGGCGCAGGGAGACAGAGCTGGGTGGCGGTTAAGGGGAGGGGTTGGTCTACCTCCGGCGAAAGGTGGGTGGGTGGTGGTTTTAGTGGTTTTTTTTTATTTATTTTTTATTTTTTTATAAAATGTTTTTTCTTTTTTTTTTTTAATAAATTAAATTATTAAATAATTAGATAATGGGCCCCACTAACGGAAAACATAACGGAACTGGACGGAGGTACTGAAATCTACAGTTTTGTATTTTTGAAGGTACCAATTTAAAAAAAAATTTAAACGGGTACGAAAATTCAATTACCCCCATTTTCGAGGGACCAAAATCCGAATTTTCCTTGAAACTGTGCCGATTTTGTGCATAAATAGCTCCCTGCTCAGCCGATTTTCTTCATAATTTCAGTAGATTTAATATAACCTTAGCTTTTGAAAAAATAATAATCATGTCTTTAGTCTCTAAAAGTTTTACCAACTTTACTCATTAATGGTGTCGGTCTCTAACTGCCAAAGAGAGAAAAGAGTTAGACTTTTTTCATATGGGGGGTATTTATGGTGTCAAGGGGGTAGATCTTGATTTAGACTTTATTCATACCGCCTTAGAATATTGGGATGTGGATACTCATTGTTTTAGATTACGGTGTGATGAAATTAGCCCTTTGCCGGAAGAATACGGTGCTATCTTAGGCCTCCCTGCATTAGATCTTGCAGTAATCCCTAGAATAAATGAATATTATTATAAGGATTTTGAGCGCTTCTTTAATTTAAAAGACAAAGATCTAACAAATATGGTAGATGGTAGCATAGTTAATTTGATAGAATTTGTTTGCCATTATTTTGATAGACCTTATTCTGAGTCTTTTCATGTTTATAGAAGAAGGGCTTTTCAATTTTGCATGCTTAACCAATATCTTCTCACTAGTGATAGAGCTAATGAGGGTCAAGCGATCATATCAACTGTTTTGGAGCAGATTGAATCTGGGAGAAATCCAATGCCATTAATCGTTGGAGAGACTATGCTTAGTCTTGATGAATTAAAGAAAAATCCAAAAGCACCTTTTCGAGGCTCTCCAATTTTATTACAGGTAGAAAAATAATATTTTTTATTATAGAAATCAAAAACATATTTTTGTATAGTAATACTAATTTATTTTCATTGATTTTTTTTTTTCAAATGTGGCTAATGGAAAGACTAGAACTAATTAGTCCTCCTGACAACGTTAAAAAGTACACTCCAAATTGCTTTGTGAGAAGGAAGAAACGCTTCTGTAAGATGGGGCGCCATGAATGGAAGAAGGTCATTAGCTCTTGCAATTTTACCATCAATTGGATCATCCCTTGTTGGAAAATAGAAAAGATGGTTGGTGTCAACAAGCAACCCTTTTACCGTCTTCCAAGCTTGCCCAAGATGACTTTTTATTATCCCTGTAGGGTAAAAAGACAGTATGACCTACTTCAAACAATTCCTTCCGGGGATCTTCGTCGTCCCTATGAATTTCCTATCTCTCAAGAAGTAGACAAATTTGATGCTTATTAAAGCGCTAGACCTTTATGGGAAGTGATTGCCCAAAAGGTTCCTCCTTCCTTGCCCAATGATGTGAAGAAGTAGCTTATGAAGAAACCTTCAAAGACATGAAGAAAAATAAGAGTAAAACTAATGTAAAGAGTCGTCTAGGTGACAAAGTGATTCCCTTTAAGGAACGCTTGGGTGAAAAGGTTGAGTTCAAAACACCTACAATGCTTAGGAAGTAGATAACTACGAAGGATAAAGGGAAGAGAAAAGCTGACACTTCAGAGAAGAGGGCTTGGGTAAAGAAGAAACATGGGGTCCTAGCTAAGGGAGAAACTATTTACTCCAAAATTGAATGTAGGTTCTCTAAAGGATGTCTACTAGCTAAAGTTATGGATGAAGAAGAGGATATAGACAAAAATTGGAAGAGAGAAAAGAAAGACAAAAAAAGATTAAAGCATTGCTTAACTTTTAATTATTAGACTTAGTTTTAAATTTAAAGTTAATTTATTTAAGCTTTATTTAAATTCCATCAATAATGTAATTGTTAGTTTATTTTATTAATGAAATTGCAGCTTTTTTTTTTTAATTAAATCATCTCCTTTAAATTTAATTTATTAAAGCAATGAAAACTGAAAATTTAATTTTCCAGAAATTTTTTCGAGAGTACGGAAGTCGAAAATTTTCCGAAAAAACACCGAAATATTCCCAGGTACTTTGCAGAAAAATGGCGTCGCGCTTTTACGAATGGCGCCAGTCGCGGAAGTCTGGCGTCAGGCGACATACATTGTCGTCTGACACTAAGGTTAATTGGCTGACGACAGGGTTTTTTCCGTGACGCCGATGCTTCGTCGAATTTCTGTCGAGTTTATTTTTAAATTTGGGGTGCGAGGTTTGAAAAAAAATAAAGTGGCCGCACCCGTAAAGGGTTGCCTACGTATCCTTTCTTAAGGAATCAGGCCCAAACGTAGCTCTCTTGAGTATCCTACTCAAATTATTATGGGTAGTACTTTTTAAGTTGGTCAAGATTTATCATGTTCGAGAACTCATTGCCATCCATATCAGTTAATTTTGCTGCACCTCCTGATAGGATTGTTTTTACAATATAGGGTCCAGACCAATTAGGCCTAAATTTCCCCCTGGGATCTAAAACATTCTTCCTTAATGCTTTTAATACCAAGTCTCTTACTTTAATATTTCTTGTCTTGACCTTTTTATTAAAATGTCTAGCCATATGAGTTTGGTAGCATTGAGTATGATGTAGAGCTTCTAGTCATTTTTCGTCAAGTAGAATTAGCTCCTCATATCTCGCCCTAGTCCATTAAACTTCATCGAGCTTGCTTTCTAATGCAATGCGTAGAGATGGTATCTCTAGCTCTACAGGTTGTACGACATCCATTCCATAAACCAAGGAAAATGGCGTATTTCCTATTGATGTGCGAATTGATGTGCGAATTGACGTGCGATAACCCCACAATGCAAAGTGGAGTTTGTCAGGCCAATCCTTGTAATTTTCTGTCATTTTCTCGATGATAGTCTTTAAATTTTTATTAGCCGCTTTGACTTTGCTCCGTTTGCCTGAGGTCTATAAGAAAAAGAATGATGATGTTGAATGCCATATTTTTGTAACAATTCTTCACACTCAGCTTGAAAGTGAGTTCCATTGTCACTTATCATTTCATGTGGGACTCCATATCGACAAATAATATTTCTTTCGATAAAGAGTGCTACATGTTTTGTAGTGAGTTTAGTGTATGATTGTGCTTCGACCCACTTTGTGAAGTAATCAATTGCTACTAGAATATATTCGTGACCTCCTGTTCCCGGGGGAGTGATTTTACCAATAATGTCAATTACCCATGTAGAGAATGGCCATGGCGAAGTGTAGGTGTAGAGTAGAGATGGAGGAATATGTTGTAGATTGGCGGTAATTTGACACTTAGGGCATCTTTTTACGTATTAATGACAATCCCTATTCATGGTAGTCTAATACTATCCTTCTCGCATTATCTTTTGAACTAGCATTTTGCCATTTACGTGAGTTCCACAAATTCCTTCGTGGACTATCCTCATTGCTCTTTCTGCATCCTTTTTTCCTACACATAAGAGAGCTCGACCCTTAGGTACCCTTTTGTGTAACTCGTTGTCTATAAGTACGTATTGGGAAGCCAAGAGTCTTAATGCTCGTTTGGCTCTTTTGTCAGCATGGGGAGGGTATTCTCCTTTGGTGGCATAGTTAAGTATATCTGTATATATACCACGATTCTTCTTCTTCTTCTTCTTCTTCTTCTTCTTCTTCTTCTTCTTCTTCTTCTTCTTCTTCTTCTTCTTCTTCTTCTTCTTCTTCTTCTTTCTTCTTCTTTCTTCTTCTTCTTCTTCTTCTTCTTCTTCTTCTTTTCTTCTTCTTCTTCTTTCTTCTTTTCTTTTCTTCTTCTTCTTCTTTCTTCTTCTTCTTCTTCTTCTTCTTCTTCTTCTTCTTCTTCTTCTTTCTTCTTCTTCTTCTTCTTCTTCTTCTTCTTCTTCTTCTTCTTCTTCTTCTTCTTCTTCTTCTTCTTCTTCTTTCTTCTTCTTCTTCTTCTTCTTTTTTTTTTTTTTTTTTTTTTTTTTTTTTTTTTTTTTTTTTTTTTTTTTTTTTTTTTTCTTTTCTTCTTTTCTTCTTCTTCTTCTTCTTCTTCTTCTTCTTCTTCTTCTTCTTCATCTTGGATCACTTCATAATCTTCTATAGCTTGAATTTAGGCCGGTTTATGACTTTTTTCTATAGTTAGAGGCATTTGCTCGATTTCCGTAGGAATCCTAACCATTGAGGCTAGTCTTGCTAAGGCATCAGCAAATTGATTTTCTTCTCTAGGTAGGTACGTGTATTCCACCTTCTCTAACTGATTAGTGAGAGTTTCCATATAAGTTTGGTAAGGGACTAGACTTTCGTTCCTGAGATTTGATTGATGTTCAATGAAGAGTCCCCGAATATTCGTAATTTCTTCACTTCCAATGCCAAAGCCGTTCCAAGGCCTACCACACATGCTTCGTATTCAGCAGCGTTGTTGGTAATGTCAAAATCAAGCTTTATGGAGATTGAACATGCTCTTCTTTAGGTGATACTAGTAATACTCCAACGCCACATCCTTTTTGGCTTGAGGCTCCATCGAAGTATAAGGTCCAAGTATCATCCTCCGTGACCATCAAGTCTTTGTCTGGAGATTCATTGTCGTATATTGGCGTCGAATCCTCTATTGGGAAGTCCGCTAGAAAATCTGAAACCACATATCCTTTGATAGTTTTTTTAAGCATGAACCTTACATCGAACTGGGCTAAGTTGACTATCCATCGATCTTGATATACGCCCATTGAGTGTAGACTTCTCGAATAAATATTTGAGTGGATCCAATCGCGAAACTACAAAGACTGTATGCACAAGCATGTAATGTCTTAACTTGGTTGTGGCCCACACCAATGCGAGGCACAATTTCTCAAGTGGTATATAGCGTACTTCATACTCGAGCATCTTTTTGCTTAGATAGTAGATTGCATTTTCTTTGCCTTCTATTTCTTGTGCGAGCATGGCTCCCATTGTTTTTTGGTGAATGTCAAGTACAACCTAAGAGGTATTCTTGGAAGTGCTGGTGCCAATACGGGAGGATTTGCGAGATAGTCTTTGATCTTTTCAAAGGATTTTTGACACTCTTCATCCCATATTAGCGATACATTCTTTTTAAGATTTTTGAATATTGGTTCACATATTGTTGTCAATTTTGATATGAACTTGATTATGTATTGCAACCGGCCAATAAATCCTCGAATTTGCTTCTCGGTAATGGGCGGTGGCATTGACATGATTGCCTTGATCTTGGTTGGGTCTATCTCTATTCCTCTAGAGCTTATGACTTAACCCAAAAGCTTGCCTGAGGTGACTCCAAAAGCACACTTGGATGGATTCAACCTCATGTTGTATTTTCTTAGCATTTCGCTTTGTAGGACCGTTTGGATGAGCGAGGAGTTATCCTCTATGTACGTCGGCTCATCTTTTTCTCTCCCAAATAGTAATCCCATGACATTGATAGAGCTGAGGAATAATTGCGTCGTTAAACAACTACACCTAAATCAAATACAATTTATAACACTCGACTTATCCTAATACAAGTATATGGCAAGAAGAGGGGTAGAACCACAGGGAGAAGCACATAAACACCGCATTCATCACTAGACTTTAAGCTATCTCGGGACAAAGGATAGGAATGACTAAGAGATTAAACTAAAGATAAAACGAGTTTAAATCAATATAACTAAACCCCAAGGGAGATGGGTAGATGTAGATGCCGCTTGATCATGCAATAACATAAAAGCAAATCAATAGTGAACTAAACATGCATGAATATCTATATAAGGTTCAATCTAACCGCCTTCTGGGGTTAATCGGTTTCTCCTAACATAGCCTCTATGTTTCCATACTAGAACCATATATTGGGAGGTGAAATCAAAGAACAATCGATAGTAATGAATCTTAACTAATTCAACTTCCGTTCCTTGTTAGCAAAGATTCACCTTTAATCACCTAACAATGTGCACTTGCAAGAAGATCAAAGAATATCAAGCATGCAAAGATTTTAATCACAATTAACTTAATCCCAATATTATAAGCATGAACAATTAGCAACTAGACCATCCCCACACCCTTGGCTAAGTGACTACTCATAAATCATGTTGAAAACAATATCCATCACCAAATCAATAAGCATCAACATGATTAATAAGTAGAGAAGGAAAATCAAAGTTAACAAGCAAAATTAAATGCAAAAGTAAAGAAAAAGAGTAAGAGATTGCTCGTTAATTAAAGTTGAAGATCTACAAAAGATTAAACAAGCTTCTTCTTCAAAATCCAAGTTCATCAATGAAGAAATCCACACTTTCTCTCTTTACCAAATGAAGACTAATAGTGTTTCTCTCTCTAGATTAAGCTAAAAGTGCAGAAAATTAAAACTAAGTTAATCTAATTTCATCAAAATGTTCTAAAATGGGACTTATATAGTCCGTACAGAGCCAGCTGAAATAGAGGAGTGGTCCGACCGAACACTGGGTAGGTTCGGCCAGACTATAGGGTAGGTTCGCCCGAACCATGGGTAGGTTCAGTCAAACCTCCCTGATCCTGGTCTGGTCGAAATTCTGAGGTTCGACCACTCTGGAAAAATTGCCAAATTGCTTCTTGACTCTGCCTCGACGTTCGGCCGGACCATTGAGCAGGTTCGGCCACACCTTCAGGAGGTTCGGCAGAACCTCTTCTGAATCTTGCTTCCTTCAGCTTTCCTTGAGCTTAGCTGCTTCCTCTTGAAAACCCCGATGGTTCCTACAAAGCATAAGCATGGAAATCAAAGTAAAGAGTAGGAAAAAGTGCAAAATCTAGGAAAGAAGATGCATAAAGGGAAAGGGAACTAATTGCAAAGAAAAGGATGCAAACAAACCGCAAATGTGGGAAAATTACCATCAAAATGAACCTTAATCGTGGCATAAATGCCACTCATCAAATTCCCCCAAACTTGTCTCTTGCTAGTCCTCGAGAAAGGAATGCCAAAACAAAGAGAAAGTCAGAACAAACATAACATGACAAGGTTTAAGGAAAACCAATTAAGCACTTATGTAGAAAATGCTCCATTTTAACTCGAACGAAAAGACATGCACCAAAGAATACTCACCTATCTCAATTCAATGAGGGAAAACGCGTTATAAGATGCTCGGGGTTGAAAGAGAAAAACCTAAGCTAAGCATAGAGAACTAATGACTTCACTCTCCGCCCTAGCCCTAACCAAGCCGGTCCACGTTCTCTCCACTAGTTTCAAGTCATCCCCTAGCTAGCTCCTCATGATTCCTCGAGGGAACCGGAAAAAGATATTTTAATGTGGAATCATAAGGTCATTCCGACATCTCAACTTTGCATACTCTCTCCATAGGGTTGAAATATATCTCCCTCCACCGGTCTTTGACCGCGCTCCTCCAAGTCCAAGGGTCTTAAATAGGGTTGTAATGTCATGGCTAGGGGTTAAGGTTGGAAATCAATTTGAAAATTTTGGTGGCAAATCCTAAGTGAAGCAAAAGAGTGGCCATCTCTCAAGAACAACCTAAGAATTGAACCTAACCTCAAATTACAACCTTCAATACAAACCTCACAAAATTACTTTATCCCTTTTCATTTCTTTCATCTTTTTTTCATCATTTTTTTTTCTTTTCATTTAATTTTTTCATCACTTTTTTTTTTAACTCTTTTTTTTTCTACTTCACTTGGTTTTCATGTGTTGTAACCTTCTTCACAAACTTTTTGCATATTCTTAACCAACTTTCATAACCTTACTTGAACCGATTACACAACTTTCTTGCTCAAAATGAACACTCTCAAACTCGAACCTTACAAGCCAATGCTTCACTAACTACAAGGGTCGGTAGAACATAGGCCGATAGGTTTTTAATATGGCTAAGTCAAGAAAGGGAAATAAGGCTCAAATTGGTTAGAAAGTAGGTGGATGCAAAAATAAAAACCAAATTTGTAACAAAACATAAAGAAAACAAAGAAAAATGAGAAGAAATGCCCGCTTCCTCCTCTAGAGTTGTTTGGTCACGATCTCGGGAGCTAGATACCAACACAAAGATTAAGACATGCATAGTTAAGGATCCAAAATGCCGCTCACAAGAATGATGAAGGCTAGAACAAATGACGCTCACATGGGATAATAAATAAGAAAATACTAACTAGAGGGAATCCTATCCACTATAGAGAGCAACTCCATCTTACCACTTTCCCGTGAACTAGGGGTTCAAATGTCCTCAAAAGTTCTAAACCGGGATACCTTAGCTTACAGTGTGTCTAACTCAACCCTGAACATTCTCAAACCGTGCAAACCCTTATCAATTAGGAAGATAAGCATTCAAAGATGCAACATCATAAAAGGCATACACAACCAAATGAATGAGCACATTCCACATCAAAAATCATTTTAACTTGTCATAGTCATGTTTATAACACAAAAGGGAAAAACAAAACAAAAGAAAGAGGAAGAAATAAAAAAGGTTCACACATGAGGCATATAATCCAATTAAATCCCAATCGTCATATAAGTGATCGTTCGATAACAACATCAATGATCCCAGGTTCCATAGAACCAAAAGCAAACATCCTCGAACCATTCAACTTCTTCCTAAGCTAAACCTAGACTAAACACTTGATGTTTTGCTCCTTAACTTCCTTTGTCTCCACTTTCAAGCTTCAAGAAAGGTGAGCCAAAACAAAAGAAACTATGACAAAACAAGAAAAAGAAAAGTTAGAAACCAAAGAAAAAGACTAAACTTATAAATAAAAAGAAAAATAAATAAAAAGTTATCTACAAAGTTTGGATTAAGGGAATTTGGATTGTCGGGAATTTTGGATTTTTCCATCGGAGCATCTTCGCTTACACAAAGCTCAAGAATCATCAAAAATCATCAAAAATCAGCAAAGATCATCATAAAAACATCATAAAAACATCACCATCACATCATCATCATCATCACATCACCATCATCATCATCACATCACAACATCATCATCACAATATCATCAACTACAACAAGGCCAAAATCCTCAATAGTCCTCCTCATGTACAAGCCACTACCCTACCACACTACCCTCCTATGTACACTTCAACCAACCCAAAAGGAACATCCTCCCCCACACTAGTCTTTTGCACGTCCCGAGAAAAAGTTAAAAGTTAGAAGTTCCGAGGGGGGGGGGGGGGGAAGGGAACCCTCATCATGGGTTCCTTTCTCCTTGCCCTCTAGGTCGAGGGGGATTCTCAAAATCGAACCCGAGAGTGTCCATAAATGGGTGGAAGGGTTGGTTGAAATTCTCATAGGGCCACCCCTGGTCACCCCAACCACCATCAAAAGGGTTTGGGGTGGTTGTGCGAGCCGGATCATAAGCCAGATCACACCCACTCGGGCTATAAGGATCGTAAGGTGGGGTGCCAATACGTTGAGAAGGGTCAATGGGACCTTCCCAATAGAGGTAGACATTGGGGTACGGTTTTTGGGGTCATAGGGGTCCCAATGAGGAACCGGACCCTCTAGAGGAGGGTGGTAGGGGTAGTTAACAAAGGGCGCTTGGACGCCCGCTTGTACAAGATTATCGTAATTCATCCTCCCGTAGTACCCCCATTGTTCAATGGAAACTTAGTTATCCCAGCGGATATCCTCGAGGGTACTACGGAGGGAATTCATATCAAAAGGAGGAAAGGAGGACGAGGAAGATGCCTCACCTCCTCCGCTAAGGGGGGGAACGGTTTGCTCCTGGCGGTGGACCGGTGGAGGATGAGGAACCACACCCCGGGCTCGTGTTCTTCTCAATTCATTGGGGATGTGCTGCCGGGGGATCTTCCATTTTATAGGAGAGGAGTGGTCCACCGTAGTGAGAGATGGGTCCGGTAGGACACACCATTCAACCTCTTTATCCACTAAGAGGATGAATTTGCGCTTGCTTGTGGAGTAGTTTATGAAGGGGTTTTGACGGAGAGCAATAAGGGAGAGAGAATAGGGAGGAAACTCGTTGGTGACTTTCTCTCGGGTTTGGTGCACAAATGGGATCATTTCTATTTGTTCCTTGTAAGCTCCATTCTTCAAGGAAAGGGCAATGATAATGATCATGCCCCCCATAAAAATGTCGTCACCAAGACAGTTGTCCCGAGTATCCAAAAGCCTTTGGATGAAGGTGGAGTAGCATTGGAAATTGAGGCGCTGAGGGTTGTCGGCTAAAAATAGACAAGCTACCTCATCCTTAACCATTGAGTCGAGGTTTGCTTTGAAGAACACGACATATTGGAGAAGCCGAGCAAAGTATCTCATGGATATGTGGATGATGTTGTTGACCTTAGATGTGTTAGTTCGGAAACTATCCCTAATGGATATGCTCCTCCACCATTCTTGCTCGTTGTAGGGGATGCGATGAGTGGAAGTCATCTCGCCAGGATGATCTAGCCCGGTCGCATGCCAATGGAAGTTATCATTTAGATCACTCTTGGTGAGGGAGTGATCCTCATTGAACATGCGAAAATGTATCATAAGCTGAGGTTCCTCATCGTTAGACTCCGGCTCCATTACTTCCTTGCGGAGAGAGGCAAGGAATTCCAAAGTTACTCGCTCATAGGTGTGAGAGTTGAGGTGGATGAAGTCACCCCCATCCAAAATTTTGTGTCAACCGAACTACCTCATTCAAAATACCGAGCTTTTGCAATGTTCTAGGACAAAAGAACCTTGTTGAACGGATGGGACGATTGATGAGGGCTTTGTAGACATCCCAAAAGTGCTCATTCGGAGAAATTATGCTAAGATCATTTATGACAGGAGGAGGCGGGAAACTCGTTGATGAAGATTCACCCACTCTCTACCTCTTTGACTTGCTTTTGCCGAAAACCATGATTCTACAAAATTACCAAGAGATATTATTAAGACAATTTGATAAGAGATGACACAAGAAGCTAGCCACGGTAAAAGTGTATGCATGAAAGTAGTTGTCTTGAGTTGTGAAATAGATGTAGAGGATGACAACAATACAATTCAAGGCATAAATGGACACATTTAAACCAAGGCATGGGCAAGAAACCCTATGACATTCATATATAAGTCCTAACAAACTCTAGGTGAATTTTGGCATGATGTCTCCTAATTACGTGATAATCATTCACCAAACCATCAAAATCAACCAAAAACAACAAGAATCATTCTCCAACAACATCCAATTCATGAATTCCTCAATCATCAAATAGTAGCATGAACACCCTAGCATGAAATCAACATCTTTAAGCAAAGACATTGAGATCAAATAAAACTAAGGTATACATGCATAATCATGATAACAACATGTTCTACTATCAATTACCAATCAATTGCAACAAGTAAATCCAAAGAACCACAAGAATCAAACAAGTTATTACTAACAATTTCAAGAATACCACAATTCATATTTAAACATGCAAAACATGGTAAAACTATGAGAAATTGAAGAAACAAACTTGCAAAAGTTAGGAAAACCATACCACAATTGATTGTAAGTAAGTAGAAACCCAAAAACACCAAAACACTCAAAACCCTAGAAATCGGGGGAAATGAAAAGATGGGATTTTTGTGAGGAATTTTTGGTGGAGATTGTAGAAATGGAGTAGAGGATGGAAAATAAGTAAGAAAAAGAGAAAATTGGAGTGATTTTGATGGAGGTTTGAGGTTGTAGGAGGGGATTGCAATGGAGTTTAGAGTGAAAAGGAGGAGAATAAAGAGAGAGAGTGCCGAATGAAGAGCAGCCCCCTTTTTTTTTTAACTTCGACAAAGGTTCGGCCGAACCTTGGGTAAGTTCGGTCGAACTGTTGAAATGGTTCGGCCGAACTTGCTCATGGTTCGGTCGAACCTGCTCCCTAACTCCAAATTAAAAAAATGGGCAGAAACTTTCCAGCTTTTGATTGCAGAATAGGTGTGACCGAACTCAGTGCTGTTTGGGTGAACCAAGGTTTGGGCGAACCTACCTAAGGTTCGGTTGAACCTACTCTAAATTTTTAATTTCTACAATTCTTGCAGAAAGTTTTCAACTTTAGGTTCCAGAGGGGGTGCGACCGAACACAAGAAGGTTCGGGCAAACCTTTTAAAAAGTTCGACCGAACCTTCAGGGAGTTCGATCGAACCACCTAGCTTTTTTAATAAATGCTCATTTTGCAACACAATATGCACAAACACCCCTCTTCAAAACACACTAAACACCATACCATCATGCTAAGGCAAAGCATACCAAAAATTCCAATACAATCAAAACTCAGAAATCCAACAATCCAACATTGTAGATAGGAAAATAACAAAGCATCAAGAAAATAAGAAAGAGAAAAGGGTTAAGACTCGGGTTGCCTCCCGAAAGCGCTTTTGGTTTACGTCATTAGCTCGACGTTCCTTGAATCGATCAAGAGGGTCAAATTGATGATGCATAACAAGAAGAGTCACAGAAATTGGTTTATCACTTGGGAATCCTTCGTAGTAGGGCTTGAGCCGGTAACTGTTCAATTTGAATGGAGTTTTCCCGTCTTGGGAAATCTCATAAGAACCATATGGAAACACCTCCGTGATAATGTACGACCCACTCCACCTTGACCTAAGCTTGCCCAGGAAAAGCTTCAAGCGGGATTTGAATAAGAGGACTTTTTGGCCTTTGAAAAATTCCTTCTTGACAATTTGAGCATCGTGCCAAGCCTTAGTCCGCGCCTTATACATGCTTTCGCTATCGTAGGCATTCATCCTCAACTCCTTTAACTCATGTAGCTCTAGAAGCCTTTGCTCACCCGCACTATGGAGATCAAAGTTGATTTGCTTGATTGCCCAATGCATTCGATGCTCCATCTCTACGGGCAAGTGACAATTTTTCCCATAGACAAGCTTATAGGGAGTGGTCCCTATTGGAGTTTTGAAGGCGGTCCTATATTCCCATAGAGAGTCGAGGAGTTTAGAAGACCAATCCCTTCTTGTTCTAGCAACCGTCTTCTCCAAGATCACCTTGAGCTCTCTATTGGTGATCTCCGCTTGACCACACGTTTGAGGGTAGTAAGCAAGCCCCAGCTTATGAGACTCCATATTTATCAAGAAGTCGAACGAAGGTGTGGTGCTTGAAATGTGACCCTCCATCACTAATTATGGCTCTTGGAATAACAAATCTCGGGAAAATCACTTTCTTGAAAAAGATTAACCATTACCTTAGAATCATTCATAGGGGAAGCCACGGCCTCCGCGCACTTTGAGACATAGTCAACGGCAACCAAAATATACTTGTTCCCATATGAAGAAATAAAAGGGCCCATGAAATCTATAGCCCACACATCAAAAACTTCAAGCTCAAGGATGGGGTTTTGCGGCATTTCATCCCTCCTAGAAATATTCCCCATCCTTTGACATCTATCACAAGTCTTAACAAAAATCCAAGCATCCTTGAATAGAGAAGGCCAAAAGAGCATAGATTGTAGAACCTTTAAGGTGGTCTTTTGAGCACTCATATGCCCACCACAAGGAGAAGAGTGGCACATATGGAGAACACTTTGAACCTCATCGTTGGGGAAGCATCTCCTCAACAAACCATCGACCCCTCTCTTCAATAAAATGGGATCATCCCAAATATATCTCTTGGCTCATACTTGAGTTTTCGACGTTGTTGTGAAGTGAAATCCGGTGGTACGGCACTATAAGCCAAGTAATTCACAATATCCTCATACCATGGCTCCGACTTCACTTCAAGGACATATAGTACATCATCCATTAGAGCATACCGACCACATTCTCGGCTCCCATCTTGTCTCTCATCTCATAATTGAAGTCTTGGAGGACTGAAACCCATCTCAACAACCACGGTTTAGCTTCCTTCTTTCCTATCAAATATTTGAGAGCCGAGTGGTCGGTATACACAATTTTCCTAGAACCAATGAGGTAGGTTCTAAACTTCTCAAATGAGTGAATAACCGCTAGGAACTCCTTCTCGGTAGTTGTGTAGTTTCGTTGGGCATCATTGAGAGTTTTAGACAAATAATGTATGACATGAAGTTTCCCATTCTTTCGTTGTCCAAGAACCGATCCAATGGCCTCGTCGCTTGCATCGCACATTACTCAAATGGAAGAGACCAATCCGGACCTTGGACAATAGGAGCGGTGCAAAGGGCTTCTTTCAACCTACAAAAAGACTCTTGACAAGCATCATCAAACACAAACTCCTTATATTGTTGCAATTGGGACGTGAGAGGCTTAGCAATCATTAAAAAATCTTTTATAAAGCGCCGATAGAACATGGCATGGCCAAGAAAGGATCTCACTTCCCTCACGTTGGTGGGGGGAGGAAGTTTTTCAATGACCTCTACCTTGGCTCTTTCTACCACAATGCCGGCATGGGAAATTTTGTGCCCAAGAACAATCCCACTTTCCACCATAAAGTGGCACTTTTTCCAATTCAACACGAGGTTAGCCCTCTCACATCTTTCTAAGCAACGAGATAAATTAGATATACAATCTTCATAGGTGGCTCCTCCAACGGAGAAGTCATCCATGAAGACCTCTATCTCATCCTCAATCATATCACTAAAAATGGACATCATGCAACGTTGGAATGTTGCGGGGGCGTTACAAAGCCCAAAAGGCATCCTGCGCTACGCATAAGTACCGTAGGGGCATGTGAAAAACGTCTTCTCTTGATCCTTAGGGTCAATCGGGATTTGGAAAAATCCCATGTAACGATCGAGGAAACAATAGAAGGAATGCTTTGTAAGCCTTTCCAACATTTGATTAATGAACGGTAGTGGAAAATGATCTTTGCATGTACTTGTGTTAAGTTGGCGATAGTCATACACATGCGCCAACCGGTAACAAGCCTAGTGGGCACTAGTTGATCATGATCATTTTTCACTACCGTCATGCCCCCTTTCTTAGGCACAACTTGCACGGGAGATACCCAATCACTATGAGCAATTGGGTAAATAATTCCCGCATCAAGAAGCTTAGCCACTTCCTTGCGCACAACCACTTGCATGGAAGGGTTAAGCTTTCTTTTCCTTTGTCTAACGGGTTTGGCATCTCCCTCTAGATCAATTTTGTGCATGCATAAAGATGGACTTATACCTTTGATATCATCAATGGTATAACCCAAAGCTTTCTTGTGTTTTCTCAAAACATTGATCAAGAGGGAGGTTTGCTCCCTGTTAGGTTAGAATTGACAACCACGGGGAAAGACTCATCGGGACAAAGAAATGCATACCTCAAGCCCAAAAGGTAGAGGTTTCAAGTCTACCTTTGGTGCTCCCTTACCACTGGGGCTCTTTTCTCTTTCTTCAACTTGAAAGAGGTCATGAATGTAAAGAGCCTCCTCTTCCATGCTCGCATCCTTGCACTCCTTCTTGCTTTCTTCAAGCAAATCCTCATAGAATTGTATGTCTTCTTTGTGAGTACCTATCTTTGATTCATTCAACAATACACTTTCGAGAGGATCGTTAGTAGCATGTAAGTGGGAGCGAGAAAATTCATTAAGCACGGTATCAAGAACATCTACCTTAAAGAATTCACCACTTGAGGAGGGTTGTTGTATGACATTATTCAAATAAAACTCAATGGAATCATTGTTAATTTTCATGGATATCTTACCCTCCTTCACATCGATGATAGCTCTAGAAGTAGCTAGAAATGGTCTACCCAAAATTATAGGAATTCTCTCATCCTCATACATCTCTAGCACATAGAAATCCACGGGGAATGTGAACTTTCCTACCCTAAGGGGAATGTCCTCAACCTTGCCCATGGGGAAATTAATGGAACGGTCCGCTAGTTGGAGAGTAATGTTAGTGGGGGAGAGGGTTCCTACACTAAGCTTTTGGTAGACATAATAGGGCATGAGACTCACACTAGCTCCTAAATCACACAAGGATTTATCAAATTCAATGCCATTAATAGAACAAGGGATGGAAAAGTTACCCGGATCTTTCAATTTGGTAGGAAATTTGTTGGAAAGAATTGCACTACAATTGGCGGTCAAACTCACCGTCTCACACTCCATTCTCCCACTCAAAAGATCTTTCAAGAATTTGGAATAGTGGGGCATTTGCTTCATAACATCAACAAAAGGGACGGAAATATGCAAATTCTTAATGACTTCCAAAAACTTCCCAAATTGGGCATCAAGTTTATCTCTCACAAATCGTTGTGGAAAAGGGTAGCTTCTCCTCTCTAGGTTGGCGATTTAGGGGCAAGGGGGTGGCTTCTTTTTCCTTTTCAACACTCAATGGCTCATTGGTTTTTTCACCCTCATTCTCTAACTCCACCTCTTCTTGGGGTTCTTCCTCAACTAAAGGGTCACTCCCTAATACCTTCCCACTCCTAGTTTTCACGGCATATAAAGGTTTTGGGTTGAGTCCTTGACTAGGAATGTGAGAAGAAGAAGAAGAAGGAGAAGGGGATGAATTACATGCAAGTTGAGCAATTTGGGTCTCAAGCAATTTCATGTGAGCATTGGTGCGTTTTTGGGCCTCTTCATGTTTCTTTTGATCCTCCTCACGCATTTTCAATAGAGCATCTAATTTAGCCATCACGAGATCATTTGGAAGGGCTTCAAGTTGAAGAGGTTGTTGAGGTGGAGGAAGTTGGGGTTGATGGAAACCCGGAGGCCTATTAGTTTGGGCATAGTTAGAAACATATTGACCCCTATTGCCTCCGGTGCCTTGATTAGGAACATTGCTTTGTTGATTATTTCCCATGTTACCTTGATCACCAAAAATTTTATTTTGATGGTCATGGTATCGGGAATTAGGTTGTTGGTTTTGATTACCATACCCCCTTTGGTCAGAGTAGCCTCTTTGATTGAAATTGGAAGGGCCTCCCCCAACATGGTATTTTTTATCATAACCACCACCACTTTGGTTCCAACCACGGTTTCCACCTTGATTCCAATTCCCTATTTGATTGGAGTTTGGCCTCAAGTTCCCTACATTCCCCATTCTAGGAGCAAAATTCATAGCATTGAAATTTTCCATATTATCATCATGTTCATGGGGAAGGGGTTGAAATTCACAAGCATATACACAATGGGAGGTTTCATGATCATAGGTTTCACAATTAGAACAAAATATGCATCCTTGGGGAATTGTATTGTAAGAAGAGGAGGAGGAAGTATCCATACCATTGCCTCCCTTGGTTGAAGGGGAGGTATTACCATGAGGATTGGACCTTTCTTTCATCAATTCATCCATTTGCTTGGTGATTTTGGAGATTTGGGTAGAGAGGTTGTTGATTGCGTTGGCTTGCTCCAATGCATAAACACCCTTACTAGAAGTAGCATCCCTTTCTCCTTGATATCAATCATCATAGTTCTTTACGGCCTCCTCTATAATATACTCCACTTCATGCTCTCCTTTGTTCATGATTGGACCGCCGACCGCGACGTCTAGGCTTGTTCTTCCTTGAGGTGTGAGACCTCCATAGAAAGTGTGAATGAGTTGATGCTTGGGTATCCCATGGTGTGGGCATTGACGTTGAAGCTCTTTATATCGTTCCCATGCCGCACTTAGAAACTCACCACTCTTTTGGAGAAAACCTTGAATCAAAGACCGAGCCTCGGCGGTCTTCCTATGGTTATAAAACCTCCTCAAGAAAGTCATAGTCACTTGGTCCCATGTTGTGAGAGAGTTAGGGGGAACCTCCTTCTCTAGCCATTCTAAACCTCTCCCTATTAGTGAAAATGGAAACATCTTGAGACGAATATATTCTTGAGTCGCTCCATTAGCCTTTATTGTGTCACAATATTTCTCAAACTCTTTTAAGTGCTCATGAGGACGCTCAAATTTTCCACCCGAGAATTGTTTCCTCTCAATCAAAGCAATCAAATTAGGCTTGATCTCGAAATTGTTGGCTTGAGTAGTAGGAGTTAGGATCCCACTTTGTGCTCTAAAGGCTTCGGGAGCCCCAAGACGACTTAAAGGCGTATTCTCTCCCATTTTAGGACTTTCTTCACTTTCGAACTTATAGGTTGAGAAAGGGTTGGTTTCCGGACACGATGATGAGTTAGGGCTATCTAATTCTTTACTTGAGGGTGAAGAGGGTGGAGTATCTTCTAATTCTCTTACTCCTCTCGTCGGGGTGTGAGAATTTCTACTCCTTGCTCTTGCTTCTCTTCGAAGTAGGAACAAAGACCTCTCTAGCTCTGGATCGATGGGAATTAAAGATCTTGAGCGGATTCTTCCTCTGTTCATACAACAAATTTAAGAAGAACGTAAGCACTGACAAGTAACAAAAGTAGCAAACACTAACAAATAAAATATGAGATAGTCTCAAACAAGCAATGAAATAGCAATGGAAGTTGTCTCCCCGGCAACGGCGCCAATTTGACAAGGGAATAAACGCGTCGTCAATTGTCTATCCCTAGATCAAATACAATTTTTACAACCTAAACAAACCTAATATGAGTATAAGGTAAGCATAGGGGTCGAACCACGGAGAACGAAAAAACATCACCAAATGTTATCAACAATTAAGCTAGTCCGGAATAAGAGATAAATAAACTAAAGTCTAAAGATGCTAAAATAAGAAATAAAACACTAAGGGAAATGGTTTAGGTATAACATTCACTTGAACATAAATAAAGGCATAGAAATTGAATTAATTATGAACTAAACATGCTCGAATATCGAAATAAAGGATCCAATCTAGCCGCCTTCCGGGGTCAATTGGCTTCTCCTAACATAGCCTCTATGTTTCCACATTAGAACCATATACTAGGAGGTACTATTAAATAACAATCGATAGTAATGAACCTTAACTAAGTCAACTTCTGTTCCTTGTTAGCAAAGATTCACCTTTAATCATCCAACAATGTGCACTTGCAAGAAGATTAAAGAATATCAAGCATATAAAGACTTTAATCACAAATAAATCAATTCTAAACCCTAGAACATGCTTAAGATCCAACTACACCACAACCATCCCCTTAATGGGGAAATTACTCACTAATAATGCTAATAACAAGATTAATTAACAAATAATCAAGAATAAACATGATTAACAAGCAATACCAACAACTAAAATAATAATCAAAAGAAAGCAAATAAAACAGAGGAGAGAGAGTTAAAGATTCTCATTGATTGAATGTGAAAATCTACAAACAAGATGATCAATCTTCTTCTTCAATATCCAAGCTCAACAATGGTGAAACCCTTACTTCCTCTCTCTAAACTACTCTAATCCTAATCTAAACCTAGAGAGAGAAGCTCTCCTAAAAACTAATTAGAGAATAGAATAAATGGTAATTGTTTTCCTTTCTTTCTAATTACCCCAAAAATGGGTATATATACAAAGCTAATAAAAAAAATACTAAGTAAATAAAAGAAAAGAAAGTAAAAAGGAAAAATAAAACAAGAAACTTAATATAAAAATAAAAGAAAGAAATAAGAAAAAGGGAAAAGAAAAGAAAGAAATAAAAATAAAAGAAAAAGAAAATATTAAAACCCACCAATCCCACCAAAACAATCAGACCCCTACTTCCTCTTCTTCTTTTTAATTAAGCTGCTAAAAAATGGGGTTTTAATCCCATGCTTTGCATCTCACCAAATCAAACTAGCAACCATCATCATGAAATCACCACCGCTCATCATCATTGAAAATCGGCATCAAGCAAACACCACCGTTCGATCTTCATGAAAACCCATGTGTAAAGCTCGTGGAATGGTTCACTCGAACCATGGGATGGTGTGGCCGAACTACGGGGTTGGTTCGGTCGAACCATGGGTGAGTTCGACCACACCTCTTCAAATTACAAAACTTCCAATGTTTCTGACTCTTTTTACGTTTCGATTGAACTCCTCAATGGTTTGCCCGAACCATGATAATTCGTGCTTTACTCTAAATTGGGGCTGTTGCTTGGGCGATTTGGGGTTACAATTGGTGGCTGATTTGTTGCTGTAAATTGGTGATGTTGCTGCTGTTCAAACGAAGGGGCTGCTGTTGTTGTGGGTTGAGTCAATTGGTGGCTATGGTGGTTCAGGGGTTGATTGTTGTGGTGGTGCAGTTGCGTGGGAGCTGGAGTTGCTGAAAGTGGAGATGCTAGGGTAAGGTGAAATTTGGGGTGATGGTGGTTTGGGTGGCTGTTGTGGCTGCTAGGTTTGCAAAGCAGGGAAATTGGTGGCTGACGATGGTTGCGTGGTGGTTGATTGGAGGCAGCAACGGTGGCGATGGTTGTTGGGTAGGTGGTGATTGCTGTTGTTTGGGTGCGGGGATTAGTTTGGTGGTGTGGTGAAGGTTGTAGGTGGAGCTGGTGGTTGCGAATTGTTGGGCTGATTTGGTTGGTAGTTGCAGTAGGTGGTTGCGTGGATGGTGAGTGGTGTTTTCGGGGGTAATGGGTTGCATGTGGTGCTGTTGCGGATTGGTGGTGGGTTGCTTCCAGGTGCGTGGTTGTGATTGTTAATTGGGTTGGAGTTTGAGATGGTGGTTGGTTGGTTAAGTGAGGGAGCGGGGGAGTTGTTAGGTGGGTGATGGTGGTGGTGGTTGCAGCTCGCGTTGGTGTTTTGTTATGGCTGGAGTTTGACTTTTGACATGAATTCGGAAACCAAACTCACTTGACTTAAAACCCGAACACCTACACACAAAACCGAGGAAAGGGATTGGGACAAAGAATAAAATAAAATAAATAAAATAAATAAAAAAAGAAATAACACTAAACTAATAAAAATATAAAACTATACAAGTAAATAAAATAAAATAACAAAAAAAACTTAAAACTAATAAAAACTATGAAAGTAACAAAGAAAAGGAACGAAATATAGTAAATCGAAAGCAAAAAAAATACGAAAAGAAACTAGAAACCAATTAAATAAAGAAATTAAATTAAAACACACTAAAACTAAGAAATAAACTAGAAACTTTATTAAAAAGAAAATAAGAGAATAAAAGGAAAAATAAGGGGAAATAAACACGAAAATAACTCTAAAACTACTCCCTAAGAGTCACATAAATGTCACTCATCAGACATTAAAGTCAAAGCATGGGGGTGCTTTCTCCTTGCGATAGCAGTTGGGATTTCATCTAGAAAATACCAATCTAGGAAAATTTCGAATCCCGGTTGCCTTAAGCCATTTACAATAAAAGGTTCGGGAAATTCGTAGCATGGATAGTCCTTTCCTTCTTTTATGAATTGTCCATTGAGGGTAAGAGGATACCAATCCATTGGGATTACTTTCTTTTCGATGCGAGCGTTCCTACGTGCTTTTGACTTTTCCTGGGTTTGCTTGAGATCTTCCCAAGTCGGCTCGAAACCAAGTCCGTAAGTGTCTAATTTAGGGAGGTCAGGTGATTCCAGCGATTTTGCTATTCCTTTCTTCTTTCCTAGAGTCATCCCAGGAAAATGTCCTTGTTTCTTCAGAATAGCGTTCACTATCATATTGGAGTGGCGGTCGTGGAAGAGAGGGGTCCTTTCATCCTCCTTGATTAAGGAGACCACTTCATCAAAGCCCCACAAATCTTCATCATTTTCATCGTGCTCCACATTAATTATTGGATTTTCTATGGCTTTAATCCTCATGGGTGAAGCATCAACCGTAATGGGAATTCCTCCAATTATGGCCTTTAGCTGTTGGTGGAGAGATGAAGGGACAACCTTTAGGTCATGAAGCCAAGGGAATCCCAACAATAAATTGAATGAAGCCTTAATATTTACTACTTGGAATGTAGCAGCGTGTTCTATTGCTCCCGCCGTTATATTCATAGTAATTTTGCCAAGAGCTTGACGAAGAGTGTTGTCATAAGCTCTTATTCCTTGTGTTGACGGGGTTAGATCTTCATCCCTTATGCCTAGCATCCTTGCAATTCTGAGTGGAAAGACATTAATGGTCGATCCATTGTCTACAAGAGTCATAGGGACGTTCATTCTCTTGCAAACTACTGTGAGGTTTAATGCCTTATAATGCTTGTCACCTTCTAGAGGTAAATCCTTGTCGAAAAAGGTGATCAAGTTGATAGGACTAGGGAGATCACTCGTAAGGAAGTTAGCCAACCCCTTAGGAGTGGTGTCAGAATCTATCCCTATGTTATCCAAGGCATTCATCACTGTCAACCTATGCTCTCGAGATGTTGCTAGAAGTTTCCATACATTCATTTTAACCTTGGTTTTCTTGAACTGTTTGACAATATCATTGTCTTCTATGATAGGTATGGGAACTTGTTGCATAGTTGGTATAGGTTGTGTCGAAATAGGAGGTTGCATTCTCGCAGATCTTGTGAGGACGTCTATGGATGAATCTTCTTCAACCTAAAAGTCATTCATGGCATATGGCACTGAAGATGGAGGTCCTACCATGTCTTTTAAGTAGACATCTTCTTCATCACTATCCTAAACTCCATTAATACTTATGTCTTCTTCTTGTGGAATTTGGACTAGCTTTTTGTCATCAATCATTTCTGAACTAAATCTTTAAATTTAAAACAGTTTTCAATAGTGTGACCCCCTGATTGATGGTATTGACAGTAGAATCTATCTTTCCTTTTTAATGATTCAAATGGTCTCGGTTCGAGAGGTTTAACCTTTCCACTCTTGGAGAGCATATTGAACATTTTAGCATATGGAATCCCAAATGGAGTATAGTGTTTATTACTCTTCTTGGGTTTGTTAATTACTTGTAGAGAGAAGGGTTTCTTCTTTGTGGATGGGACCTTTTCACACTTTTTCTGAAGCTCTTCTAATTGTTCCTTCGCAACTTCGAGAGCTTCACGCAGCAAGTTTGATCCCTCCAACATGGACAATGTAGCAATTGTATATCCTCTTTACTCGCTAGTTCAAGAAATTCATCCATGGCATCGAAAAAGATCTCTTCCTCTTCTTCAATAGCATGGATTTCTTCAAAAGGTTTGATGAGAGATGAGGGATCAACCTCGTTTTCCTCATCAGAGATGGCCAAGGAGTGAGAGAGAGGTGCATTATCAACGCTCGGTTTCTTACTGGCAGGAGGCAATGGCAGTTTGTTGTTATCGATTAAATCTTGGATAGCTTCGTTAAGATTCCAACAAATTTTGGTAAGATGGCCCCTACCTTGGTGATATTTGAAATGTGCATTGGGGTTCCAATTAGTCGTCCTTTTCTTGACCGGTGGGTCCCCAAATGGTCCAATAGGAGTTATAAGACCTTTTGCATTTAGTCGGTCAAATGCGGTGTCATAACTCATACCTATAGGAGTAAAGTTCCTCCTAAATGGTTTCTTTGGTGCATTTATCTTCGTTTGAATCCAAATGGAGCATTTCCTACCTTGAGGCTTGATTGGTTTTTCTAAAACCTTGTCATGTTATGTTTGTTGTGTTTGTCTCTTTGTTCTAGTTTTCCTTGCTTGAGGACAAGCAAGAGGCAATTGTGGGGGATTTTGATGAGTGGAATTTATGCCACTCTTTTATCCTTTTTTCTCTAAGGATTCTCCCCTCCTTTGCACTTGTTTAGCCCTTTTCTAAGCATTTTACCTTATTTTTGTTTTTTCCTTTCCCTTCTTTTTTATCTTCCTTTTTCTTAGATTTTGCCTACTCTTTACTTTGATTTCCGTGCTTATATTTTGTAGGAACCGGGGTCTTCAAAGAGGAGAAGGCTTAAGTCGAATTGGAGTTGAAGAAAGCTTGTTTCTAGCGGAGGTGTGGTCGAACTCTCTCAAAGGTTCGGTCGAACCTTGGGTGTGACCGAACCTGCACAAGGTTCGACCGAACTTTGGAAGCAGGAATTTTTCAGATTTCAGCATTTTTCAGAAGCGGTCGAACACTAGAAGTTCGACCAAACCAAGAGCAGGGAGGTTCGACCGAACCTACCCTTATGTTCGACCGAACCTACCCTATGTTTGATCGAACCTTTTGCCGACTTTAACAAGCTGTGTACGGACTATATAAGTCCCGCTTTAGAACATTTTGATGTAATGAGATTAAATTAGTTCTAATTTTTGAATTTTAGCTTAATCTAGAGAGAGAAAGTGGATTATTACTCAAGTTTCCTTTATTGTATTCAACTTTGGTCAAGTTTAATCTTCAATCAAGCAACACTTGAAGTTTTCATCTTTCATTAATCATCTCTTTAGTAATCTCTAATCCTTTCATTTAGCTTTATTTATTTGCTTTATTGTTGCTTATTTTCATTAATCTTATTAGTGCATCTAGTTATTATTGATTTCATTATTCTTAATCATGTTTTGTTTTGTGTTTCTTGAGTTTATTTCTAGTGTTGATATTATGTTTAATCTCCCTTCTCTAAGATAATTTCCTAGCTAGGGGAAGGGGGTGGAAAACATGTGTTGATATTGGATGAATGATGATGGTTGGATTGAACTCATGCCATAAATTGATGAAAGACATGATTTTTGATAGCTTGAGATTTTTGTGGCACTTTATTTGATGTTTTCTAGTTTAAATGCATGAAAGTGATTTGAACTAGATTAAGATCATCTCTATGATAATGATTTCATGAGAATGAGTTATTAAATTTGAGTTTTATAGATTGTGCTTCTTTATTCTCTTGATTTGATTGTAACTAATAGGATGCATGAGAATGATCCTTATTAGTATAGACCTTTTTCATTGATTTGCGTAGACTATTGCATGAGAATGAATTGTTTAGGTAGAATCTTGTGTTCTTTGGCATGTTATTCATGATAACCATTATTGTTCCCCTCTTTCTAATCATGTTTGACGCCCTCGTATCCCTAGCGTCGTTCTTTGTTGAATTTTAATCATCATTTTCTTTACTTATTTGTAGTTTTAGTGCTCTTTATTCAAAAACCAACAAAAATACTCACCTTTTTACTCTTGCCAGTGAAAATTGATGTTGAATTAGTGAGCTTCCTTAGTTGTTTGACCCTTTACATGCCCCTATACTTGTTTTAGGGTAGTCTAGGATTATAAATGATTAATTTGATTAGGGTAGTAGTTTAACGATCTATCTAACCCTCGATCAAAATTATTCAGAACGTTCTGCGATCCTAAATCATTCTTGTAACGCCGATACCTGTAAAACTAACGTTAGTAAAACAGATAAAAGAGTCAAGAAACGCGTATCTTGCACCGTCAAGCACACATCTCTAGAGGTAACCGATTTGTTGCATTTGCTGTTGTGACAACCTTCCACAAGCTAGGGAATGTCATCTTGCTGTTTTGATGTTCACTCATCTCTGAGCAATGGAGATTTTTTATATGTGTACGCGTCTCTGAAAAAAGAGCTTTGACGATCTTCATCAAGCTAGGGGATACCGCCTGAAGACTGCTACGCCTGTAACTGCCTCCAATTTCCGCTGTGATAGTCTTCTGCAAGACAGAGGATACTATCGAAGATTTCTTTGCCTGAAACAACCTTCTACCACCTTGACACCATCTTTCTCAAGCCAGGGAATATGATCAAAGATTGCTCTGCCTGAAGCCAACCTCAGTTGTTGCGATACTTTGGGTGATGACAATCCTCTTTTCTTTGGGAATAGTTTCCAAACAACTCTTGTATGATGTATGACAATCCCATTTAGGGAAAGTTGTCAATGCTATGCAACAATCTATCCTTGGAAATGTTGCCACAATGAAGCGACAATCCGTATCTCGGAAAATTTGCTAAAATCCAATTTTGGGAAAAGTTGCCAATGCTTCTTAACAATCTGCATAAAAACTTTGCTACGATCGACAATGCACATTTTGGAATATAACTCTTGAAAGCAATCCACCTTGGAAATTTGCCAATGCTATACGACAATCCTTTTAGGAAAATATTGCCGCAATTGACAATCCACGTCTTGGAACATTTGCAAAAAAGACTCAACCGACAATCCACTTTGGGAAAATTTGCCACTTACTGAAATGAATGACAATCCACGTTGAGGAACCTTTGCCGAAATTTATGATGAGTAGAGACCTACGACAATCCTTAGGGAAATTTTGCTATAGGGAACTGTGTGTATGACAATCCAATCCTTTAAAACTTGCTAGATATGATAATCCGAACATAGATAAAATTGCCAAACAGAGAGGGAGCACGACAATCCACGCTTGGAAACTTTGCCAGAGATGACAATCTAATCTTGGAAAAATTATCATTAAAGAAGATGCGCGACAATCCATATTTTGGAAATAATGTCAGTTGGGGATGACAATCCAATCTTGGAAAAATTGTCGTATAAATGGCTGTTTTTGAACTGATGCGTTAGTGCTTGTAATGAGCCAATGCTTAGGCGCTTAAGCTAAGTGAGACGATCATCGTCAGGTCAATCACTTACTGCGATTGTAATCGAGCCGACTACTAATCATGTTAATTTTCTTATAGGGGCTAACTGGCGTATCAAGGAACCCGAAATTGCCGTATGAGGTCCGCATAATCCAATATGGGACCACGCATCTCGTCGCTGCACCGGCACTCGGCAGAAGATATTGTCGCCGCGTTCTCGCTCTGTCACCAAGCAACAACCTTGTCGTCTGACGCTGGAGTCAGGTTTTCATTCGCGACTTTTTGAAAAAATCCGAGAATGTTCTTGCTCACTGGAATGTACTTGCATTCCTTTTTTGGACTATATGACTTTGCTCATGTAATTAGGAATGACCTAAGACTTAATGTTGCTTGACTCATTGACTTGACACGACTCAAGGTATAAACTTGACTTAATGATGACTCACTTTGTGTGACTCGTGTGTGCATAGTAATTTGATCGTGCGACTCGATAATGCAAAAAAGAAAAAATTTCCGTCATTTTTGGGGAGGGTACCGACTTTCTCTCAAAAATGAAAGACGCAAAAAAAAGAAAGAAGCAAAGTTTTTGAAGGTGCATGTTGAATGAGCTTAATCCATTAACGTTGTCTCTCATAGTACAAGGATTGTAACATCTTAGACTATCCTAGTTGACTCGATAATGAAAGTATTTAGGTAACTTAGGCACAGAGGCTACGTACTTCATACTTTGTGATGCAATGATGATTGATCTTGATATGAGAAGGCATGCTTCAGCGTTGTGTTAGGATTTCATGACAATGGGTTCCTAAGGGAAGTATATTTGGCCATGTATCTGTGCTGTGTGTGAAAGTGACACTAAGGTTAGGCCGCAAAGGCTAAGTTTATGGAAAGATATTATTTTGAGAAGAGCCAAAAGATGGTGACTCTTAGGCTAGGTAGGCTAACAATGAAGGGATTAAGCCCCCAAGTCTAGCTCTAAGTAGATATGGATGAGCATAGGGGATCCTCGATGTGAGGTTGCCTACGTATCCGTTAGGAATCAGGCCAAACGTAGCTCTAGCCGAACATCGCACAAGTGTGTGTATACCTCAAAAAGGTCTTTTGAAGGGTTGTAACGTGCTAAAGGTTCGAAGAAGAAGGGGATAAAGGCTCAACACCCTAGATAAGCCCCCAAGGTGTGCAACCTTGTTTTTGAATCTTTATATTTTTATGCTTGAGGATAAAGGCTCAACACCCTAGATAAGCCCTCTTTTTTTTCGCTTTTGCATTTTATTTTTATTTTGAACCTTTTTAATAAGTGTGGGAAATCCCGATCATACGGTCTATCACTCATTTGGCATTCATGTTTCTCAGGCACGGTATCGAGCACTCGATAAGAGACGCAATATGAGACGTGTTCATATCGAAGACATTTTCATATCAAAGACATTGGAACACTTGCCCTTTTGTACACTTTTACTTATTCTTATATTTTTTCTATTTTAATCTTTTAATACACTCAAGCTTTTGTTTTCTGAAAATTGCATAAGTTACACACCATCCCATCCCAAGGTTAGGTAGATAAGGGTTGAAGAAAGAAAGGTCTATCGTTATACGAGGCTAAAAGTGGTTTATCAAGAAAAGATTGTATATTTGAAGGGTGAAAGGTAATATGATGTGGCTACAAGAGGTGCCTCAAATCATTGGTATACCTTGTGCTTAGTTCGACACATTTTTTTTAATGCAATGTAATTATTATATGAAAGGAAATAAATTCTCATTTTATAAAAAAGGAAAAAGAACAAATCTACAAATTTAATCTAAGGGAAGAAAAAAAAGTGTCTATGCTAGACTTATTGGGGAAAGGAAGAATGAAAAAGAAATAGAAAAAGAGGTCATAAAATCTTGTCATTGAAGCTCGCCTCTTGTCATGTACTTATCATCACCCAGTCTTCTTGCTAGCTAGAGGCAATGGGATCTTGTTTGCTTCTATGAGATCTTGAATGAGATTTTGAAATCTGTAGCATTCATCGGTGGTATTACCATTTCCTTGATGGTACTTGCAATAAGAATTGGGATCCCATCTTGAAGATCGCTTTTCTGGCGTTGGATCCTCGATAGGGCCAATAGGTTTGATTAATCCTCGATCATAAGACGATCAAAAGCAACATCATAGGTCATTCCAATGGGTGTAAACTCTGTTCTGGATTTCTTTTTAGGTCTTTGATTATCCATGGCTAAGACACCGTTATGGTCAAAGGTACTAACATTGTTACTAGAGTAGGTGTTTTCGAAAGAAGAAGGATTTTCGTTCTTCATTCATTTCCAGCCAATGTTGTTACTATTGTTAGTAGCTTTTTTCTTTGCAAGGTCATCTTCGATTTCAATACCGATGTCATAGACTCCCTTGAAAGTATTCAAATTATGTTGATATTTTTAATGCTTCGAATACTTCTCTTGAAATTTCTTGATAAACATCCTTACGGATTCTTTTTCGGTGGGCACCTCAATCATCTTAGCGGAAGTTTCCCTCCACTTATTAAAGAAAGAAGTAAAGCCTTCATTCTGTTTTTGTCTTAGCATCTCAAGTTGTCTATAGTTAGTTTTGACTTGAAAATTAAACTTATATCTATCAATGAAAGCGTTTTTTATTTCATCCCAAGTAGAGGTTTTTTTCTTTATCAAGAGAAAAGAACCAATGTTGACAAACGGTTTCTAAAGACATTGAGAATAAAGAGTGAAAAATATTCTTATCAATCCCCTTGTTGTTCATTATAGTTTCAGAGGCCCTTAAGTGGAAGTAAGGATTATCTGTTTCCTTGAAATTAGGGATGTCATTGGCTTTGAACTTCTGTGGAAGAAGCTCCTTGTCCACTAAGACCCCTTGTGAGCTAATGCCCTGAAATCTATAGTCATTGGATATTTTGCTCAAGCTTTCTTGTATCAGCTTCATCTGTTGTTGTTTCACAGGGTCATTGATTTGAAGGGTTAAAGCCTTCAACATCTTAGTCACGTCAGCCATTTGCTTCTTAAGCTCATTGACTTCTTCTTGACTTGCCATTATCTTCTTAGCTATTCTTTTTCGACCGACTTGTTTATCAAAAAGTTGAACTTGAATAAAGGTGTTGTCCTTGATTTATCGCCCTTCTCTCCTTGACCAAGTAATGTTGAAAGGGAAATTAGGGATAAGTTTTTTATTATTTTGACTCAAACTCAATTAAACATGCAATAGATTGAAAGAGGATATGGAAGAGAATAGAAATAGATTGGACCCCTCACTTGAATGACGAAAAACGACTCATGCATGAACCTAAGACATGTTCATGATGACATATAAAAAGTGTGTGCTAAGACTAGTGAGTGTAGGTGACATGTTAAGACTCGTGTTATGACCATGTGGCAAGACTATGTGACTAGACTCAAGCAAAGACTAAGTTAAGACTTCATGTATATGCATTAAACTGGACATGTTGTGGTATTTTAGTCATAACTTTTCATTTATGACTCCGATTGGGATGAAACCAACGCCAAATTGAAGATAAAACTCGGGGCTACAGATCCAGTTGTTGTACGACTCGTAACTCTTCCTAGAACTCTGGCTATGACCAAAACAAATTGATGCTTGTGCAGTATACGGGAGTAAAAATCCGGGTTGACTTAAAGGAACTATGACTCTATTTAAGTTATATTTTTTAGCTCTAATTAATTAATAAATTAATTAAGTTAAGCAAAGCCCTTTACACATTAAGTAGTCAAGTAGTCACAACATGATGCAGTGAGTTTGCAACCTAACCATGACTCTAGTTCTCTAAATTGTAGGATATGGGTTAGTCAAAAAGGGTCCATCGTTATGAATCCAAATGCACCACGCGGAAGCCTTACCTTTGGAAGGGTTGGCGCGTGTGAATGGGACCCCGCGAGTTAAAATCGCTTCCATGGTTTGGTGAATTCAACATTCTCGGATGTACCCTTTGTTGCTCAGAGCGTTCAATCAGGTAGATGGAGAATGAATTCCCAGAGGGTTATGTCTATATGTAGAACACATAAGGGTTTCAGTAAAGTGAGAAAAACTCAATCAGGAAGTAGAATCGATTCAACAGTACTAGAACTGGTCGAAATAAGAACGCATATTTCTGGATCGGTATAGGAAGAACACAACGCCAGCCAAAAGAGACTGTCGCCGCGATAAGAGCCTGGAGACAAAATTGTCGCTCGGCGAAAAAGCCTTATCTTCGGCGACAGGCTCTGTTTTCTAGAGCCAGTTCCTACACGCCTCAGCAGCTTTTTGTATTTTTAAATTTTCCAATTTTTCGAATCATTATTTCGATTCTAGTTGTGAAAGATATTCCTCAAATTTCCTACATGTAAAAATCATATGTTTTAGACTCATTACGGACGGTCTTTCCAATGAGAACATTTTTTATGCATATGATAATAATGTTAATTACAATTACGTACATGAAATACTTAGAACTTTTCGAGTCTCATCCACTCATTCTAAATCATTGCCGAAATAAATTTCAGGAATTAAAACAGAAATCCACCCAAGTGGAGTCGCCAAAAACTGTAGGGAATATTTCAAGCAATACCCCTAACTTGAACCCCACTGGGATCATACACTTAAGCATGGTGGCGTCCAAAGGGAAATAAGTTAGAGCAAAAGAGTCGCCAACAAGTTTTAGGAACTTGTAAACCGTTTACAGGGTGAATGTTACACCCATTAACAATCCAAGAGATCGATAACTCCAATAGGTCTGGAACTATGACTGGAAGTTCGGGGATGAAGGTACAAATCCAATCTAAAAGAGAAAGAACTTGCCCTAATAATAGGCCTCTACTATATTCTGCTCGTATCCATGTGCGCTGTCTGACTAACATGCAACCAATAGATTAACCCTAAACCTGTTTAACTATGTTGGTTGAATATTAATGCACAAGCAAAACTATTATTGGTGATCATTTGAATTATAATCAAATTAACCCTAAACAAAATTATTAATTATCTTATTAAGCGTGATTACAAGTACAAATTCCCTTTAAACATGCATAAAAGTTGTGATCAAGCAATAACAAAAATAAATATAATCAAGCAATGTAATAATAATCATAATCATTAAAAAAAAGTAATCATGTTAAAAATAAAGCATGATAATAGCAAGATCCTAGTCATGATACTAACAAGATTAATAACAAACCCTAGAATGTCACTAAACAATAAAAATCGAAGCTTTAACCCTAACATGATACTAACGTGATAGAAGAAAGAAAATAGGAAACATCACATAAATCATAACTGATTTAAGGAAGTTATTCTTTACCCTAAACATCATACTAAGAAAAGCATCCTAACATGATACTAGGGAAAACATCCTAACATGATAATAGGAATCACAATAAGAACATAAACATGATTTTTATATCAAGATATCATTAAAAACAATTAAAGCACTTAATTGGATGCCTCGTATCTCTTTATAATAACAAAATACACACGTTAGTAACTTAAAGGAAAATATATAATAAAAAATTAAATTAAATAATTGAAATAGATATTTGGAACCAAACCCTCTAAAATAACAAATTTTTCACGTCTAGGGCGAAGGCAACTTTGAATTTGGCTAGGTGTGTCTAGATCTTGTGAATGCAGAATTTTGTTTGTGAAAAGTTGGTTTAGAATAAGAGAGAGAGAGTATCAAGATTTTCTTGATGAGAGTTGGTGATTAAAAACGGAGGTCTAAGGACGCTATTTATAACGAAAACAATCAAGATTTCATAAAAAAGAATAAGAGTTTGAAGAGGAATAAAACACGTCGCTGTCGCCGCAACTGCCTATTTCAACCGATTATGACTTTTGGATAAAATTTGGATAAAGATTATGAGGCATTAAAATAATATCTGAATATATTCTACATCGTACAAAACAAGGATTCTCAAAAGGATTAGTTTTATTCAATTTCAAACTCTTTGAAACATAATTATCAATCCTAACTCCATTAGGATTTAAGAGAACCTTCTAAATTATTATAGAAGACTATAATAAATCCTAATAGCTTTAGGAATGATAATTAATAATAGGCTTTCCTCTAGATCATTGGGCCGTATATAAGAGTCAAACCGAGCCCAATTTAGTATTTTGGCCATAACTTCCTCATTATTCATCGGAATTGGGCTTATCGTTGGAAAGGTCTTTTCAAGCCCCATCCAAATACACCAATATTGGACCCTTTTCATGGAACAAACTAAACTATAATGCACGTTTTTCATAAATAGGGTAAGAAAAGAAATATTTCCAAAAACAGAAAGAAGAGATATTTTAATAAAAACACCCCCATCACTAGACCTTTCACACTTTCACTTCATTCCATTATGATTCGACGTGAAAGGTATTCATCACTGGGTTTGGTTTTGAGGAGAAACATTTGGGTGTCTACACTTTTAACTCGGCCTATTTCAACCGATTATGACTTGAACTGAATTTATCCGATATGTTATGAACCCATTTTTCAAACCAATCCAGTTCAACAATATTGATTATGACATGAACTTTTTACAACCTGATCCGATTATGACCCTATTTTTTTAACCCGAAATCCGCCTTAAATTGGGAAATTCGTTGTCAAACCCACTAAGTTCAACCCAAACTGATTATTACTTGACTCGAATAGACCCAAAACCTATTTTAAATTGGCAAAGCCTGTAATTAAACCAAATCGAGTTCAACCCAAACCGATTGGAACCCGACCCGCTATAAAAAAAATCCATACCAAATCGACCAAATAATTTTAAAATTACCCGTAAATTATTTCTAGTCATTAATCGCCGACACATTACAAACTGAAAACTGATATACTTGATTGACACCCTTAAACGAGTATTTTAATTTTTTGTTCAAAGGATAAACCATGGGAAGGACCCCTACCCTATTACAGAGATGGGGGTTGTGACTGTAAGGAATCAAACCACATCGATCACTTGGGGGAAGATGGAAGGACTCTACATTCCTCTTAAACTATTGTTGTTTCACGTGTTTTTGTCCCTCGGGGGAGTTACAACTCAAAGACTGGTCCGACACGGTCTATACCTCCAAAACACGGAGACTCGGATCGGTAGGAGCTTTTCCTCCGACGATCAAGTTAAAACGTGTAGCAGAATGTAAAGAGTGCAAAAAAGTTAAGTGAGATCTTCTCGGATTCAAAGATTATGTGTTTTCTCTGATGAAAGAGAATGTAGGGTAGTGTAATAAATGAACGTGTCCCCAAAATAGGGAAAACTCCCTATTTAAAGGTGTGGAAACCTAATTGTGTCTTACCAAAAATCAAACCCCAGTGATGAGTACTTTTCACGTCATTGATTTCGAACGAGGTGAAATGTGAAAGAGTCTTGTGAATCTCTCTGTTTTTAATAAAAAATACTTCATTTTGTTTTCGAAAATCATTCTTTTCGCATCCTATTTATGAAAAATTTCCAGTCGATTTTAGTTTGGTCCATGATATAGGTCCAATAATGATTTAGTTGGATAGGGTTTGAAAAGACCTTTTCAACGATATATTTTAAGCCCAATTCAGATTATTAATGAGGAAGTTATGGCCAAAATACTAAACTAAGTCCAAAGTTTCTAAAAGATCTTAATTATCCTTTTTGAAAAGATATGATTAAAGAGTTTGAAATTGAATAATACTTTCCTTATTTAAATCCCTATTCTATTCGAAATGAAAGACGTTCAAAGACAATCAGATATTATTTTCGTGCCTCATAATTTTTATCCAAATATTATATTGTTGGATAGATCTTGAATTATCTTACCAATGATATATTACAATATTAATTCCGAGCTTTAAAGAAAAAGATATGAAAGAAATACGAAGCTCTATCCAAAATTGACACCATCCCACTATTTCGGCTATTTCTTTTATTCTACAAAATATTTTCATCTGATTCTAATTTGGTTGGAAAAAAAATACTTCAAGAGCTTTCCAACCACATATTATGTGCCTTATTTATATTTTTGGATCAAAATTTATGATAAAAACAAAATCCGCAAAAACTGCTGACCGTCGAGTTTTATTTCAATTCGAATTCGGATTCTTTTCTTTTCCTTCGACCTTTTTTTTTCCTGATAAATAGAGGTCATACCACCCATTTTTCAAGCATCAACTATCTTGATCATTAACAATCATCTTTCTCTTCTCTCTCTTAAGCAATAGCTTGTTCTTTCTCCTTCTTTCTAGCCTAGCCTTTTTACAAATATAATACCGCATTCACGAGTCTTAGATACATCTAGCCAACCTCGAAGTTGCCTTCTCCCTAGACGTGAAAGGTTGATGATTTCTAAGGGTTCGGTCCCAAATCACTATATCAATTATTTCAATTAATTGTTAAATTTAATATTTTCCTTGAAATTACTAACGTGTGTATTGTTTTGATAGAAAGAGATACACGGCAACAAAGTATTTTTATTGCTTTAGAGAGCATGTTTATATTATTATATTTCCTAGTATCATGTTAGGATGTCATTATTGCTTTCTAGTATCATGTTTAGGTTGCTTTATATTTCTTCTATCATGTTAGTATCATGGTAGGGCTAAAACTTTGATTTTTAGTGTTCAGTGACATGATGGGAGTTGTTATTTAATCTTGTTAGTATCATACCTAGGATCTTGCTAATATTATGCTCTGATGAGAATATTATTATGATCATGATGATTTGTTGTACCAATATTATATTGCTTGATATATTATTGTTATTGCTTGATCACGCCCTCTCTTGCAGGATTAAAGGGAATTTGTACATGAAATCACGCTTAATAAGATAATTAATAATTTTATTTAGGCTATTGTGATTTTAATTTAAGTGATCGTCAATAATAGTATTGTTTTTGCATTAATATTCAACCAACATAGATAAACATGCTTAGGGTTAATATGTTGATTTTATATTAGTCAGAAAGCGCACATGAATATGAGAAAAATAAAGTAGAGGCCTTTTTAGAGCAGGATGACGAGGGGAAAACTAGGTCGTTATCTAATCCTCCCTAAGTCAAACTAAATTTATAAACACTTAACAAACCATAATATGAGTATAGAGGCAAGTCAAGGGTCAAACCCAAAGGAACGGTAATGTTCAAATGCTTTTGATTTGGGTGCTTAAGCTAGGTCGAAGCCAAAGATAAAGAGAGAATACTAACAACTAACAAAACAAGTAATCAAGGAAATAAAACACTAGGAACGGGGATCAACAAGGAATCATGACAATTGCAACAACTTGGGAAGATCATGCCAATCAATGGTTATGAAGACTTATGATAAGAGCAATTAATTGGAATCAAAGAGTTATCTCCTAATTGTTAAGCTAGGGTTCACTATGAATAACAAAATATGAGAATCACAATCCAAACCAATCAATAATTGCAATTCCTAAATTAATTGGTCGTGTTATTAGCAATTACAATGCAATCTAGCATAATTGTCAAGTCCTACTGTAGACACCCATTTGTGTCTCCCCAAAACCAAACCTAGTGATGAGTGTCTTTCACGTCGAATCATAATCGAATGAAACGAAAGTGTGGAAAGGTCTAGTGTTGCGGAAAGTTTTATTTCTTTTCTTTTCTCTTCTCTCTGTTTTTGAAAAATTTATTTTAAGAAAATAACCAATCCAGTTTGGTTGGTCCATGATATGGGTCCGATAGTGGTGTAGTTGGATGGGGTTTGCAAAGACCTTTCCAACGATATATTATAAGCCCAATTCCGATGAATATTGAGGAAGTTATGGCCAATTTACTAAACTGGGCCCGGTTTGAGCTTTAAGTACGGCCCAATGATCTAGGGGAGGGCCTAATATGATTTATCATTCCTAATGCAATTAGGAATGGTTTTAGTCTTCTAGAACATTCTAGAAGGTCTTATCGTTCTTAATTCAATTAGGATTCTTCAGTGTTTAATTTTGATCAAATAGCATTTTCGATTGAAATTATATTATTTTATCTTCTAGTACGGGAATTTTATCAGAATTTCGAAAACGCGTTGAAAGCCGATTTGGCGTCCAACCCCAGGCCTTGGCGCTAGACGCCAGCCATTGGCGTCTGGCGCTAGCCACTGGTCCTGGCGCCAAGGTGGTTTTGTGGTCTTCAGACTCTGTTTTGATAAATTATCTTTTTTGGATGATTTTCTCTATAAATATCGTATCAAAAACTCCGTTTTCATTCACCAACTATCTCCAAGAGTCACCAATTCTCTTTATTCTTAAGTATTCACCAATGATCAATATTCATTGACCAATAATCAACTCTCTTCATTCACAAATTATTCATCGATTACCATTCATTAATTTTCATCATCTACATCATTCATTCATCAATTTTCAAATAACATTAACACTGTAGCATTCTTTTCTAAACCTTGCTTTTTTAATACAAAATTCCGTATTCACAAGATCTAGAAACACTTAGCCATATTCGAAGTTGCCTTCGCCCTAGATGTGAAAGGTTTTAATTTCTGAGGGTTTGGTCCCAAATCTCTATTTCAATTATTTAATTTAATTGTTTTGATTATTATTTTCCTTGAAGTTACTAACGCGTGTATTTTGTTATTAGAAAGAGGTACGAGACATCCAAGTAAGTAATTTAATGGTTTAATTGATATTATGATGTAGATATCATGCTTAGATTGTTATTTTGATTCCTAGTATCATGTCTAGGGTATCTTTAATATCAAGTATGATTAGAAGTATGATGCTTCCTATATTCTCCCTAATATTTATGATTATTATGATTATGATTGATATTATTATTATTAATGATATTGATTATTTATTATGTTGCTTGATATGCATATTATTTTATTTGTTATTGCTTGATCACCTTTTTATTGCATGTTTAAAGGGAATTGGTATTTGCAATCACGCTGGATAAGATAATTAATAATCTTGTTAGGTTAATTGTGATTATAATTCAAGTGATCGCCAATAATAGTTTACTTGTGCATTAAATTCAACCAACATAGATTAAACAGGTTTAGAGTTAATCCTATTGATTGTATGTTAGTCAGAAAGCGCACATGAATACGATCAGAATAAAGTAGAGGCCTATTATTAGGGCAGGTTTAATCTCTTTTAGGTTGGATTTGTACCATCATCCCCAAACCCTTATTTGGTTCATGACCTTATGGAGTTGACGATCTCTTGGATCGTTAACGGGTGTAACCTTCATCCTATGAACGGTTTACAAGTTCCTTAAAAACTTGTTGGCGACTCTTTTACTCTATCTTCTTCTCTTTTGGACGCCGCCGTACTTTAGTGTATGATCATAGTGGGGTTGAAGCTAGTGAGGTTCAAGCTTTTGGCGACTCCACTGGGGCGGATTTCTATTTTAATTCCTGAATTTGTTTTGGCAATGATTTAGAATGAGTGGATGAGACTCGAAAAGTTCTAAGTATTTCATGTGCGTAATTTTGGTTAACATTGTGGCATATGCATAAAAAGGTTCTCATTGGAAAGACCATCCGTAATGAGTCAAAAACATAAGGATTTTACACGTAGGAAATTTGAGAAATGTCTTTCACAACTAGGACTGAAATAACACCGCGCGAAACTGGATGATTTTATTGAGTACAGAAAGCTGTTGAGGCATGTGGGAAGTAGCGTCAGGGGCCAGAGCTTGGCGCCACACTTTTTGCCGTAGCGCAAGACGCCAGTATTGGCGCTAGGCGCTACAGTTAAAAGTTGGCGCCAGTCTCTGTTTGCTGGCGCCAATTTCCCCCAATACCGAGCCAGAAATATGCGTTCTAATTTCGACCGGTTTTTCGCATTGTTTCCTCGATCCTACTTCCTGATTGAATTTTTTCTCACTTTTCTGAAACCCATATGTGTTCTACATATGGACATAACCCTCTGGGAATTCATGCTCTATCTACCCGATTGAACGCTCCTGGCAACAAAGGGTACATCTGAGAGGTTGAATTCACTAAACCATGGAAGCGAGTTTTTTCTAAAAACTCGCGGTGTTCTATCCACACGCGTTAACCCTTCACGGTTAGGCTTCTACGCGGTGCATCTGGACAATTAACCATGGACCCTATTTGACTAAACCATATCCTGAACTTCAGAGACCTAGAGCCATGGTTAGGTTGCAAACTCATTGCATCATATTGTGCCTACTTGACTAGTTGTGCATTATTTGTTGTGCATATATATATTCCATGCTACTCTTAACCGTTTGTTGATTTGTGTTGAGATTAAAATTAATGACTTAAAGAACTTTGCCTAATTAATTAATTAATTAATTAATTAATTCGAGTCAATAAAGTTTTTTTCTTCTTTTAATCGGAATTGACCTAGTAAGACTTTAGGCATACCCCAATTGACCTAATAATATCGAAAACAGCCCCAGACCGAGGCTCCAATATTGGTGCCAAAATCTAGGCTGTAGCGCCACTGTATGGTGTGTAGCGCTAGACAATTACTAAAAAGTCTGGCGCCAACCACCATATTGTGACGCCAGTTCTTTCGCTTGGCCGACAGTTCGGATTATTTGTCGAGTCATCACCTAATGTCTAATTAATCAGTTTTCTGTTTAATTCGGTTAATTTTGCCGGCAATAATGCTTAATTGAATCGATACACACACTAATACACATGCCTTGACCATGATTAAGGGAGTCTTGTGTGCACGCGTTATTTTTCGTCATTTTATTTAGGGGGGTAAGTCGGATATTAATCCTCCAATAAATAAAAGTACTTAAGTTCCCTAAACACATGTACATTATTGCTCCCTAAAAATATGCATACTTTTCGCATACCCTTTTTTTAAAAATAAAAACCATAAAGTGAAACTGATTCGAGTCAAGTAATTAAAACGCAAACTGGATTAATTTACAGCGCGTGGTCAAGAAAGGAAGGACGATTAATCAAAGATAACCTCTTCGTACAAGTCCAACTTTTCGACAAACTTATAGCTCGCAAGAGGAAAGCAAGAGTTATAATGGCAACTCAGGAAGAAGTTAACGATCTCAAGAACCAACTGGCTACTGTAACTGAGACACTAAACCTTCTCGCACTTAAGATCGAGGATCCCGCGAAGCAACAACAAATAGACCTCATGCAAGAAAGCCTAAGCAAGTTGTCCAGCGACTACAAGTTTCAAGAACTCACATCCCAAGGGGTCTTAGTGGATAAGGATCTTCTTCCGCAGAAGTTCAGTGCCAACAACATCCCAAAGTTTAGGGCAATCGACAACCCCTACTTCCATCTAAGGGCATTTGAAAAAAATAATGAGTATCAAGGGTATCGATAAGAAAGTTTTCCCTTTTCTGTTCTCGCTATCTCTCGAGACCGTTTGCCAACAATGGTTCTTTTCTCTTGAAAAAGAAAAGACCTCTACCGGGGAATCCATAGCAAACGCTTTCGTCGATAGGTACAAGTGTAACGTTCAAGTCGAAACTGACCATAGAGAACTTGAAATCCTCAAACAGAAGGAGAATGAAGGCTTCACATCTTTCTTTAACAAGTGGAGAGAAACCTCAGCTAAAATGATTGAGGTACCAAGTGAAAAAGAGTCCGTGAGATTGTTCATTAAAAATCTCCAAGAAAAATATTCAAAACATCTTAAATATCAAAATAACCATCATACCTTTAAGGCTGTTTATGATATTGGGATTAATATTGAAGATGACTTAGCTAAATCTAAAGCTGCCAACAATAACTCCAACAGTGGCTGGAAAGGAAAGAAGAACGAAAATCCTTCTTCTTCCAAAACCGCCCACTCAAATAATGTTAGCGCCTTTAATCTGGGAGAAGTCCTCGCCATAAACAACCAAGGACAAAAGAAACCGTTTAGGAGAAACTTCACTCTTATTGGCATGAGTTATGACACCGCGTTTGATCGGCTAAATGCAAAAGGTCTTATAACTCCCATTGGACCATTTGGAGAACCACCAGTCGAGAAGAGGTCGCCTAATTGGAACCCCAATGCGCATTGCAAATATCATCAAGGTAGGGGCCATTCTACTGAAAGCTGTTGGAAGCTTAAGGAAGCTATCCAAGACCTAATTAATAGTAACAAGCTGCCGTTGCCTCCTGCCAGTAAGAAACCGAGTATTGACAATGCACCTCTAGCTCACACATTGGTTATCTCCGTTGAAGAAAGCGAAGTTGACCCCTCATCTCTCATTAAGCATGTCAAAGAAACCAACGTCGAAGAGGAAGCAGAAGAGACCTTTTTCGATGTCAAAGATAATCTTCCAGAACCAGCAAATGAGGTAGAGATACGAATACTCACACTGTATCTGAGGGAGACATCGCAACTGTTACATGAAACTCTCAAAATTTTGAATGAACTTCACAAGGAATATGATGAAGAACCTAAGAGAATTCCCACCAGTAAAAACAACTTATGAGGCAAAATACTTTCCCTTACAAGTCGCCGAAAGACCCAAGAAGAGCAATAAAATTTATACTCCAATTGGGATCCCGTATACACAAATGTTTGAAATGCTCTCCGAGGGTGGCAAGGTCAAACCTCTCGAACCGAGACCATTTGAATCATTATAAAGGACAGATAGATATTACTGTCAATACCATCAGTCAGGAGGACACACCATAGAAAACTGCTTCAAATTCAAGGATTTGGTGCAGAAAATGATTGATAGAAAGGAATTAGTCCAAGTTCAACAAGAAGAGGACATAAATATTAATGGAGTATGGGACAATGATGAAGAGGATGTCTATCTAAAAGACATATTAGGACCTTCACCTTTTGTATCATACAACACGGACGACATTTGGGCTGAAGAAGATTCATCAATAGACGTCCTCACAAGATCCGGGAAAATACAACCTCCCGTTTCAACACAACCTATGCCTACTGTACAACAAGTTCCAATACCTATCATTGAAGACAATGACATCGTTAAACAATTCAAGAAGACAAAAGTTGAGATGAATGTATAGAAGCTTCTGGCAACATCTCGAGAACATAGGTTGGCTGTGATGAATGCCTTGGATAAAATTGGGATAGATTCTGACACCACTCCTGAGGGACTAGCTAACTTCCTCACGAGTGACCTCCCTAGTCCAATTAATCTAATCACCTTCTCTGACAAAGATTTACCCCCAGAAGGTGACAAACACTACAAGGCGTTAAACCTCACGGTAGTCTGCAAAAGGATGAATGTTCCCATGACTCTTGTAGACAATGGATCGGCTATTAATGTCTGTCCACTTAGGACTGCGAGGATGCTCGGCATAAAGGATGAGGATTTAACTCCGTCCACACAAGGAATAAGAGCTTACGATAATACTCGACGTCAAGCTCTTGGCAAAATAACCCTAAATGTGACGGCAGGAGCAATAGAACATGCTACTACTTTTCAAGTGGTAGACATCAAAGCCTCATTCAATCTGTTGTTAGGACGCCCTTGGCTCCATGATCTAAAGGCCGTCCCTTCATCTCTCCACCAACAAGTGAAAGTTATAGTTGGAGGAATCCCCATCACCATTGATGCTTCGCCAATGAGGATCAAATCAATAGAGAATCCAATCATCAACGTGGAGCACGACGAAGATGATGAAGACCTATGGGGCTTTAATGAATAAGTCTCCTTAATCCAAGAGGATGAAAGGACATCTCTTTGCCACGACCCCCATTCCAACATGATTATCAACACTATGCTAAAGAAACAAGGACACTTCCCTAGGATAACCTTAGGAAAGAAGAAGGGGATAGCAAAATTGATAGAGTCACCTGGCCTCTCTAAGCTAGATACTTTCGGACTTGGTTTCGAACCGACTCGGAAAGATCTCAAGCGAGCCCAGGACAAATTGAAAGCACGTAGGGACGCTCATATTCAAAAGAAAGCAATTCCAATGGATCAATACCCCCTTACGCTTAATGGTCAGTTTATAAAAGAAGGAGAGGACTATCCATGCCATGAATTTCCCGAACCATTTGTTATAAATGGCATACGACAACCAGGATTCGAGATTTTCTTGGATTGCTACTTTATTGACGAAATCCCAACTCCCGTCCATAAGGAGAAAGCACCTCCATGCTTTGAATATAACGTCATGGGATTACCGTTTAGGCGAGAAAAGAATGAGCCAGTTTATGAGGAAGATAACTCCTCACTCATTCAAACGGTCCTACAGAGCGAAAACTTCGACCCTTCAAAGCTAATTACTCCGGCCGAAGGATTACTGCAAGGGTGGCGCAAGACTATCAAGGTGACCACTCTGAGTGGGAGGAAGATATCAATCATGACAGGACAAGGGCCAATGTTTGAAGAATCGTCAGAGTCAGAGTCAGAGTCAGAGTCAGAGTCTTTCCCTTTATAACCTTCTAAGGCTTTAACTATAACGCCTTCCCTTCCTATTTCTTCTCCTAGGATAGTTAGTGATCCAGTCCCTGAGGACATATCACTCTTTGATGTAATGATCTCAGAGTATAATAATATCACTCATTCTCCTTACTTCTCGTGTTCTTCCCTAACGTAAGATGACGAACATTGCTTAGCTAACGATGAAAAAGATAAAGAATTTATTAAAGCAATGGAAACACTTGAAAAGAAAACACCAGTATTTGAAGAGACTGAAACAGTTGACATCTCAAATGATTCAACTCATAAAAGAGAAATTAAAATCGGACTAACATTGAATAAACAAGAAAGAACCGATTTAATTAACTTGCTTAAAGAATTTATCGATGTATTTGCTTGGTCATATGAAGATATGCCAGACATTAACAGAGAAATTGCTCAAAACACTATACCATTAATTCCAGGAATGAAATCTGTAAAACAAAAGTTGCGTCGAATGAAACCCGACGTAGCACTTAAAATAAAAGAAGAAGTACAAAAACAAATAACTGCAGGTTTCATTATGGTATCCAAATACCCCGAATGGGTCGCCAACGTCGTTCCAGTTCCAAAAAAGACGGAAGGGTAAGGATGTGTGTCGACTATCGAGATCTAAATAAGGCAAGTCCAAAGGACGACTTCCCTTTGCCACACATTGATATTTTGGTAGACAACACAGCAAATCACGCGCTTCTCTCATTCATGGACGGATACGCAGGGTACAATCAGATTCTCATGGCGGAAGAAGACATGGAGAAGACAACTTTTATCACACCATGGGGCACTTACTATTACACGGTAATGCCATTTGGGTTGAAAAACGCAGGTGCTACTTACCAATGTGCAGCAACTGCCTTGCTTCATGACATAATGCACAAAGAAGTTGAAGTATATGTCGACGACATGATTGTGAAATCAAAGGACCGTCCAGGCCATCAAGTAGCCTTAAGGAAATTTTTCGAAAGGTTAAGAAAATACAATATGAGGTTGAATCCATCAAAATGTGCTTTTGGAGTCACCTCAGGCAAGCTCTTAGGGTACGTCATAAGCTCTAGAGGAATAGAGATAGATCCAACCAAAATTAAAGCAATCATGTCGATGCCACCGCCCAAGACTGAGAAACAAATTCGAGGATTCATTGGCCGGTTGCAATACATAAGCAGGTTCATATCAAAACTAACAACGATATGTGAACCAATCTTCAAAAAGCTCAAGAAGAATGTACCAGTAATATGGGATGACGAGTGTCAAAAAGCCTTTGACCGGATCAAAGCCTATCTCGCAAATCCTCCCGTATTAGCGCCAGCACTTGCCGGAATACCTCTTAGGTTATATTTAACGGTTACCAAAGAGACAATGGGAGCCATGCTAGCACAAGAGGTAGAAAACAAAGAGAATGCAATCTATTACTTAAGTAAGAAGATGCTCGAATACAAAACACGCTATACACCACTCGAGAAATTGTGCCTCACTTTGGTGTGGGCCACAACTAAGTTAAGACATTACATGTTGGTGCATACCGTTTTCGTGGTATCTTGATTAGATAATTGTTCGAGAAATCAACGCTCAATGGACGTATTTCAAGATGGATAGTCAACTTAGTCCAGTTCGATGTGTGGTTTATGCCACAAAAAGCTATTAAAGGATTCGTGGTGTCAGACTTTCTAGCAGATTTTCCAATAGAAGACTCGACACCAATACAGGACAATGAATTTCCAGATGAAGACTTGATGGTCACCGAAGATGATACTTGGACCTTGTATTTCGACGGAGCCCCAAACCAAAAGGGATGTGGTGTCGGAGTGCTACTAGTATCACCTAAGGAAGAACATGTCCCAATCTCAATAAAGCTTGATTTCGACATTACCAACAATGCTGCTGAATATGAAGCATGTGTGGTAGGCCTTGAAACAGCTCTGGCATTAGGAGTAAAGAAGTTAAGGATATTCGGAGATTCCTCTCTAATCATCAATCAAATATCTAAAAGGTGGAAAGTAAGGAGCGAAAGCCTAGCCCCTTACCAAACTTATCTGGAAACTCTTACCGATCAGTTAGAGAAGGTGGAATACACATATCTACCTAGAGAAGAAAATCAATTTGCTGATGCCTTGGCGAGATTAGCCTCAATGTTTAGGATTCCCACGGATATCGAGCAAATGCCTCTAACTATTGAAAAAAGGCACAAACCAGCATATATACAGGCTATAGAAGACGACGACCCAGTCCAAGACAAAGATGAAGAACAAGAAGAAGAACCATGGTACACAGACATTCTCAACTATGTCACCAATGGAGAATACCCTCCTCATGCTGACAAAAGAGCAAAACGAGCCTTGAGACTTTTGGCTTCTCAATATGTACTCATAGACAACGAGCTACATAAAAGGGTACCTAAAGGTCGAACCCTCCTATGTGTAGGGAAGGTGGATGCAAAAAGAATAATGAGAATGGTCCACGAAGGAATCTGTGGAACTCATATAAATGGCAAAATGTTAGTCCAGAAAATAATGCGAGAAGGGTATTATTGGACTACCATGAATAGGGACTGCCATCAATTTGTGAAAAGATGCCCTAAGTGTCAAATTTACGCCAATTTACAGCACGTTCCTCCATCTCTGCTCTACACCTACACATCACCATGGCCATTCTCTACATGGGGAATTGACATAATTGGCAAGATCGCTCCTTCAGGGACAAGAGTCCATGAATTTATTCTTGTAGCAATTGATTACTTTACGAAGTGGGTTGAAGCGCAATCATATGCTAAACTCACCGCAAAACATGTAGCACTCTTTATCGAGAGAAATATCATTTTTCGATATGGAGTCCCACATGAAATCATAAGTGACAATGGAACTCACTTTCAAGCCGAATGTGAAGATTTGCTACATAAATATGGTATTCAACATCATCATTTGTCCCCTTATAGACCTCAAGCAAACGGAGCAGTCGAGGCAGCTAATAAGAATTTAAAGATTATCATCGAGAAAATGACAGAAAATTATAAAGATTGGTCTGACAAGCTTCACTTTGCATTGTGGGGTTATCGCACGTCAATCCGTACGTCAACAGGAAATACACCATTTTCTTTGGTATATGGGATGGATGTCGTACAACCTGTCGAACTAGAAATACCATCTCTACGTATTGCGCTAGAGAGTAAACTTGATGAAGTCGAATGGACTAGGGCACGATATGAAGAATTGATCCTACTCGACGAAAAACGACTAGAAGCTCTACAGCACACTCAGTGTTATCAAACTCGTATGGCTAGATATTTTAATAAGAAGGTCAAGAAAAGAAATCCAAAGTAGGAGATTTGGTATTAAAAGCGTTAAGGAAAAATGTTTTAGATCCAAGGGGAAAGTTTAAACCTAATTGGTCCGGCCCTTATATTGTTAAAACAATCCTGTCAGGTGGTGCAGCAAAATTAACTAACATGGATGGCAATGAATTCTCAAACATGACTAATCTTGACCAACTTTAAAAATACTACCCATAGTAACTTGAGTAAGACACTCAAGAGAGCTACGTTCAGCCTGATTCCTTAGGAAAGGATACGTAGGCAACCCATTATGGGTGCGGCCACTTTGTTTTTCTACATCTCCGCGTTCCAGAATCAACAAAAGTCAACAAAAGTTGAAAAAGCAACTGGCGTCACAGAACAGAGTCTGGCGCCAGCCAAAAGCCATTAGCGCCAGACGATGGAATTGGTGCCTGGCGCCAGACCTCAATAACTGGCGCCAATCTGCAATTACTGACGCCAATTCAGTCATAAAATCTGGGCGAATTTCAGTGTTTTTTGGAAAATTTTCGACTTCCGTACTCGAAAGATTTCCGAAAATTATTTTTTTTCGGTTTTTCATTGCTTTAATAAAATAAATTTAAAGTAACAATTTAATTGAAAGCTGAAATTTCATTAATGAATTAAATTACATTGTTAATGAAATTTAAATAAGGCTGAAATAAATTAACTTTAAATAAAAATTAAGAATCTAATAAATCTAAAGCTAAGCAATGTTCTAGTCTTTCTTCTCCTTCTTTGCTCTTTTCCAATTCTTTTCCGCCTCCTCCTCTTCATCCATTATTTTAGCCAGTAGGCATCCTTTAGAGGACCTACATTCAATTTTAGAATAGATTGTTTCTCCTTCAGCTAGCACCCCATGCTTCTTTTCCACCCAAGCTTTCTTGTATGTAGCTTTCCTTTTCCCCTTGTCTCTAGTAGTATTCTTTCTCTTAGGCATTGTAGGTGTCTTGAACTCAATTCTTGCACCTAAGGGTTCCTTGGCCGGTGTCACCCTATCACCTAGACGATTCTTCACATCGGTTCTACCCTGATAAATTTAAGACTTCTTCAGCAACCACTTCTTTACATCATTAGGTAAGAAGAGGGAACCTTTTGGGTAATCACTTCCCATAAAGGTCTAGCGCTCCTGTAAGTGTCAAATTTATCTACTTCTTGAGATATGGGATACTCATAGGGAGGACGAAGATCCCCGGAAGGAATATTTTGAAGCAAGCCATATTGTTTCTTTACTCTGCAGGGATAATAATATGTCACGCAAGACAAGCTTGGAAGACGGCAGAAAGGTTGCTTGTTAACACCAACCATCCTTTTTATTTTCCACCAGGGGATGACCTACTTCATAACGAAATCACGTGATTTAAAGACTTTCTTCCATCCATGGCGCCTAATTTTAGGGATGCGCTTCTTTCTTCTCACAAAGCAAGTGGGCGTATAACTTTCAATGTCGTCCGGAGGGCTAATTAATCCTAGCCTCTCCATTAACCACATCTGTAAAGAATTCCAATGCAAATAAATTAATATTACAATACAAAAATATATTTTTTGGATTTCTGTAATCAAAAATATTATTTTTCTACCTGTAATAAAATTGGAGAACCGCGAAGAGGTGCTTTTGGGTCCCTTTTCAACTCATCTAGACTAATCATAGTCTCTCCAACTATCAATGGCATTGGATTTCTCCCTGATTCAATTTGTTCTAGCACAGTGGTTATAATTGATTGACCCTCGTTAATTTTACCACTACTAAGACAATATTGATTAAGCATGCAGAATAAAAACGCCCTTCTTCTATATATGTGAAAAGATTCAGAAAGCGGTTTATCAAAATAATAGCGTGCGAATTCTTTTAAGTTCACTACATTGCCATCTACTATTTTTTACGGATCCCTTTCCTTCAAGTTAAAGAAGCGCTCAAAATCCTTATAGTAATATGCATCTACTCTAGGGATTACTACCAGGTCTATTGCAGGGAAGCCTAAAATAGCACCAAATTCCTCTGGCAAAGGGCTAATTTCATCATACCCTATTCTAAAATAATATGTATCAATGCTCCAATATTCTAAAGCGGTATGTATGAAGTCTATGTCTAGATCTACATCTTTAATGCCATATATTCCCCCCAAGTGAAATAAATCCAATTCTTTTCTTTCTCTAACATTAAGAGATCGACACCATTCATGAGAATATTGGGTGAAGATTTTAGTGGCTAAAGACATGATGATTATTATTTTTTCTAAAGAGAAGAACAATTTTTTTCGCTGGAATTATGTGAAGTATCGGCTGAGCAGGGGGCTATTTATGCACAAATTGCGAGGGATTTCAATCTGACTGGAATACGGAGTCAGCGTCAATTGGCGTCACACACCGAGAATTGGCGTCACCCATCAGCTTTTGGTGCCACGCGCTAGAAATAGCGCCTGGCGCCACGCGCCACAGGCTGGCGCCAGTTAGCGCCAAGTCAGCATGACAGCCGCGCGTGTTCAGTTTGCGTTTTGATATTTAATTGGAGTCGGTTAATGACATTATGGCCCCATTTTAATTTCTTCTAAATATCTTTCTATCCTTTTCTTAATTAATTAAATATAGCAATTATTTTTAGTTAATTTTTATCAAAAATCAGCCTTTCTCTCCTTTTTATTTTTCCTTTTTATTTCTCCTTTTGGGGGAGAGAGTCGGATAATACCCTCCATCAATAATGAAAATGACGGAATTTTTTCGCAAAATTGTTATCACACTTGCACACACTAACATACAATAACATAAAGAACAAAGTGTCTAAATAATAAGTCAAAGGCAAAGTTCTATAAAAAGTCAAAATAAAATGCATATACAGAAATAAACTACGGCGCCGGAGGACGTAGGCCAATCATGCCATAAAACTGCGCTGTCCGAGGAGTCACCTCTCCACCAACTCCGGCCATAGCACTAGTTCCAGTCTCCGTAGGAGGAGGGAAACTCAAAATAGGACCGCTCTAGCCAAGGTCAACCTGAGGCTGAGACCGCGGAGGCTGCTGCGATGACGAGTCAACCTCGTGCATCCCACCACCTCTTAAAGCCGAGGTAGCCTTTCCTACCGCTGCAGCAGGAGCACCCTCAGAAGAAGACCCTGAGCCCTCAGCAACGTCGGCTCGAACAGCCTCGGAACGACCATCTCTACCTCCTGACAAGGTGCGACAACGTCTCGAGCTAGACCTTGCCGGCTCTCTCCTCCCCTTAGGCCTCGTACGGGTGTGAGAAGCAATCGGCTGACCCTGCAAAAAGAATTAAATCAGAAGCAAGGTAAAAACTGAAGCATAGTGCAGAAATAATAAGTAAAGAAAAGTTACCTCTCGGACAGTGTCGTCTCGACGACAGGTAGCCGCGTTCCTCATCCCGACGAGTTGGCTCCGGAAGGCATCTATGCATCGTGCCAAAGCCGAAACCACCTCGCGTGAGAACTGTCAAGGAAAGTTAAGTTAGTAAAAATGCGTGATAACTGAATACAAGATTCTGAATTAGAACTAGACTTACCCTAGTCTGGTGACGAGGAATCGACCGCTCCACGAAGCGCTCGCCCTCAGGAGCCGGAGAAATCATCTCCTGGATCGGCCCGTACATCCCCTGGTAGTGGATGGACATACGGGGTGGCACAAACTTAGTGGGACCATCCTGCTAAGACATAAAGAAATCAGAAAGGTATCACTTGGGGGCTACTTAGCGAAAAATACAAAAGTTAAGAATGTTACCCTCACATCCTCGGCCGGCACAAGGGCTGGAGCTAACAAAGGAAGTAGCACCTCATCATAACTCCGCCCAAGGATCACATGGGACTGCCAGAGGGAACCAGACTCCTCAGCCATGCTCGACAACTCTCTCTCGTCGAACATGTGACGTGGTGGAGGAGCAGGAACCACAAAAATATCGGAAGAGTGCTATCTAGCAATTCTCTCTCCTAAGTATACAACCGCTCCATAGGTCCCCAGAAAGTAGCGACGCTCAGCAGAGTACTGTGCGACTAATCCAGGGACTGTCCAACCACCCCACGGTCGGTATACTACCTCAGGTCCCTATAAAAATACCAATCGGGAAAGAACATGTCTAAAACGTCACAGAAGAGCAAGATAAACACTAAAAGTCGTACCGAGATGATCTGACTCCGGACGCGTGCAGTAGACAGGTCCGCATGGTGGCAGCCCCAAGAGGCGCTCACCGGATACCCCTTCGGCGATGGTCTCGCCGGCGCAATGGAAGGAAAGTACTCATAAAACTAGATCTACAAAAAAAAACTAAAGCATGAGTAAATGCTAACTAACATATAGGGCTAAACTTTATAGGAAATAATGTTTACCTCTACGACTTTCCAGAAAGCAGACAAAGCAACGTTCGTCCTAAAGGACCGATGACGACATGAGTCCCTCAGTGCGCGAACGAAGTCAGTGTAGGCCAAGCTGGCCCAGTCATAAGTCCCAATCCGCTGGAGATCGCGAACAGCAGGGAGGTAGTAAAGCAACGCCCTACTACCCTTGTCAGGGGAGAATGTCCCTAACAACAACATCAGCACAAAGATGCGCACCCGCTGCTCTCGGGTGGTCGCATCATCGTCAAGAGCCGCTGCCAGTGTCGAGCGGCGAATCCCTCTAGCACTGAACTGAGTTGTCTCAACCTCAGCTCGGGCCCGAACAGCAATCGGCCCCAACAGTTCCTCGACCTCTGGAGAAAAGACGTCGATACCGTCGTCGAATGGCAGCGGCACAGAAGAGAACTCCAGTCCTGTGATGAGACTGAAGTCTGTAGGAGTGACCATCATCTCACCCCATGGAAAATGAAAAGTGTTGGTGGTGTCTCAGAAGAACTCCACCAGAGCGCGTACTACGTGGTGACCCCCGCTGGAGGCAACCATAGCGTAGGAGGTCTCGAACAGGACAACCAGTCCGCAAGACTCCCATAGGAGTCTCGTCTCTCGATCTCTGGCGATATGCATCCTATACAAATCGCCTAGACCATCACAGCTAGAGTCGTGATGCCGTGTCCTCCCAGGCTCGGTTCCCCGTCTCACCCTCTCAGAAATGTGGTGGACAGGGGCAAAGAACAAGGTCTGCTCATCCCACTCTGGGAACCGACCAAGCGAAGTGGACGGTGTGGTGTCGTCCTCCACGGGCTCATGCTCCCGTCTAGTGTTTCAGGACCGTGAACCTGAGCCTCATTGTCTAGCCATGCTACATTGTGCAGAATCATCATAAATTAAGGTTCTATGGTATCTAAAGGTTTGCCTAGCCGCATGATACTGTGTTCTCAAAAACAGAGTATGTAGTACTAAAACAGAGCACAAATTCAAATTGAGCATGACAACATTTTTTCAAGAAATCAAACAAATTCTTGCAACACTATAGTGATTATTGTAACAAATTGAACAAGAATTGCTAGCAAAAACATCAAGAACGGGCCACATTGTTCTTCACGACCTTAGGAGGTCCAACAATGGCGGATTGCTCATTTCTTCATTAAATTGAGTCAAACAAGTCTCAAATTACTCCAAGGCAATATACAAACATAAACCAGCAATTTCATGACATAAAACTTGATAAAAAAGCAAATTGAGCATCATAAGTTTCGAATTTTCATGAAATTCGTGAATGAACATGCCAAAAATTCATAAAAGCCGGTGTGAGTTGGAGGAAAAATTACATAGATCGGGAATATGGATGAGAAGAGCTTTGATTTGCAACAAATTTTGAGAGAATTCGGTTGAGAAATGAGTGAGCAACGATCAATTGAAGTTTTCAGACTTCTCTTGGGCTGTTTCGCGACGAACAGAGCAAGAAATAAAACGGAAAATTGAATTTAAAGAAGAATCCGTGCTGGCGCCAGTCCCTAGGCATTGGTGTCACATTATGTGCTTGGCGCCAAACGCCAATGCCAGCGTATGGCGCTAATGCCATAAGTCTGGCGCTGATTGATGTTCAGCGACGCCAAAGCAGCCAGCCACCTGTTGGGGTTGTGCTAGCTTTCTGCAACATATTTTAGGTTCCTTGTTACGCCAGTTAGCCCCTCTAAGAAATTTAAACATGATTAGGTAATCGGCTTGGTTACATTAAAGTGATCGACCTGATGAAAAGATCGTCTCAGTTAGCTTAAAGCGCCTATGCATTGGCTCATTAGCAAAAGGCACCGACATATAGGTTCAAGAGCATAGGGCACCGACATACAGGTTCTAGAGCAAAGAGCGCCGACATACAGGCATAGCACGAGCAAAGTTCAGGCGAACTTTTAAGGATCGACAGGCGTGGATCTTCGGTATATTCCTTTGGAAAATTATCGCATCAAATGAGGATGACTTCAAGAGAAGATGTCTTCGGCATCATTCCCTAGCTTGCGGAAAGTTGTCATGAACAACTGAAGGTAATTTCAGGGCGAAATTGTCTTCGATCGTAATTCCTGAGGCATGGAAGATGAACATAATGCAGATGAGAATTATTTCAAGAGAAATAATTTTCGATGATATTCCCTTGGACGTGGAATATTATCACAGCGGAGAAGGTAGTTTCAGGCGAAGCAATCTTCTAATTGGAAGCAGTTACAAGGCGTAGTGGTTTTCAGGCGGGATGACATTCTCTAGCTTACAGGAGGTCGTCAAAACAACAGCAGCAGCAACAATTGGTTACTTTCAGAGACGTGTGCTCGACGGTGCAAGATACGCGTTTTCTTAACTCTTTTATCTGTTTAACTAACGCTAGTTTGCAGGTATCGGCGTTATAAGATTGATTTAGGATCGCAGAACGTTCTGAATCATTCTCCGTCCCTATCATTACTTTGGCTTTCGTTTTCGAAACTTGCGTTTCTCCAAACTCAGTCAAAGTGGGGGCTTCTGTAGACACCCATTTGTGTCTCCCCAAAAACCAAAACCCAGTGATGAGTGCCTTTCACGTCGAATCATAATCGAATAAAACGAAAGTGTGGAAAGGTCTAGTGTTGCGGAAAGTATTTACTTCTTTTCTTTTCTCTTCTCTCTGTTTTTTTAAAAAACTTTATTTTAAGAAAATAGCCAATCCAGTTTGGTTGGTCCATAATATGGGTCCGATAGTGGTGTAGTTGGATGGGGTTTGCATAGACCTTTCCAACGATATATTATAAGCCCAATTCCGATGAATATTGAGGAAGTTATGGCCAATTTACTAAACTTGGCCCGGTTTGAGCTTTAAGTACGGCCCAATGATCTAGGGGAGGGCCTAATATGATTTATCATTTCCTAATGCAATTTGGAATGGTTTTAGTCTTCTAGAACATTCTAGAAGGTCTTATCATTCTTAATTCCATTAGGATTCTTCAGAGTTTAATTTAGATCAAATAGCATTTTCGATTGAAATTATGTTATTTTATCTTCCAGTACGGGAATTTTATCAGAATTTCGAAAACGCTTTGAAAGCCGATTTTGGCGTCCAACAACAGGCCTTGGCGCCTGGAATCAGGATTGGCGCCAGACGCCAGCCATTGGCGTTTGGCGCTAGCCACTGGTCTTGGCGCCAATGAGCTAGGGCTGGCGCCAAGGTGGTTTTGTGGTCTTCAGACTCTGTTTTGATAAATTATCTTTTTTGGATGATTTTCTCTATAAATATCGTATCAAAAACTCCGGTTTAATTCACCAACTATCTCCAAGAGTCACCAATTCTCTTTATTCTTAAGTATTCACCAATGATCAATATTCATTGACCAATAATCAACTCTCTTCATTCACAAATTATTCATCGATTACCATTCATTAATTTTCATCATCTACATCATTCATTCATCAATTTCAAATAACATTAATTCTTTAGCATTCTTTTCTAAACCTTTCTTTTTTAATACAAAATTTCGTATTCACAAGATCTAGAAACACTTAGCCATATTCGAAGTTGCCTTCGTCCTAGACGTGAAAGGTTTTAATTTCTGAGGGTTTGGTCCCAAATCTCTATTTTCAATTATTTAATTTAATTGTTTTGATTATTATTTTCCTTGAAGTTACTAACGCGTGTATTTTGTTGTTAGAAAGAGGTACGAGGCATCCAAGTAAGTACTTTAATGGTTTAATTGATATTATGATGTAGATATCATGCTTAGATTGTTATTTTGATTCCTAGTATCATGTCTAGGGTATTTTAATATCAAGTATGATTAAAAGTATGATGCTTCCTATATTCTCCCTAACATTTATGATTATTATGATTATGATTGATTTATTATTATTATGATTGATTATTATTATGTTGCTTGATATGCATATTATTTTATTTGTTATTGCTTGATCACCTTTTTATTGCATGTTTAAAGGGAATTGGTATTTGCAATCACGCTTAATAAGATAATTAATAATCTTGTTAGGTTAATTGTGATTATAATTCAAGTGATCGCCAATAATAGTTTATTTGTGCATTAAATTCAACCAACATAGATTAAACAGGTTTAGGGTTAATCCTATTGATTGTATGTTAGTCAGAAAGCGCACATGAATACGATCAGAATAAAGTAGAGGCCTATTATTAGGGCAGGTTCAATCTCTTTTAGGTTGGATTTGTACCATCATCCCCGAACCCTTATTTGGTTCATGACCTTATGGAGTTGACGATCTCTTGGATCGTTAAGGGGTGTAACCTTCATCCTATGAACGGTTTACAAGTTCCTTAAAAACTTGTTGGCGACTCTTTTGCTCTATCTTCTTCCCTTTTGGACGCCACCGTACTTTAGTGTATGATGACAGTGGGGTTCAAGCTAGTTGGATTTTAAAGGTTTGAAATTATTCCCTACACCTACTCAAATTACACACATGCAAACCTTCATTAATCACTTTAATCTCAACAGTTAATCAACACAATTCCCAAA